>NC_064920.1:1191918408-1192543408 GCF_023897955.1 Schistocerca gregaria
AACCGAAAAGCCCAATGTTGCAGTCCCATCGTCCCTGCATCCTCAAAAAGTACTGGTCTGGGCCGCCATTTATTCCAAAGGAATCATTGGCCCATTTTTCAGATCCGAAACGATTACTGCATCACGCTATCTGGACATTATTCGTGAATTTGTGGCGGTACAAACTGCCTTAGACGACACTGCGAACACCTCGTGGTTTATGCAAGATGGTGCCCGGCCACATCGCACGGCCGACGTCTTTAATTTCCTGAATGAATATTTCGATGATCGTGTGATTGCTTTGGGCTATCCGAAACATACAGGAGGCGGCGTGGATTGGCCTTCCTATTCGCCAGACATGAACCCCTGTGACTTCTTTCTGTGGGGACACTTGAAAGACCAGGTGTACCGCCAGAATCCAGAAACAATTGAACAGCTGAAGCAGTACATCTCATCTGCATGTGAAGCCATTCCGCCAGACACGTTGTCAAAGGTTTCGGGTAATTTCATTCAGAGACTACGCCATATTATTGCTACGCATGGTGGGTATGTGGAAAATATCGTACTACAGAGTTTCCCAGACTGCAGCGCCATCTGTTGTTGACAATTGTAACGACTGTAATTTCGGAAGTTTGTCTGCCTGAAAATGTACTGTTGTCCCAAGCATATTGCAACAAACGGTGTATTTCTATCGCTGCTCGTTTAGTTTGTATTGCCGTTTCAAATATACCGGTCTTTTTTGAAACAACCTGTAAATGTTCAAATGTGTGTGAAATCTTATGGGACTTGACTGCTAAGGTCATCAGTCCCTAATCTTACACACTACTTAACCTAAATTATCCTATGGACAAACATACACACCCATGCCCGAAGGAAGTCTCGAACCTCCGCCGGGACCAGCCTCACAGTCCACGACTGCAGCGCCTCAGACCGCTCGGCTTATACCGCGCGGCGAGTAAGCATGATATGAAATCGTTGGCGTATTGCGTGGAGGACGGAGGGGAAGAGAGAGACGTATTTGAAATAACAAAAACTACTGTGACAGAGTCCATGTACGCTGATTAGTTTGTAAGTATGTAGACAGGGTATAAATGAAATCAAAATAGAATACTTAACAAACTGTATATTCAAAAGTAACCCACTTGAATTAAAAGGGCAACTCAGAGGAAAGCTAACCCATATTGTATCTTTTCTGTTGCCACGCGATCTTCCACTAGCTCCCAATGAGGAAAAATGACGAAAAAGAAGACATAACAAAACATTTTTGGAACTCTAATATTTTATCCAGAATCCTTCATTATTTTGTACTTGTATCACGGGTCATGGGATAGAATGTATAAGCCGTCGGACGTAACAGCCTGAAGAAGCAACTTCCTCCCAGGGTTCCAGGACGCAGTCCCAAAGAGCGTCCGCAGTAGTTGGTTGGTTGGCCATTTCTCTGTTAATGTTCTGGCGACCTCAGCCCACATGTTTCCCATGGAGTTCATATCAGCCGCCCGTGGCGGCCAGTCCATGACGTTGACGCCAATCCTGGAGAGTCGCTGCTGAACAAATGCAGACTTGTGAATGGGAGAATGATCCTCCTCCGATGTGAAGTCCCCTTCTGTGTACAGCATTCGCACTGACGGAGGCATCACATTTTCCAATATGTGGGCATACTGCAAGCTGTCCGGAGTTCCTTATATCCTGTGAAGAATTCCCACCCATCTCGCAAAATTCCAACCCCAGTAGGTAACAGATAGCCGGCCACTTCTTCTCGTCGTGGTTACATATTCGCGTCGATGGCGAGTCCCTTGCGGCCTGTAAACGACTCGTGGACCGTCGTTATTGGTGGAAAACAACTTCTCATCAGTGGCAATGACGTTGTCCCACGACGCCCTCAGATGGAGCTTCGCAAATGCTAGCCAGTATAAAACGTTGTCTTCGCCGAGCTCTTGTTTCACAGGCGGATCGTCGTGCATGCAGTCCAGCGTCCCTCAGCCTTCGGAGAATAGTGTCACTGGAGCCGGGGAAGTTGGTCTCCCGCCGCAACTGCTTCGCGTTCAGAAAGGGATTTTCTCTGCTCCTAGACACTAGGTCTTCCTGCTGTGAGCTCACTCTCTTCCTGCCTGAGCCAGGAGCACTGTTGGTGGTGCCTCTTTCAAGGCAGATCCTCCACCATCTCGTTGCAGTGGCATGTGGTACGCCATACCGCCTGACAGCTTCTCTGATGGAACATTCTCCTTCCTCAATGAGGGCGACGACTCTACCTCACCCGGCCGGAGTGGCCGAGCGGTTCTAGGCGCTTCAGTCTGGAACCGCGCGACCGCTACGGTCGCAGGTTCTAATCCTGCCTCGGGCATGGATGTGTGTGATGTCCTTAGGTTAGGTAGGTTTAAGTAGTTCTAAGTTCTAGGGGACTGATGACCTCAGATGTTAAGTCCCATAGTGTTCAGAACTATTTGAACCATTTTTTGACACTACCTCGAATAGACCTCTCCTAGTGAGCCATTATGGCAGACAGCCTGATGTGTATTTCTGCTTGCCGCTCTTATACTGATTCCAGGAGAGGAGGTAAACATATTTACGTCAAACGTAGCGGCGAAGGCAGAGGCATGCGGCGCAGCCGTGCTGGCTCGTCCCGGGCTGTTGGCCCACCTACGCTACCGCCAGCTCGCTCACTTGCGTCTCGCCTCGGCCAGCCTGGCTGGCCCGTAGCTAGCGAGCCGCGGCTAGTACAGACTCGGGCCGCATGGTCACGATCACCCCTTGAAGGACCAAACGTTATACCTAACCTACCCAAGTCTGTAGTACAAACTAACGCAGCTACAGCTACTATGCTATAAAATGTGCAGGCACACCTACAGTTGACGATTTATTCAAATATTTGACGAACAATACTTCCAAAAATACATTCATTTTAAACATAGCTACCACAAAATATTTCACCTAGCTAGCAATAGCATGACGCAGGAAACTATACTTTCTTGTAAGCGCTGTGCATTAGATGTAGCCTTAAGAAAACCTGTGTTCTACCACGACAACTTAGCGGAATGTAAAAGTGAACAGGTTTGGCGGCAGCTCCTCCAAATAATAGTACATATATAATACACGTTTTGTGCACTTATATCATGTACTCAGTGTCTCTGAAACAATACGTGCTGCACGACGGAAATTACTTTCTGCTGAGGCACTTCATTTACATCTCAGTGATACACGACTACTAGAGAACATTGCTCTTTACGGCAGTCAATCCACTTGTAAATTAACGTCATGATATCGCAGATATTAGGCAAAACGTTACTAGGGATGAGTAAGGCCTTAAGGTTTGCAACTAAACATGCTGCTCCTGGCTACTACTGAATATGAAGTAGATTATTAATGTGTCTTTATAACCATGTGAGCGGCGTTCGACTCTCAGTCAGCATAGACGTTTTCGTCACCTTATTTCTAGTTAAATGTGTGCACATCTCGCTGATGGTGGACCAACATTGGACATTTCTCGTCTATTCGTGGTTAGACAACGACGGCGGTAGGCGCCGGGTTCGAATCCCGGTCAGGCAATACAACTTCAGTCGTCATTTAACGTTCCAACCCCACAACTGGTGACAAACTGTGATATCTACTTTCTGATTTTACGTACTTATTCAACAATCCGATTAGGTGCTGGGTTCGCATCCTTGTCCCCAGCATTACATGATGGCATTTCAATTTTAAACATGTGCATCCTTTATTCCTTGACAATGCAACACTATACAACGTCTTTCGAGGTTAATTACCAAGAAGGTAATTGTCATGTTAGGGTTCCTGCTTTCGTACAAAATTTATCGTCATTTACGTTCAAGTTGAGAATTGATAACTGATACTGGTGCAAACGTCAATATTTGACGTCTCTTTCTGCCTAGTGATCGAGTCTCGATCAGGCACAAAGCTTTGCTTGGTTAACAATGGCTTTACGTTCTGGGTTTGAATCCGGATCCAGAACAAAGACGTTGGTCATGTCATTTAAGGTACAACTTCGTGTACAAGTAACTGTTGATGAGTAATGTGAACAATGATATTACTTGTGATTCGCTGTTAATGTTGGGATTTCCATAGAGTGGTTGCCGCCGTTAATCACGTTTTCTTTTAACTGCTTAGTATTACATAAAGTTGATGCGAATCCACTCCCCATTGAACGTTGAACGACGTTCAGCATGTGTTGCGTAAACCTTTCAGACAGCAAAGAATGTGTTTCCAATTGCCATACAACTTTATAAATCCATATACTGTCTCAAATATTTAATTGTGCCTAAGGATTACTGAACGATTTATGTGACAAAATTAATTGTCCCATAACGTTTGAAATGTCACTTATTGTAATCAAGTTTAGTTTACAAACGTTAAGGGCTCTCTGATCTCTTCTGCACTATCGTGGTGTTACTTTACATCTGGACGGACTGTCATAAAGACCGGTGTTCTCTAGTAGTATCTTACAACGACTGTACTGTGGAGGGTTGCGACGACGTGCAACACAGATATGCAATGTTGGTTGCATACATTCAGGTGCAGCCTACACATTGGAATTCAGGGATGACCCACTTTTTTTCCTGTCGAGTGTACATTGTCGCGTCACTGACGTAATAACGAGAAATGGGTTAGTAGACTGCTGAATCACACTACGTCAGTACTACACTACCGGAAATGAATAGTACGCCCTTTTAGAGGTTTCCAGTTCACTCAAGAGTTAGGGTGACCTGCAGTGTGGCCATTGTGTCTTGGACGAATGTACTCTACGAGACAGTGCTGCCCAGGTCTACATAGTAAGTGCAAACGGCCATCGCCTGCGTGCTGCCAGAATCTACTTCCATCACTGAAGACCATCTCCCAAGTGGTCCTCTGACGGCACCAGTCGAGCTGAGCACGTTAACACTGTGGCGTGAGTGGAAGACGGGCTAGAGGTGCGTGTGCCCGTAGTCCCATTGCTAGTAACCAGTCACCAGAAGCTCGTGTTGATACGTCTGGGCTGACAACTCCTCTTATCTGTGGTATGGTATTGTGTGATCTGCTACCCTTCCTTGCAATACGAATATCTTGTCGGGCGCCTGTGTTGCTTGGACGTCCAGAAACTCGTCTACGGGTCTGAGAATGTTCACGTGACCACTGATACCAGCATCGTTGCACAACTGACACAGCACGTCCAATCTCAGTTCTCCAAAAGGACTGTCCCGCCACTCCGAAGGCGACACTTTTACCACTTTCAAACACGCTCGCTTGGCTGCAGGAAGCACGAGTGGGTACCCGTGACAAGGTTGCTACCTTTATTCACACGTCTGCACCACACTGAGCTTTCTGGCTGTAAGAATTCCCTATAAAAGGGTAGACGCAACTGGCACTCTGGTAGCTATGCCACTATGCTAACTGCTGCCGAGAGACATTCAAACCATTATCAACACGTCTACTATACCTCAGGTTGTATATGGCTTTATCGGATCAAAAACTTCGTCCTGTTTCCAGGTCTACAAATTTTTTTCTGGCATTGAATTTTTGTTTCATGACTGATGCAAGAGGAAGCTTTACAGAGTAAGAAAAGTGGGTGGATTCAACGGAGCTAGTTGTGTAAGGAGACTAGTTTTAGAATAAGATGGCTTTAGTGTAGCCTGTAGTTTTTACCTTGCAAGCATTTATAATTCTGTGAAGGTCGATGTATCCCTGAAGACTTGAGCTTATTGGTCTAGAAATGCGTCGACTGAAATGAGATTCCAGTCACTAAAACTGTGTACTTTAGCTTGTAGTGGAACTGGTCGATAGCTCATCTTCCGCTATTTACAGTAAATGTCAGTATGTTAAAAGAAATTTATTATTTGATATAATTCAGAAATTTACTATATGACACAGAAAAGCTCGAAACTGTAATTTCACATTCCAACTCTGAGGGATCTACGCCGAAACGCCGTTGAGTAGTGGGACAATCTGGACCAACAGTGCCTTGGTGAACTTGTGGATAGTATGCCAAGACGAATACAGGCATTCATCAATGCAAAAGGACGTGCTACTGGGTATTAGAGTTACCAGTGTGCGCAGTAATCTGGAACGCCGCCTCTGAAGGTCTCGCTGTATAATGGTACAACAAGCAATGTGTGGTATTGATGAGCAACAAGAAGGGTAGAACTGATTTTTATGTTGATTTTATGTACAGGTTCCGGAACTCTCGGTACCGAGGTGATGCAAAACTTTTTTTGATGTCTGTACATCCAATGAATATAATTAGTTAAGTGAGGAATACAACTAAATCACTTTTTATCAGATTCTTTATTTAATGAATAATTCAATCTCTGCCCATATTTTTTATCAGTGGCAGACCGTATCACACCGAATAGGCCAAAGAAATAATTTGCGAGGCTTGTTGTAAAATTTGGTGTTGGATACTAGTATAGATGTTTGATGCTATCCTATTCGATGTCATGAGTTACATAATAGCCATGAGCTCACATTTATAGCAAAAAGTCTAGCTCTAAGACTAGTACGCAACAAAAGTGGACCATTGTGAGAAGAGAGTAGATGTTCTGGGTTTTCTGCAGATACAGTTCTACTGGTCTACGGATAAGAGGTGCATCACAGTCAGGGAACTAAAGGGCGCGGCAGCTGTGATAAGTACTTTAAAGTTGTAGTTCACGGGAGAATACGATTCTGAATCTCACGAGTGGCGTTCTGGCTCTGTATGGATCAACTGCAATGTCTCGTCCAGCCGTAGCGAAATGCTGCCAACAATTTCAAGAAGGCGGCACAGACGTGGTTGATACAGATCCTCTGTACATTCCAGATCTTGCACCATGTGTTTCCCATCATCTTGGCAAGCTGAAACAACATCTGGGGGAATGAGATTTTTCCGATCATCAGGACGTTTACGGAGCGATTCTAAAATGGCGCCGTGGCCAACGCGTGTAGTTCTGCCGTTGAATAACGGAACGATGTATGCAGAGACTTGGTGACTGTTGAAAAATATTGTCACCTATGTGTATAATTCAATAAAACTTATGCTTAACTTACTTCTCAAGTGTTTTCGTTTATGATGTTACTAGCAGCATTTGAAACATACTGAAGTTAGTAGTACTGTTATACGAGAGCGTGCTGCAAAGTAATACCTCCGAATATTTTATTCTGTTGTGAATATTGGTTGAGGTTTTACATGTCATGCATATTAGTCGCTCGACTTTTCCGCTTCACTGACCCAAGCTGCAACCCTCTGACGCTAAATGGCTCTAAATTGTAGCATGTAACTTGGCGGTGTATAACGTAACTACGTCATTACTTGAGAAATCGTTGGCTGTATTCGACGCCCTGAAAGCACTGATTCAATGACTCGCCCACACATGCAGCTCCTTCAGCACGACAATGCCACAGCACACGCGAACCCTGCACTGTCCATAATACACTACTGGCCATTAAAATTGCTACACCAAGAAGAAATGTAGATGACAAACGGGTATTCATTGGAGAAATATATTATACTAGAACCGCAATGTGATTACATTTTCACGCAATCTGGGTGCATAGACCCTGAGAAATCAGTACCCAGAACAAGCACCTCGCAGGGATCGAATGAAGGGTAGAGCCACGGGTCGTAACACATCTGAAATGTAACGTGCACTGTTCAAAGTGCCGTCAGTGCGAACAAGAGGTGACCGAGACGTGTAACCAATGGCACCCCATACCATCACGCCGGGTGATACGTCAGTATGGCGATGACGAATACATGCTTCCAGTGTGTGTTCACCGCGATGTCGCCAAACACAGATGAGACCATCATGATGCTGTAAACAGAACCTGGATTCATTTGAAAAAATGACGTTTTGGCTTTCGTGCACCCAGGTTCGTCGTTGATTACACCGTCGCAGGCGCTCCTGTCTGAGATGCAACGTCAAAGGTAACCGCAACCGTGGTCTCCGAGCTGATAGTCCATGCTGCTGCAAACGTCGTCGAACTGTCCGTGCAAATGGTTGTTGTCTTGCAAACGTCCCTATCTGTTGACTCAGGGATCGAGACGTGGCTGCATGATCCGTTACAGCCATGCGAATAAGATGCCTGTCATCTCGACTGCTAGTGATACGAGGTCGTTGGAATCCAGCACGGCGTTCCGTATTACCCTCCTGAACCCAACGATTCCATATTCTGCTAACAGTCATTGGATCTCGACCAACGCGAGCAGCAATGTCGCGATACGATAAACCGCAATAGCGATAGGCTACAATCCGACCTTTATCAAAGTCGTAAACGTGATGGTACGAATTTATCCTCCTTACACGAGGCATCACAACAACCTTTGACCAGGCAAAGCCTGTCAACTGCTGTTTGTGTATGAGAAATCGGTTGTAAACTTTCCTCATGTCAGCACGTTGTAGGTGTCACCACCGGCGCCAATCCTGTGTGAATGCTCTGAAAAGCTAATCATTTGCATATCACAGCATCTTCTTCCTGTCGTTAAATTTCGCGTCTGTAGCACGTCATCTTCGTGGTGTAGCAATCTTAATGGCCAGTAGTGTAATACGAAGCCTTCGGCTTACTATCACCTACCACCATTCATACATTTCTGACTTAGCGCCATCCTATTTCAATCTGTTTGAAGAACTTAAAGAACACCTCAGAGGACTAAAGCACCAAATCTGCTACTTCGCTACGGCCGGAGAAATATCCTGCAAGAACGGGGCCAGCGACGACTGAGGAGAATCGTTCAACGTTACAGAAGAGCCACCCTACTGCAACTTGCTGCAGATCTGCTGGGCCATGAAAGAGCGTCAGCGCGCGAACCATTCAACGAAACATCCACGATATGGGTTTTGGGAGTCTAAGGGCCACCCATATACCTCTGATGACTGCACGACGCAAAGCTTTACGGCTCCCCTGGGCCCGTCAACACTAATGTTGGCCTGTTGATGACTGGAAACACGTTGCCTGGTCGGCTGAATCTCGTTTCAAATCGTATCGAGCGGATATGGAGACAACCTCATGAATCCATGGACTCTTCATGTCAGCAGGGGACTGTTCAAGCTGGTGGTGGCTGTGTAATGGTGCGCGGCGTGCACAGCTGGAGTGATATGGGACCTTTAGATACGACTCTGACAGGTGACATGTACCTAAGCATCCTGTCGATCACCTGCATCCATTCATGTCCATTGTGCATTCCAGAAGGACAGTGCAACAGCCCACAAGTCCAGCATTGCTACAGAGTGACTCCAGGAACACACTTATAAGTTTAAACACTTCCCCTGGCCACCAGACTCCCCAGACTTGATCATTATGGAACATATCTGAGATGCCTTGCAACGTGCTGTTCCGAAGAGGTTTCCATCCCCTCGTACTTTTACGGAGTTGTGAACAGCTCTGCAGGATTGATGACATTAATTACCTCCAGCACTACTTCAGACATTTTGTCGAGTCCATGCCACGTCGTGTTGCAACACTTTTCTGCGTGCTCGCGGGACCCTACACGATGTTAGAGAGGTGCACCAGTTTCTTTGGCTCCTCAGTGTATATAGACATGGAGAATAGACATGTTGAATGTTGATGACGTTTGTTTTAACTGAAAAGCTTCAAGAATTTTCACATAAAAAAGGACACTTTACTTTTAAGTACATCCTCGTAATATCACACTAAAAGCGTTTGTAAAGATTGTAAAAAATTAGCTAGCGTAATGACTCACTCGCTTTATTGGAGTGTTCACACTAATGGCCATCTGGTCATAAAGTACAAATGTTAGTATGTATCTGGCACATCTTCAGCAAGCAACCTCTCGCTTCTTGTCGGGTGTGGCATACGGGGCCCGTGCTAGTTTTACGCATATGGAGATAGGGTGACTGACTCACCTGAGATCCGTATCCCATTTTTTAGTCAACACTACAGGATCTCCCACTTTTCGTAAAGTGGTACCAGAGGGGTACGTGACTTTGTTGTAATAATCGATGTAAAGAAGCAAGCAGTTTTTTTTTTTAAATGGAAAGACAAGCAGTGTGTTACAGCGCTCGTTAATGTTGGCGTTCAAACTTGTTGCAACAGTATCCGAGAAATGTGATTGAGTGAGAAGGTATGGTGGCATAAACTGGCTATTGCGGCGTAAACTCTGTCGCGTGGGGCTCTCAAGGCACACTCCGCCGTTCTCTCAAACATTTCGACTGTTTGCACGGCTTCACAAGAGCTGTTCATTTAAACACGAGCTTGCACGCACTTTTGATAGTTTATCTGAACCATTTATATTACCCTGGAAGTACAGAGACACAGTTACAAAAATCAGAGCTGACCCCTAATCTATGATGTGTAAATAAGATACAAGAGGAAAAACTTCTTGCCTAAACCTTGAGGGCTTACCCTGTTATTTCACACGGGATGTTTAGCAGAACTGTCACATATTCCTATAGCAGATAATATTGGTAAAAACTAGAAGAAAACTCCTGGAATAACGTATCCATAAACCAATACCTATGGGGATATGGGCGAATTCGTTCTCCGATTCCTACCTGTGGCGTACAAGTAGACACCATAGGTGGTTACAGCGCATCCTGGCACATCCTTCCATCCTTCCTCCCAGTGGACCACGCTCTCTTCCAAATACACCTGGCTCCATTTGGACTGTGTCACATGCATTGGTCACCTACTCCCTAACGTCTGCGTATTGTCCTTTAAATGTCCCCATAGCCAGAATCATATATTCCGATCCGGCAGACAGGGAGACCATGGTAGCTGACCTCCTCGATCCGTCCACCTCGACCAGCAATACCTAGGTATTACAATTACGAACAACTTAAATTGGAAAGAACACATAGAAAATGTTGTGGGGAAGGCTAACCAAAGACTGCATTTTATTGGCAGGACACTTAGAAAATGTAACAGACCTACTAAGGAGACTGCCTACACTACGCTTGTCCGTCCTCTTTTAGAATACTGCTGCACGGTGTGAGATCCTTACCAGATAGGGCTGACGGACTACATCGGAAAAGTTCAAAGGAAGGCAACACATTTTGTATTATCGCGAAATATGGGAGAGAGTGTCACAGAAATGATACAGGATTTGGGCTGGGCATCATTAAAAGAAAGGCGTTTTTCGTTGCTACAGAATCTTCTCACGAAATCCCAATCACCAACTTTATCCTCCTAATGCGACACCGACCTACATATGGAGGAACGATCACCACGATAAAATAAGGGAAATCAGAGCTCGTACGGAAAGATATAGGCGTTCATTCTTTCCGCACGCTATACGAGATTGGAATAATAGAGAATTGTGAAGATGGTTCGATGAACCCTTTGCCAGGCACTTAAATGTGATTTGCAGAGTATCCATGTAGATGTAGAAGTAGATGGCCCACGAAGTGCTGTCAGAAGACTCGTAGAAAATGGAGTTCTACACCATCGCGCGTGAACCACAGTCATTGACCTTCTGAAAGAGTAACATTCTACGATAGTGCTGGTGTTTCATCGGTTTGTGCAGTGTATGGCTCTATGACCGAGAGTCCTGTCCATACATTGATACTGTAGCGTTGCAAACACCTCATTTCCACGATTGTTCGAGGATTTGTGTGTGACCACAAGTGCATATTGTGGTAATTTACCATGCCACCTCTTGTGAAGCCTGCCTCATCTGTAAAAACCACACAGATTACTACACATTACCAGTCACAAGTAAAAAGGTTGAAATGGGTCAAATGACTCTGAGCGCTATGGGACTTAACATCTTGTCATCAGTCCCCTAGAACTTAGAACTACTTAAACCTAAGTAACCTAAGGACATCACACAGCCGGCCGGGGTGGCCGAGCGGTTCTAGGCGCTACGGTCTGGTACAGCGCGACCGCTACGGTCGCAGGTTCGAATCCTGCCTCGGGAATGGATGTGTGTGATCTCCTTAGGTTAGTTAGGTTTAAGTAGTTCTTAGTTCTAGGGGACTGATGACCTCAGAGTCCTGAGAGCCATTTGAACCATTTTTATGACATCAAACACATCCATGCCCGACGCAGGATTCGAAGCTGCCACGGTAGCAGTAGCGCGGTAAATAAAAGACCCATATCTCAACGGGTATTGGTTTCTGGACATAAAATTATAGGAACTTTGCCTCTTGTACTGACAAATACTACCTGCTCTAGGGATAAGTGAATTTTTTTTAAACGCAATACACGGGATGGTAAGAAACAATCTGAAAAGTTTGTAGGAGTGTCGCAAATGAGGTTGTGTTCAGAAACAGTTGTTAAGAAAACAATTCGGAACGTTGCGCCGTTCCCCTGTTACTTGGCAGTGAAGTGCGCCATATACACTCCTGGAAATGGAAAAAAGAACACATTGACACCGGTGTGTCAGACCCACCATACTTGCTCCGGACACTGCGAGAGGGCTGTACAAGCAATGATCACACGCACGGCACAGCGGACACACCAGGAACCGCGGTGTTGGCCGTCGAATGGCGCTAGCTGCGCAGCATTTGTGCACCGCCGCCGTCAGTGTCAGCCAGTTTGCCGTGGCATACGGAGCTCCATCGCAGTCTTTAACACTGGTAGCATGCCGCGACAGCGTGGACGTGAACCGTATGTGCAGTTGACGGACTTTGAGCGAGGGCGTATAGTGGGCATGCGGGAGGCCGGGTGGACGTACCGCCGAATTGCTCAACACGTGGGGCGTGAGGTCTCCACAGTACATTGATGTTGTCGCCAGTGGTCGGCGGAAGGTGCACGTGCCCGTCGACCAGGGACCGGACCGCAGCGACGCTCGGATGCACGCCAAGACCGTATGATCCTTCGCAGTGCCGTAGAGGACCGCACCGCCACTTCCCAGAAAATTAGAGACACTGTTGCTCCTGGGGTATCGGCGAGGACCATTCGCAACCGTCTCCATGAAGCTGGGCTACGGTCCCGCACACCGTTAGGCCGTCTTCCGCTCACGCCCCAACATCGTGCAGCCCGCCTCCAGTGGTGTCGCGACGGGCGTGAATGGAGGGACGAATGGAGACGTGTCGTCTTGAGCGATGATAGTCGCTTCTACCTTGGTGCCAATGATGGTCGTTTGTGTGTTTGGCGCCGTGCGGGTGAGCGCCACATTCAGGACTGCATACGACCGAGGCACACAGGGCCAACACCCGGCATCATGGTGTGGGGAGCGATCTCCTACACTAGCCGTACACCTCTGGTGATCGTCTAGGGGACACTGAATAGTGCACGGTACATCCAAACCGTCATCGAACCCATCGTTCTACCATTCCTACACCGGCAAGGGAACTTGCTGTTCCAACAGGACAATGCACGTCCGCATGTATCCCGTGCCACCCAACGTGCTCTAGAAGGTGTAAGTCAACAACCCTGGTCAGCAAGATCTCCGGATCTGTCCCCCATTGAGCATGTTTGGGACTGGATGAAGCGTCGTCTCACGCGGTCTGCACGTCCAGCACGAACGCTGGTCCAACTGAGGCGCCAGGTGGAAATGGCATGGCAAGCCGTTCAACAGGACTACATCCAGCATCTCTACGATCGTCTCCATGGGAGAACAGCAGCCTGCATTGCTGCGAAAGGTGGATATACACTGTACTAGTGCCGACATTGTGCATGCTCTGTTGCCTGTGTCTATGTGCCTGTTGTTCTGTCAGTGTGATCATCTGACCCCAGGAATGTGTCAATAAAGTTTCCCCTTCCTGGGACAATGAATTCAAGGTGTTCTTATTTAAATTTCCAGGAGTGTAGGTCGTCGCGGGCACAAATTCAAGCAGCCCGTGAGACACAATGGAGCCACACTTGTTCTTCGTACGGTTTCCTCAAGCCGGACAAACGTTGCTTTTGATCTCCTAGCTAAGATTTATTACTTCCGAAAAAAGGCACATTTTAAAGGCTAAGGAGCATTTCAACGAGTGGTAACTCACGGACCCCTAGAGGACAACGCATTACTGCATTTTAACGCGTGCCAGAGCTAGAACTTGCGCGCACAACATCCTGATTGCCTGTATTCATTGAAAAAAAACTCGTATACGTCGCAACATATCGATTTTTGTTCTTAACAGTTGTTTCTCAGCACAGCGTCCCCAGCAACACCACAATAAACCAAACTTTTCAGACTTTTTCTGACAGTCTTGTACAACGACGGAGCCTGCTATGAGGGTTTCACTTGAGAAGTGTAAACCGCAGTCAGGACGCCTTGTATTTTAGCATAGTCACATTTGCCGAATACTTTTGCGAGAAGTTTGAACGCCAAATCTAATTCGTCTTTTCAGTATAGGTTAGGCTGCGGAGTGGCCGAGCGGTTCTAGGTGCTACAGTCTGAAACCGCGCGACAGCGACGGTCGCAGGTTCGAATCCTGCCCCGCGCATGCATGTGTGGGATCCGTACCAGATCGGGTTGACGGAGGAGATAGAGAAGATCCAAAGAAGAGCGGCGCGTTTCGTCACAGGGTTATTAGGTAACCGTGATAGCGTTACGGAGATGTTTAACAAACTCAAGTGGCAAACTCTGCAAGAGAGGCGCTCTGCATCGTGGTGTAACTTGCTCTCCAGGTTTCGAGAGGGTGCGTTTCTGGATGAGGTATCGAATATAGCGCTTCCCCCTACTTATACCTCCCGAGGGGATCACGAATATAAAGTTAGAGACATTAGAGCGCACACGGAGGCTTTCAGACAGTCGTTCTTCCCGCGAACCATACGAGACTGGAACAGGAAAGAGAAGTAATGACAGTGGCACGTAAAGTGCCCTCCGCCACACACCGATGGATGGCTTGTGGAGTATAAATGTAGATGTAGATGTAGGTGTGTGATGTCCTTAGGTTAGTTAGGTTTAAGTAGTTCTAAGTTCTAGGGGACTGATGACATCAGAAGTTAAGTCGCATAGTGCTCAGAGCCATTTGAACAATTTTTTCAGAATAATTCGAATGCCATTAAAGCATACATGTCGTCCCGTTTACGAAAAAACTGATTTGCTGTAGTATCTCGGTTGATAAAAGAGTTACGGATGTTACCAATCTAACAATATTACGTACACCTCCTCCGACCATCATTCGCTGGAAATCTCGTTTCTGTATCTTGAACTATTCACGAAACGAAAGGAAGGACGTTTCATGTGATGTACCATGTATACTCAGATTTCATTACCAGAGAAGACGATAACTTTTACGTTCCATCTACATCTACATCTGCATGATTACTCTGCAATTCACATTTAAGTGCTTGGCAGAGGGTTCATCGAATCAGAATCATATTATCTCTCTACCATTCCACTCCCGAACAGTGCGCAGGAAAAACGAACACCTAAACCTTTCTGTTCGAGCTCTGATTTCTCTTATTTTATTTTGATGATCATTCCTACCAACGTAGTTTTGGATCAACAAAATATTTTCGCATTCAGAAGAGAAAGTTGACGACTGAAATTTCGTAAATAGATCTCGCCGCGACGAAAAAGTCTTTGGTTTAATGACTTCCATCCCAACTCGCGTATCATATCTGCCACACTCTCTCCCCTATTACGTGATAATACAAAACGAGCGGCCCTTTTTTGATCCCTTTCGATGTCCTCCGTCAATCCCACCTGGTAAGGATCCCACGCCGCGCAGCAATATTCTAACAGAGGACGAACGAGTGTAGTGTAAGCTGTCTCTTTAGTGGACTTGTTGCATCTTCTAAGTGTCCTGCCAATGAAACCCAACCTTTGGCTCGCCTTCCTCACAATATTGTCTATGTGGTCTTTCCAATTGAAGTTGATCGTAATTTTAACACCCAGCTACTTAGTTGAATTGACAGCCTTGAGAATTGTACTATTTATCGAGTAATCGAATTCCAACGGATTTCCTTTGGAACTCATGTGGATCACCTCACACTTTTCGTTATTTAGCGTCAACTGCCATCTGCCACACCATACTGCAATCTTTTCTAAATCGCTTTGCAACTGGTACTGGTCTTCGGACGACCTTACTAGACGGTAAATTACACCATAATCTGCGAACAACCTAAGAGAACTGCCCAGATTGTCACCCAGGTCGTTTATACAGATCAGGAACAGCAGAGGTCCCAGGGCGTTCGAGTGCGTGACCAGTCGCTGACGTTCGCCTTTACGTTCCGCCGGTTTAAACCATTACGCCACCCCAAACTTATCACGAATGCAACGATGTCTGTGGACCGTTCTGCACAGAGCTAACAGGTGGCGGTGTGGAGAGGCGGAGCGGCGTGGTGCACGTGCGAGGGACGGGTGTGCAGGTCAGGGCCACGTGCGCAGGACTGGAGCTGGAGCTGGAGCGCTGCCAAGTCGGCGGGCCAGCTGCCAACGGCAGACTGCGCCTCCAGGCACAGAGCTCCGCCGCAGTCCAGCCCAAATAGAGATGGGCAAACTGAAACACGTAACTGTTTCGAAACAAATGAAACAGTACAATGTAATGTTTCGGTACGCTGTTTCGAAACAGTGAAACAGTTTCTGTTTTGTAATCTAATAAACCTACGCATTTTATCTTTTTTTTTCCTTTATTGATTTTCAAATCCCCACCCCCAAAGGGGGCGGGCTGGCAGCAGCTTAGTACGCTGCTCTACGGCCTACATTTTTAAAAACGGAAGAAGAAAACGGTGACTTAAAGTGTAAAATGTCGGAAAAATTGCCGGAAAGTTAAAACAGAAAGCAAAGGGGTTGGCAATGTTAATAAAAGACACAGGAATCAGACAAGTAACATAGTAGACACACAATTAAAAAAACATGCGACAGTCTGGTTTCTGTTCGCAAGAGATAAAAAAATCACACCCAGCGACAGTATGATGGCCATTCGCAACATTTCCCAAAAGACACACAACACGGAACACTCACTGTAAAACACTGCACGAAAATGGCGGCACAAAGAGGACACTCCCGAGTCAAGGGCAAAAGGGGGGGGCGATCTGGAGGAGGGGGAAAAACAAGGAGGGAGGAGAGGAAAAAACAAAAAAGGGGGGGGCCAAGGAGGGAGAGGACTCATAAGGGTGGAGAAGGACAGGGCAGACGCGAGAGGGAATGAGAAAAGGCAGAGGAGGGAAAAGCAAAAGGACTAGGGGGAGAGACGGGGCCAGAGAGAGGGGAGGTGGGGAAAAAAAGAGAATGGAAGGTGGGGAGAGGGAGCCCGAGAAAAGGACAGAGGAAAGGAGGGGGGGGGGGGGGTGAGGATCAGAGTTGGTAGGAGGGATAAATGGAGGGAGAGAGGGCATCATCCGGGAGG
The DNA here is from genome assembly GCF_023897955.1 of Schistocerca gregaria. Taxonomy (NCBI): domain Eukaryota; kingdom Metazoa; phylum Arthropoda; class Insecta; order Orthoptera; family Acrididae; genus Schistocerca; species Schistocerca gregaria. The sequence continues at coordinate 1,191,935,532 of NC_064920.1, forward strand.
GGGAGTTGATGGAAGCCACCTTGGGAAAGTAGGTGAAAGGTGTAGAGATGGAGGGTAGACGGGACACAATAATGAAGACGTGACAGGGGACAGGGATGGGAGAGGAGAGGAGCAACCAGGTTCAAATGGCTCTGAGCACTATGGGACTTAACATCTTAGGTCATCAGTCCCCTAGAACTTAGAAATACTTAAACCTAACCAAAGGACATCACACAACACCCAGCCATCACGAGGCAAAGAAAATCCCTGACCCCGCCGGGAATCGAACCCAGGAACCCTGGCGTGGGAAGCGAGACCGCTACGGCACGACCACAAGATAAGGGCGAACAACCAGGGGGTGAGGGGGATCAAGGTGGCGGGACGTGTAGAGGGAGCGGATATGAACGAGGAATAGGAGCAGATGGGGGAAAGGAATGAAAGGAACGAGGTCACAGAGGATCCGCGTGGGGGACGGGAGGCGTATACGGAAGGCGAGGCGGAGGGCGTGACGCTCGAGTATCTGGAGGTGCGAGAGCGCTAATCATATCGCAGAAAGTATGAAACTAACACTTAGGCGTCTTGTTAATTTCGTATTTCATGCAGCAAATGCGCTGCTTTCGTGTCGTGTGACTTTCATACTTTTAAATTAGCTCATGACAGCCATAGCTGAAGACAGAAGAACCACCACGAACGGAACTGGAGGTGGGAGCAAACTGCAGAAACAACGGATATGCTACAGGGATTCCCACATTCCGTTAGTATGGGTAATAGACCCATCCTGCTAATTTCCATGCACAAAAAGGGAATCAATGTGGATAATAGGCACAGTGACTATAGACTCACAAATAATGCCAAATAATTCGAATAAATAACACCAAAAAAATTTTGTCTTTTAAGGTGTTTCGAACCGTTACTATAAATTCACCATGCTTCCCAGCCCTTCCCTTTCACCATTACACTATCAGTGATATGCCAATCAGATTGCTTGCAATTATACATCAAATTTATGTAAATGTGTAATAACTGTCACTCTACGCCTTTTTTTATTCACAATGTTGTAGGCTTACTTGCGTTTCTTAATATGATTACTGTACATGAATAGAGAAGCGTATGTTATAAAAAAGTGTAATTTAATTGAATTATTTTCACATATTTATTATTTTGAATGTGAATAGTATGCATTGGTTTATTGTTTGGTTAGTGTTTATAAAGCATATGTTACGCCATTTCGGAATAGGGCAGTCAGCTAGAAACGAAGCTTTATTTTCGGACATCTTCAGCTTCATGCTATTGCTTGTCAAAAAGATTTCGACACTCTTGAAAGTGTTTCACGAAGTGGTCTGTTGTGTTTCAGTACCTGTGCCGAGCCCGAATCTCGTCCGACACAGAGCGGAATGAAACATCGCTGTTTCGATACAATTAGTCCGTTCCAAGCACAGGTGGACTGAAACAGCCTTATTTGAAAACAACGATACAGTTTCTGTGTCTGGCTCGAGATCGAATCTGGCCCGGTTATCCGAGACAGGGGCGGAATGAAACACCACTGTTTCGAAACAGTGAATCACAGCCGTTCCGAAACACTGAAACAGTTCCAGGTATCGATACACTGTATCGAAACATAGAAACAGTGGCCAAGTCTACACCCAAACAAGGAACAACAGACCACAGTAATTATCAGGCCGAGTGACTGTGGTTTAACAGCCGCCCAACGCGGGTCTAGAGCAACCCGATCCATCACCATGAAGTATCTGATTGTAATATACCTAATATACAAAGATTTAATGAAAACTTCGATTCCCTGACATCGTGTAGTAGAATACCTCGCTTTAAAATGATTGCTATTGTGGTGATTCGTGAATTTCATAAAAATGATACTAAATTGGAGACTAATTAGCTTTTAACAAACTGTGGTGTTCATTATAGCAATGGGGAAGACTTGAATTAGTGAAAACAGTAGGAATAAAATATATGGTACTAAACACCAACTGTAATTATTCAAATAATTGGACTTTTAGGAATGTAGTATACTCATTCAAGAAGTTATTCTGTCGCTTGCAAATGAAGGCACATATTGTAAGACGTAAATTTAGGATCAAAGCTGTAAAGAACATTTTGTCTTAATGACTTTATTAATTGAACTCGTATTATTGTACCCAGATATACGCCTAATTATAAAATTCTTGCCATCTGTTACAAATTCTGTCAATCAAAACCTGTTTTGTTTTACCCTCTTAGCTTCAATTATTGTTAGGAATGTGAGTCGTTGTGTAGTTACCGTGTATTAATTAATTTTGTGAAGTTCATTATTGTACTCATATTTAGATGGAATTTTCACATTTAAAAAGATTTTTACATTATAAATTTCACATATTATTCAATTCTGTAATTTTAGGCGTATTATTCTGTGTAATCAGGACATCTTAGCTTTGGAACTTTTAATCGTAAATTAAAAATATGTTGACATTATTAAGTAATAATGGTCGAAGTGACCATCCATTATTTAGAATATATAAATAGGGAAGCAGCGAGGCTGCTGGGACGGGCAATTTGAGCTGATATCTAGAAGTGTAACCTGTGTTACTTGAATATTATTTCACTAAGATTTAAAGTTGTGAAAAAGTACGTTTCTTAATTTGTGAACCAGTCAGTTGTTTTACCAAGACATACTGTACAACTCGGACTCTTTGCAATGTACTAAAATGTAGACTTTCACGGCCGGAAATATCATGTCCATTAGAATTATCTGGGCTGTTATGCAGTGGTCGGTTGATGAATTCTGTGTCAATTCCCAACGTTTCGTCTCCGACTGAGGGAGACATCTTCAAGGGGGTCCGTAGCTAGATGGAAGGTCCAACGCACCCACTGGCTCGCTACTGACTGCCGCTAAATTCCGTGTCCGCGCGCTCCCGCGCCGCGGCGTGACGTCACGTGTTTTGAAAACGTCAGTGCAATTGGCCGCTTTGCAATGTGTCTTGATGGATTTGACCAGCTCTTACGAACGGAAGAATAAATGTTTAAAAACTGGAACCGATCACTTTCACTGTAAACCACAGACTTCATGGAGATCCAGGCAATCTACGAAAATTTCAGTTATGTGGAGAAAAATTTCGTTTCAATCTTCTACTTATGATTCTAGATAACATCAGATGACATGCACTTTGGATAAGTTAGTTCATCTGCCTTCGAAGTTTTGAGGATTAGCTTACCGACGAGTTGATAATAATTAAGTAGAAGTGTTAAATGATCTAAGGTAGCCGGGCAGGTATTTAATACGGTCTTGACCACTAGATGTCACGAGAGGCGATAACGCCAGTATAAAAAGAGACGGCCGACATTGTTTTGCCAGTCAAGAAGCCGTTGCAGCACAATAGATCGGCCAGAAGAGCGCAGTGAGAAACCCCTCCTCCCCCCCTCCCCTCCCACGCCATTTTCTCGGTTCCCACACGTACAGTCCTATCAAGATACGACTGTGTGTTTGAGGCGACTGCCATGTCAGTTATTACGATGAGATGTAAGGCCAACACAACATCCAGTCTCTGGGTGGAGAAAATCTCCGTCATGACCGTGAATCGAACCTGGCCACCTTCGGTTAGGGCTAAACCTGCCCAAGTCGGCTGTTGGTGATGTGACTGTGAACCACAAATGAAAAGCCACAGCTAAGGCCGGTATTACGCTATCAAATCTCTTTGTCATATCTTTGTCCAAAATCTTTGTCAAAGATATTTGATGGCGTAGTAGGGGACTTTGTCAAATGTCGTCCAATATTTGATCAATCTAGGGCCTCGCTGTAGATTTGATCAAAGAAGTCGGTGGTCGTATGTTCACCGCAATGTGACATGTTACCACGTGGAGCGCTAGCATCGCTGCATTCTGTCGTCTGTAGTGTTTTTATAAACATTGCCGGTAAATACAATTGGTGTTTGCCGAAAACTACAAAATTAATAGAGATGTGTGAAGCTGATGAGGCGCATTACAAGGTGAGGCACGCTGAATACAAAAATAGATTACGTAGATTGGAGACCTGACCTAACCTAACCTAATCTAACCTAACCTAACCCTCTTCTGTAGCAAGGAATCAGAGTGTTATAGTGAGCCTGTCTTCTGCAGATGCATCAGTTCTTAAGTGAATATTGTGCTTTGTGATATGTGGATACACTTCACTGAGCACATACAGAAATGAATGCTCGTCCATTGTTAAGTAATTGATGTACGACTTGACGTCCGCTACTATAAGCTCACGTAACAAGTTTTGTTGAATGCTTTTATCGTGTCGTCGTAAAAACCAAGGCTTCACCCAGGTATGTTTCCTTTTTTCCCCCAGCTTCTCTTCCGCATGTGTACACAGTGCAATTGTGGTACGTGCAACTGCTGCGGTTAATAACAAGTTTTTGTTGTCAGCCATCTTGAACTTGGACGAAAACTATGATGACAGTGTAATAATACCCATTCTAGCGCTACGTCAAAGATCTTTGTCAAATATATTTGATGGAATATTTGATCACATCTTTGATCAAATCTTTGACAAAGAAATTTGATGGTGGAATACCGGCCTAAAATAAGGCCACGCAGACCTCTGGTGATGATGGACAGGGAGCTTCGAGCACTGCAGAGGGCACCTGTAAGAAACCGCATGACATCAGCGCAACGAATTACTTTTGATCTCTGTTGGTCCATCATGGCCAGGGGACATAGGCTGGTCAAGTAATTGTCAATGTCAATAAGATTCACCAACAGCCGTGTACTTTAATATACAATTTTATTTTATTGTGAAAGCAACCAGTTCTGGCATTCCTTATGCCATCTTCAGGCCCTATACGAACACACGTACAGGAGTGAAATCGTGCAGGTGTGCTCAGTTACTATCACATCTTCGAATTCAGCAACTGAATAACGATTGAATTCACGATATCAAGTGATTTATGGCGCTGCACGACAAGTTCGTTTATTTGGATAGATGCGTGTGGGGCCTGATGATGGCATAATGAAATGCCGAAACTAGTTGCGTACACAATAAAATAAAGTAATATCTTAAAGCACACAGCTGTTGGTGAATTTTATTGACACTGACAATCACTTTTGAGTTCCAATTAGCACAATGACTGTGCTTTTCCTTTGAGTCATAAGTCTTGTGACGGCTTTGATGCTGTCCGCCACGGATTTCTCTCCATGTCAATCTCGTCACCTCACAATCAGAGGAGCAATTGCAGCCTACATCCTCAATTATTTGCTGAATTTATTTCAGTTTCTGTCTTCCTCCACTGTTCGTACCCTCTACCTCATCCTTGTTAGTGTTTTCCACATAATTCTGTCCTCAACGATTCTTAACAAAGTTTTCCATATATTCCTTTCCACGTCAGTTCTGCGGAGAGCCTCCTCATTCTTTACCTTATCAATCAACATTTTTCTGAAAAGCTTCAAGTCTGTGCTGTTCTGGATCTCACCCCCCCCCCCCCCCCCCCCCCCAGTCTATGTTCCACTACCACTCAATGCTAGTACCAAACGTACTTTCTCAGAGATTTCTTCAACAAATTAAGGACTATGTTTCTTACCCATAGCCTTCTCCTGGCCAGAAATACCATTTTTGCCTGTGACAGTCTGCTTTTTATGTCCTCCTTGCTCCATCAAGGCAAATTCCTTAAGTTTCTTGTTGTTCTCATTTCCGTTACTTTTCAGTACTTTCATTTCTCTTCGATTTACTCTCAGTCCACATTCTGCACTCATCAGACCGTTCATTCCAATAATCAGATTCTGCAAGTTTTCTTCTCTTTCACTCAACATAGCAATGTCATCAGCGAATCTTATCATTAACATCCTTGCAGCCTGAATTTTATTTCCACTCCTGAACCTTCCTTTTTATGTCCGTCATTGTTCCTCCGAAGTATTGATTGGACAGTAGGGCCTGTCTTACGTCCTTTTTAATCGGAGCACTTCTTTCTTGGTCTCTACGCACCGTGTTGAAAAGAAACAGGGAACAGTGATCGAGAAGCTCACGTATTTCTGTAGACAGTGCTAAGTGGCGCTTGAGGTGGTGCAAAGCACAATGCCACTGGACAGTGCATAACTGAAAAGGAGACATTTGGACTGACGAATCACGCCATACACTGCGCCAATCCGACGGAAAGGTTTTGGTTTGGCGACTGCTTAGAGAACCTCACCTGTCATCATGTATAGTGCTATCAGTGAATTTTGGAGGAGGCTGCGTTATGATGTGGAGGTGTTTCTCGTGGTTAAGATGTGGTCTCCGTATTGCGCATACAAAAACACTAAATGGGGAACGATATGAACACATTTTACTGCATTATTTCAAATGGTTCAAATGGCTCTAAGCACTGTAGGACTTCTGAGGTCATCATTTCCCAGAAACTAACCTAAGGACATCACACACATCCAAGCCCGAGGCAGGATTCAAATCTGAGACCGTAGCAGCAGCGCGGTTCCAAACTGAAACACCTATAACCGCTCGGCCACAGCGGTCGGACAGCATTATTTACCGCGTACAGCAGGGGAACAGTTCGGAGACTATGACTTGGAAGAGCAGTTGAACGGAATGGATAGTGTCTTGAAAGGAGGATATAAGATGAACATCAACAGAAGCAAAACGAGGATCATGGAATGTAGTCGAAAGTCGAAATAAGTTGGGTGATGCTGAGAGAATTACACTCCTGGAAATTGAAATACGAACACCGTGAATTCATTGTCCTAGGAAGGGGAAAGTTTATTGACACATTCCTGGGGTCAGATACATCACATGATCACACTGACAGAACCACAGGCACATAGACACAGGCAACAGAGCATGCACAATGTCGGCACTAGTACAGTGTATATCCACCTTTCGCAGCAATGCAGGCTGCTATTCTCCCATGGAGACGATCGTAGAGATGCTGGATGTAGTCCTGTGGAACGGTTTGCCATGCCATTTAAACCTGGCGCCTCAGTTGGACCAGCGTTCGTGCTGGACGCGCAGACCGCGTGAGACGACGCTTCATCCAGTCCCAAACATGCTCAATGGGGGATAGATCCGGAGATCTTGCTGGCCAGGGTAGTTGACTTACACCTTCTAGAGCACTTTGGGTGGCACGGGATACATGCGGACGTGCATTGTCCTGCTGGAACAGCAAGTTCCCTTGCCGGTCTAGGAATGGTAGAACGATGGGTTCGATGACGGTTTGAATGTACCGTGCACTATTCAGTGTCCCTTCGACGATCACCAGAGGTGTACGGCCAGTGTAGGAGATCGCTCCCCACACCATGATGCCGGGTGTTGGCCCTGTGTGCCTCGGTCGTATGCAGTCCTGATTGTGGCGCTCACCTGCACGGCGCCAACCACGCATACGACCATCATTGGCACCAAGGCAGAAGCTACTCTCGTCGCTGAAGACGACACGTCCCCATTCGTCCCTCCATTCACGCCTGTCGCGACACCACTGGAGGCGGGCTGCACGATGTTGGGGCGTGAGCGGAAGACGGCCTAACGGTGTGCGGGACCGTAGCCCAGCTTCATGGAGACGGTTGCGAATGGTCCTCGCCGATACCCCAGGAGCAACAGTGTCCCAAATTTGCTGGGAAGTGGCGGTGCGGTCCCCTACGGCACTGCGTAGGATCCTACGGTCTTGGCGTGCATCCGAGCGTCGCTGCGGTCCGGTCCCAGGTCGACGGGCACGTGCACCTTCCGCCGACCACTGGCGACAACATCGATGTACTGTGGAGACCTCACGCCCCACGTGTTGAGCAATTCGGCGGTACGTCCACCCGGCCTCCCGCATGCCCACCATACGCCCTCGCTCAAAGTCCGTCAACTGCACATACGGTTCACGTCCACGCTGTCGCGGCATGCTACCAGTGTTAAAGACTGCTATGGAGCTCCGTATGCCACGGCAAAGTGGCTGACACTGACGGCGGCGGTGCACAAATGCTGCGCAGCTAGCGCCATTCGACGGCCAACACCGCGGTTCCTGGTGTGTCCGCTGTGCCGTGCGTGTGATCATTGCTTGTACAGCCCTCTCGCAGTGTCCGGAGCAAGTATGGTGGGTCTGACACACCGGTGTCAATGTGTTCTTTTTTCCATTTCCAGGAGTGTAGATTAGGAAATGAGACACTTAAAGTAGTAAAGGAGTTTTGCTATTTGGGGAGCAAAATAATTGATGATGGTCGAAGTAGAGAGGGTATAAGTGTACACTGGCAATGGCATGGAAAGCGTTTCTGAAGAAGAGAAATTTGTTAACATCGAGTATTGATTTAAGTGTCAGGAAGTCGTTTCTGAAAGTATTTGTATGATGTGTAGCCATGTATGGAAGTGAAACATGTACGATAAATAGTTTGGAGAAGAAGAGAATAGAAGCTTTCGAAATGTGGTGCTACAGAAGAATGCTGAAGATTAGATGGGTAGATCACATAACTAATAGGAGGTATTGAACAGAATTGGGAGAAGTGGAGTTTATTGCACAACTTGACAAGAAGAAGCGATCGGTTGGTAGGACATGTTCTAAGGCATCAAGGGATCACAAGTTTGGGGGACAGCGTGGAGGGTAAAAATCGTAGAGGGAGACCAAGAGATGAATACACTAAGTAGATTGAAAAGGATGTAGGTTTGCAGTAGGAACTGGGAGATGAAGAAGCTTGCACAGGATAGAGTAGCATGGAGAGCTGCATCAAACCAGTCTCAGGACTGAAGACAACAACAACAACAACAACGACTGTATCAGCATGACGATACGCCCTATTATAAAGCACCATCTATGAGGCAGACCGCACCCTCAGGTGAGTGGTCAGTGGGTCTGACTACCATGTAGTGGTCCCGGGTTCGATTCCCGGCCAGAAAGGCGATTTTCTCCGTTAGGGGAGTAGGAGTTGTGTTGTACTCACCATCATTTCATCACCATCGATACCCAAGTTTCACAGTACGATTTCAACTGCAAACACTGGAACTTTCTTGTGTGAGTCTTAAACTGCTGAATGCAACTGAACCTACTGTCTCGTTACTTATTTTTATCATTTCAACACTGACATACTGAATAAACTATTCATTTATTATATACGTTGTATACATTTATTGTATACAAGCGCAACGCAATCTGACTGCTCTAAAATGACAACATGACTTCAAATAATTAACACAAAAGAATGGCCCTGAATTGGAAGAAATCCTAACAATAACCCATACCTTTCATAAGTCACGTACATCACATAAAATCTTCATAACAATTACAACAAGCAGCAACTAGAGCCAGCTAAATAGAAAGGATTTTAACTACTACAGGCTCTAAGTATTAGCAGGCATATGGTCAGCAAAAGAAAGATTTTGCTGAAGAGTAAACAATCTATTTAGCAGATTTTACCTTATTCATGTGACATCCAGTTCCAAAAGTTATATAGTCGTCAATAATTCATCATCAGCAAATACATCCATCGTCATTTTACAATGCATGTCCTGCCAACAATGAGTCTCCACGAGGGACACATGTCCACGCCGTCCGCTCGCTAACTACTAACCGCTGCTGCTAACTGCTAGTCCGTCCAACCACAGAGTGTCGTACCGAGGGCACAGCGGTATTAGTTACAGCCTGTAGGGTTGCCAACATACAAACATATAAACAGGCTACTTACAACACTTGCAGCTCGGCGGCCGAATTTCCCCAGATGAGGACTCCCAGCGATCAATGCATACGATCGTTTGATTTCATCTGCAAGGCAATCGTTTGTGGACAGGAAGATTTCTGAAATGGACTGGCCTGCCGTAACTCCCGGCTTGAACCCAATGGAACACCCCTGGTATTTGTTAGAACGTCGACTTCGCTACAGGCATCAGCATGCAACATCACGACCTTCTCTGGTTGCGGTTCTTGCCTCCTCAGGCACCAAGAAGCCGCACTGAAAGTGTGCCTAGCGAAGTTCTAGCGGTCATAAACGCTAAGCGCAGATGTGTTCCATGCTAATGCCCACTAATAAGTTTTCGGACACTTGATCAGATAGTGCATTCTTTGAAGTCTGAAATCGTATATTATGTAGACAGAGTATGTGATGTGTTCGTGTCATTACTTGCAGATGCTGTTACAGCCTATTGTTTACAATAAGTCGTAGTTCCGTAGTACAGTAGGTGGTTTGGACTATGTTGTTACAGTGAAGATTGCCGCCATCTGTTGTAAAGCGATAGCTTTGACAGTGTTGAATTTGAGACCTTCTCATGCTTCGCGGAGAAGACGGATGTAATGAAGATCGGGACTCGTAATTGAGACAGCCGTCTGACGACCGCACGACTCACGACCCGCTCTCACTGCTCTGCCTCCCTAAATATCTCTCCTGCTGCCTTCCAAACTACAAAAGTTTTCTCCTTCATACCATAAGAGCCTCGCAGAAAGTTTAAAATCAGGGCACGCTCTCCTCCAGAGTGAAAATGCATTCTGAGGACAACGTTCCTTCTTAACTAAAGAGCACTAAACCATTGTAAATTTTACTACTTGTAACGCCGCTTCATTTGGACGCAAAGTTGAAAATATAAAAATAGTACCCAAAACCCAATACAAGCCCCAAATCCAGGATACAAATTTAATTATAATAAAAGAAAGCAAAGTCCCACTGTGATAGCATTACTTAAATAGTAGCAAGTGTACTGAAGAGAAACAGTGTAAAAAGAAATAGAAAAGAAATCCAGTATAAAGTAACTTAGTATTTGTGCAAAAGAAAGTAAAAAAGAGTCCCTTTTGTATCAAATTAAAGTAAAATTAGATCGCAAAGTAGTGTACTTATAGATCACGGAGTGGAGCGAGTGAACTCAGAGAATACTCCTTGTGAGTAGTCTTTGAGGACACCGCGGAATACAGAAGATAAAGTTATACATTGTTAATGTGCTTCTAGCGCTTGCTTGATCGTGTCGTAACTTAACGTGTGCTCTTGTACGTAGGCGATACAAGTTTGTTTTTACATTTTGGAGATTTGCGATCTGCTGGAAATCATTATGCTCGAAATAGGTAGATCAGCAACTTTGAGTATATCATTACGTAAAGTTAAGATAGGAAAAGAACCGAAATTTGCCTTAAATTGATTATTATCAATGGAAGATTGAACTTTTTTCCCAAGTTATGGACTGTTAGTAATTTAACGAAAAAGGAAGTGAATATCAGTATCGAATTATGGGAAAATACTTTGATTTCGTTAAAGCAACTGGTGAAATCTGGATCTTATTGCAATCTCTTTGACTGAAATGTACTTAACTAATTCCACCCAGCTTAGCGAAAAGTTACTTCTTTAAGACAATGATAGGATATGCTTAGACTATAATAAACCAGCATTACTTCGTTTGACATTTATTACAAACCAAATAATATTACGTTCTTACCGAAACATTTTATGAGTGCAAAGACAGGGATTAATAACAGAGCGTTCTTTGCCGCTCTAAAAAAATTTTCGCACTGATTCAGACTATTTAGCTTACGTAAGCTGAAAACTTTAGTGGAGAAACTATTGCTGTATATAAACTGTAACCATGATTAGTGCAGTAATGGCAGTTTGTATGCATCTGCGTTTAACTGTGCTCCTACACGTCGGACAGCATATGATTATTTGAGCTGGCAGTACAATTAATACGCACTTGGCCTGAATCTAGACTTCTTTTGTAACGTTCCTTATCCGACAGTAACAGACATTCTACCGCTAGCTGATCGGAGCACGAAATTCATCAACGAACATTTTCAATAGGAGAGGTTACACACTCCAAACTTTGTTCAAAGGAAGGTATAGTTTCTAGATTATCCACTACTTAATTTCAACTGTTAGATCTCCAGTGGTATGTTACTTACAAAATACGTACAAAATTCCTTGTTTTACACTCTATAATGGCAGTTTTATTGGTCAAAATGTTACGGAAAAAAGTCGTAGCTTATGCTATACACTAGCTACAAATTATTATAATTACTATGACTCCAACAATATTTTACATCGTCATTTGCTTTCTTTCACGGTCACTCAGGGACTCTTCATCCGATTCTTCATTTGCTGCTTCAGTGTCTGTGCACATAATGTTATCTTCCTGAAAAAAAATTTACTCTCCACTTCATTCTTCATCGTCTTTGTCTTTATCAGATTCACGAAGGAAATCACACAATGTGTTAGAGTGAAAATCAAACCCACGCTGTGCTATTTTCAGCAGCGAAAGACGAGATTAGCGCTGAACAGGGCCAACGTGATATAAGTTAACACTCTTCTATCTATGACTGCTTGATATGTCACGATAAATTTTAAACTATAAAACAAGTATGGCGATTATTAGAAAATAGGCATACCATTATTAAGTATTCGTAATACACTAACGGTAAAAACTTCCGTCACGAAGAAGGAGTTGTACAAGATGAAAGAAAGTTGGTAGGCATGTTTCTACATCTGAAAGATTATGTCTACTCAAATTTTGAGTGATTCGCAAAAGAGTGGCGTTAGCAACATTACTGTGAGGATGCAAATCAGTTTTGTTTTACGGCCGTTAGCGTTGGCTATCTTTGAGAATGGACGTGATGAATTGATGTTAGTAAAAAATACTTTTCAGGCGACAAAGACGTCATTATCAACAACTCATTGAGTTTAAAAGATGTTTTGTAATACGCATACGGGAAGCTGGATATTCCTTCAGCGATACTGCAGGGCCGGCCGGTGTGGCCGAGCGGTTCTAGGCGCTTCAGTCTGGAACCGATCGACCGCAACGATCGCAGGTTCGAATCCTGCCTCGGGCATGGATGTGTGTGATGTCCTTAGGTTAGTTAGGTTTAAGTAGTTCTAAGTTCTAGGGGACTGATGACCTCATATGTTGAGTCCAACAGTGCTCAGAGCCATTTGAACCATTTGATACTGCAGGGCACTACCGAGAGGGAAGATCATCGTGTTCGACTTTTGGCTTTGGCGCATCGTACAACATCTGCAGCAACAATGTCAGCAGCTACTGCCATCAAAGTGACACAATGCAAATCGGCTACTTCAAGGACAGACCTGAACCAGACGCCTTTTATCGAGCATTCCACTGACGCCAAACCACCGCCATTTGCGACTTATGTTGTGTCAAGTAAGAGCCCGTGGGAATGTAGGGTGGAGGTGTGTTTTCTGATGAAAACCGATTCTGCCTCGATGACAGGGATGGCCGTGTGTTCGTTAGAAGCAGGTAAAAATGGGAATGAGCGTATGGCGTCGTTGGCCGGGAGGTCCCTATTCGGAGAAGTTCGGCTGCCAAGTGCAGGTCTTATTTCATTCGACGCCACATTGAGCGACTTGCGCGTCGCTGTGGAGGATGAAATGATGACGAGGACAACACAACACCCAGTCCCCGAGCGGAGAAAATCTCCAACCCGGCCGGGAATTGAACCCTCGCCCGCTTGCATGGGAGGCGAACACGTTACCACCCAGGCGAGTAGCCGGACTTAGGAGGAGGTTAGTTGAGGGCGTGCAGCCAGCATGTCTTCGTGCTAGACGCACTGGACCTACACCTGGAGTTATGGTCTCGGGTGCGATTTCGTATGACAGCAGGGACACACTCTTGGTTATCCCACGCACCCTGCCTGCGATTCTGTATGTCAGTCTGGTGATTCGACCTGTTGCACTGCCATTCATGAGAAGCATTCCAAGGGGTTGTTTTTCAACAGGATAACGCTCGCCCAAATACCGCTGTTGTAACCCAAAATGCTCTACAGAGTCTCGACATGTTACCTTGGCATGCTCTATCACTAGGTCTGTCTCCAGTCCAACACATATTGGACATCATCGGACAACTCTAGCGTCTTCCACAAACAGTGTTAACCGACCCTGTATTTAACGAATAAATGCAACAGACATGGAACTCTTTCCCATAAATTGATATCAGGCACCAGTACGACAGAATGCATGCCCGTTTGCGTGCCTTGCATTCAACATTCTGGAGATTACACCAGTTATTAGCGTACCAACATTTCGCGTTTGCAATAGCTTATCTCTCTCTTAAATTAACCTGCGATCGTAGAATGTTAACCACTTAAACATGTTACCTACACAAATGTATTCACCAAGTTTTATTATTTAACATTAATTTCTTTTAAAGTTACGATTTTTTCCCGTCAATATATTTTCAAGATCATCAGTACGAGCAAATCACTGCAGTCAGGAAATATATAATTCAGCCTTTATGAACAACTACCTTTTCCATGAAGGTACGCAAGACTGACGAGACTGGAGGGACCGACTATGAGATACCACTTGCAGCCGTAAATTTTACGAGGGATTAGTAACCAGGGTTAAGGCAGCAGCTCGTACCGTTACGTCCATATCCAGCAAAACAAAGCAACACAAACACGTTCAACAGCTAGACAAACGAGTTGCAGGCAGCCACCCATTTTGCTGGAGACAGGTGATTGGTTGCCTGCGCTGTCAGTGATCGATCGCTGCGATCTGCGAATGGCACGGACACGTGACATCTATGGACAGAGCACGTGACTTGGCTACCCATGGCTGCGATCTGAGGTTCCTGTGTGGTGGCCTTTAAGTATTTTTCTTTTATGTCGGATGTATACTGTGTTAGACAAACAGTAGAGCTGTAGGAATTTAATAAGACAACATTGCAATTCATCCCAGACTTATGCAGTCAGCACGTCAAATAAAACAAGCTACCAGCATTAATTTTACACTAGCGACATTTCTGTTTCAATTCACTGATCGTGCTCGTGCCTCAATATTCCTGCACTAACATCTCTTTCGCGGTAGAGGTAGTTTATGTCTTCCAGACGGTGGCAACATTACGTGTCTGGGGAGTGCTGTCTAACTTTGAGCGCTTCACTGGTTCGTGCAATCGTTTAGTCAGAATCAGCGTAATACACTCTAAGACAAGAAACACAACGCACCACGAAAGAATTATGAGAATGTCAGAATGGGACGCAAATCGATGATGTGTTGTTTATTTCACGTGGCACGAATTCGTGGCTCATCAGGCCCAATAACAAGGCCCACGAAGAGGGCTTGTGACGAAACTAGCTCTGAAGACATTAAATTATCAAATTTTGACCGTGTTTGTACCTAAACTCAGAACCGCAATTATTACCCATTTAAAAGCAGAAAAACCCCGTTTCGATACCAAAGTACAGCAAATTTACATACGCAGTCACTAAACGAAACCCGCAAAAATATAAAGTACGAAAATTCCATGAGTGCTTTCGCAAAATAAACGAAAAAGATTGTAATTTTTCTAAGCAATAATTGCCAAAGTAAAGAAGTTCACTCGCTACTTCGGGAATCTTGCAATATCAATGAGAAATAACCTACTTTATTGTGGCTAGTCGGAGAAAGAAACCTAATAGCAGACGCCACATTTCAGCAAACAGAGCATTTAAATACGCAAACACGTAAAACGCCAGCATAAGAAACTTCCACCCGTAGTAAATTATTCACTAAAATTTCAGGAATTCAGAATCTGTTTGTAACACATACAGTTACCAATTTATCTGCATGTGTGACATCAGCATATATAATTTAGGATTAAATTATGACATTATGAAGGCCTGTGAGAATCCTTTAGGTACGACAGAGCACTACACGTTCAGCTTGCGTAGAATACCAGCAAAGCCTAAGAATCGACCTGCCGCATATACACAGCTTCAAACGTCTGATTATTTTACAACTGACTCAATGTGTCAAAATCTTAAATATTTAACCTTAAGCATGTAGATGGGAGGAAGTTTACGAAAGTTTTGAAATTATGGATATTACGTTTGCTGGAAGTAGCTAAATGCTCTCAGTACGAACTGCTGGATGAATATAGTCAGAGTAATTTGCACACCGTTTTGCGGAAGCTAGTTTTTCACTACTGTCAGTGTTATGACGTCGTAATCGAGAACTTTGTGCCTTCCAACACTGTAATTTCGCAGGTATATTCTGACTCCAAACTATGTTGCGAATAGAGTCGGTAGTAAAGAAGTAATAAATTAAAACGTCAACCCCGATGTTGAAATTTCACTGCGTGAACACTGAAAATATAGTAAGCGATAAACTTTGTTCCTTTCATTTGTGTATGTGTGTGTGTTGGAAAGGGGGGGGGGCGAGAGGAGGGGTTGTCAGCGAGAAAATGTTTCGTAAAGGTTTGAAATAATGCGTGAAGTTTAGTGGAAGTTGCTACGTCCTACCATTCTCAAATACTAGATGAATCTGGACATTGTCCAGGTATCTGCTCGCCGTCAGTTATACTGTCTCGAAAGAAGTACACGTTTTCTAACTGCAATACTTGTCCTATTGTATTAAACTTTTAACTTTAGATTATATCTCGTAGTGAGCAGATTATGACAGAATTTACTGTTTTTTTATATCAGGCAATAATTACGCAAAATACTGAAAATAATTTCTTTTTTTTGCGCTTGAAAGCCGCTAAATAGGCAAACTAAGACTGTTATTTGGTTCCGGAATAGCGGTTTAGTAATATACATAACTTTAAAAATCGTAAAGTTATGTAGCAACGTCGCTGAACACACGTATGCCGGAGTACATGCCTATAAGAGACGTAAAGGTACATACAACGACAAATAAAAAGGGGACTGATGACCAGAGATGTTAAGTCCCATAGTGCTCAGAGCCATTTGACAAATAAAACAAAATCAGGTAAAGTGGCAGTACTGGTGGGGTATACAAACGGTGCAAGGAAACGGATTTTTGAATCCAGCTATTATAAGGAACACGTATATGATAAGGTGAAAAAATAAATCAGAAATTGAGAGTCTTTCTGGAGGGGGAGGTTCTTGGCGATGGAGAGTGTTAAAGCTGCCTATTTGTGCGTGATGTATGATGTGTGGTGTCGTAAGCAACTACGCGGCTGCGACGAAATTGCAGCAGGTCCGTCGGTGTCAAAATACAATTGTGATAACCTGTTGAGGGTAGTAATATTCCTCTACCAACTCCCGCTGCTTATATGCTGTTCGGAAGAAACTAGTATTGTATTTCACCTAAGTTTCTGTATACACGACAATAACATTTCTGCCTCATAATGTAGTTGTTAGTAGCAAGTTAACAGTTTTTAAATTGCGCAAAACTAGCAGAATTTGGAATTGTAGATCGTCCATTTTTTCCACATGTGTCACAACTTAGAATCTGGTTGGTAACATTTAAATATAGAAAACTTTTTAATTGCTTTTGTAAACAAGTCTGCTATATAAACGCTCGAGAATTCGCATTAGATTGCAAATGGAGGAATACGAAACACATCTGTTTTCGTAACTCACATCACAGCAACCAATTCAGTCCAGCCATGCAACAATAGCACTTTACCCAAGGGCTTCCCCACGTGTACATATAGTCAATGTAGTCTGTAGCACTTAACGAAACTCGCGCCATTTAAATGAGTCGGACGTTTCCAGCAGACAATATCCATGGTAATATTCAGTCCCTTCAGTATTCTAACTTTAAGCACACTGCAGTACCTGGCATTCATTTCATTCCGACGCAATACCGACCCGCTACCCCCTGCCTCCCTCCCTCCCCCCCCCCCCTCTCTCTCTCTCTCTCTCTCTCTCTCTCTCTCTGTGTGCGTGTGTGTGTGTGTGTGTGTGTGTGCGTGTGTGTGTGCGAGACCTTATCTGCGGTTCTCTGACTGTCGGTATAACTCGTTCTCTTCTACTCGTATAGCAATTACATTTTTGCATGGTTGTTAGAAAAAAAAATAGATTAGATAAAACTGATATATTGCTTGATCCAGAGACAAACAAATTAATAATAAACACGCAGCATAAAACAAAAAAAAGTAATGTATAGTTATAATTTGTACTACAGGGAAAAACACATGAACCAGAAAATATGTGTGAATGTTACCGTATTTCAGTAATGAACAAAGCGAAAAAATAAAAACAGAGAAAAAATAAAACCACACAGAATTAACAATGTTTTACGGGCTCCAGCACTTAAAACCGCCAAAATAGTATCTCCAAGTAAATATGTATCGTCACGTTAGTATCACTTGTCTTTTAAAAAATCTATATATACATTTGTGTTATTTATGTACGGATGAAGTACAATAGTCTCCCTTCTGATAGCCCACCCCAATATTGGGAACGAAAATGAGAACAAAGTACGAAAAGACCTCAAACACGTCAGTGTGATTGCGCTCTTAACGTTCACCAGCTGTCATTCAGACTCTTTTTTTCGACAACCGTTACTATGTCCAAGAAGTTGCTACGGTTTTTGTGTTTGCCGGCTTCTCGCCGGGTGACTGTGATTAGACTTAGTTCCGTGATTTGGGCTTCTGCTTTCTGTAATCGTTCTTTAGTATTATAAACGAGACGCGTACCAAGATATACTGCCAATTTCAGTATTAAAAACTTTCATTAAGTATATATTTGATAACCTTTTAAGTTTACTATGTGAATTTACTGTGCATTCCCACATGTTGAGAGAGCAAAGAGGGTTACTAAGGAGAGCACAGATAGACTCCAGAATGAGATTTTCACTCTGCAGCGGAGTGTGCGCTGATATGAAACTTCCTGGCAGACTAAAACTGTGTGCCGGGCCGAGACTCGAACTCGGGACGTTTGCCTTTCGCAGGCAAGTGCTCTACCAAATGACCTACCCAAGCACGACTCACAGCCCGTCCTCACAGCTTTACTTCTGCCAGTACTTCGTCTCCTACCTTCCACTCCTGAAAGAAAGGATATTGCGGAGACATAGCTTAGCCACAGCGTCCGCAGTATCCTTTCTTTCAGGAGAGCTCGTTCTGCGAGGTTCGCAGAAGAGCAACTATAAAGTTTGGAAGGTAGGAGACGAGGTACTGGCAGAAGTAAAGCTCTGAAGACGGAGCGTGAGTCGTGCTTGGGTAGCTCATTTGGTAGAGCACTTACTCGCGAAAGACAAAGGTCCCGAGTTCGAGTCTCGGCCCGGCACACAGTTTCAATCTGCCAGGAAGTTTCACCTATAGACTGTATTTCAATCAAACTCAATGAAAAGTTTGTCAGAAGTAGAATATATTTTTAATAATCGTTTTTCAACTGTTATAGAGGAAACATAATCCAGCTGTTCAGTAGAAAATGCACGGCTGCATTGGCAAGAGGCAATACCTACGCAATTTAATAAAATTAATAGGTAAATTCACTCAAAAGTTAAAGCTCGCACGGAACTGATGACATTTTCAACAGAGTACTAAAAGCTTGTTCCCAATAGATAAGTAGGATTCTCAGCCACGTATGTAGTAGCTCATTGAACTAGAATAGTTTTCCAGATGTACTGAAATATGCTATTGTTAAATAATTGCACAAAAAGGGGAATCGGTATGAGGCTAACAGATACCGCCCAGTCTCACGTCTGACAGCTCTATCCAAAATTCTCGAAAACGTAACGTATGTAAGAGTAGCTTCGCATATTTATAAAAAAGAAGTACTAACAAAATGTCAGTTTGGTTTTCAGAAAGGCTTTTCAACAGAAAATGCTATATATTCTTTCATCGGCTAAATATTAAATCGTCTGAAAACCCATTGGGATTTTCTTGTGATCTTTCAAAGGCTATCTCCAAGTATATGCTATATATTCTTTCATCGGCTAAATATTAAATCGTCTGAAAACCCATTGGGATTTTCTTGCGATCTTTCAAACGCTTTTGATTGTATGAATCATGAAATTCTTCTAGAGAGGCTTAAGCATCGCAGTATAAGTGGGACAGTACACAAATGGTTTACTTCATATTTAACTAGAATAATGCAGAGGGTTGAAATTAGCAGTATAGATAGTCTGCAAAAATCAGCAGAGTCCTCTAACTCGGAAATATCAAGAACGGTGTCCCACAGGGTTTAGTCTTTGGTCTCTTATTGTTCTTAATACATGTTAATGACTTGCCACTCTATATTCATGAAGATAAAAATGGTTTTCTTGATGATACAAGTACAGTAATCACACCCAACAAACAAGAATTAGCTGAGGAAATTGTAAATAATGTCATTCAGACGGTTATTAAGTGGTTCTCTGCAAATGGACTCTACCTAAATTTTGAAACAACACAGCGTATACAGTTGTGTGCCGTAAACGACATAACACCATTGATGAATGTAGCATCTGAACAGAAGTCTGTTGCTAAGGCTGAAAATTTCTGGGTACATGCCTTGACGAGGAATTGAACTGGAGAAACACATTAATGATCTGCTTAAACGTTTGAGTTAGCTACTTACATTAATAGGATTATTGCAAATTTTGGTGATAAGCATATCAGTAAACTAGCCTACTATGGCCATTTTCATGCACTGCTTTCATATGGCATCATATTTTGGGGCAATTCATCATCAAGAGGAAAAGTATTCATTGCACGAAAGCGTGTAATCTCACATGATATGCTGCGAAGTATAGGTGAAGGACGACAGACACATTCCATATTTCTATATTTCCGGAAAACATTCGACAGAGTGCCCCATTGCAGGGCTGTTAACGAAGGTTCGAGCATGTGGAAAATTAGATCGCTGTGTCACACAGTTTGAGTATTCCGAGATGACGGAGTAAGAGGAGCAAAGCGTCTGCATTATATTTTGCGTTAAACTGAAGAAAACCTTTACAGAGACACACCAAATGATGTAGGAAGCCTATGGGTGCTGAGTGCTGAAGCCATACTCCGAGTTACGAGTATGTGAGTGGTTCGAAGACTTCTTAAGTAACAGAAGCCAATATGTCGTCCTCGAACGCAGGTGGTCGTAAGAAACAAGGGTTTCGTCAGGAGTGCACCAGCGAAGTGTGATATAACCGATGTTGTTCTTTACATACTCAAATGATTTGGCGGACAGGGTGGGCAGCAATCTACGGTAAGGTGTCAAAGTTATGAACCATCCCCTTAGAAAAATTTATAAATGACTGTGCTTAAACTGACACACAATATTTTTAGCGCAACGCAATCTGACTTTTAATAATCCCTACAAAAGATTGGTCCTGACTAACAATAACTTATACCTATCATGAATCACGTACCTCACAAAAATCTTCGTTACTCAAACTACTGCAGTACAGCGAGCGCCAATACTGCCAGCTAAATAAAAGATTCTAACTACTGAAGTCACTAACTACTGATAGACATAGTTAGCAAATGAAAGATTTTGATAAAGAACAAACAATGTATTTACCTTAATAGTGTTCAAAAGTCATAATATGTATATCATTAATGACATCCAGTCTTACAAATTTACTGTCTCTGATGGACACACGTCCAGATCATCCGATCTCAAAACTTCGCCATCTCTCTACCCACATCCACCACTGCTGGCGGCTCACCTCCAACTGCGCAACGCTACGCGCTGTTAACAGCCAACTACCCAACACTACAATAGCAAATTCCAACAATGCAAAATAGCCACACACTGCACACAGCACAGTCAGTGATTTTCATACAGAGCGCTACGTGGCGTTACCAATATATATAAACCTAAATAGCCTACTTACATAACCCCCATGCTCCCCACAAAAAAAAATTAGAAATTGTTTTGGGCACTGGCCAATACAGATTTGAAGAAAATTTTCGTAATTACAATAAGAAAGATATCCAATGCACACACTTCTTGATACACTGTTGATCAAAAGCAAAGATTTTCTCACAATCCATAAAGACAGTCCTGATCATTCATCACAGTATTAATTAGAATTTTATGCACAAAGTGTGAGCAGTAACAGTTAGATTGACTGTAGGCAGATACAAGACGACTTAGATAAAATCTCTAGTTGGTGTGATGAATGGCAACTAGCCATAAATGTGGAAAAATGTAAGTTAATGTGGCCGCTTCGGAAGATCAGACCTGTTATGTTCGGATACAGTATTACTAGTGTCAAATCATTTAAATATGAGGCGTAAAGTTGCAAAGTGATACCAGTTGGAACGAGCTTGTGAGATCTGTGACGGAGAAGGCGAATAATCGACTTCTGTTTATTGGGGGAACCTTAGGAATGGGTGGTTCACCTGCAAAAGGAGACCACATGCAGGACGCTCGTGCGACCTATTCTTCAGTACTGCTCGGGCGTTTGGGATCCGTACCAGGTCGAATTGAAGGAAGACATGGAAGCAATTCAGGGGCGGTCTGCTAGATTTGTTACCGGTAGGTTCGAACAAGAAATCAGTCTGACAGAGATGCTTCGGGAACTCAAATGGGACTCCCCAGAGGAAAGGCAACGTTCTTTTCGAGAAACACTACTGAGAAAATTTAGATAACCGCCTTTTTACGCTGACTGCCGAACGAATCTATTGTCGCCAACATGCACTGCGCGAAAGGACGACGAAGTGAAAGGTACGAGATATTGGGGCTCATATGGAGGCATACAGACGGTCGTCTTTCCCTCGCTCTATTTGCAAGTGGAACACGAAGGGAAAGGACAAACAGTAGTACAGAGTACCCTCCGCTACGCACCGTACTGCGGCTTGCGGAGTGTCTGTGTGGATGTAGATGTAGACCTAGGTAATAACTGAAGCCCACCCAAGGTAACGTTGCCGACATTTATTTAACGAACTAGATATACTCACAGAACCTTCACAAAACATACGAGGTCTCTTCAAATGGTTCAAATGGCTCTGGGCACTATGGGAGTTAACTTCTGAGGTCATCAGTCTCCTACAACTTAGAACTACTTAAACCTAACTAACGTAAGGACATCACACACATCCATGCCCGAGGCAGGATTCGAACCTGCGACCGTAGCGGTCACGCGGTTCCAGACTGTAGCGCCTAGAACCGCTCGGCCACTCCGGCCGGCCGAGGTCTGTTCAAAAAATTCCGGAACTTGGTCCACAAAATTTTTCTGTGCTTACCTTCTACTTATTGCGCATGGTCTCCTTCGACATACTCTCCCCCTCAATTGATACTCCTCTCCCAACGCCGGTTCCACTTCCGGATACAGTCTTGGTATGACTCTTCCTGGATCGCGCCAAGCGCAGTCTGCGGATTTTCTTTTGTGTCTCGTCTACGGTTGCAATTCTTCGTCCTTTCAACGGGGTTTTCAACTTTGGAAATAAAAAGAAGTCTGCAGGGGCTAGGTCTGAATAAATACGGATGACGAGGCAGCGTAGTGATTGCGTGTCTTGTACAATAGTCACGCTCGATCACGGATGAGTGTGTGGGTGCGTTGTCGTGATGGAAGAGCCATGAATTGTCTCGCCACATTTACGGCCGTTTCCTTCTCATATTTTCTTGCAAGAGTCACAACTGGTCCCGATAGTACCATTGATTAACAGTTTGCCGAGCTGAAATTTTCGACCTTTTTTCATAGTAGTGAAACGCACTTTTAACATGTCAATTTTCCAGCTCGTCAATTTGAACTATGAAGCACTGCTCGTTGCAGGTAATAGTATTTTATTTTGGGATGGTTGCGTCCCCGTTCTTCCCGATCAGGACTTAAATGTTTTACTGGTGTGTGAGTATTTCGTATTGCTCGTCGTAGAGTACAGATTACTAAGTTAGGTATCTGGTATCTGTTCTTTTATCGTGATATCGACATAAATTTCCTGTGTTACAGTTGTACACGAAGGTGTGGTCTGACATCACGAAACTGGTCGTCCTCCTACACAAAAAAGTGCATATACAGCTGAAAGCGGTTTATTCTTGAAGCATGGATTATTCAGCTGTGATTACCATCCACAGAAAACTATTTGCCGAGGAGAGGAGTTCGTACAGAGACGGCGTCGAGCACGCATCACAGAGTTGGGTCCGTGGGTGGCGATAGAGGCGAAGTCCGATGTTCGAGCCTTAGCACCACGACGGTCAGCTGTCTACGGTGAGTATCTCTGAGGGAATTTTCGGTGTTGCGTCAGACCCTCAGTGGCGTGTTCTTTCAATCTCACATCTTACAGCTGCAGTTAATCGATTAATGCAAGTTGTATAGCTCTTCAGTTGGGTGGTTCACTATCACTGCCATGTCAAGACGGAGTCAGTCGGACAACGTTACCATTCCTACACAAGGATGGAGGCGTTACATAGATAATCCCGTACCTTCACGTAACTTCGCTAATTGAGCATTACTGCTGAGATAATTGTGACGGAGGCTTTCCTTGCCAGATGGGTTTCCTGTACTGTTATCTTTTAACATTATATTTCATAGGCGAGTCTTTGTAATAAATTACTCATTTCAGTGCATATGTTTTCTTATTTCTATAGAGCATATACCCTTTGCATTTACTCATTTTGATTTCCTTTTGTGGAACATTACGTTATTATTTGATCACGAGCTGGAACTTAGGTTTCCCCACTAGGATGAAAAATATTAATAACCGTTCAGATAGTCCGTTACGCATAGGTATCAGTGGTGTTTCTGAAGGTGGTTCCGTGTCGAGAGTCATTCTGGCGCAGAAATTAGAGTCAGGTAATTTCTTCACTACCAAATCCACTGGTCTCTTGTAACGTTTGCCCAAATAACTATTTACAGTGTAAAAAACACTAGAATTTACTCGTTTCGAAGATCAGCCGTTTATCATCAGAATTAGTGTATAGAACCTTCAAAACAGAACAGTAAAAAGCATAAAGAAGAGAAATAAAAAATAAAATAACATGGAAACGTCTTCTTGAAATGTATATCGTCATCACCATCAGTTACAGATATTTTGATAAATAGTAACCGTTGTCATCTGAATAGGCAAAAACTTCCGGTGTCGTATACACTTCTAAGAAGAATTAGGGGAACATGACATTGGGCGTGTGACATACTCCACTGAACAATTACGAAGGACTGGGTATGTTACCAAACTATACCTTTATCTTTCATAAATTAACTACAAAACAAAACATCGTTACATCCTCGATTGTTTACACAAAAAGAATGAAATTTCCGACAGGTTTCGAAAACAAAGTGGTAACTATCATTCATCCCGTCATACTGGGTGCTTTTCATTGGTATTTGATATGTTCTACAACAGGTATGCCTGCCGTGTGCGTTTATCACTGTCTGACACCTACGTGGCATGCTTTGTAAGTCTACGGAGATCACCCTGTAGCATCCCTTGCCAGTCTTCAATGAGCCAGTGGGTTCTTGGAGGATGTGCGGCGGTACAGGGCGACCACGTACACGTCTGCCGAGCATGCCCGATGGGGTGTAGGTCGGGACTCATGGCGGGCCATTCCATTACTTCAATGTTCAGGCATCTCTGCTGACTGCCTGCCAGTAAGGCGACCAAGCACAACGACAGAATGCGTATGGTTGCAGCACTGAAGGTCCTCACAGCTTCACAGAACCTTGGAAATCTGTCCACTTCCTGGGCAACATTTGGCAGGTGGCGCCCTCCACTAGTCTCCGCACACGAACATGGGCATCACTTTGCATCGCAGGATATCTGGATTAGTCTATGAGTAACACCTTTCGCCAGTAGCGATGTTGCTAATTGACAAGGGAACGGCAGAACTGAACGTGAGCTGCAAGGTGTTCTCATGTCTGAAGCGTAATGTTATTTCTCATCGCAGTGTAATCGGACACGGCGGTTCCAGCGGTCCTTCTGAGATCATCTTGCATTATTTTGGCGGTATCCTTACGACGCTGAAACACAGGAACGACCAGATTTGGGCTTTCACATGGGGCTGTAATACTTCGGCGACCTTGTCAGAGGCGGCTCGTGTACTGACATGTCTCGCTGTAGTGTGTCCACGATCTACTGATGACACATGGAGAGGCAAAGTTTATCAAACAAACCCCTCTTCCAGTTTGCATGAAGATGTCTCATTGCATGTGCTTCGTTGAAAACAACGTCCACAAATGACAACTGCCATCTGTCTACCTCACTAGATAACAACAGGACATCGGTACTCACTTATTCCAGAGGGATCACCAGACCTGTAAAGCAAATACAGCCAGTAGATGGCGAATGAGTTTAATTGTGGGCCACATTGAAAGCCAAGGCACCAAGCCATGCTATAAGACCACAGGTACCGCCTGTATCAAAATAGATTTTACACACCGGACTTTGATACTCGTGTTCCCCTAATTCTCTTGAACAGTGAAGATAGAGTATTTGAAGTCCCAGTGAACAAGCAAGACACAATGATTGAGATAAACATAAAAACAGCGAACCAGACGTAACGATTATCACAAAAACACTGTGAATGTAAAGGCGATTGCCGCACGGACTACAAAGAGCCAAAGTTCTATACTTCTGTAAACTTTCTAAGGAAGTGGCTAATATTTGCAAATATTATTAATAAATATTTAAGACCAACGATAGCCGCGATTTAAGGTAAAGAACAATTTACAGCATGAAGGCGAAAAATACCAGTGATCTGATGCCAACAAAAATCAATTTAAAACAGGAAATGCTAACTACAAAGGAGAAACTGCTATGTCCTTTAAGCTAAGGTACAAAGGACATACGGACGCTTTCCGGCTTCATAATTTCAAAACTGACCATTCCGTTTTGGGAATTGATGATGATCTTGCGGTTTTGGATATATAAAATGTAGGTAGGTAACTGAATCTACTAGAACAATTGAAGTTTACTACACATAGCATGATAAATCATAATACATTAAATGAACAGTTTGCAGGTGACAGAAATATCCTCTTCAGGATCTTTACAATCTCTTTCAATATCTGTAAGTGTCTAGCGACTTCACAGTATACCGTTAGATTTCTGTTCATGAGAGGATTTGAATTTCCGGGCTTCCCGGCATGGTTAGGCATTGTCTTTGTTTTTATTTTTGGTATCGCTTTGATTTCATGTTTACATTCGCGAGGAGCTCATTTGCGTTACTTCTGGGTTTGTCTGCGGGATGTAGCTTCGGCGAGTTAACTAGGGCAGCGCACGTGTAAAACAATTGTTGCGAACGCTGTTAATACCCACGCTCAATGTATGCCATTTCATTTTAGTCTATTTCATGAATTCATGGTGATGTGGGTGTACTTAAGAAGACACGGCTGCAAAGGAGGTAGCCACGTTATTTTATGCTCTTTTTATACTTTCTATTGGCTGCATTTAGAGGCTGAAAGTATTCTTCAAAATGGTTTTAATGCTCGTAGAATTGTAAAGTAAAAATATGCAAAGCTAAGTAACACTACACGGCGTGAAATCCAGAGTAGCCGGTTCATCAAACAATACGACTGCGAGAAAGAAATCTGTCCTCAATCAAATTTACGTACGCTAACTCTGTGACGAAATGACTTTCTGTTAAATGTTGGCCCTGAATGTTGCGGATCTGTGTTAGTTCAGAAAACAACTGTTGTACGAGAACTATTATCGTAATCACACAAAAATGATCAATGAATAAAACGCATCTGATTTTATCTCTTAAATCTGCTTGAAATCGTATTGTAGCACTTTCATAAAATATTTCATTCCCATTAAAATGGTTCAAATGGCTCTAAGCACTATGCGACTGAACTTCTGAGGTCATCAGTCGCCTAGAACTTAGAACTAATTAAACCTAAGTAACCTAAGGACATCACACACATCCATGCCCGAGGCAGGATTCGAACCTGCGACCGTAGCGGTCGCTCGGTTCCAGACTGTAGCGCCTAGAACCCCACGGCCACTTCGGCCGGCTCACTCTCATTAAATCTCTGATCTTAAAGTGACAATATTCTCGTAAAAGCACTCTGTGCCTGACTCTAAACTACAATTACAATGAAATTTGTGGCTTATCCGTGCGCAGTGTACCGCTCGCCTGCTCTGGAATCTTTTTTTTAATGTTTAATGATCTGACTGTCAAAGTAAAGTTTCACTAACGGTACTCGCGACGTGCAATGCGAGTGTGCTGACAAATAAAACCACGAACGCAAATAAAAAATCGGGTACTGATCTATCAGTCAAAGAAATAGTTGAATCAACACATTTAAGTTTTAACTGACCTTCATTAAGTCATTGCAACAATTCAAATTCCACACTTCTCACACATACACTAATTTACAAAATGTCTCTTTAGCATATTTTACTGCAGTAAAAGACAGAATCGCATAAATTATTTACAAAAACCTTACACAAAATATAAACTATAAACGCTTTTACAAAATAAGAATGCTACGTAATTACAAATACAAAAGACCACGTTACCTTTTCTTATTCGTTCAATATAATAATCATTCTGCTTCATATCTCTGTTTAAACATCACATTACAAAAATTGCTCCTAACAATGCCGCCTCTGCTGCAGGGTGGGCCAGCTTCCGTCCATTTCAAACCGAGTACATTACTATACAGTTGCTATTAGCACACACTGACTCTATTCTGACAAAGTAAAACCAGCTTCTCTGACCAACAAATCTGCTCTCTAACATGATTCCTAAGGGTATAATTATAAAGACAATTATAAGCGATATTACATTTATCAAATTTACAAATTAACTCATATATGTGGCCCATGACATACTCCGAATTATCGTAGCAAATAGGGCACCCTCTTTCACGGTTATCGTGCAGTACATATGTTGATGAAGGTTTGACGTTGGAAATGCGTAAATTCCAGTGTCTTTTGCACTGCAAATAGATGGATGAGCCGACGTTTCACATTAACATAGTTGCTGTGTCCGTTAAATATTCTTCTCCTTGTGGTGGCAGTAAACAAATCAGAGTTTGGAAGTCAGGAGTCTTCATAATTTGGCACACATAGCATTGGCAGAATTAAATCGGGCGGTGCTGAGGGAATTAGATTAGGAAATGAGACGCTTAAAATAGTAAATGAGTTCTGCTATTTGGGGAGCAAAATAACTGATGGTCGAAGTAGAGAGGATATAAAATGTAGACTGGTAATGGCAAGGAAAGCGTTTCTGAGGAAGAAAAATTTGTTAATATAGAGTATAGATTTAAGTGTCAGGAAGTCGTTTCTGAAAGTATTTGTATGGAGTGTAGTCATGTATGGAAGTGAAACATGGACGATAACTAATTTGGACAAGAAGAGAATAGAAACTTTCGAAATGTGGTGCTAGAGAGGAATGCTGAAGATTAGATGGGTAGATCACATAACTAATGAGGAAGTATTGAATAGGATTGGGGAGAAGAGAAATTTGTGGCACAACTTCACTAGAAGATGGGATCCGTTGGTAGTTAGTATTGGAGGGCAGCGTGCAGGGTAAAAATCGTAGAGGGAGGCCAAGAGATGAATACACTAACCAGATTCAGAAGGATGTAGGTTGCAGTAGATACTGGGAGATGAAGAAACTTGCACAGGATAAAGTAGCATGGAGAGCTGAATCAAACCAGCCTCTGGACTCAAGACCACAACAACAACAACAACCATTAGCAGAATTACACACGCAAGTGAACGTCATCAAGCGATAGGTTTTTCTTCTTTCTGATACCTGAAAGGATGCGTGAGCGTCTGGTGCAGGATATTCCACACTTTGGTGTTGCAGGTATTTAGTTCCTTCGCTATGGATCGTGGCTGGTGCTGTGGTTGTCTTCAGTTCGCTGTAACGCTGCTTGCTGAGACTGAACAGTTCGCTCACTGCGAGATCTATCAGTTTCCCGTCGGCCTGGCGTACCGGACCCTGTTTTAAGAAGACAGCAATCAAGTCTCTGAAATGTCTTATGGTTTGGTATAGTTTTCCCTGGAAATCTTACTACACACAGGCACCTTGCTGCTCGGCTGCTGTATCATGCCTCCCCATATGTGTGATGCACTTCAGCAAACTCGACTAGAGAGCAACCAGCCTTCAAAAACCTGTAACTTCTGTAGAAACTTTCAACGTAAACACAACATGAACAGTGATAACCCAGTTGTTTATCCAGGGGCATGGGCACTGTTATGAAAACTTACCCTTCCAAACAATAAGATGTAATTGTTGCATACGAGGCAGTCCAAACAAGTGAATGTATAGACCTAAGACAAGCCCAGTGTCAAACCTTTAAACGACCCTTAGCGCAGAAACGGTGCACCTGTAATATAGGCCTAGGTGTCACATAACAACAAAAACTATTCGTTTTCTCTCCTCTAATAACTCTAGAAATTTGCATACATAGTCTTTTTTATCCCTAGTGTACTTTCCTTATCGCGTCGAGTGGGTTCGACGCCACCAGGCGATATTCAGTACCACCGTGGGCAGTGGTCGTAATGTAAAGTGTTTGTAAAGTGACCAGACGAACCGACTGGGCGGCTCTCCACTCTTCGTCCATCCCTCCTCCAAACATCCACCCACAAAAAACCTTCTACGCTCTACCTTTAAATGCTTGTTCCCATGATACCCTTCACCTTGGCCGTCTACACCCACTATCTCTTCGTATATCTGTGTATCTATTTAATCACTCAACTCATCGGCCGTTCCGTTTTACTTTATGCCACTGTCTGTTCTTCTACATTAGTGTGCCACACTCATTTTCCATTCATCTGTCTCTATATGTTAGTTAAACACCCAATCAAACGTTTGTACTTTAACACATGCAACTGACGATCTGTCTGTTTATCGTATAATAAGTTTATTTTTGTCCATCGCTAAGTCCAGATTTTATTTATGTGTTTTAAAATTTTACTCTCATGTGGAGCGGCAAATTATATCCGCTGACGGCCCACACTCTGCTCATATGGGATGGATCGGGGTGGGGGAGGTGAAATAACAGTAAAGAAATTGGACGTGACACTCCCGCTTTTCTTCGGCAAATCCCATTGTCCGCATGGGACTCTGCCGGGACATCTAAATGTTCCGAGTTTTAGAAAGCAAATCAAATTCTCGGGCACGTGAACTTTCAACATCTAACTAATTACTTCTAGCAAGTGTCTATACTTCATTTCAGTATCGTATCCCTAATCTAATACACCATGACGCACTATATTAATGCGTTCTCACGGCCTACATGATGACGCGTTCAGGTTCGGGAGCTTCAGTAATGCTTGCGCTGAAGGTGATGTTACTGATATAAATTTTCCCAGCGATAACCCTAATATATCTAAGAAGGGATTTCATTGGTGTGAGTAGTGTAGAACTTTTGATACTACAGTAGTGAAGGTAGAAGGACAGCATATTATAGTTTTACAGGTTGGAGAAGTATTTCATAATTTAAGAAGGAAGATAATAAAATTACGAAAAACGAGGTTCATACCACACGTTATAAGAATCGCTTTAAGCAAAATGGAATCTGAGGGATATATTAACGTCATTGTTGTTGTTGTTGTTGTGGTCTTCAGTCCTGAGTCTGGTTTGATGCAGCTCTCCATGCTACTCTATCCTGTGCAAGCTTCTTCATCTCCCAGTACTTACTGCAACCTACATCCTTCTGAATCTACTTAGTGTATTCATCATAAACGTCATTAAGTTCTCTAAAATCGTGTGCGAACTGTATGATAGCAGTGCACATAACACTGAACAGTGAACAGACTATTTAATGCATTTTCTTACTACATATGGGTTCTTTTGCACTGTGTATCTATGTGGGATGAGCTACTAAAACGCTACAAGTTTACCGAAGTGCAACGCTAATGATAACATGCTGCCGCTAGAGTGCGTTAATATGCAGCAGTTTTTCAAATCTCAGCAAGTAGAGAACTGGAGGTAGAAAAGACTGTCACTGATACGCGTTTGGTATAAATCGTTCAAATGTATGTACCTTACGAAAATATTTCTGCCATTGTGGAGTTTGTGTTATGTATTCCCGGTACAAATGCAGCTGGCGAGCGTGTATTTGCTTTGCTGAATAATATAAAAACATCAAAACTGAAATGAGAGTGGGGACTTTGAAAGCAATAATGATGGTGAAACTTAATTTGAAATACATTTGTTCGCAATTCTATTACTTCTCAAACTCGGTTAACTAGTATCAAAAGCTGTGTATGGTTATGTTCTGTTTACAGACCTTCGCTTGCGCCTATGTTTTAGATTATGTCTGTTATATTATCATTTGGTGCCTACTATTCATTTAGTTGTGAGCTTTAATAACTACAAAAATTATGGAGCATTGTGGCATTCTGAGCAGTGAGCAGTTATGAAACTGGTCCGAGCTTCGACTCCCAGAAATGTGATCACCTTACGTAATGTTTTTTGGCTCATCAGAGCACATGGACAAAGCAGTAAACTCGTTTCCTAGTTCCACTTTCGACTTTTGGTTTTCAGTTTGGTGTGCGGAGATCTACAATATTCGATTAACTCTTAAGCTCACATACGCAAGCTGATGCAATGTACAAAGAACTTGATAATGACGAGTCCCACACATCTTAGTGCTGCAACTAAGAAACAGAGCCACAGATTTAGCTCTTCCGATCTAGCAGAGCGCTCGTATGTTCCAGCTTAGTATTTGTCGGAAAAGCTGTAATCTTTTTGTTCCGGATACACATCGTGGTCTGTAGAGCAATCAAACAAGCCTAGTCAGATTTTTACGCGGAAATCACATCATATCTTTTTCCGAAATCATATCACGAACACAAAGCTGGATATGACTGAATAAACAGTCGTGATACGCCGAATGTACATAGTCTCCGTGATGCCAAGTACTTCAATAGCGACTCAGATGATCTACGTACCGTCTTTTCTGATTCTGCCGTAGACATATTTCCGAGAGGTACTTGGCTCCTGCAGTTACACTGACAACGAAGAAGCAGTAAGCTTTTATGGTGACAGTAATGTGAAATACGTTGTTAGGAAGAATGAGGCACCATCGCATTGAGCGTTTTGAGACTTTAAACCAGCGGGCCGAACTGAGGCTTAAGCTAGGAATCTTTGTCTTTCTCAGGCGATGCTGTTATCGACTGAGCTGCTAGCCACTGTAATAGCTTCAAAACAATTTTTGGATGGAATGTTATACGTATAAAAAGATAACGTTTTGGGACTATGAACCTGCAAATATGTTTCGTCAAGGCAACATATTTTGAAAGTAATCTGTGTTTTCGTACGGATAAATAAATTAATTAATGCTGATTAGTGTTGTATCGTATGTAAGTGACTGCCTGTCTTTGTCGGGGTATTCTGACCTTCTGCTTCTACGTGAAGTACCCTACTGTTAAAAACACCTGTTTCCGAACAGTGTCAAAAAAGTGGTACCAGTGGTGTTATTGGGAGAAAATTGTTACTGTGCGGCATGGGATTCTTACAAAATAGCACTAATTCAAAATATAGAAAAAGTTTAAAGAAGGGTAGGTCATTTTGTATTGTTGTCGAATAAGGGAAAAAATGGCACGAATACGAGACGCTAGATGAGGTTTGATGCAGCTCTCCATGCTACTCTATCCTGTGCTAGCCTCTTCATCTCCCAGTACGTACTGCAACCTACATCCTTCTGAAGCTGCTTAGTGTCTTCATCTCTTGGTCTCCCTCTACGATTTTTACCCTCCACGCTGCCCTACAATACTAAATTCGTGATCCCTTGATGCCTCAGAACATGCCCTATCAACCGATCCCTTCACCTTGTCGAGTTGTGCCACAAACTCCTCCCAAATTCTATTCCAAACCTCCTCATTAGATATGTGATCTACCCATCTAATCTTCAGCATTCTTCTGTAGCATCACATTTCGAAAGCTTCTATTCTCTTCTTCTCCAAACTATTTATCGTCCATGTTTCACTTCCATACATGGCTACACTCCATACAAATACTTTCAAAAACTACTTACTGACACATAAATCTATACTCGATGTTAACAAATTTCTCTTCTTCAGAAACGCTTTCCTTGCTACATTATTTATCCTCTCTACTTCGACCATCATCAGTTATTTTGCTCCCCAAATAGCAAAACTCCTTTACTACTGTAAGTGTCTCATTTCCTAATCTAATTCCCTCAGCATCACCTGACTTAATTCGACTACATTCCATTATCCACATTTTGCTTTTATTGATGTTCATCTCATATCCTCCTTTCAAGACACTGTTCATTCCGTTCAACTGTTCTTCCAAGTCCTTTGCTGTCTCTGGCAGAATTACAATGTCATCGGCGAACCTCAACGTTTTTATTTCTTCTCCGTGACTTTAATTCCTACTCCGAATTTTTCTTTTGTTTCCCTTACTGCTTGCTCAATATACAGATTAAATAACATCGGGGACAGGCTACAAACCTGTCTCACTCCCTTCCCAACCGCTTCTTCCCTTTCATGCCGCTCGACTCTTATAACTGCCATCTGGTTTCCGTACAAATTGCAAGTAGCCTTCCGCTCCCTGTATTTTACCCCTGCCACCTTCAGAATTTGAAAGAGAGTATTCCAGTCAACATTGTCAAAAGCTTTCTCCAAGTTTACAAATTCTTGAAACGTAGGTTTGCCTTTCCTTAATCTATTTTCTAAGATACACTGTAGGGTCAGTATTGTCTCACGTGTTCCAACATTTCTGCGAAATCCAAACTTATCTTTCCCGAGGTCGGCTTCTATCAGTAAGCCACATATAATTAACATGAGATGAATCGAGTCCGTAGCTATTTTTTTATTATATGAGTTTTATTTTGGGTCCAGATAAACGCGTAGTAATGTTACAAGAGCTTCTTCTAATATTTATTGGATGTTTACTTTTTCTCCATTTGGTTATTCCTTCTTTTCCTAAAAAAGATACCTCTTGAATTACTTCTTCCTGTGAGTCAAATTCATTATTTTCTAACGCTTCTTGTTCTCTTCCTGAATCTTCGTAGTTTTCACGCACACAATCCTCGTTTTCTAAGTCAGCTGTATCACTCTCACGGTTTCCATCACTCAGCTCTGGGAACCATCCCAGCCGTACATAATGATCTCTCTCAACTTTGTCCTAGGTTTCTTTTATCTTCGACATTTCTTCGACGAACTAAAAGTAAAGAGAATGTTTACTTTTCTTGAGTGAGTGTTCTTGGTAAGAAGCAAATTAACACGAAAGTTGGACTGAACCTACGAAGGCTATGAGGTAACATACGCTTACTACGTTTACGACTGTAGCTTTACAGCTCGCACGAATGACCAGCGCTCTCCAAGCTGTGATAATGTTTCATGGACAATGCAGCTTGAGTAACTGAAAGCCAATAATGGCTGAGGGTAATGTATGTAGTGTTAACGGAAAGGTACTAAAAACGGCGAGATCTGAATGCAGCCCAGTCACATTAAGTACTGCGGAAAGTGATGTGGGTGACGCGAGTCAGCAGTGAAGGCTTGCTCAGGTTAAAGAAAAACAGTCAGAAGCAACCTTATCAGATACTGTTCAACTGCTTAGTATTTATGGTTGAATGTGCGATTAATTCAAGAGAATAAAGCCACCTTTATGAGGGTCACTTTCTTGTCTTACTTGACCAGTAGTCCGAGTCAATCCTCGCGCCTTAGTGCATTACCTCTGCATTGATTCTTCGACTCATTTGATGCTGCCTGCGAATTTCTCTCCAGTGCCAACCTTTTCAGATCAGAGTAGCAATTACAACCTACAATCTCAGTTATTTGCTTGATGCATTCCAGTCTTTGTCTTCCCTACAGTTTTTGACGAGAACTTCCTCATTCCTTACCTTATCAGTCCACCTAATTTTCAACTTTCTGCTGAAGGACGACATATCAAACGCTTCGATTTTCTTCAATGCTGCTCAACAGTCTAAGTTTCACTACCATTCAATACTGTGCTCCAAACGTACAGACTCAGAAATTTCTTCCGTAGATTAAGGCCTATGTTTGATACCAGCAGACTTCTCTTGCCCAGGAATGCCCTTTTTGCCTGTGCTAGTCTGCTTTTGATGTCCTCCTTGCTCCGTCCGTCATTTGTTATTTTGCTGCCTAGGTAGCAGAATTCCTTAACTTCGTCTACTTCGTGATCATCAATTCTAATGTTAAGTTTCTCGCTGCTCTCATTTCTGTTACTTCTCATTACTTTCGTTTTTCTTCTATTTACTCTCACTCATATTCTGCACTCTTTAGACTGTTCATTGCATTCAACGGATTCAGTAATTCTTCTTCATTTTCACTGAGGAATCGTCAGCGGATCTTATCATTCGTGTGCTTTCACCTTGAATTTCAATCCCAATCTTGAACCTTTCTTTTATTTCTATCATTGCTTCTACAGATTGAATAGAAGGGGCGAAAGACTACATCCCTGTCTTACCGCTGTTTTAATCCTAGCACTTCGTTCCTCGTCTTCCTGTCAGACTGCACCCTCCTGGTTCTTGTACATATTGTACATTACCGGTCCTTCCCTTTAGCTTACCCTTACTTTTCTCAGAATTTCGAACATCTTGCAGTATTTTACATTGCCGAACGCTTTTTTCAAGTCGGACAAATCATTTGAATGTACCTCGATTTCTCTCCCTTCTTGCTTCGAAAATCAACCACATTGTTCTCACTGCCTCTGTCATACCTTTAGCTTTCCTAAAGCAAGGCTAATCATCTTGTAATAAATCCTGAATTTTATTTTCTGTTCTTCTGTATGTTATTCTTGTCAGCAACTTGGATGCATGAGTTACTAAACTGATTACGGGATAATTCCCGCACTTGTCGGCTTTTGCTACCTTCGTAATTGGGCGGATGATGTTTTTCCGGAAGGTAGATGATGTATCACCGGACTCATGTATTCTATACACCAACGTGAATAATCTTTTATTGCTACTTCCCCCAATGATATAAGAAATTCCGCTGGAATGTTATCGATCCCATTCGCTTTCTGCCTTCTTTGATATTAAGTGGACAAAAGCTCTTTTAAATTGTGATTCTGGTACTGGAGCCACTATTTCTTCCCTGTCGACTTCTCTTTCTTCTTCCATCACGTCATCAGACAAGTCGTCCTCTTCATAGAGGTTTTCAGTGTTCTCCTTCCACCAGTTCGCTGTTTCCCGTAGTATTCTCAATGTTAAACGCCCCTGGTTTTAATGTTATCGAAGCTGCTTTGATTTTTCTATGTGCTGAGTTAGTCCTTCCGACAGCAATTTCTCTTTATATTTCTTCACATTTTTTCCTGCAGCCACATCGCCTTAGCTTCCCTACACTTGTTTCATATTTCAGTGATTTGTTTATTAATGACGAAAGCAGAATGCATAAAGGTTGTAGGATAAATTCTCCACACTACTGACAATTGAAGGAATAGGAAAGTTTCGTCCAGACATTTCACAACATAAAAATTTATTATCTCGAGAAAGTATTTGCATATAAACATATCATATGATATTAATTTTACGATCGAACTATTTTGGTTCTTTATTTGGTTTAATAACTTTCATTAAAAACATATTTCACCTAACACTTCCGTTTTTGCGTTTAGGCTCAGTATAGGCGTTCTCTTTCTGTATGTATTCTAAAATGTATCCATTTTTTCTTTCATGTATTTGGGTTTTCTCGTGCGAGGACACTCAATTTCAGGTTATCATGCAACCTTTACTGTTTGTCACGAAAACGGAGCAAATAGTTATATAAAAGTTAAGAAGACACAAAATCACAAAATCCAATACATGAAGTGAACGCGTCGAGAACTGAACACAACTTCTGATGTCAGCAGACTATGACACAGCCCGCTATTTCTGAGTGTGAACGGTGTTCAGAATACTCAGCATTTCAGAACTCTGCTGTCTGCGCAACCAACTGATGAGCGGAAACTGAAACGTTGCAAGTGTCATTTTTTCACAAAACGCGATTCCGCAACTTTTATGTTTTCGGAACTCCGCTGCATGTCGCTAGAGTTGTTACAAGTGCCACATCATGGAGAAATTGTTTCAATCATTACTACCTTGAGCCAGGCAGCGCTTCCCTGTGGAGTACCAAGGATCGTGCGTCAAGACTTTCGTAGATTTTATGCACAGTTTGTTTGGTAAGAACAAAACATATAATTTTTTATTTGTATCAATAAAAATCTTTGTAATGGAAGGAAAATTTTGCAGTTATAGGGAAACGAAGAATGCTAATATAGGCCTTTGTTCCTCAATATTGGTGCGAGCTAAAACTATAAAGCCTTGTAATACCAATGCATACCGATTTTGATGAGAGATAAAGCTGTAAACTAACGTGACAGTAAAGCAATTGATTTTGAAAGATGCTGCTGAAGCTCCGCTGTCAACGGAGGAGTGTATGTCGTCCAGACGCAGTACGATCAAAGTGCCACGTACTCATACACGTCAAATAACACTCAATAATTATTACTCTGAAATAGAGGAATGGGGGAATGTGTCAGTTCAAGGAGGAAAGACACTGATGATGTATGCAATGCCGTATTTCATCAAAAAGACCAACCTTGTTTACAAGATGCAAAACAGAAAGATCTGTTGAGGAAATTACCATTTCTTTCACAAAGAAGCAGTGAGTTTCACAGCAAACTTAGCAACATCTCATTCAAAGAATCGAGTCGTGTACGAAACAGATGTCAATACTGAGGTGTTTTTTCTTGAATATGGTATATAACACATCATTTTGCTCCTCTCTCGTTATGAGAAATAGTTTCTGTTGACCTGTTGACTACAGTTGTACTAGTGAGAATGTCTCTACTGCATAAAATGTTGTGCCTGTGTAGAAATGGCACTTGAAACAAAAACTCTCGTATAGGAAATTAGAACTAGTCAATTGCCCGGTGTGGCACCTAGAACGTACTTAATAAATTATTTAATCCTTATTTGTCCCACATCTTTTCGCAGAGACGAGGTGGTGTCAAAATACCTTCTCACCTCTTTGGATACAAGTAAGTTATGTACAAAAAGAGATACATTCTTCTTTGATTGTCCCGACAGATGTGAGATTTGGCATGTCCAAGGTTCGACATTTCCACCCTTCATTGGATCACTGTCACCTGTCTACTGACTACGGGGCTGGTGGCTGGTTTACTCCCTGGCGTGTGATGCGCTTCTACCACGAGTAGTCATTTCCGACCAGAAAGTCGCTCGAGCAGAACGTGTATTACATCGCAACCGTTCGTTTGCTTCCGTGGTAGTTACGTTACAAGGTTTAAGATGTCGTTTGAGCACTGCCCGCAGAAATAAATTTGACACAGTTTCTACTTCAGGTGCGCTGCTCGCGTAGGTAGAATGAAGACGCGCTCGCTGTGCTTATGCGCTGCTAGCTGGGAGTGGGGCGGGGGGGAGGGAAGGGTTGGGTCACAGTCATGTGATTCAACGCAGGGAACATCAGGTCAAGGTCGAGGCAGGCGGTTGGCGGAGGACCGGCAGCTGCCTCTGTGGCAGGAGGCCGCGAATGCGCCGGCTGTGTCACTCATCTTGATGTCACGTGCACGACACCGCAAAGCTTCAGCCTGAAGATG
Organism: Schistocerca gregaria; assembly: GCF_023897955.1. Taxonomy (NCBI): domain Eukaryota; kingdom Metazoa; phylum Arthropoda; class Insecta; order Orthoptera; family Acrididae; genus Schistocerca; species Schistocerca gregaria. The sequence goes on from NC_064920.1 coordinate 1,191,974,489, forward strand.
CAGAGCTTTTATTTAGTCCATCGTAGCTCTCATGACAATATAAGTGATTAAAAATGGAATGATCATATAAAGTCGATTGTCGGTAAAGCAGATGCCAGACTGAAATTCATTGGAAGAATCCTAAGGAAATGCAATCCGAAAACAAAGGAAGTAGGTTACAGTACGCTTGTTCGCCCACTGCTTGAATACTGCTCAACAGTGTGGGATCCGTACCAGATAGGGTAATACAAGAGAGAGAGAAGATCCAACAGAAAGCAGCGCGCTTCGTTACAGGATCATTTAGTAATCGCGAAAGCGTTACGGAGATGATAGATAAACTCCAGTGGAAGGCTCTGCAGGAGAGACGCTCAGCAGATCGGTACGGGCTTTTGTTAAAGTTTCGAGAACATACCTCCACCGAAGAGTCAAGCAGTATATTGCTCCCTCCTACGCATATCTCGCGAAGAGACCATGAGGATAAAATCAGAGAGATTAGAGCCCACACAGAAGAATACCGACAATCCTTCTTTCCACGAACAATACGAGACTGGAATAGAAGGGAGAACCGATAGAGGTACTCAGAGTACCCTCCGCCACACACCGTCAGGTGGCTTGCGGAGTATGGATGTAGATGTAGATGTAGATAAGTCACGTTGTTGCTGTTGTTGTTGTGGTCTTCAGTCCTGAGACTGGTTTGATGCAGCACTAATGCTACTGTATCTTGTGCAAGCTTCTTCTTCTCCCAGTACCTGCTGCAGCCTACATCCTTCTGAATCTGCTTAGTGTATTCATCTCTTCGTCTCCCTCTACGATTTTTACCCTGCACGCTGCCCTCCAATACTAAGTTGGTGATCCCTCGATGTCTCAGAATATGTCCTACCAACCGACCCTTCTTCTAGTCAAGTTGTGCCACAAGCTCCTCTTCTCCCCAATTCTTACCTCCTCATTAGTTTTGTAATCTACCCATCTAATCTTCAGCATTCTTTTGTAGCACCACATTTCGAAAGCTTCTATTCTCTTCTTGTCCAAGCTATTTATCATCCATGTTTCACTTCCATACATGGCTACACTCCATACAAATACTTTCAAAAACGACTTCGTGATAACTTAAATCTATACTCGATGTTAACAAACTTCACTTCTTCAGAAACGTTTTCCATTGCCAGTCTACATTTTATATCCTCTCTACCTCGACCGTCATCAGTTAATTTTCTCACAAATAGCAAAACTCCATTACTACTTTAAGCGTCTCATTTCCTAATCGAATCCCCTCACCATCACCCGACTTACTTCGACTACATACAATTATCCTCATTTGTACTTTTGCTGATGTTCATCTTATATCCTCCTTTCAAGACACTGTCCATTCCATTCAACTGCTCTTTCAAGTCCTTTGCTGTCTCTGACAGAATTACAATGTCATCGTCGGAACTCAAAGTTTTTATTTCTTCTCCATCGATTTTAATGCCTACTCCGAACTTTTCTTTTGTTTCTTTTACTGCTTGCTCAATATACAGATTGAATAACATCAGGGAGAGGCTACAACCCTGTCTCACTCCCTTCCCAACCACTGCTTCCTTTTCATGCCCCTCGACTCTTATAACTGATATCTGGTTTCTGTACAAATTGTAAATAGCCTTTCGCTCCCTGTATTTTACCCCTGCTACCTTCCGAATTTGAAAGAGAGTATTCCAGTCAACATTGTCAAAATCTTTCTCTAAGTCAACAAATGCTACAAACGTAGGTTTGCCTTTCCTTAATCTTTGTTCTAAGATAAGTCATAGGGTCAGTATTGCCTCGCGTGTTCCGACATTTCTACGGAATCCAAACTGAGCTTCCCCGAGGTCGGCTTCTATCAGTTTTCCATTCGTCTGTAAAGAATGCAGCTGTGACTTATTAAACTGCTAGTTCGGTAATTTTCACATCTGTCAACACCAGCTTTCTTTGGGATTGGAATTATTATATTCTTCTTGAAGTCTCAGGGTATTACATCTTGCTCACCAGATGGTAGAGTTTCTTCAGGACTGGCTCTCCCAAGGCTGTCAGTAGTTCTAATGGAATCTTGTCTAGTCCGGGGGCCTTATTTCGACTCAGGTCTTTCAGTGCTATAAGTCACGTAGGAGTGAAATAAGGAGAAAGCCCCGGACAGCTAAAAGCGAAATGGTTACAGTTAACACGTGAAGAAACTGGAAAACAAAATATGGTCGTCGGGAAGACGGATTCGGCATGCAGAAACATCAAAACAACATTCAGTTAAATTAAAAGGAAAGGCGTCAGCGTTTAGAGTGCAGGAGGGATTCCGTTCTCGAACGCAGAGGAAACAGTGGATAGGTGGAAAGAGTACGTAACAGGCCTCTACGAGGGGAAGGAGGTCTCTGATCACGAGAAGAAAAAAAATTGGAGTCGATAGGAAAGAGAAGTCTACTGGTATCAGACTTCTTCTTTCTTTTCGTTCGGCATCACAGAGGCATAATTTACAATATTCTTATCACTATATACTAAAAATGAAAACAATATAATTGTACACTATATTAGATATGTTTTTGAGTCACTCTATGGCTGAGTCACTGAGTCTATGTATGTCCATGAGTTTACCACCACAGCCATACACTTTGCACACGAGTAGATGGTCCATTGCCTGTATTGAACCGCACTCACATATAGCGCTGTCTGCTAGGCCACACTTGTTCATCAGGTGTTTACATCTCCCAACACTCGTTCTGACCCGGTTTAGAGCATTCCACACTCTTCTTGGTAGGTTGAAGCCATCAATCTTCTTGTTCGGATCGTGTACTAAATTTTTGTTCTTAAATTCAACTGCCGACCATACTTCGTTCCAGGCCGTTCTCGGCTCAAAGGCTTGCAGTTCTTCACCAATTTTCCAAAAGGGTGATCTGGATTTAAGCCTCTTTGTCGGTGTCAGATCTTGGTGGATAGGGAGGTCCGGCTTGTCTATAATTTTCCTGTTGGTTTTTAGGGCTAGCTGTGATCGCCTGATTTCTGGAGGCTCTCTGTTCGCTAGTACAGGAAGCCATGCACAGGGGGTGGCCCTGAGTGTTCCCGAGATTGTTCGCATTGTCGCCCTCAGCTGGACATCCACTTAAGATACGTGTGTACTTCTCCTCCAGACTGGTGAACAGTATTCAGCTACACTGTAGACAAGGGCTAGTGATGAAGTTCTCAAAGTGCTCGCTTCACATCCCCATGTTGTTCCAGCCAGTTTCGAAAGGATAGGATTGCGGGATTTTAGTTTTTGCTTTGTGTCTCCGAGGTGTGAGCTGTACGTTAGGATCCGATCTAGTTTCACTCCCAAATATTTAGGCGTATCCTCATGTCTTATGTTATGGCCATTCGAAAAGATCTGTAATTTTCTGTGTGTCTCTCTGTTGTTGAGGTGCATTATGGTGCTGGTTGTTTTGTTGGGGTTGGGAAGTAGGTGCCACTTGGAGTAATAGGTGTTCAGGACTTCAAGGTCTGCATTCAGTGTTTCGTCGAGATCGTTGTAGTTTTTACTCTGATATGCGATGGCCAGGTCAAATGCAAATTTGCGTGATTTACTTTCTAGCAAGTCAGCTATATATACACTCCTGGTAATGGAAAAAAGAACACATTGACACCGGTGTGTCAGACCCACCATACTTGCTCCGGACACTGCGAGAGGGCTGTACAAGCAATGATCACACGCACGGCACAGCGGACACACCAGGAACCGCGGTGTTGGCCGTCGAATGGCGCTAGCTGCGCAGCATTTATGCACCGCCGCCGTCAGTGTCAGCCACTTTGCCGTGGCATACGGAGCTCCATAGCAGTCTTTAACACTGGTAGCATGCCGCGACAGCGTGGACGTGAACCGTATGTGCAGTTGACGGACTTTGAGCGAGGGCGTATAGTGGGCATGCGGGAGGCCGGGTGGACGTACCGCCGAATTGCTCAACACGTGGGGCGTGAGGTCTCCACAGTACATCGATGTTGTCGCCAGTGGTCGGCGGAAGGTGCACGTGCCCGTCGACCTGGGACCGGACCGCAGCGACGCACGGATGCACGCCAAGACCGTAGGATCCTACGCAGTGCCGTAGGGGACCGCACCGCCACTTCCCGGCAAATTAGGGACACTGTTGCTCCTGGGGTATCGGCGAGGACCATTCGCAACCGTCTCCATGAAGCTGGGCTACGGTCCCGCACGCCGTTAGGCCGTCTTCCGCTCACGCCCCAACATCGTGCAGCCCGCCTCCAGTGGTGTCGCGACAGGCGTGAATGGAGGGACGAATGGAGACGTGTCGTCTTCAGCGATGAGAGTCGCTTCTGCCTTGGTGCCAATGATGGTCGTATGCGTGTTTGGCGCCGTGCAGGTGAGGGCCACAATCAGGACTGCATACGAAAGAGGCACACAGGGCCAACACCCGGCATCATGGTGTGGGGAGCGATCTCCTACACTGGCCGTACACCTCTGGTGATCGTCGAGGGGACACTGAATAGTGCACGGTACATCCAAACCATCATCGAACCCATCGTTCTACCATTCCTAGACCGGCCAGGGAACTTGCTGTTCCAACAGGACAATGCACGTCCGCATGTATCCCGTGCCACCCAACGTGCTCTAGAAGGTGTAAGTCAACTACCCTGGCCAGCAAGATCTCCGGATCTGTCTCCCATTGAGCATGTTTGGGACTGGATGAAGCGTCGTCTCACGCGGTCTGCACGTCCAGCACGAACGCTGGTCCAACTGAGGCGCCAGGTGGAAATAGCAAGGCAAGCCGTTCCACAGGACTACATCCAGCATCTCTACGATCGTCTCCATGGGAGAATAGCAGCCTGCATTGCTGCGAAAGGTGGATATACACTGTACTAGTGCCGACATTGTGCATGCTCTGTTGCCTGTGTCTATGTGCCTGTGGTTCTGTCAGTGTTATCATGTGATGTATCTGACCCCAGGAATGTGTCAATAAAGTTTCCCCTTCCTGGGACAATGAATTCACGGTGTTCTTATTTCAATTTCCAGGAGTGTAGATTGAAGAGAGCGGGTGCTAGTGCCGTACCCTGTGGCAGACCATTATTCAGAACCATGCTCTTACTGTTCGTACCATGGAGTGAGACCTTGATTTTCCTGTTCGTTAGTATGTTCTTGAGTAGTTTGTAAGTCTGCTTGCAATTTATGATTTTAGTTAGCTTAAGCAGTAACCCTTCAATCCGTACTGCGTCGTAATCTGATGTGAGGTCTATGAGGACCAGGCCAGTTTTCATCTTGTTCTGGAAGCCTTTCTCAATATAGGTTGTAAGGGACAGCACTTGATCGCAGCAGTTTCTACCTGCTCGGAAACCCACTTGGTATGCTGGGAGGTTGGCTTCGATGTATGGAGTTAATCTAGTCCGCAATATTCTCTCGAATAATTTATAGCAGTTACATTGCAGGGATATTGGTCTGTAATTCCTAGGATTATCTCCAGTCTTTCCGGGTTTCAGCACTGCGATGACTTTTGCTTCTTTCCATTTCTTAGGCACAACCCCCGTGCTTATGCATTCCGTACAAAGTTTGGCCAGCCACCTTCTTCCTAAAGTACCCAATTCCTTTAAGAATTCTGGTAGGATGTTGTCAGGTCCGGCTACTTTTCCTGTCTTCATTAGCTTCAAGGCCTGGGATATCTCTTCTGTCTCCGCATCTTTTACAATGCCCATGTTGGTTGGGTTATTAAAAAATAAACTGCTTAGCTCTTGGGAAATTTCTCTCTTTTCGGCTGTTTTTAGCTGCATTTTGGAGGTCTGTTTCAGGACAGCTGCAATCACAGATGCGCTGGTTCCAAGAGTGGGTCTGTTAGGCGCTGTGGCACCGTCTAATTTCCTCAGCAGGCCCCAGCTCTTGCTGCTGGAGTGGGTAAAATCTAGATTTTCCATCGCCTCCTTCCATCTACTCCTGCGTTCCTCATTCATGGCATTGATCAGTTGGTCTGCAGTCTCCTCGTCCCCAGTCTTCTCATATTCCTCCAGTAGTGTTTCACACTCTTTCGTCCAGCAGGGGGTGTATTCCTTTCTCTATCCTCGTGGAATTGCATTTAGGGCCGCTTTTTGTACTAAGTTTACGAATATTTTGTAGTTCTCAGGTTTTGGTGGTATCCGATTTATCGTTTTCTCAACATAGGATCGATATTTATTCCAGTCAGCTTTCCTCAGGTTCCACCGGGGGATTGGGGGGATTTTATGACTGGGATTGATAGTCCGATCTCCACTATTACTGGATTGTGCTGGCTCCGGGGGAGCGCCTCGAGGACCCTTCTTATAGCTCGCACGGGTGTACCTGTTGCTCCACGTGTGACGAAGGCCAGGTCAGGTGTTGGCGTTGTGCCCCACGCCTTTCATTTGAAGGTCGCTGTGTCCTTGGGGTCGAAAAGGAGGTTTAGGTCCCGGTTGTCTGCCCAGTCACTTAGTCCAATCCCTTCAGTTGTGGATCCCGGGTATCCCCATCTGGTGTGCTGAGAGTTAAAATCGCCAGCGTAAACTGCTGGGTGGTTAGCCTCGGGTAGGATACCTGTCGGCCATTTCTTTGATGGAGGTTTGTAGACATACAGTGTCATCTCTCCCAGTTTTATGCCTATCGCATGCTCTGCTGGTACCACTTTGGTGTTCATAGGAGTTCGTTCTTCACTAGGGTGGCTATGCCATGTTTGTCGTGTCCAGTGTAGCTCACAGCTGTAAATCCTGGTATTTTCAGTCGATTGATGGTTTCATCTGTGAGGTGGGTCTCTTGTAGGAGTACGACACTCACTCGTTCTGTCGTTAAGATCTTTTCGAGGATTTCCCCCTTGGTCCTCGTGTAGCCTTCTATGTTGAACTGGCATACGTTCAGCTTCTTCATGCTAAGACTCGGCTCTATTTGCCTCTGTGTGGGCCGGGAGGCATTGTCGCGTCCGGCCGCCGTGGATGTGTAGACTTTTCGCCGCTGTACTATGTTACAGCGTTGCCCGGGGTACACCATCTAGGAGGTTGTCTACACTTCGTACCCCGGTATCAGACATTGGTCTTAATCTGAGGAACATATTTCCGAGAATGTATGTCTGGAGCCCAGCATTGTATGTTTGTGAAACATGGCCTATGTGAAAACCATAACACAATAGAAGAATTTGAGATGTCGAGCTGCAGAAGCATGTTGAAAGTTAAGTGGACTGATAAGATAAGGAATGACGAGATTTTCCGTATAATCAGTGAGGAAACTCTTATATGGAAAACACCGACAAGAAGAAGGGTCACGAGGATAGGACATCTGTTGTGACATCAGGGCATAACTTCCATGGTATTATAGGGAGCGGTAGAGATAGGTGATTCAGTATTACAGTCACACTTTGACAGAGCTTTGGAAGGCTTCCGATTATTATAAGGGCGAGCGCATTCCATCTGAATTGATACTAGGTGACAATCATTGAACTATATGAAAAAAAACGTAAATTAGTTACAAACTACGGCGTGCGCATACTTTTCTCAACATGCAAACGTCACTACAGCTATTCGGATTTAGGTTATGAGATGTTCGATATGCCTGCTCTCATTGGCGATGATGTGGCGCAGACGAATAGCGAGATTCTGCACGACTCGCTGAAATGTCGGAACATCGATGCTGAATGGCTCCTTTCAGATCAGCAATGGTTTTGGGGTTATTGCTGTACACCTTGTCTTTAATACAGAGCGACAAAAAGGAGTGGCATGTGTTCAGATTCGGACAATATGGCGGCAATCGAGGCCCATGCCACAAAACAACATTCGTTCGGTAGCGACCGTCCCATTCAGGAATGCCGCAGTGATTATTTCGTGACTGAACATTGCACGCCACACAGTCACCCGTTGAGGGTGAAGAAACTTCTCAATCGCAAAATACGGATTCTCGGTCCCAATTTTCCTTTTTGACGAACCCTTCCAAAAGAAAGAAGGCTTCGTCTCTAAACCAAACTATACCCTCGTGCCCATGTGAATAGTAATTTCCGTCATGCCCATCGGCCAAACCTGCAGTTTGATCGTCCTAACGCAAACCGCTCAGAAGTTATAAGGATTTTATTTCTTATAGTTCAATAATTGTCACCCTCTAAAATCAGTGAGGGAGGTGACAACCAAAGCACTATACAAGTTCGTTTACAGTACGTTTGAGACTAGAGATATACCACCAGATTCGTAACAACATGATTCACACAATCAAGAAGTTACCAAGGACGGTTCATGCATTAAAGTTAGAAAGTTTCAAGGTCTGGGTTAAAATTCAGGGTGAAAGGTTGCCAGTGATAGGATTTTGTGACGCTGCTAATGCTAGTGAAAGTGAAATTGCTAGTTAAACATCGTCTTGTGAAAATTTCGTTTCTATCTGAAATATGTATTTCTAATGCTTGTTACCGCATGTGCAATTAATAATTTTATAAAACACTGGAAAAAATAAAAACAATATATATATATATATATATATATATATATATATATATATATATATATATATATAAAATAAAGTTGGTGCTAGACGGTGCAGCTCCGATAACCGATCTCTGTGCTAGTCTTCCTAGACCCTCCCCAATGTGATCTCCCAGTTAGGTGCAATACTTTACATGAGTTTCAGTGAAACGAACAAGCATTTGACTGTCGTAATGAACGGTACTGCATAGCTTAGTGGTATGTACCAACTTTCATAAGTAATCTTTGTACTGTGGCAACGTGTGTAATGTACAGAGTACATACTATTTGTTTTCTCTTCTATGGCCCGATTTTATAGTGAGCCTAGGACTCGAAACTAGTCACCAATGAAGGAAATTAAAATTGCAACTTCGCTTGTTTTTTGCTGTTTATTGTATAATTTGATAAAGTGAAGAAGACGTACATTTCCACGAACAATACGAGACTTAATAGAAGGGAGAACCGATAGAGGTAAAGTGAAGAAGACGTACATTTCCACGAACAATACGAGACTGGAATAGAAGAGAGGACCGATAGAGGTACTCAGGGTACCCTCCGCCACACACCGTCAGGTGGCTTGCGGAGTATGGATGTAGATGTAGATGTACAGGATTTGTTGAATGGATTGAACAGTCTAATGAATGCAGAATATGGCTTGAGAGTAAACGGGAGGAAGACGAAAATAATTATATAGCAGAAATGATATTAGCGATAAACTTAATGCCAAAATAAGTGAGCATAAAATAGAGGAAATTAGACAATTCAGCTACACTGGAAGCAAAGTAACACATGACGGACAATGCGACGAGGACACAAAAAGCAAATCACTTCAGGCAAAGAGAGCATTGCGGTGCAAAGAATTCTACTGGTATTAAAGTTTGGTAATTTTAGGAAGTAAATTTCGAGAAGTTATGTTTGGAGAACAGAATTATATGGCAGTGGACTACACACACTGAGAAAACCGTAATAGAAAAGGATCGAAGCATTTCAGGAGTGCTGCTTTAGAAGGATGTCGAAAATTAGTTTTCTATGTGTTCCTTTCTTTTCTAATTCTGCGGAGAGCCTCCTCATTTATTATGTTATCAGTTCACCTAATTTTTAACAAACCATCACACCTCCACACCCATAAACTCTGATTCTCTCCTTTTTTTGGTTTTCCCAAAGTGCTTGATTCACTAGTATACAATTCCGTGCTCCAAACGTATTCACGGTACATGCTTTACGTATCGAAATAGACATTTCAAACAGATACACTGTTACTAATTTTGGGAATGTATCTCCCCTACGCAATAAGATATGGAGCTGCATGCCATTGATAACAGATAGCGTATATTGAGAAGTTGAGGGGAACTGCTTAGGAGCAAATCATGAATGAAGTTCAATCATAAATTTGGAGAAGCCGTACATGGCAAAGCGACTACGACAATAAGGACACTGGCTGAAGTATTCACGAGTTGTCTTTAACCATTAACAAAAGAACGAGACTTCATTTTATGAACTCAAGTAAAGGGATTATCCATTTCATAGCGGAAAGTGAACTGCATCTTATCTGCTTGAAATCGACAAAATTCAGCCAGACAAATGTGAATGAGTAGAAGTGGGTGTATCAGACCATGTTATGCTGCGCCGTCCTCTGAACTGCAATGTTAGGGACAACTGTAGATTTGGCCCTCACCTATTTCTTTAGAAAACATTATTACTGGGCAACTACAAATAACATTGGCACTCAGATATCCTACAGGGAACCTCTGCAGCTCAATGCGCAAAGGAACTGAAGTGACAAGCACTTCTCAAATTGCTTCAGTCACACGATAAGACATTATAATCTCGGTTACTTAATATATTTAATAGCTGTTTCCACTGACGAATTCTTCTAGGGTTATTAGCCGAGTGGTGGCGTCGTCTTGTCGCAACGTTTCAATGAGTTTCCTACCCATCATCTTCTGACGAAGAAACTCATTCAAACGTTGCGACAAGACGACGCCACCACTCGGCCAATAACCCGAGAAGAATTCATCAGTGGAATATGCCTAGAAAGACTGCAATCGCATATAGCTGTTTCCATTTTCTTTTACTATCTTGTATAATTGTTTGCCGTTGAATTTTATATGCTGTTTACTGTTAGTGTAGGAATACTCTGTGTAATAAAGGGTAACTAGCATCCAACGTCGGAAATGGTCATTCGAGAATGAGATTTTCACTCTGCAGTGGAGCGAAAGCTGATATGAAACTTCCTGGCAAATTAAAACTGTGTGCCAGACCGAGACTCGAACTCGGGACCTTTGCTTTTCGCGGGCAAGTGCTCTACTGTGAACCTTGCAGAACTAGCAATACTGAAAGAAAGGATATTGCGGAGACATAGCTTAACCACAGCCTGGGGGATGTTTCCAGAAGGAGATTTTCACTCTGCAGCGGAGTGAGCGCTGATATGAAACTTCCTGGCAGATTAAAACTATGTGCTGGACCGACACTCGAACTCGTGACCTTTGCCTTTCACGGGTAAGTGCTCTACCAACTGAGCTACCCAAGCACGACTCATGAGGTAGGAGACGACATACTGGCTGAAGTAATTTATATAACGTTCATAGCCAAACCTGTAACTAAAAAAACAACATATATTAAAATAATGATCCTCATTTTTAAAATCTAATTAATTTCTTTTTTTACTCAGTGACTGTTTTAATTTTTTCACAATTTACAAGTAATTCCACCAAACACTTTCACTTAATTGCTGCCAAGGTTTTTGGAGATTCTAAGTATATGAAAAAGAAAGATATCTCAACTGCGTAGATTAGATTAGATTAGTTTTTCGTTCCATAGATCCGTGCTGACGAGATCCTCGTGGATGTGGAACATGTCAATTTTTTTAAATAAAAAGCTGAAATAATGGTACTAATAGTATGAATATATATACAATACATCATTTGTTTCTATTAAAAAATTCGTCAATGGACTAGAATAGTATGAATATATATACAATACATCATTTGTTTCTAATAAAAAATTCGTCAGTGGATTAGAAGGAGTTGGCCACTAGTAAGAATTAGGTTCAAATGGCTCTGAGCGCTGCGCGACGTAACTTCTGAGGTCATCAGCCACCTACAGCTGAGAACTAATTAAACCTAACTAACCTAAGGACATCACACACATCCATATCGAGGCAGGATTCGAACCTGCTACCGTAGCGGTCGCTCGGCTCCAGACTGTAGCGCCTAGAACCCCACGGCCATTCCGGCCGGCCAGTAAGTCTTTCAGGCTCCATTTAAACTGATCTTTATTTGTAACTAAATTTTTTTATGTTTGCTGAAAAATTATTGAATATGAGTGTTCCTGAGTAGTGGACCCCTTTTTGAACTAAAGTAAGTGCTCTTAAGTCCTTAGTAAGTGCTTTAAGTAGCTGCTGAATAACTTTCCTTCGTTCGTCGACTGGTTTAGAAAGCATTACCATCATCCTCTCAGACTACTGGCACAACATCTTGATTTAGAGCTGGTGGGAGATGCGTAATTGGCGATATCTGTATCGACAGTTTGATAGCAACAGATTATCGTATGTGAGTCACGCTGGCTACCTATGGTGACCTGCAGTCGTCATGTGTCATGGAAAACATTATGACGAATTTTGAAATGACAAGGAGCCATATCCAGCGTGGGACAGAAGTGGGCAGAGAAAGAGTCTTCACTAAATGGGCAGATATGAATTCATTATAAGTTTGAACGAAATTATAACGTGGAATGGATATTAAATTGGTAAGAAGTGTATTTAGAGCCATTTGTCGAGGAATCTCAAAAGTATTTCATTACGCATTGCTAAAGTTGCATGACCCCCACCCTCATTTTCCCTAGCTCAGACCCAAGCACATTCCTTTATATATGTACCTACATATAGAAACATAAAGTTTGACAATTTTGAATATACAAAACACTTTTAAATTCGAGAATTGAAGAAGTATAAAATCATGCACATTACATATACTAAGGTGACAAAAGTCATGGGATAGCAATGTGCACAGATACAGGTGGCGGTGGTATCGCGTACACGAGGTATGAAAGGGCAATAGATAGGCAGTGCTGTCATTTGTACACATGTGATTCATGTGAGAAGGTTTCCGACGTGATCATGGCCGCACTATAGGAATAAACAGACTGTGAATGCATAATGGTAGTTGGAGCTAGATGCATGGGACACTCTACTTCGGAAATCTTTAGTGAATTCAATACTTCGAAATGAGCCGAGCGGGGTAGCCGCGCGGTCAGGGGCGCCTTGTCGCGGCCCTCGCGTCTCCAACCCCTCCCCCCCCCCCCCCCCCTCCCCGTCCTCGGAGGTTCGAGTCCTCCCTCGGGCAAGGGTGTGTATGTTGCCTTAGCGTAAGTTAGATTAAGTAGTGTGTAAGCTTAGGGACCGATGACCTCAGCAGTTTGGTCCCACAAGACATTATTACAAATTTCCAAAAAATTTCGAAATGCACAGCAGCACTCATTATCTCTCACCACAGAAAACCCAGTGGCCGACGGCCGTCACATAACAACCGAGAGCAGCGTTGTCAGTGCTAACAGAGAAGCAACACTGCGTGAAATAGCCGTAGAAATCAATGATGGACATACGACGAAGGTATCCGTTAGGACAATGAAGCGAAATTGAGCATTAATGGGCTACACCAGCAGACTACCGACGAAATTGCCTCTGGTGACAGCACTGCATCGCCTGAAGCCCCTCCCATGGGTCGTAACCATATTTTTAGACCCTACGACTGGAAAACCATGGCCTGGTCAGATGAGTCACGATTTAGTTTGATAAGAGACGATGGCAGGGTTCGAGTTTCATCAATGCAAATATTTGTGTATGTGAAAAAAAAGAGAAGCCATGAAGCCAGGTCGTCAACAAGCCCATGGTGGTGGCTTCATAAGGGAGTGGGCTGTATTTACATGGACTGGGCGGGGTCCTCTGGTCCAGCTCAGCCGATCATTGACTGGAAATGGTTATGTTCGGCTACTTGGAGACCATTTGCAGCCGTTCATGTTCCCTAACAACGACGGAATTTTTGATGGATAACCATGCGCCACATCGCTGGGTCACAATTGTTCGCGATTAGTATGAAGAACTTTCTGGATAATTCGAGTGAATGATTTGGCGTCTCAGATCAGACGATACGAATCGTATCGAACATTTGCGGAGCATAATCGAGATGACAGTTCTTCCACAAAATCCTGCACCGGCAACCCTTTCATAATTATGGCCGGCCACAGAGGCAGCACGGCTCAGTATTTATGCAGGCGACTTCCAATGACCTGTTGAGGGCATACCGTGTCAGAGGCTCAGACATTTCTTCGACCGTGTAGGCTGCAGATTCCTCGACTTGTGCCAAAGGGTGGTTGGGTTTCGGGTTCCGATGAATAGGTCAGGTGCTACAAGGGTAGCAGGGGCTGTGTGGCGTGGACTGGGCGGTCTTTTAGGTTAGAGGATCTCGGAAAAACACAAGAAGGGCTTCAGTCACAAAGTGTGTAGGCTGAAAACAGGAAGAACGTAGGTACAGGAACACTTGGTATAACAGTTGTAAATTGTCGTAGCTGTGTTGGGAAAGTACCAGAGCTCCATGAGCTAATAGAAAGTACTGATGCTCAAATCGTTATAGGCACTGAAAGCTAACTAAAGCCGGATAGAAGCTCAACCGAAATTTTTGGGAAGAACCTAACGGTGTTCCGAAAAGATAGGCTAAACACGGTTGGCGCTGGGGTGTTTGTTGCTGTCAGAAGTAGTTTAACTTATCGCGAAATTGAATTAGAGCCATCTTGTGAATTAGTATGCGCAGAGGTTATTGTAGGCAACCAGAAGAAAATAATAATTGGATTCTTTTACTGACCTCCCAATTCAAATGATACAGTTACTGAAAAGTTCAAAGAAAACTTAAGTTTGATTTCAAACACGTACCCGACTCATACGATAATAGTTGGTAGTGACTGTAATTTACCCTCGATATTTTAGCGAAATTACATGTTTAATTCCGGAAGTATGCAAAAAATATTATTCGAAATTGTGCTAAGCGCATTCTCTGAAAATTATTCCGAGCAGTTAAGTGGCTCTGAGCACTATGGGACTTAACTTCTGAGCTCATCAGTCCCCAAGAACTTAGAACTACTTAAACCTATCTAACCTAAGGACATCAGACACATCCATGCCCGAGGCAGGATTCGAACCTGCGACTGTAGCGGTAGCGCTGCTCCAGACTGTAGCGCCTAGAATCGCTCGGACACCCCGGCCGGCATCGAGCAGTTAGTTCATAAGCCCACGTGAATAGTAAACGTTTGTGCTGCAAACACACTTAACCTCTTAGCAACAAATAATCCTGAGTTAATAACGAGCATCAAAACCGATACAGGGATTAGTGAACGCAGGGTTGTCGTAGCGAGATTGAATATTGTAATCCCCAAACCCTCGAAAAATAAGCGCAAAATCTACCTATTCAAAAAAGCAGATGAAAGTTCACTTGACGCCTTCTTGAGAGACAATCTTCACTCCTTCCAAATTAATAATATAAGTGTACACCAGGTATGGCTTAAACTCAAAGAAATATTGTAATAAATTAACAAACGACGGAGCTGATCCTCCTTGGTACACAAAACGGGTTAGAACACTATTTCAGAAACAACGAAACAAACATGCTAAATTTAAACAGACGCAAAATCCCCAAGATTGGTGAACTTAGCGCGGAGTTCAATGCGAGACGCCTACAACAGTTTCCACAACGAAACTTTGTCTCGAAACCTGGCAGAAAATCCAAAGAGATTCTGGTCGTATGTGAAGTATGTTAGCGGCAAGAAACAATCAGTGCCTTCTCTGCGCGATAGCAATGGAGATACTATCGAAGACAGTGCCGCCAAAGCAGAGCTACTAAACACAGCCTTCCGAAATGCCTTCACAAAAGAAGACAAAGTAAATATTTCAGAATTCCAATCCAGAGCAGCTGCCAACACGAGTAACGTAGAAGTAAATATCCTCGGAGTAGTGAAGCAACTTAAATCACTTAATAAAAACTGTTTACCAATTAGGTTCCTTTCGGAATATGCTGATGCATTAGCTCCATACTTAAAATCATATACAACCGTTCGCTCGACGAAAGATCCGTACCCAAAGACTGGAAAGTTGCACAGATCACACCAATATTCAAGAAAGGTAGTAGGAGTAATCCACTAAATTACAGGCCCATATCGTTAACGTCGATATGCAGCAGGATTTTAGAACATATATTCTGTTCGAACATTATGAATTACCTTGAAGAAAACGATCTATTGATACACAGTCAACATGGGCTTAGAAAACATCGTTCCTGTGAAACACAACTAGCTCTTTATTCACAAGAAGTGCTGAGTGCTATTGACAAGGGATTTCAGATAGATTCCGTATTCCTGGATTTCCGGAAGGCTTTTGACACTGTACCACACAAGCGGCTCGTAGTGAAATTGCGTGCTTGTGGAATATCGTCTCAATTATGTGACTGAATTGGCGATTTCCTGTCACAGAGGTCACAGTTCGTAGTAATTGGCGAAAAGACATTGAGTAAAACAGAAGTGATTTATGGCGTTCCCCAAGGTAGTGTTATAGGCCCTTTGCTGTTCCTTATCTATATAAACGATTTGGGAGACAATTTGAGCAACCGTCTTCTGTTGTTTGCACATGACGCTGTCGTTTATCGACTAATAAAGTCATCAGAAGATCAAAACGAATTGCAAAACGATTTAGAAAAAAATATCTGAATGGTGCGTAAAGTGGCAGTTGATCGTAAATAACGAAAAGTGTGAGGTCATCCACATGAGTGCTAAAAGGAACTCGATAAACTTCGCTTACACGGTAAATTAGTCTAATCTATAAGCCATAAATTCATCTAAATACCTAGGTATTACAATTACTGAAAACTTAAATTGGAAAGAACACATAGAAAATGTTGTCCGGAAGGCTAACCAAAGGCTGCGTTTTATTGGCAGGACAGTAAGTAAAAAACGTAACAGACCTACTAAGGAGATTGTCTACATTATGCTTATCCGTCCTCTTTTAGAATAATGCGCGGTGTGGAGTCCTTACCAGATAGGACTGATGGAGTACACCGAAAAAGTTCAAAGGAAGGCAGCACATTTTGTATTATCGTGAAATATGGGAGAGAGTGTCACAGAAACGATAGAGAATTTGAGCTGGAAATCAGTAAAAGAAGGCGTTTTTCGTTGCGATGGAATCTCTTGACGAAATTCTACTCATCAACTAGCTCCAGCGAATGCGAAAATATTTTTTTGACACCGACCTACATAGGGAGGAACTATCACTACGATAAAGTAAGGGAAATCAGAGCTCGTACGGAAAGATATAGGTGTTCATTCTTTCCGCGCGCTATACGAGATTGGAATAATAGAGAATTGTGAAGGTGGTTCGATGAACCCTCTGCCTGGCACTTAAATGTGATTTGCGGAGTATCGATGTAGATGTAGATGTAGATGTCATGTCGCTGTACTACGCCAGACAAGAGAAGGTAAGACACTTCAGTGGATGTCAAAGTAATTAAAAGCAGTGAATGGCGAAACAGTGAGCATATGATACAGTTTATTTTAATACGACAGATGCCGTAGCAAGATTTACAGTTGAAGGCCGTAACGCAAGAAGACGTCTAGAAGACTGAGTCACGGACTCGCTGACTGACAGAAGTCAAGGGACAGTCGGTTCGCACTCTTATGCGCCGTCAGCAACAGCACGTCGTGTCGAGGGCCGCGCCTCACCGACTGCGCTGCTCGCTGTCTGGAGACGCCTGGAGCGCCGGACAGCGCAGGTTTATGGGCCCGCGCAGGGAGCTGGAGAGCTGACGCTCCGCCAAGGTCGCGCCGGCTTTATGCTGGAGCCTCGAGAGGGAAGGCTCGCCCGTACCGCTGGCGGCGCGGGAACCGGCCCAACACCAACTGCGCTGTGAGGACGTTCTTCCTGACCCCGACAGGCGACAGAGATACGAGGCTCCGCTGTCCTATTGCTCTTACACCAACCTTACCCATATTTATCCCTCACGTTTAAGCTTGAACAATTGTATCACTTTTTCGTATTTCCTATCGTCTATCTACTCCGCCCTTTCTTCGTACTTTTCAGTTAACATACAAGTGTCAGGTCACAAATTCAAAGGCCAGTGGTCCAGTCTCGATAGGTACAACTCGAAGTGCGTGCGTGCTTGAGCAAGTCTAAAAATTTCCCTGTACTCGTCACTGAACGACAGCAATTCCCACAGGTACTCGAACGAAAAGAGTGAGACCACGTTAAAGAGCTCAGGAGTATATCATATGGTGTGGGTCATAAATTATTGAACCGATGAACAAAAAACTCTTAGTTGTGTTTACGTTTTCCTACTAAAGGACTTAGAAGCGATTTCCAGGCTTTTTTGCCGAATTGTACCAGGTGTAGAGGTATGAAGCCGAAATTTCCATATAGCTGGTGCTATCCGTCAGTGTAGAGTCCATGACACCGCATGTGAAGCGCCACCTGCTTCCTGTAACATCCGATAGCGAATGTCAACACACAGTAACCCAAAAAAAAGGTGATTTTGACGTGAGAAACGACGGGGGCGGGAAACCACCGAAAAAGTTCGAAGACAACGAATTGCGGGCCTTATTGGATGAAGATGATACTCAAACTCAACAGCAACTCACGGAACAATTGAATGCGACGAAAAAAGCCGTTTATATTCGTTGTAAAGCTATGGAAAAGGTGCAGAAAGTGGGAAAGTGGGTTCCGCATGAAGTGAATGAAAGACAACAAGCAACTCGAAAGACCACTTGTGAAATGCTGTTCGCCAGATACGAAAGAAAGTCGTTTCTTCATCGAATAGGGACAGGTGATGAAAAATCGATATATTTTGAGAATCGTAAGCGTTGTAAATCATAGGTGAATCCAGGCAAACCATCGACATTCCCTGCAAGCCCAAATCGATTTGGAAAGAAGACGATGCTCCGTGTTTGGAGGGATCAGAAGGATGTAATCTATTATGAGCTGATAAAACTTGGTGAAACCGTTAACACTGATCCCTACCGACAGCAAATGATCGATTTAAATCGAAAATTACCTGGAAAACGACCGGGATAAAGGCAACACAAAGTCATATTGCTCCATGATAACACCTCATCGCACACAACATCAGATACTAAACTTGAAAATAATAAAGATATTGAAAATTTGATTACACCATCAGAATCGTTGTGCAAATAATGGTAATGTACATGTTTCTTTTTGTGGTATAATGATTCATCTGGCTACTATTAATTTCTATTCCAACTGTGAAATGTCTTCCATTAATGTTTCACAAAGTCCGCCATCTTTGGCACTCCCAGCATGTCTCCTTCATCGACGCAGAGTCACCATGGAATTCGCAGCCATGCGACTGGACCACACGCTGGGGCTACCCCTCTTGCTGAGCTAGCGTTCGGCACCACGTGGTTGCTGCCGGGCCGCGACCCGCCGAGAGGCCCCAGCACGGCCACGCGAACTCCGAACTTACAATATTTCCAGGGCGTCCTTTACCTCACAATGGCGTACTCTGAAACACTTGTGCCTGTCCCAGCACAGTGCTCTGTCGTCAGACCAGACACAGATAATGCTTTACGCAGTGGAGGATCCTTGAACCTCTACGTTTTGTGATGAGACGTGGTCATCCAATACTACATGGCCTCCCTGTTATTTCACCATCCTTCAACCGCTTTCCATAGGTACTCAGGACAGTAGTACACCAACAGGCCTCTAGCTTCGCTGTTTGAGACATTGTCGTTTGCAGCCACGGGGCCATAACGATGTGTCATTTATCAAAACCACCTGTGTCAGTGGATTTCCGCATCTGCGGCCCATATCTTCGCTGAAATGACTGTCCATTCGTCTGTTTTTCCGCTTATATTCTTTCCTTACTACGTCACGTGTCCGCAACAGTACCAGAAGGCTTTCAATCTTTAGGTGGGCAGTGGACATAATGACTTGGCTCATCAGTGTAAGTTACAACAACAGGGGCTGCAGAGTGCTGTCTGTGGCGTCACACTCGGTACACAGAAGGCGCGGCGCGCCGGCGTCAGTCCCCAGAGCGGCGTCGCATACCTCTGGTTCACCACCACAGACGGCGCTCCTAAAACGGGTCATTCTGTGCTTCCGCTGTAAGCAGGGTTAGGTTCTGCCAAAAGTACGGTGTTTTTGGTGTACTATATAAAAGACGTAATAAATGCTAGGCTCACAGGTAGTACTGGTAGAGGACACTAACAGCAGCATGGGATTAGATGCGCTGCAGTTATGGACTGTGCGGCTGGTTCCGGCGTAGGTTCGAGTCCTCCCTCGGGCCTGGGTGTATGTGTGTGTCCTTACGATAATTTAGGTTAAGTAGTGTGTAGGCTTAGGGACTGATGACCTTGGCAGTCCCATACGATTTCACACACATTTGAACATTTTTTTTTTTTGAAGGACAGTATCGTAAATGAATGTATAAGAGAGAAAATGGGAGCCGACAACTTCTAGTGTTTTTTTTTGGTTTTTTTTTGGGGGGGGGGTAATTGTTTTTCACGTTTCAACCTACCCTCGGTATGTTGGCAAAAATACTTGTTCAAAACCGGTGGTAGGCAGAAAACGTCTTCCGAGATTGTCCTAAATGCTTTCTCCGAAAATTATTTCGAGCAGTTAGTCTACGAACCCACGCGAATTGTAAATGGTTGCGAAAACACACTTGACCTCTTAGTCACAAACAATCCAGAGCTGATAGAGAGCATCATGACTGATACAGGGATTAGTGATCACAAGGTCGTTGTAGCTAGGCTCAATACCATTTCTTCCAAATCCATCAGAAACAAACGCAAAATAATTTTATTTAAAAAAGCGGATAAAGTGTCACTAGAAGCCTTCCTAAAAGACAATATCCATTCCTTCCGAACTGACTATGCGAATGTAGACGAGATGTGGCTCAAATTCAAAGATATAGTAGCAACAGCAATTGAGATATTCATACCTCATAAATTGGTAAGAGATGGAACGGATCCCCCGTGGTACACAAAAAAGGTCCGAACGCTGTTGCAGAGGCAACGGAAAAAGCATGCGAAGTTCGGAAGAACGCGAAATCCCGAAGATGGGCTAAAATTTACAGATGCGCGAAATTTGGCACGTACTTCGATGCGAGATGCCATAAATAGGTTCCACAACGAAACATTGTCTCGAAGTTTGGTAGAAAATCCGAAGAAATTCTGGTCGTATGTAAAGTACACAAGCGGCAAGACGCAGTCAATACCTTCGCTGCGCAGTGCCGATGGTACTGTTATCGACGACTGTGCCGCTAAAGCGGAGTTATTGAACGCAGTTTTCCGAAATTCCTTCTCCATGGAAGACGAATGGAATATTCCAGAATTTGAAACACGAACATCTGCTAGCATGAGTTTCTTAGAAGTAGATACCTTAGGGGTTGCGAAGCAACTCAAATCGCTTGATACGGGCAAGTCTTCAGGTCCAGATTGTATACCGATTAGGTTCCTTTCAGATTACGCTGATACTATAGCTCCCTACTTAGCACTCATGTACAACCGCTCGCTCACCGATAGATCTGTACCTACAGATTGGAAAATTGCGCAGGTCGCACCAGTGTTCAAGAAGGGTAGTAGGAGTAATCCATTTAACTACAGACCTATATCATTGACGTCGGTTTGCAGTAGGGTTTTGCAGCATATACTGTATTCAAACATTATGAATCACCCCGAAGGGAACGATCTATTGACACGTAATCAGCATGGCTTCGGAAAACATCGCTCTTGTGCAACGCAGCTAGCTCTTTATTCGCACGAAGTAATGGCCGCTATCGACAGGGGATCTCAAATTGATTCCGTATTTCTAGATTTCCGGAAAGCTTTTGACACCGTTCCTCACAAGCGACTTCTAATCAAGCTGCGGAGCTATGGGGTATCGTCTCAGTTGTGCGACTGGATTCGTGATTTCCTGTCACGAAGGTCGCAGTTCGTAGTAATAGACGGCAAATCATCGAGTAAAACTGAAGTGATATCAGGTGTTCCCCAGGGAAGCGTCCTGGGACCTCTACTGTTCCTGATCTATATAAATGACCTGGATGACAATCTGAGCAGTTCTCTTAGATTGTTCGCAGATGATGCTGTAATTTACCGTCTAGTAAGGTCACCCGAAGACCAGTATCAGTTGAAAAGCGATTTAGAAAACATTGCTGTATGGTGTGTCAGGTGGCAGTTGACGCTAAATAACGAAAAGTGTGAGATGATCCACATGAGTTCCAAAAGAAATCCGTTGGAATTCGATTACTCAATAAATAGTACAATTCTCAAGGCTGTCAATTCAACTAAGTACCTGGGTGTTAAAATTACGAACAACTTCAGTTGGAAGGACCACATAGATAATATTGGCGGGAAGGCGAGCCAAAGGTTGCGTTTCATTGGCAGGACACTTAGAAGATGCAACAAGTCCACTAAAGAGACAGTTTACACTACACTCGTTCGTCCTCTGTTAGAATATTGCTGCGCGGTGTGGGATCCTTACCAGGTGGTATTGACTGAGGACACCGAAACGGTGCAAAAAAGGGCAGCTCGTTTTGTATTATCACGTTATAGGGGAGAGAGTGTGGCAGATATGATACACGAGTTGGGATGGAAGTCATTACAGCATAGACGTTTTTTGTCGCGGCGTGACCTTTTTACGAAATTTCAGTCACCAACTTTCTCTTCCGAATGCGAAAATATTTTGTTGAGCCCAACGTACATAGGTAGGAATGATCATCAAAATAAAATAAGAGAAATCAGAGCTCGAACAGAAAGATTTAGGTGTTCGTTTCTCCCGCTCGCTGTTCGGGAGTGGAATAGTGTAGAGATAGTATGATCGTGTTTCGATGAACCCTCTGCCAAGCACTTAAATGCGAATTGCAGAGTAGTCATGTAGATGTAGATGTAGATACCTGTATTATTGATAAAGCCGAAAGTTGTTTATGAATAACAGAAGAATGTTATACATAAGTTTGACGACATATTGAACAAATATTTGTTATATTTTTGTTTTGTCGTATGTTTTATTTTTCCTTTTTGTTGAGAAAATTGAGTTTTACCGCTCTATAAGATAGAGTTGTATTGTTTTCTTTATTTTTACTACAAGACACCTCTTTTTCACATCACAAATCAATGATTTTCAAATAAAACCTAAAATAAACATTGACAGTTTCAGTTTTGCTATAAATACTGTTTATTTTTGAGTAATAGACAGGAGAATAACTATGTAGAACAAAAATTTTACGTAGGTTACGCGGCCGTTTATATACTCTCACTGTTTCTAGATGTTTTAGGGGAATCTAGTAAGACACCGATGGCATACGTAAAGAAAGCGATAGTTATGAGGTAACGCTCTATATTTATGCAACACACCCAAAGTGCAGGTAATGCAGGTACTTAACTTTACTGACCATAGCTACTAGGAAAGCTACCGTAGTGTACGCTTAATTACGGTAGTGCACAGTAGCCTACGGTAGTCTTACGACTCTAGCTGTAAGACTTACAGACAATCCAATCCATCCACCATAGTTATGCTCTGACGCCACAAGTGCGCTGTTAGCAAGGAGCAATCCTACTTCTGCCTGACGCAGACAAATAATTCGCAAATGAACATTAATCAGCCGACCGCGGATTTACGCGGACGCACAACTTCGCTGCACAGTTGGCAAAAATCACAGGCTGCCGTTAGTAGCCACTGGGTCAGACATTGGACCCGCAGATGCTGCAGTCGTCGCACAATGTCGAAATATGTGCCGAGTCCGAATTATTAACAGAGGTAGGACTGAGAGATTGCGTATATACTTTCTGACTGTGTAGCCGACATCACTTCCGTTGTAATCAAATCTTGCCCTGTGACAAGACAGGGGCTGCTTACTGCCACGCTGCCAACCCTACTTTCTGTCGTGGGGATTCACTTCCTGCGACCATTATCATGGACACCAAACTTATTTGGTGAATACAACACGAAAGTACTAAAATTCTCTCTTACTTAGGAAAAGCGTGATGGGAAACCGTAATTAAAGAAGAGGTCGAAATTCGCAGCTGAACAAGTCTTACAAACAAAACCACAGGTTTCCAATGTAGCAGAGTACGGGTTTCAGCGTCGGCAATATTAACGTCACACCGCAAAGAGCAACTGGTCATCCGCTCTTCGTTGCACTGCAGGATATACACTCTTTACTTGTATGCTTCGTCGTCGTCCGACGTGTGACGTGCCTGTCCTCTCAGGAATACCGCTGGTGCCTTCACGACTGCGCTTTAGCTACCGTAAACACACTGAGGTTCAAATGGCTCTGAGCACTATGGGACTCAACTGCTGTGGTCATCAGTCCCCTAGAACTTAGAACTACTTAAACCTAACTAACCTAAGGACATCACACACATCCATGCCCGAGGCAGGATTCGAACCTGCGACCGTAACAGTCGCACGGTTTCGGACTGCGCGCCTAGAACCGCGAGACCACCGCGGCCGGCAACACACTGAGGTGACAAAATTATTGGGATACCGCCTAATATCGTGTCGGACCTTCCTTTGCCCGGCTTAGTGCAGCACCTCTATGTGGTATGGACTCAACAAGTCGTTGCAACTCCCATGAGCCATGCCGCCTCTATAGCCGTCCATGATGGCAAACTGTTGACGGTGCAGGACTTTGTGCACAAACTGTCCTCTCGATAATGCCCCATAAATGTTCGATGGGATTCACGTCGTGCGATCTGAGTGTCCAAATCATTCACTCGAATTGTGTAGAACAGTTGTGGCCAAGTGACATACCGCATCGTTAACCACAAAAATTTCGTCGTTCTTAGGGAACATGAAGTCCACGAACGGATGTAAATGGTCTCCAAGTAGCCCAACATAACAATTTCCTATCAATGATAGTTTCAGTTGGAGCAGAGGACCCAGTCCATTCCATGTAAACGCAGCCCACCATTATGGGGCTACCACCAGGTTGCAAAATGCCTTTTTGACAACTTGGGGTCTGCACCACACTAGAACCCTTCCATTAGCTCTTACCAACTTAAATACGACTCATCCGATCAGGCGACGGTTTTACAGTCATCTTCGGTCCATCGATACGGTCACGAACAGAGGAGAGCCGCTACAGGCAATGTCCTGCTGTTAACGAAGGGACTCGCGTCGATCGTTCGTTGCCATTGCCCATTAACTCAAACTTTCGCCGCAGTGCCCTAACGTATACGTCCGTCGTACGTCATACATTGATTTCTGTGGTGTTGCTAGTCTGCTGGCACTGACAGCTCTATGCAAACGCCATTGCTCTCGATCGTTGTGTGAAGGCCGCCGGACAATGCGTTGTCCATGGTGAGAAGTAATGCCTGAAATTTGAGGTTCTTGGCACACTCTTGACGCTGTGGGCCTCACAGTATTGAATTTCCTAACGGTTTCCGAAATGCAATGTTTCATGCATCTAGCTCCAACTAGAATCCCGCTTTCAAAGTCTGTTAATTACCGTCGTGCGGCCATAATCATGTCGGAAGTCTTTTCAGATGCGTTGACAGCTCTGCTCGTTTATACCTTGTGTACACGCTGTCTCAGCCATCTGCACACGTGAATTTCGCTATGCCATGAATTTTGTCACCTCAGTGTAAACTGCAGTCTTCCATCATGCGACAGCAGTGTGTTCGTCGCGTCTGAATGTGTCAGTCAGTTACGGATAAGAAACATAATGGAGAGTTCGCAATGATATCCAGCGTTTCGTACAAGAAGCATTTCTACAACTAGTCCGCCGAGAAAGCCTTAAGCAGCACACCTTTACTTTACTGTGAAACTAGACGCTCTTTATCTCTTTACGGATCAGTCTGACGAGACAGAGGAAAACGGACGTGCTATAGTAAGCTGTAGCCTCTGCACGTTGTCTACGGCCTGTGGAGTCCATGCCAGAGGAATATAATTGGGGGTCCATTGTAAATGTAAATGGTGTTGCACAAGAATGGAAACTATTTAGACATGTCACAACCAAAATTCCGAATTCTTCTCACAAGACTGACGCTTGCGCCTGTGTACGTCGCTATTCGTAGAATCAGCTAAGAGTGTGTGGAGCAACACACTATTTTAGCTGTTCTGCTCGCGGCACTGACCGACATTATTAATTATTTTCTAGCTCCACTCCATAAAATACTATCCCTTGCCTTTTTTCGAGAGATGGAAAGCGTTCCTGGCACTATCCGTGATGGGTCAAGAACCGCTTCGACTCTGACCAGAGATAGGTATTAATGTCCAGCACAGTACAATACGCCACAACAGTCACTTTGTAATGGCTGTGTACCCAATGTTCTGTGAAACATCACTGAGGTTGCCTGTGGCTCAACATGAGACGATCGTGTCGAAGTCGAACGACTTTCCGCCGATGCAGAGCTCGGGAGTCTTTATGCATCTCTTTGTGGACGTAATTAGATACCACACAAGTTGTAGGGAATGAATATAGTTTTGTTTGAGAGTGTGGGAGAAAGTAAGTGATCTATTTTTGTATCGTATTCTCACTTTGTAGATCCTCTGATTGCGTAGAGACGTGGCGAACATTTCTTGAGTTAGGGGAGGGTAGATTTTGATTGCTATGTCTCATCATATTTATCTAAGTAACTTAATTTTTGTCCAAATAATATTTCATACTAGATATTGCAGAATCTGAAAATAAAGGTAGACAGTCCAGTGTTTATTATTAGAAGTTTGGCTTCAATCCGTCATTGTCGGACAAATGATTACCTTTCTGCCTTTCATGTAACAAAGTATTCAGCAGTGACGCTATGAAAGCGTCCCAGCTGAGGGATCATTAGAGAAGATATCAACCCAATTAAACAGTAGAGAATGCTTTCGAATATAGAATACTTTCAAATATTTAAAGAAAAACTCCAAAAAGGACCCACGGTGGCCGGTATATTCACCTGGATGCTACAAAGAGATGGTGGTTTTTCGGTCGCATTACCATATCTCGCTACTGGAAAAGCCGCGAACTATCAGGGGACAGTTAACTTTGCCAATCATTGAAGAGGTTTTAAAATCTACGATAATGCCATGCCTGTGTTTTTAAGAATTACGATGCATGCATTCAAGAGTGAAGGAACAGGCATTGAGGCGATTACAGCGGTAATAAAGTGCATGAAATGTATTCAAAGTTGCGAATATGGACAACCATCAGCTGTATAATGGAATAGTTGTGCCGGATCGGGACTGGAAGCCGCATTTCTCGCTAATCGCGAGCGGCAGCCTTACCACTGGGCTGTCCGAAGAGGACTCTCAGCCAGACACAGCTGATGACATATTGAAGTTTGGGTCAAGCAGTGAGTCGTGCTAGGGTCGCCAAAATGGAGCTGGCACGGTAGCTCAGCGTGTTCGGTCAGAGGGTTTGCTTTCCTCTGCAATAAAAAACTGAGTGAATGTATCACCGATGAACTTAAATAGGTGTCATGGAACGTCCGCCCCGAACAAAGGCAACGAACAACAACGAACAAAATGGTTCCAAACAAAAAGAAAAAAAAAATGGTAAGGCTACCGCTCGCGATGAGCACGAAATCCGGGTTCGAGTCCCAATCCGGCGCAGATTTTCATTGTCGTCATTCCATTACACAGCTGTTGGTTGTTCATATTCGCAACAGCGAATACATCTTATGTGTTTTGAAAACTGTACTTCACAAACATGATTATGGTATACTCAATTTGAAAAAAAATTCGGTATATGAAAGATTGGGGGTCTATCCTAAACTGAAAAAATATCACGTGTAAAACGAGACAAAAAAGTTTGGGGGCCTCTGGTCTAAAGATAGCTGTCTTGAATGACTTCTTGAAGATCTGAAGCATTTCAATACTGAAACCGACAACTGTTTTGTAAGTTCTAAGCTTTTGGTAGCATTCATTTATATAAACACAAATTTCCCGTGGAACACCGTTAATCATAGTTTCAAAACCAAACAAAAATTGGTACTTAATGCCAATACCATAGGTACAAAAAATTCCTATTTATCTGAATAAAAACATAAATCTAAAAACGTTAATGTTGAACATACGTAAATTATAGAAATATGCTTCCTTTTTGCCTTTCTCTGTAGTAAGATACTTTAGTTGTCTCTAGAAAGTTGTCAACAGTAACAATGCTTGGAGATTCAGGTACACTCAGGGGTGAAACAGGGCATGCTGTGTCTAGAATTGACTACTTTTCAAGGTCATCCATCTGAGCAAGCTTCCTATTGATGTAGTGTGGTAAAGGGTATTTCTTGCCAGTGTTGCATGGCAGGGGGTGCGTTTTTGTTAAGTTTATGTGTTAGAGGGTGATTCACAAACACGAACAAACGCACACACACACACATACACACACACACACACACACACAAACAAACAAACAAACAAACAAACACGTACTTTTAGATCTCCCAATTACAGCCCAGTATTTCACGAGACCAGCCAAAGAAACAAAACAGCCAGTCAGTATTACCTCATCTTTGTTCTCTTTAGCTCCCCATTCACAATGAGCAAATTTCTGTCTTTGTACCTGCCTTCTGTGTGAAGTGCAATGAACCTCCCAAATTAGATAGCGCTGCATCTAAATTCTTGATGTTATTTATCAAAGTACGAGTACATAAAGATATCCTGTACAACTGTACAAAATACACAGAGTTCACTTACTGGCACTATAGTGGTAACTTACAAGTTAAAGTAAATAAACCCATGTGTTCTGAGTAATGGCAGTCACCACGCCAACACCGTCACTACGCTACTAGTATTGATTTAAAACGCATTCTGACTAATGGAAGATGGCCAGAGATAATGACAGGCACCATGTTAACTTATCCCAATAGAATCCACCATGTGTTTGAGGTACTGCAGTTATCGTGACTGGGGCCAATGGCAGCCATGTCAACAGACTCTCGTACACTAATACCAGAATCAAACAAAATTGTAATAAACTATTCCATTTCATTTTCTATTACAGCTAAGCATCAAACAAATCTGTTATTGCCCCATGCATTATCATGTTACAGACGAAATTGTAACTGATCATATTATAAATGAAATTGTGACAAATTTCCCAGTTCATCACCATTTCTGCTAAGAACTATTACCTATATGGTGTGTACATATGATTAGTCAGCTAGGCCTCGAGTAATGTATGGAACAAATTGTTACAATTTTGTCTGTATCATGGTAAAAACTGAAAATGTCGTGTGACTAGGGCCTCCCGTGGGGTAGACCGCTTGCCTGGTGCAAGTCTTTCAATTTCACGTCACTTCGGTGACTTGCGAGTCGATGAGGATGAAACGATGATGATTAGGAGAACACAACACCCAGTCCCTGAACGGTGAATATCTCCGACCCAACCGAAAATCGAACCCGGACCCTTAGGATTGATATTCTGTCGCGCTGACACTTTTTTTCAAATTTGGAGGAACAGGGATGTTTATTTATTTATTTGTTTATTTATTTTCAATAAAGAACACTTTGTTAGAAGGAACATGTATATCATTTCATGGTTTAGTATGTGCATTACATATTGAGTGGTGAGAGAAGCGTGAGGCTCATTATCAGCTGTCAAATGTGCACACCGACTGCACCCGGCACATCCCAACTGCGTGGTGGGTCGAGGAAGACTGCCTGAACAAAGTTAGCAAAGGTTTTCCGATAGTGTGACCATCTATGAACCTCATTGTGGGCTTGCTGCAAGAATTACCAAAAGTCAAGTCGCGACTTGCAGCATCCCCATAGAGGTACGCGACCGTCCAACCTTTGACCCAGATGATCGACTGTGATTTAGTCGCCGGAAAGTAGTCACTCTCTGGGTGTAAGAACGAAGCAGGTGTAGTATGTTGCGGGGTCACACGGAGGTAGCAAGCTACCATCTGTATTCCTAGGAGCCAGACGTCCTCCACCGCGATACAAGTTAAGCGGTGATGGTCGTCATCCACTGGCGACATTTCGGGCATAGTAGAGTCCCCACTAGTCCAACTACATGGAGCTGTCGGTTGGTGTTGAGCTTGCCACAGGCGACAGAGAACCACAGTGCCCTAACGAATGTACGAAGGAATCTTCGGCCAGTGCAACCTGGGGTGTTCGAGTTCAGTGACATTACGACTTATCTGTCGTAGCAGCCAAACATAAATATCCTTCGCGCATGGCGGTCTCGTGCGCGGAAGCTCTTCTCTGATATAAATAAGTTCCAAGATAAATGTTGATACATGTGCAAAATGTGGCGTAATGTTGCCCAACGCCACCGAAGGTGTGAGGGACGCTGGAACCAGGAGATCAAGTACGAGGGATGTAAGGGATCACCCCGCTACGCCATTGCTTGTACATCGTGGCTAGAAGGAGCGCCGTCGCTCGGCAGTGAACATTCGTAAGTCCGCCCCCCCCCCCCCCCCCCTTGTTCGTAGGGAGCACGAGCGTTGCATATCGCACCTTGAGGGGCGACCCAATCATCAGAAAATAGCCTGGTGCTGATTGAAGTCGACGTCCGAGCGTGAGTGGTAGGGGGAGGATTCTAGAAATATGCACCCCCGCGAACCCACATAAGTGTTCTCTTTCATGACTCGACCATGATTAAGAGGCAAGTGATCGAAGTGCGTGCATGCGGTGGGGGGGGGGGGGGACATGTCTGTGTCAGTTTTCTGCTCTGAAGCACCTTCCTCCACATGAAATTGGTAAGAAGTATTCTCTGCAACAAAGCACCCTCTGCCACACAACGTAGGTAGAAAGCACTGTACCGTGCATCTTTGGTAGGACGCACCCTCGGCCACGTAACGTCGTTTCTAACCAACCTCTGTCATATCTGTCATACAACCCCGGTAAGAAGCTCCCTTTCCCACAGAATATTGGGAGGAAGCAGCCTAAGCCATGTAACATCGATATGACGCACCCTCCACTCCTCTACCGCACAACATTGATAGGAAGTACCCTCTGCACACAACTGCCGTAGGATACACACTCTGCGACACAATATTGATAAGAAGGACTTTCTGCCAAATAATGTCGGGTGAAAGCACCTTGGTAAGAAGCACTCTCTGCCACGCAACGTTGATGCTATTAGGGCACGCTAAACTGTGATACCTTCCTATTCATTATCTGAAAACTCTTAAAGGTTTTTGAGTAAAAAAAAAAACTTTATTAACATCCTACATCTTTATTCTTCGTGTTTACATACAGGATGACAGTTTTTGATCTATATTAAATAAAATCGCCATAACTTCTGAACGGTTTGCGTTAGGACGTTCAAACTGCACGGTTGGCTGCGCGGCATGATGGGAATTAATATGCGGCTGCGCATCGTTTGGTTTAGCGACGGAGCCACTTTCACTTGGATGTGTTCGTGCTTAAGCAAGCTTGGGGCATTTGGGGGACTGGGAACCCGCATTTTCGGGTGACTGCGTGGTGTGCCATGTCCAGTCACGGAATAATCCGTGCGATATTCCTTAATGGCACGGAGACTACCGAACGGTACGTGAAGGTTTTGGTAGAAGATTTCATCCCCATTATCCAAAGTGACCCTGATTTCGACAAATGTGGTTCATGCAAGACGGAGCTCGACGCCACCGAAGCAGGAGAGTGTTTGATGTCCTGGAGGAGCACTTTAGAAACTGCATACTGGCTCTGGGCTCTTCAGAGGCCACTGGCATAGGCCTCGATTGGCCACCATATTCTCCGGATCTGAACACAAGTGCCTCCTTTTTGTGGGGCTGTATTAAAGAGAAGGTGTACAGCAATAATCCCAAAATCATGGCTGAGCTAAAAACAGCCATTCAGGAATCGATAGCAACGATGTTCCAACTTCAGCGGGTCATGCAGAATTTCGCCATTCGACTGAGCCACATCATCGCCAATAACAACAGGCATATCCAACATGTCAAAACATAAATACAAATACCTGCAGTGACTTTTATCTGTTGAACAAAGTGTGTGCACGCCGTAGTTTGTAACTACTTTATGTTGTTTTTTTTCATGTACTTCAATAATGGTCACCCTGCATTTGTCGCCTCTGCTTCTGGAGGACTCTGAATTGTAACATATAAGATGGTAGTGCCTAACGTAACTATGTACTTGTGTGAGAAACAGCGTGCTATAATCAGGTTTCAAATTTGAAGAGTCTGTCTGCACAGGAAACACCTTCCCCTTCGGCAGGACGATGGCAGACCACACACGAACGCTGTGACATCTTCAAAAATCTGACACCCTGTATTCTGTCATCGATCATTCCCCGTAATACAGAATAATAAAATACCAACAGCGGTTATTTTGGTTTTATTTGTTAGGAAACCAGTTTCGGCATTACATTATGCCTTCTTCAGGCCTGCATATGTCGAGTAACCCTCGTATTGTGTGCAACTGTCCAAGGAGCGCCCATACCCGTGGGAGAAAAATCTTCACGATGCCAGTTGACAGTGTTGCATTGGTTTCTAACACTAGGGTTAGTCGCTGTATGCAGGCCTGAAGATGGCATAAAGTTATTCCCAAACTGGCTGCCTAACAAATACAACCAAAATGACAGCTGTTGGCATTTTATTATTGGAAATCGACCAGCTGAAGGCCTGCACTCTGGACATAGAATGGAGTTACATTCATTCCCCATAATGTCCCAGCCTGGTCTTATCTGATTTTCATCTGTTTCCAAAAGTCAAAGAACGCTTTCAAGGTCTTCACTTTGATCGTGACCAACTGGTGTTAGCAGAGGTGAGGCTGTGGCTCAATCAACAAAGTCAAACATTCAAACATTCTACACTGACGGCATCGACAAACTGGTAGCTCGTTGGTAAAAATATTGAGAAATAAGTGTATATAAATGAAAAATAAATGTGTAGAATTTTATTAACATTTGTTTTACTTAAAGTGCTTTAAGAATTTTCACATAAATTTGGAGGTACTATTTTTCAGCACGCTCTCGTAAGTGCCCATTAAAAGTGGCCGAAAGTCGGTTTAGGTGACCCTGAAAAGTGGCCAAAGCCAGGCACGGCATGCCGCGCTCCATATCAAGGGTAGCTACGGCACATATATAACCGGGAAGGCTAAACAAATATGTGAGCGAAAACACTCCCACCCTTAGACTGAATGAAAACAATCAAATACTTGACGCAGCTCTCAGAGACTTGTATCACTCACTTGTCTTACATTCTCTACATCTACATCCATCTACATCCATACTCCGCAAGCCCGCACCGAGCTGCTGAGCGTCTCTCCTGCAGAGTCTTCCACAGGAGTTTATCTATCATCTCCGCAACGCTTTCGCGATTACCAAATGATCCTGTAACGAAGCGCGCTGCTCTCCTTTGGATCTTCTCTATCTCTTCTATCAACCCTATCTGGTACGGATCCCACACTGTTGAGCAGTATTCAAGCACTGGGCGAACAAGCGTACTGTAACCTACTTCCTTTGTTTTCGGATTGCATTTCCTTAGGATTCTTCCAATGAATCTCAGTGTGGCATCTGCTTTACCGACAACCAACTTTATATGATCATTTCATTTTAAATCACTCCTAATGCGTACTCCCAGATAATTTATGGGATTAAGTGCTTCCAGTTGCTGACCTGCTATTTTGTAGCTAAATGATAAGGGATCTATCTTTCTATGTATTCGCAGCACATTACACTTGTCTACATTGAGATTCAATTGCGATTCCCTGCACCATGCGTCAATTCGCTGCAGATCGTCATGCATTTCAGTACAATTTTTCATTGCTGCAACCTCTCGATACACCACAGCATCATCTGCAAAAAGCCTCAGTGAACTTCCGATGTCATCCACCAGGTCATTTATGTATATTGTGAATAGCAACAGTCCTACGACACTCCCCTGCGGCACACCTGAAATTACTCTTACTTCGGAAGACTTCTCTCCATTGAGAATGACATGCTGCGTTCTGTTATCTAGGAACTCCTCAATCCAATCACACAATTGATCTGATAGTCCGTATGCTCTTACTTTGTTCATTAAACGACTGTGGGGAACTGTATCGAACGCCTTGCGGAAGTCAAGAAACACGGCATCTACCTGTGAACCCGTGTCTAAGGCCCTCTGAGTCTAGTGGACGAATAGCGCGAGCTGGGTTTCACACGACCGTCTTTTTCAAAACCCATGCTGATTCCTACAGAGTAAATTTATCGTCTCCAGAAAAGTCATTACACTCGAACATAATACGTGTTCCATAATTCTACAACTGCTCGACGTTAGAGATATAGGTCTATAGTTCTGCACATCTGTTCGACGTCCCTTCTTGAAAACGGGGATGACCTGTGCACTTTTCCAATCCTTTGGAACGCTTTGCTCTTCTAGAGACCTACGGTGCAGCGCTGCAAGAAGGGGGGCAAGTTCCTTCGCGTACTATGTGTAAAATCGAACTGGTAGTCCATCAGGTTCAGCGGCATTTCCTCTTTTGAGCGATTTTAATTGTATCACTATCCCTGTGTCGTCTATTTCGATATCTACCATTTTGTCATCTGTGCGACAATCTAGAGAAGGAACTACAGTGCAGTCTTTCTCTGTGAAACAGATTCGGAAAAAGACATTTAGTATTTCGGCCTTTAGTCTGTCATTCTCTGTTTGAGTACCATTTTGGTCACAGAGTGTCTGGACATTTTGTTTTGATCCACCTACCACTTTGACACAGGACCAAAATTCCTTAGGATTTTCTGCCAAGTCAGTACATAGAACTTTACTTTCGAATTCATTGAACGCCTCTCGCATAGCCCTCCTCACACTACATTTCGCTTTGCGTAATTTTTGTTTGTCTGCAAGGCTTTGGCTATGTTTATGCTTCCGCAGCAGTTTTCTAACTCGGTTGTTGTACCACGGTGGCTCTTTTCCATCTCTTACGATCTTGCTTGGCACATACTCATCTAACGCATATTGACATTGAGTGAAATCACTAGAAACTGGAGCATGAGTGAGAAACGTTCATACAGTTGATGGCTCATTGAGACCAATTTCACTCGGTTGTTACATTTAGCTAAAGAAAAAACCTTAAAAAAACGATCTAATGGTTACTCAGTTGTTGAATCCAGTTGGTTGTCCCATCACTGTCACTTTGACGACTTAGAGCATGCATGAAGACAGATCAATAACAAGTGAACGGACAGGGAAAGATACGAGTAGTCAGTGTCATATATGTATATAGATTGACTATACAATTTTTACCTATTCAGGATAACTTAAATCAGACTCTTATGTGACCGAATATTAAAGATTCATTCATTTACGACGATTTCATATTAAATATTTTCGAAAAAATTGTTTGTTAACGTTTTACTGTGCATGAGTGGTTCATTGTTATTTACCAGTAAACTCCCCGCTGATTTGGCGCATTTTTGTGTACGTTTGATATATACTCAGTCAGCTGACATTAAAATTTTTGAGATCACTGCCTGATAAAATAGTAATACTACCAGACCCAATCAGCTGGTAGCTGCCTGATCGAATATTAATGCCTTCCTACGTAAGCACAGTTTCAGTTGTCTACGGTTACAAATCAGTATTTGGTGGGATGTTAACGTAATTTTATATGAGTTATTTAAATGAATAATGAATGAAATTTGTCTCTGGGGAAGAAATGAGCAAAATATGGACAGTTCTCAAACTACAAAACGGGTCACAAGGATAATAACCAAAAAGATTAATGGACATCACTGTAGTGTTCAAACCACTGGCAATTTTAACTACATTATTTCAGTACATTTAATAATCTGGTATGCACATAAAACAGAAGACTGATAATAATTAGTGCACAAATAATTCCCTCCATGACTATGGGACTAGGTGTAGAATGAATTTACCAAGGAAGACGTAGAAATCAAAACAGCACATTCTGTCAGGGAATAAATCTATACAATAATACTTTCCAAGAACGTAATGGAGACGGAGTAGAACTAATTTATTTAAAAAGATAGTTAAAAGGTATCTATTAATTAGTATATTCTATACAGTGAAGAGTTACTTAGATAACACTGAGTAGGCTTTAGGTGAAAAATGTAACACAAGTAAATAATTCTTTATTTTTTTCCTTGTCTGCTATACTTTACCGACAAAGTTCTGAACTGCAGAAAACCAGCACTTTATCTTCTTTCTGCGCTCAAAATCAGTTTTTACAAAGGCATTCTGACTCAGTTTTTCTGGCTAGCACATGGAAAGTTGAGGTAAAATCATCTCTACATTCCTAATGTCAGCTGAAAGTACGTTTTGTGTTACATTGTGATATGATGTTTGGAGTGACTGGTAGTGAGAAATGGATTGAAAATGTAACACTAGACTTTTGGATTATTATTAAATAACATATTTGCAAAGCAGTATTGTGCACTAGGAACAAACAGATTGACGTTGTACTCTTTTAAACAGACCGTTTTGTATTCGGGAGGGTGGAGGCTCCCATCTCGATCCGATCATCCCGCTTTTAGTTTTCCATTTTTTGGATTAATTATTTCAGGCATACGCTGGCATAGTTCTTGTCATAAGCCCAAAGCTGAATACCTGTCTTACCCTTGCCGAGCTAGACCTGTCAGTAAGTACACGACGTTTATTTTACTCCAGTTGTTTTTAAAATGTAATACCATCACCTTTCTGATATCTCCGTAAAAATGATCCAGTCATGGGACTGGATTCGTGGTTTCCTGTCAGCGAGGTCGAAGTTCGTAGCAATTCACGGAAAATCATGGAGTAAAATCAAAATGATTTCTGGCATTCCCCAGGGTAGTGTTACAGGCCTCTGTTGTTCCTTACCTTTATAAGCGATTTAGGAGACAATCTCAGCAGCCGTCTTAGATTCTTTGCAGATCATGTTT
Source organism: Schistocerca gregaria (assembly GCF_023897955.1). Taxonomy (NCBI): domain Eukaryota; kingdom Metazoa; phylum Arthropoda; class Insecta; order Orthoptera; family Acrididae; genus Schistocerca; species Schistocerca gregaria. Next base: position 1,192,010,683 of record NC_064920.1, read on the forward strand.
TGTTTATCGTCTACTAAAGTCATCAGAAGATCAAAGTCAATTGCAAAACGGTTTAGGTAAACTATGAGCGTGGAGCGATAATTGATCATATGATTAAGCTACGTTAGGGATAACAGCGTAATTGCTTTCGAGAGCTCATACTAGACCACGCAGATTGCGACCTCGATGTTGGATTAAGAAAAATTTTGAGTGCAGGAGCAAATAAGCTTAACTAATGGAAGGCGTGAGGTTGTACACATGACTGCTAAAATGAATCCGTTAAGCTTCGGCTACGCGATAAATCAGTGAAATCTAAAGGTCGTGAATTGAACTAAATACTTAAGAATCACAATTACGAACAATTTAATTTGGAAAGAACACATTGAAAATGTTGTGGGAAAGGCGAACCGGAGACTGCGTTTTATTAGCAGAACGCTTAGAAGATGCAACAGATCTTCTAAAGAGACTATCCACACGACGACTTGTTCGTCGCCTTTTGTGTGGGGTCCTTACCACAAAGTATTAACGGAGTACGTCGATGAAATTCAGAGGAGGGCAGCTCGTTATGTATCGCCGAGAAAGAGGGGAGAGTGTCACGGACAGCGTACAGGATGTGGGGTGGACATCATTAAAATCAAGACGCTTCTCGTTGCAGCGGGATCTTCTCAAGAAATTTCGATCACCAACTTATTCCTCTGAAGGCGAAAATATTTTGTTCACGCCGATCTACATAAGGTAAAGCAGAGCTCGCACGGAAAGATATAGGTGTTTGTTTTCGCGGTGCGCTGTTACGGAGTGGAATTACAGAGAATTATTGTAAAGATGGTTCTCTGAATCGTCTGCGATGCTCTGAATTGTGATCTGCAGACTAGCCATGTAAATGTAGATGTAGATGTACGTGTAGATGAATGAAAATATAATTACTACTTTCTACTACTACTGCTATTGTTGTGTTAGTATTACTATTGCAGTGTGACGTGGCATTATGCGGTGGATCATCTGCAAATGTCTTTCAAAGGCGAAACCTCCACTGAACATGAGCGTACAGAAAATAAAGTTTTCCGAAGAGTGTACGCTCCTAAGGAGAAAAGGACTGTGTGTTTAGAGTGGAGAGGATGTGTGAAGGTGCGTGGAGTGTTTTCTTTGCCGGCGTTTTGTGGCGCTGCTCTGCAGAGACAATGGCTGCCGCGGCAACTTCTAAAGGCAGGGCGACAAAGCAGAGAGAAGAGGAGAGTCCTCAGCCGAGAGGCAACGGCCGCCACTGCCCAGGAAGTTGTGGCGGCGCGGCGCGGCGCGGCGCGGCGCGGCGCGGCGCGGCGCGGCGCGGCGCGGCAGCGAGCCCTTCCCAACTGTCGCCTCGTTACCGTAGGGGCCGACTTCAGGTAGCCTTGTTTTCTTCCACGCTACTACAAGTCTCTTCATCTCTGAGTATCTAGTGTAGCCTGCATCCACTTTGCACTGATACGAACATTTCGATCTCTCTCTCTCTCTCTCTCTCTCCCTACTTTTTTTTTCTTTTCGGGTCATCAGTCTTCTGATTGTCTTGATGTGGCCCGCCACAAATTCCTCTCCGGTCTCAATCTTTTCATCTCAGAATAGCAATTAATTGCAACCTATTTTCTCACTGTTTGTTGGATGTATTCCAACCTCTGTCTTCCTCTACAGTTTTTACCCTCTACAGCTCCCTCCAATTGTCTTCGGTTACAAATCACTATGTGGTGGGATATTAACGTAAATTTATATGAGTTGTTTATATGAATAATGAATGACATTTGTTTCTGGGGACGAAATGCGCAAAATATGGACAGTCTCAAACTACAAAACTGGTCACAAGGCTAATAACCAAAAAGAGTAATGGAGATCACTGTAATGTTCGAAACAATGGCAATTTTAACCTCATTATTTGAGTACATTTAACAATCTGGTATGCACATCAAAAAGAAGACTGATAATAATTCTTGTTGTCAGTGTATTTCATATATTTCTTTCCTTGCAAATTCTTCAGAGAATCTGCTCATTCCTTGCCTTATCACTCCACTCAGTTCTCAACATTCTTCTATAGCACCAAAACGCAAATGCTTCGTTGCTCTTCTGTTCCAGTTTTTCCACAGCCCATGTTTCACTGCCACACAGGACTGAGCTCCAAATCCTGTGCCGTTCCCAGAAATTTATTCGCCAAATTAAGATATATGTCTGGTACTAGCAGACTTCTCTATGCGAGAGTCAGTGCTAGTCTCCATTATACGACCTCTTTGCTCCGTCCGTCATAGGTTATTTTGCTGCCTAAGCACCAAAATTCCTTAACTTCGTCTTCGTCGTGATCCACGATTCTGAAGTTAAGTTTCTTGCTGTTCTCATTTCTGATGCTTTTCGTTATTTTCGTCTCTCTTACTCTTAATTCATATTCTGCACTTATCAGACTGTTCATTCTGTTCAACATATCCTGTAATTTTTCTTCACTTTCACTCATGGTATCAATGTGATCACTAAGTCTTGTCACTGATATCGTTTCAACGTGAATTTCAATCCCACTCTCGAACCTTTCTCTTGTGTCCGTCATTGCTTCTTCGATGTGCAGGTTGAATAGTAGGAACGAAAGACTATATCCCTGCCTCATACCCTCTTTAATTCGAACACTTCGTTCTTGGACTTTCACTCTCATTTTTCCCTCTTCGTTCTAGTACATATTGCGTATTACCCGTCTTTCCCTGTAGCTTACCCTATTTTCGTTAGAATTTCGTATATCTTGCTCAATTTTACATTGTCAAACGCTTTTTCAAGGTCGACAATTCCTGGTTTTTTCTTCAGTCTTAAAACGGCTCTCCGATACCTCTACTTTTTCTAAAGCCAAAGAATCGTCATCTAGAAAATCCTCAATTTTCTTTTCCATACTCCTCAATACTGTTCTTGTCAACAACTTGCATGCCTCAACTTTAAGCTGATTTGGCGGTAATTCTCGCATTCGGAATTGTGTTTGTGACGTTATTCCGAATGTCTGACGGTATGTTGCCAGTCTCATACATTATACACACTGACGAGAACAGTCGTTTTGTTGTTACGTTTTTTGGTGATTTTTGAAATTCCGGTGGAGTGTCATCTACCCCTTCTGTTTTACTAGTTTTTAAATCTTCGAAAGTTCTTTCAGATTCTGATTCTAATTCTAGAGCCCCTATATATTTCCTGTCGATTCCTGTTTCTTCTGCGATCACGTCATCAGACAAGTCTTCACCCTCACAGAGACCTTCAAACTAATATTTACACCTATCCGCTCTCTCCTCCGCATTTAACAGTGGAATTCCCAATGCATTCTTTACGCTGCCGCCCTTTCTTTTAATTTCACCGAAGGCTCTTTTGACGTTTCTAAATGCTCAGTCAGTCCTTCGACAATCAGTTCTTCTTCGACTTCTTCACATTCTCCGTCCATCCATTTTGCCTTAACTTCCTTGAACTTCCAGCTTATTTCATTCCTAAAAAATTACTTGTGTCTCTTTATTCCTGATCTGTATTCTTGAGTTTCCCTAAATATTTTAGTACTTCCTTCTTTCATCGATCAACTGAACTATTTCTTCTGTTACCTATGGTTTCTTCGTAGTTACCTTCCTTGTACCTGTGTTTTCCTTTATAGAGATGTCCATTCCTCTTCAACTGTACTCCCTACTGAGCTGTTCCTTATCGCTGTATCTTTATCCTCAGAGAACTTCAAGCGTATTTCTTCATCCCTTAGTAATTCCGTATCCTTCTACTTTTCTTATTGATTCTTCCTGATTAAACTCATAAACTTCAACGAAGTTTTCATCTTTGCTAAATTGTGATATGAGTTTACATCTGCTCCTGAGTACACCTTACAAATCAATATCTAATTCCGGAATCTCTGTCTGAACACGATGTAATCTAACTGGAATCTTCTCCTATCTTCCGGCCTTTTCCAAATATACCTCCTCCTCTTGTGATTCTTGAAGAGACTATTTGCTACTACTAGCTGATATTTATGGCAGATCTCAATTACCTTTTCTCCTCTCTCGTTTCTACCACCAAGCCCATATTCTCTTTTAACATGTTGTTATTATAGTTTGATACATTACCTGTGATTTAGAGGAAATATTATATAACACATTTGGCGATACATAGCTCTTCGTTGCATGTCGGGGGAAACTTTGTGCAAGGGTGACTAAAGATACCGACTGAAATTGAAGTTTTTAAGCTCAAACTGCGAAGAAGACAAAGATAACGTCACTTGCACACCTCGTGCTGATCGACACATCCAGAAAACAGCAGACACAAATTCTGTCATTGTGGTCATTGTTTCTGGATTTGGTCATTAACATTACATACAGTGACTGGGGAATATCAATATTTGGTGTGGGCAAGATAAACTTTTCGAGGCCCTCTGGTGCCAAAAGGGTGTGCATTTTAAATATAAAAGGTTTTTTCGAATTTTTCAAACTTCGTTCATAAAAATGAAATCATTTTAATTTTATGTAACTCTATTCAGTAATGTGATTAGTAACTAGCAGTTAAACATTAATGAAACAATTTTTTTTTAATTTTCATCCTTACTGTATTCCCTACAAACAATATCGTAATCTAGTTTAGATGCTGTATCCTTGCTTAAATAAATAAAACTGTCAAAGCTGAAAGTCTTTGTTGACTCATTGTACTACTTAAATAATATTTTTCGTTTTAGTTTTAATTTTAAGAAGTTCCTTTCTGCAGAGGCTGCACTTACAGATATTGTTAACAAAATTGGAATGACAATACAGTTATTTGGACAAATTTGTTCTAAGTTGTTTTCCGCTATGTACTGCAGCAGTAGTTCCACATATCTAACAAAGTTGGATCAGTTTGGATCGTTATTTCCAATTCTTCATTTAGTGAGGTTAGAAAAAACCTTCCCTCGATATGTTGGCAAAAATACTTGTTCAAAATAGGTGGTATGCAGAAAACATCTTCCGCGATTGTCCTAAATGCTTTCTCCGAAAATTATTTCGAGCAGTTAGTCCACGAACCCACGCGAATTGTAAATGGTTGCGAAAACACACTTTACCTCTTAGCCACAAACAAACCAGAGCTAATAGAGAGCATCATGACTGATACAGGGATTAGTGATCACAAGGTCGTTGTAGCTAGGCTCAATACCGTTTCTTCCAAATCCGCCAGAAACAAACGCAAAATAATTTTATTTAAAAAAGGGGATAAAGTGTCACTAGAAGCCTTCCTAACAGACAATTTCCATTCCTTCCGAACTGACTATGCGAATGTAGACGAGATGTGGCTCAAATTCAAAGATATAGTAGCAACAGCAACTGAGAGATTCATATCTCATAAATTGGCAAGAGATGGAACTGATCCCCCATGGTACACAAAAAGGGTTCGAGCGCTGTTGCAGAGGAAACGGAAAAAGCATGCGAAGTTCAGAAGAAAGCGAAATCCCGAAGATTGGCTAACATTTACAGACGCGCGAAATTTGACACGGACTTCAATGCTAGATGCCTGTAATAGGTTCCACAACGAAACAATGTCTCGAAATTTGGTGGAAAATCCGAAGAAATTCTGGTCGTATGTAAAGTACACAAGCGGCAAGACGCAGTCAATACTTTCGCTGCGCAGTGCCGATGGTACTGTTACCGACGACTGTGCCGCTGAAGCGGAGTGATTGAAAGCAGTTTTCCGAAATGCCTTCACCAGGGAAGACGAATGGAATATTCCAAAACTTGAAACACGAACAGCTGCTAGCATGAGTTTCTTAGAAGTAGATACCATAGGGGCAAGCAACTCAAATCGCTTGATACGGGCATCGAACTACAGACCTATATCATTGACGTTGGTTTGCAGTAGGGTTTTGGAGCATATATTGTATTCAAACATTATGAATCACCTCGAAGCGGACGATCTATTGATATGTAATCAGCATGGTTTCAGAAAACATCGTTCTTGTGTAACACAGCTAGCTCTCTATTCGTACGAAGTAATGGCCGCTATCGACAGGGGATCTCAAGTTGATAACGTATTTCTAGATTTCCGGAAAGCTTTTGACACCTTTCCTCACAAGCGACTTCTAATCAGGCTGCGGGCCTATGGGGTATCGTCTCAGTTGTGCGACTGGATTCGTGATTTCCTGTCAGGAAGGTCGCAGTTCGTAGTAATAGATGGAAAAATCATCGAGTAAAACTGAGGTGATATCATGTGTTCCCCAGGAAAGCGTCCTGGGACCTCTGCTGTTCCTGATCTGTATAAATAACCTGGGTGACAATCTGAGCAGTTCTCTTAGGTTGTTCGCAGATGCTGCTGTAATTTACCGTCTAGTATGGTCATCTGAATACCAGTATCAGTTGCAAAGCGATTTAGAAAAGATTGCCTTATGGTATGGCAGGTGGCAGTTAACGCTAACTAAAAAGTTTGAGGTGATCCACATGAGTTCCAAAAGAAATCAAGGCTATCAATTCAACTAAGTACCTGGGTGTTAAAATTACGAACAACTTCAGTTGTAAAAACCACATAGATAATATTGTGGGGAAAGCGAGCCAAAGGTTGCGTTTCATTGGCAGGACAGTTAGAAGATGCAACAAGTCCACTTACTCTACACTTGTTCGTCCTCTGTTAGAATATTGCTGCGCAGTGTGGGATCCTTACCAGGTGGGATTGACGGAGGACATCGAAAGGGTGCAAAAAAGGGCAGCTCGTTTTGTATTATCACGTAATAGGGGAGAGAGTGTGTCAGATATGATACGCGAGTTGGGATGGCAGTCATTACAGCAAAGACGTTTTTCGTCTCGGTGTGATCTATATACGACATTTCAGTCACCAACTTTCACTTCTGAATGCGAAAATATTTTGTTGAGCCCACCATACATAGGTAGGAATGATCATCAAAATAAAATAAGAGAAATCAGAGATCGAACAGAAAGGTTTAGGTGTTCGTTTTTTCCGCGCGCTGTTCGGGAGTGGAATGGTAGGGAGATAGTATGATTTTGGTTTGATGAACCCTCTGCCAAGCACTTAAATGTGAATTGCAGAGTAATCATGCAGATGTAGATGTGAAAAAAATGGCTCTGAGCACTATGGGACTTAACTTCTAAGGTGATCAGTCCCCTAGAACGTAGAACTACTTAAACTTAACTAACCTTAGGACATCACACACATCCATGCCCGAGGCAGGATTAGAACCTGCGACCGTAGCGCCTAAAACCGCTCGGCCACCCCGGCCGGCGGGTAAGTTTAGAAGCCACACCTTTCACAGAGTGTAAAACTTGACAAATTTTTAACATACGGTTTGGAATAACTTTTAGTTTACCTATATTTTTAAAATATTTTAAAGAATCCATATTGCTCAGTATGGGATCAATCATGGTATTAAAATATCCGTTTCGTATTGGCTTTCGTGAAACTGTACAGTTTCATCAGTGCTTTCGTAAATGAATATCCTTTTCGGTGGGTAATATTTCATTTTTAAAATCTTTTGGCAGATCATAACTGTTTTTCTCAACAAAGGGCGAGCGTCAGGCAACTGTTGCTCGAACCCAGTTTGTCGACATTCTTTGATCCAGTCACAAAATGTACGCAAGTGTTCAAGAGCAGTACTTAGATGAACTTCTACAGGTTGCCATAATTTGCTTACAGTATTAACATACGATAACATCCCATAGCATGAAAGTAATGACTGATAAATTCTACGCGGAGCATTTCGTTCGAAGCTGAATCAGAATCACTGAATGTGTTTCATTCTTTCGTGTAATTTTTTAAGCTTTCAGTTCATTCCACATCCTCAGATTGCTATAGTATGCCTTCACTTCCGTGATTCTGCTTTCCAACCCTCTGTCTCATAAAGATTTCATCGTAAGTTTTAATTTGCCTGAAATTAACTTCCAGCGTTTACTGGATCTGGGAAATAGCAAATAAATTTCCTGAATAAAACCAAAAAATGTTTTTGCTGTCGCTGAAGAATTTAGCTGCGTCTGCCAACAGTGTATTCCAACTATGACACGCGCAGGGTGTAAAAGATGCCAAGGGATTTATATTTAATATTCGAGTTTTAGCTCCACTATTTATATTCGGCGTATCTGCTCCATGGTCGTATCCTTGGACACAACAGTCTCGAATATCTAATCCATGTATCTCTATCTCTTCCAGTACTGCGTTAGTAAGATATTCCTCGGTTGTCTCGGCGATGGCTAGACACCCGATAAAGTTTTCTTCTATTGCGCCAGCTGATGTATTACAAAACCTTAACTCACATTTTTTCAACTCGGCTACTGTCTCTAGTGGAGTCGAGCGACATCGAAAAATATTTTGCCTCTTTTACCCTAAGAATCTCTTCATCAGTAACTGAAATTGACATCAATATAATAAATTCATTCGGAATATCGTGGCTGAGATTAGGAGTTCTCAAAAGTTTTGCGTCGCACCCTCACACCCAAGTATGATGCGTGCGCATGAATTTGGGATCTAGTCTTGGTTGAAATTTGCAAACAGAAACTCGCAGATCCCTTTCAGTTACAGCCGAGAGCTATATTTTGTCTTGACGACATTGCGGCAAATGTTGGCTCACACAAATAAGTTGATGCGAGGGGTAATAACAAGTCCACTGACTGCCCTTCTTTTAAATTGGGATATTCATTGCGAGTATGTACTGAAAAATTTTTAAGAGACTTCGAGTTAAATTCATTTCGAAGTATTCTATCACTTAAGAATTCTATTAGCTCCGTCCTCTGTTGCCAGCTCTTTTGTTATCTTCGTTTGAACGGTTTGTGGTTCCAATAACAAGCAGATGAAGATTCCGAAAATGTATCCTCGAACTCTTGACAAAGGTTTTCGAGATGTACTACGCCAATTCCACTAATTTTACCTGCACTATGTAACGTTCCCTGGCAGCACACACAATATTAATAAAATGAAATGACATTTAATTGTCCTATGTACGCCGCTATGAAGCAATTCGTATGTACTGTAATTGTTTACCAAAAATGTTATTTAATTTTGTGTAAAGTACGTTTGTTATTATTGTAATATTTTCTGTAATAATATTCTCGATGTATTTATGATTGTAATATTTCTATACTCATAATTTAATTACGAAATATGTTAATATCTGCGATGAAAAAATGTGAAATATAGCCACAGATGAAAATAATGTTGTAAGATTACAAAGAGATATTCAAAATCAGCAGTAGTATAAAAAGCGCTACATAATGTGTATTCTTTGTCGTCTTCCTCTAGAGCTGAGAGAGAGGAACCAGTGACGTAGCATTATATGAATGAGTAGACATCTTTTGTCTGTATCTATCTTTAGCCGCAATTAGAGGAGAAATTGTACAGGTGTGTTATTTAAATTATTGTTATGGTCTAAATACATCATAATTTATCAAAATTGTGTATTACTAATGTAAATTAGCTTGCCCATGTCATCTATAATATTTGTTTAAAGAATTTTTCAGCACTTTTAGCGATTATCGTTGTTGTTTCCGGGCTGTGCTGTGACCGAACGATTTGCAGCGGCGGCACATTTAAAAAATTGTTCCGCCATAAAATTAACCAAACCCGTAAATCTGGAGCAGGTAAAATTAGCAGTGAATTACGAAATATTTTTCTTTTACAGTGCTCCTGTGGCTGACTGAATTTATTACTGGTTTTACATTTGTGCATTCATAGGCGGATAATTAATGTTGAAGTTGTTAATCTGTTGGTTCTTTCCATTTCAAAAGCAAATAACTTAAACGTATAGTGAAGTGTGTTTTGTCAATGATAATCAAACGTTCAGGTCGGCTTGGCATTATTGAACCATTTTATGCTAACAGAGACAGTCTTGTGTTCCATAGCTAACGCCGGGAAAGAATTGAGTAAATATTTAAAAACCCACTGCATCTAGAAAATGTGTGCCAAGGCCGAAACACGTAAAAAACTTTAGTTTAAATAAGTTTCAAATAAATGTTATTAATCAGTTAGTTTGAATTTATCAGCAAGAGAGGGTTGCTAAGGTTCACCTAATTTTAAATGTGCTCAATTCGGTCCAAATCAATTTTTATTACCACACGTAAATAAGGGGTTCTACAACAAAGTTCGTACTGAAAGAGTAAATAATGTAAATATTTAAAGTCATTTCTTCCCCCTCCCCCATTTTCATTTTTTACATAATAAAAATATTTCTTTTATTTTTTTTTCCATCAAACTGGCGCCCAACAACGTGTGGCCCGAACAAGCAGTGGCCACAAAATATCCATGAGATAATTAGGGAATTCTTGTAGTCGAACTTTGTTGGAGAACAATTAACAACTTTTTCATGTATTGTATGTATTGCCTAACCAATATTGTGTGGTAATACCTGTATATGATTTTTTGCATGAGAACACTATATACCCAGAGGCAAGCTGAAGAAGAGAGATCATTATATAAAAAAATTAATTACCTACCACAATACCAGGGGGCGGCTGCACCCAAGATAGATCACCAAAAGGTAAAGCTACAGTGTAGTTGTCCTGTGGGTAGTAAAGTAGCCTCAGTGTGGTGTTCTCGGATCATTAGTGGTGTGCTTGTTGTTAGTTTTTTTTTTTTTTTAATAACAGGACATTTGAGTAGTTAGTCATCGCAGTATATAATACGTGTGTTTCAACAAATGACCATTTCTTGTGTGATTATGTCAGCGAAACCTGAGTGTTAGGATATTTAGTTCAGATTTTGTTTCTTTTGTTGACTATGGTTAGATTGCGTAGTCGGAAAAATATAAACATGGATAACGAACAACAGTTAGCAAGCAGTGATACCGAGTTAGAAAGTGGGGCACAAGGTAATGTTAGTGGCGTTGTTCAGGAAGTACAATGTGAGAATCTGGGGGCAGAAGGGTAAGGTAAGTGTTGCCACTGCCAGCCAGTGATTAAGTTGAAAGTAGAAACACTGTGCCACCCACACGCACTAGACACGGACCAGAGAGTGGTGAGGTGTCAGAAGTGCAATCATTAAAAGTTACGTTCGAGCGCATGCTCAATTTCCAAGCTACGTTTATGCATGAACAAGCACAGCGTGATCGACGCCAGCATGAGAGAGACTTGCAGTTAGTGCAATCTTTGGAAGCTATGCAAAGTGATATCGTTAGTTTGAGACAAAACTATGAAACAATACCCAAAGCGGTGCAAGAACTTGCCGAAAGAGTAGATAATATTCAGGTGGCTAACGCCAGTATCGTAGATGAAATCAGTGTACTGGCTAACAGGATGGAAAAATTAGAAATTGACACAAGTCAAGTAATAGAGCAGAAAATATCCGAACAGGAGAACAAAATTGAAAAGGAATTTACGAACTGGTTAGAGGCAAAAGACACCGACCTCAGTCAAGCAATAGACGAGAAGGTGCACGCCGCGATTGAGGCCAAAGACTTGGGCGCTAGTGCGGATGTGCAGGACCTACAAATGGCGGCACACACTGACATTCCGCGGTGGCAGCGGAGTGTCAACCGTCGTCTTGCGGAGCTGGAAAGCAGTTTATTGCACGGCGACGGACAGGCGTGTGTGACGCCAGCCAGGTCCAACAATGATACGCATATAAATATAGCAGTGAAAAACTGCGACTGCGAGACAGAACAGGCAACCAATGGTAGCGAAACAAACAAATCTCACTCCAAAATAGTGATTGAAGAAAGCCTGATTAGAAACCGACAGTTTCAGATCTTTACAACGGAGAGGAAATCTGTTCACCCTGTAGTATTTATCAAGGGATTTAGAAACATTTTGCCTAGTGTTTGGAGTCATACACAGAAAATACAGTACGTTCTGTCTAACATACAAGGAGATGCTGCATTATGGGCAACAGAAGCAGCTGACAGTTGGGACACATATGAGCAATTTGAAAAGGCATTCTTGGCCAAATATTGGTCAACATGTATTCAGGAGAGATTACGGAAAGAGGTATATAATCCAGAGCCGTATTCTCCACGATTAGGCAATTTGCGAAAATATTTTGAGAAATACATTAATAAGACCCGTTACTGGGACGAGCAGATTTCATCCCGGGATTTGATCAGACTTTTGAAATCACACTTGCCGATACACGTAAAGGAAAAACTTATACACCTACCGGAGAACGACATGGAACATTTCTTGTCTGTTCTGGACTCAACTGACCTGATTCAGGAGGATGTTAAGGCAGCCTCCGGACAGGCTAGAAGTAACGGAAACGGTTACAGAAATGGTCGAAATAACACGCCTCCACCAAATAATGGAAACGGCGGAGGTAACAATAGGAGACAAGATTATGTACAAAACGGGAATAGAGGTAGAGACAGGAACGGCAATAGTCCACCGGTGAACAGTGACCGGAAAAGGAGGTTCGATGACCGATATGAAACAGGCCCACCAAGCAATAGTAGATGGAAAAATGCCAGGAGGCCGTGGAACACCAATACCTGTAACGATGCAAACCGAACTTGGCCACAGAACCAGAGGCCCAGTCCGGACCGGCAAAACAGTGAAAGATATGACAATAACCGACAGCCACCACAAAATGCGCCAATTGCGCAACCGTGGCGGCCGACTCAACAGAACTTACACATAGTGGAGGTCAGCGGCACAGAGCAGCCACACCCATCCACCAGTAATAATCCAACAAACTAGATTCAGCCGAGATACGCTCTCCATCGTCGGCTGAGGTTTGGAGCGAGAGCAGCCCAACATAGAACAAAACATCGTAAATCTGTATCCTCAGGTATAATGACGGGGTACAGATGGGACATGAATTAATAACTGAACCACCCATGTGCATAAAGGAGCACAAAGACAAAGTTCAAGCGATAATAGAAATCAAAATTAGCAATATTGATGTGCAAGCAATAGTAGATACAGGTGCTACTGTCAGTGTCATGAGTATGGACTTATTCAGAGTACTGGGGAAGGAAAAGCGTATGCCGACTTTCCATGTGAACAATTGCAAAGTCACTGGAGCCATCAGTGCACAGCGACAAATAATTAAACTCCAAGTGTGGGTAGAGATGTATATAGGGGAAGAAGCCATAGCGTGCTCGTTACGGGTAGTAAAGGGTTTAAAGATAGCCTGCATTTTGGGGGTAGATTTTTTGAGAGAAAGGGACGCAGCAATCGATCTTTCTCGGGGAAAATTAAGTTTGATGAACACGGGTAGGAGGATAGAATTATCCATGCTCGGATCTGAAGAGGTACCTGTGTCTAATTGTAATGCTCTTAACATAAAATGTAGGAACCAGTGGATACTACATTTAGATAATCATTCTCTAGGACAAAATCTCTATTATCCAGACGTACAAGGTGATCAATTAAAAGCAAATGTGGGCGCTCTTGTGAACAAAGTATCACAGTCCGAAAATTTGAAATCAACAGCAGGATTTGGTACAGTTATTATTGGTACAGTTATTATTATTTTCAGAACGACCAGGAATTGTTAAGGGATATCAATACAATATTGAGGTGAAGCCTCACAAAACCTATTATCGAGCCTCATACTCCATTCCTTGGTCCAAGAAGGAAATAGTAGCTAAAGAAATTAGAAATCTGAACGAATGGTGAATAATAGAAACGTCTTTGTTCCCTTATAGTAGTCCTTTGGTGGCGGTGGCAAAAGCAGACGGACAGGTACGATTAGTATTGAATGCAAGAGACATAAACGAAATTATTGTACCTGTCAGGACCCATCCGGAAAACTTAGATGAGCAAATTTAGAAATTCCATGGAGTGCAATATTTGACATCTGTGGATCTGAAAAGTTCATTCTGGCAAATTCTGCTCACACCCGAATCGAGGAAATATACTGCATTTATATTTGGGGGAAGGAGCTACCAATTTAGGGTACTACCTTATGGCCTAAATGTAAGTGCAGCAGTTTACATAACAGCCCTCGACGCGGTTTTGGGTCCGGATTTGCTGCATAGGGTAACAGTGTATGTAGACGGTCTGGTGATTGCTACTGCCACCTGGGGGGAGCATGTAGAACTACTGGGTAGAGTTTTAGAAAGGTTTAAGAACGCGGGAGTAACAGGGAATCTTGAGAAATCCAAATTTGGACGTAATCAGATTAAATTTCTAGGTCACATAATAACACCACAAGGCATCAAACCTGACAGCAAAGAACTTGAACCAATTCGAGGGTTTCCAAGCCCGAGAACTAAGAGACAACTCAAAGCGTTTATAGGTCTTGCATCCTTTTTTAGACGGTTTGTGAGCCTGTTGCATTAAAATGCGCACTGGGTGTGGACAGAAGAATGTCAACGAGCATTTGACGCTATCAAAAACGCCTTGGTGAATGCAAACATACTGCGACACCCAGACATGACAAAAGATTTTTTGCATAGCGACAGATTCGTGTTCATACAGTCTGGGCACTTGTTTGTTTCAGTGGGACAGGAGCAACGACCCCACAACAATCAATGTAATCGGTTTTGCCAGCCGCACACAAAACAGCTGTGAGAGAGCATATTCCGCTACTGAGTTAGAGGCTCTTGCAGTGGTCTGGGCGGTAAAGAAATTCAACTATTACATCCATGGCAAAGAAATCAAAGTATTCAGTGACCACCAGGCTCTGAGCTACTTAATGTCTTGCAAATTATACCATACCCGCTTGCTAAGATGGGGGTTAGCATTGCAGGAATATAAAATTAAGATTATGTACATAAAAGGACAAGATAATGTTGTAGCTGACGCCTTGTCGAGGCTCCCACTAGGGCTATCCTCGGTGTCAAAGATTTTGGAACAATCGGAGGAATATCGAACACTCTTAGTACAAGATAAGGTATATAGGAGGGACTTTTTACATATGTGTAAGAATATGTCTACATTGCAGGAAACTGATCCGATTTGGCGAGATGTCATTAGCAAAATTAAAGAAGGTACCAATCTTAAAAGTGTGCAGAACTTCAAAATAGTAGATAATATTCTGTATTATAAAACAGGTGTGTCAAATGACCATGGAGTCGTGTGTATACCGCAACAGGCTATCCCAACTGTAGTGTGGCACACGCACTTAGCATGGGGTCACGCTGGGATAGGCAAAACAATAAGGATTTTATCCTGTACTGTTAGTTTAAGGGAATAAGCCTGCATACTCGTACCATTATCAGGACTTGTCCTCTGTGCCAGAAAAGCTAAGTTTCAAAATAAATACACAAGGTTTGAACTGCATCCTATAGTGCCTCAGCGGCCACTTCAGTGAGTATCTATAGACGTAGCAGGATCCTATCCTCGAGCCAGGGGTGGATTAAAGTACATTTTAGCGGTATATGACCTTTTCTCTAAATACTTAAAAATATACTGCCTTAAATCAGCCACAGCTCGTGGAATAGTTAAATGGTTAGGGAAAGAATATTTTACGCAGGTGGGTTAGCCTGAAGCGATAATATCAGATAATGCTTCCTATTTTACAGGTCATACCTGGAAGAACTATTTACATGAACAAGGTATAAAACACATACTAATATCCCGTTTTCATCCACAAGCAAGTTTAGTAGAAAGAACATTTGGAGAGTTAAATAAATTTTTCAGGTTATATATCGCATATAAGCACACAAGATGGCCAGATCTGAAACCTAAATTTTTGGAAATTCACAACGCAACCCCGCATGCCTCTACGGGGTATCCACCAACCGAGATTATAATAAATAATAATGGAGTACTGAATGAGTGGCTGGCGCATTTGCCTAAGGTCGCAGTCATTCCTGAGCCTATGGAAGAGAGGATAAGGAAAGCAGGGTGCAAACTTACCAGGTGCGCTCAGAAAAGGAAAGAAAAATACAATCGACATGCGACGAATAATCAGAAACTTAGTGTTGGGGACTTGGTGCTCTTACGCAATTATCCTAAGTCCTCGGCACCCTTGAAACAGAATAGCAAGTGGCAATTGGTGTACAATGGACCTTTTAGAATAGTAAGTGTGCCACATGAGTGTAGCTATCTCTTAGCAGATCCCCAATCATGGAGAGTACGGGGACTGTATCCGCGTGAGGATGTGAAAATATTCCTACAGTAAGTGGCTAATAGTCCTGTGTGTTATCAGTAAAGAGGTACACCATTCTTTTGGAAATGAATGAACATTAATGATGTGATCTGTAGAGATAATGTACTAGTGTAGAAGTATTTAGTTATAAGAAGATGATTGACTTTCTCTTTTGTTTATGATTATTTTTGTTATGTCTTCTTTTTAATTAGTGTTACCTTAAACATGCTCTAAATGTCTGCACAGATGACCTGATTAGTGCAATTATTTGTAGTGTTAAATTATGACAGAGATCAGTCAGGAGGAACATTTTAGTAGTGATTAGTTTGTGTACTGCATAATATTCTATATGTGTGTCAAACTTGAAATATTTCTTGGTACAGTCTTTTCTATTACACGTATATATACATCTATATGTGTGTAGCTGTCAGATTGACAGGTCCGAACCCGGAATAATATTAATAATATGAGACCCTGAGAACTTTATTTTCAAACCAGTATTATCAAAGAGAGTAATGCACCCAGTAGTGACCCGAGGGCACCATGGGAGGCAAACTTATTGCAAATTTAAGTAACGCAAAGTTACGCACAAAGAGGCTTCAATTGAAGCACGTGCAGATCGAATCAGTAAAAAGAGCTAGCCTGATACAGTCCAAGTCAATTTTAGCCTACAGAGAATACACTGTAGTTACGTAGGACCTTGCAAGTAAAGTGAGACATAGTTTCAAAGGAGTTATTGAACAATATCCCTGAATCCGGCTGGAATGCACAAGTGAAATCTACTCGAACATAAATAATGATTTTTGGGCAAACTAATATGAAATTTTAATATTTTGTACCATGTACGCAATTATCAAACACCTTGGTAAAGAGCGAACAAAGAAGTTACGATGTGCTGTTACAAAAAATTGCACAACGGACATTGTAACTGAAAAAACTTAAACAAAAGTGCAGTATTGTGTGGCAGAGACAGACAGTGATTGTTCAAACTGCATCAATACGTCACGAGGTTGTTTCGAACAAGCAATAAGAAACTGTATCATCGCCGTGTGTGCAAGTGGACAAGGAACTAACACGACACGGACAGTGAGCCGATAATAGACGGTGGACCAAACTAGTGTCAAACTATAACTTCTACTGTGCGTGTGTACAAAAAAATATTCTTTGTGTGTCAAGGGACGCCAGGAAAGCGCATTGACCACAGATACATTTTGTTCTAAGGTGAAAACTTGCGTGTGACTAATGACAAGTCATGACATAGTGAAAAAATATTGTGCGCCCATAAAACGCGCAACTGTGACAACGAAACATTGTGCAAACCAGACTAGTGAAGGCCTACTGAATAATAACTGCCAATAACTGTGTGCGTTCTTTCCCACAGCAGGAAAAATGCCCATAAGGATAGCACACTGTTTGGGAACTTGTTGCATGTTTGCTGGAGCACTGCAAGAAGATGTCATACGGACGAGCTGATATACAACGCGCATCCGGCTACTTCAGCCGTGCAGCGGCCGCAGCAACCCGTAGCAGACCAGACAGCCACACGCCTCGCCGCGCCGTAGCTGTCAACACCGGCGGCGGTGACCTACACGGAGCAGACGCGCCGCGCCGAGCGCCGCTCAACAATCACTTCGCACCGCTCACCAATTACAGCATTATTGACATATTCCAAAATATTTACACAAACTGCATAACATGTCAATGAACTCGATTTTTGACAAACCTTGAACACTTATTATGTGTACCCGTAAATTGACGAGAGAAAATGAACACTAACAAGTGTAGGAGATCGATTTGCAACACGTAGGTAGCGAGAACATTATGAAAGTAACGTTGTACTAAATGATTTCAAAAAACTAAGTGATATATCCTAGGACAAGTGACCTTGCAATATATCACACAATGATAATTACGAGTTGTTAAACTCACACAACAAACTTTCGTTGAACTGTATGTGACTGTGATAGAGACAAGATTAATCATGAACCAACTGGGATGGCTGGGCTTCGGCACAGTTTTGCCCAGGTTTCCTGTCTGCCTTCGCCCAAATGGGGGAGCCATGAACATATATAACCCTGGGACTAATTAAAAGAGGCACTCCATTAAAAAAAAAAAAAACAGAATTTTAAAGAACGTTACTAGCACCATTGTGTCAAAGTATAGAAACTCTTTGCCAAATGCTGCCAGGGCGCAATGTAACGTTCCCTGGCAGCACACACAATATTAATAAAATGAAATGACATTTAATTGTACTATGTACGCCGCTATGAAGCAATTCGTATGTACTGTAATTGTTTACCAAAAAATGTTATTTAATTTTGTGTAAATACCGTTGGTTATTTTTGTAATATTTTCTGTAATTATATTCTCGATGTATTTATGATTGTAATATTTCTATACTCATAATGTAATTACGAAATACACTCCTGGAAATGGAAAAAAGAACACATTGACACCTGTGTGTCAGACCCACCATACTTGCTCCGGACACTGCGAGAAGGCTGTACAAGCAATGATCACACGCACGGCACAGCGGACACACCAGGAACCGCGGTGTTGGCCGTCGAATGGCGCAGCATTTGTGCACCGCCGCCGTCAGTGTCAGCCAGTTTGCCGTGGCATACGGAGCTCCATCGCAGTCTTTGACACTGGTAGCATGTCGCGACAGCGTGGACGTGAACCGTATGTGCAGTTGTCGGACTTTGAGCGAGGGCGTATAGTGGGCATGCGGGAGGCCGGGTGGACGTACCGCCGAATTGCTCAAAACGTGGGGCGTGAGGTCTCCACAGTACATCGATGTTGTCGCCAGTGGTCGGCGGAAGGTGCACGTGCCCGTCGACCTGGGACCGGACCGCAACGACCCACGGAAGCACGCCAAGACCGTAGGATCCTACGCAGTGCCGTAGGGGACCGCACCGCCACTTCCCAGCAAATCAGGGACACTGTTGCTCCTGGGATATCGGCGAGGACCATTCCTAGACCGGCAAGGGAACTTGCTGTTCCAACAGGACAATGCACGTCCGCAAGTATCCCGTGCCACCCGACGTGCTCTAGAAGGTGTAAGTCAACTACCCTGGCCAGCAAGATCTCCGGATCTGTCCCCCATTGAGCATGTTTGGCACTGGATGAAGCGTCGTCTCACGCGGTCTGCACGTCCAGCACGAACGCTGGTCCAACTGAGGCGCCAGGTGGAAATGGCATGGCAAGGCGTTCCACAGGACTACATCCAGCATCTCTACGATCGTCTCCATGGGAGAATAGCAGCCTGCACTGCTGCAAAGGTGGATATACACTGTACTAGTGCCGACATTGTGCATGCTCTGTTGCCTGTGTCTATGTGCCTGTGGTTCTGTCAGTGTGATCATGTGATGTATCTGACCCCAGGAATGTGTCAATAAAGTTTCCCCTTCCTGAGACAATGAATTCACGGTGTTCTTATTTTAATTTCCAGGAGTGTATGTTAATATCTGCGATGAAAAAATGTAAAATATAGCCACAGATGAAAATAATGTTGTAAGATTACAAAGAGATATTCAAAATCAGCTACATAATGTGTATTCTTTGTCGTCTTCCTCTAGAGCTGAGAGAGAGAGGAACCTGTGACGTAGCATTATATGAATGAGTAGACATCGTTTGTCTGTATCTATCTTTAGCCGCCATTAGAGGAGAAATTGTACAGGTGTGTTATTTAAATTATTGTTATGGTCTAACAACATTAGAATTTATCAAAATTGTGTATAACTAATGTAAATTATCTTGCCCATGTCATCTATAAAATTTCTTTTAAGTATTTTTCAGCACTTTTAGCGATTATCGTTGGTGTTGCTGGGCTGTGCCGCGACCGAACGATTTGCAGCGGCGGCACATTTAACAAACCCGTAAATTGGGAGCAGGTAAAATTAGCAGTGAATTACGAAATATTTTTCTTTCACAGCGATCCTGAGGCTGACTGAATTTATTACTGGTTTTACATTTGTGCATTCATAGGCGGATAATTAACGTTGAAATTGTTAATCTGTTGGTTCTTTCCATTTCTAAAGCAAATAACTTAAACGTATAGTGAAGTGTGTTTTGTCAATGATAATTAAACGTTCAGGTCGGCTTGGCAATATTTAACCATTTTATGCTAACAGAGACAGTCTTGTGTTCCATAGCTAACGCCGGAAAGAGTTCAGTAAATATTTAAAAACCCACTGCATCTAGAAAATGTGTGCCAAGGCCGAAATACGTAAAAAACTTTAGTTTAAATAAGTTTCAAATAAATGTTATTAATCAGTTAGTTTGAATTTATCAGCATGAGAGGGTTGCTAAGGTTTACGTAATTTTAAATGTGCTTAATTCGGTCTAAATCAGTTTTTATGACCACACGTAAATAAGGGGTTCTACAACAAAGTTCGTACTGAAAGAGTAAATACCATAAATATTTAAAGTCATATCTTCCCCCCCCCCCCCCCTCCCCCACCTCCACATTTTCATTTTCATCCATTTTCATTTTTTACATAATAAAAATATTTTTTTTATTTTTTTCATCAAAACTACTGCCCATTAAAATTGCTACACCAAGAAGAAATGCAGATGATACACGGGTATTCATTGGACAGATATAATATTCTAGAACTGATATGTGATTACATTTTCGCGCAATTTGGGTGCATAGATCCTGAGAAATCAGCACCCAGAACAACCACCTCTGGCCGTGATAGCGGCCTTGATACGCCTGGGCATTGAGTCAAACGCAGCTTGGATGGAGTGTACAGGTACAGCTACCCATGCAGCTTCAACACGATACCACAGTTCATCAAGAGTAGTGACTGGCGTATTGTGACGAGCCAGTTGCTCGGCCACCATTGACCAGACGTTTTCAGTTGGTGAGAGATCTGGAGAATGTGCTGGGCAGGGCAGCAGTCGAACATTTTCTGTATCCAGAAAGGCCCGTACAGGACCTGCAACGTGCGGTCGCGCATTACCCTGCTGAAATGTAGGGTTTCGCAGGGATCGAATGAAGGGTAGAGCAGCGGTTCGTACCACATCTGAAATGTAACGTCCTCTGTTCAAAGTGCCGTCAATGCGAACAAGAGGTGACGGTGACGTGTAACCGATGACACACCATACCATCACGCCGGATGATGCGCCAGTACGGCTATCACGAATACACGATTCCAATGTGCGTTAACCGCGATGTCGTCAAACTGGGTTG
The DNA here is from genome assembly GCF_023897955.1 of Schistocerca gregaria. NCBI lineage: Eukaryota > Metazoa > Arthropoda > Insecta > Orthoptera > Acrididae > Schistocerca > Schistocerca gregaria. Next base: position 1,192,031,798 of record NC_064920.1, read on the forward strand.
CGACCATCACGATGCTGTAAACAGAACCTGGATGCATCCGGAAAAATGACGTTTTGCCATTCGTGCACCCAGGTTCTACGTGGAGTACACCATCGCAGGCGCTCCTGTCTGTGATGCAGCGTTAAGGGTAACCGCAGCCATGGTCTCCGAGCTGATAGTCCATGCTGCAGCAAACTTCGTCGAACTGTTCGTGCAGATGGTTGTTGTCTTGCAAACGTCCCCATTTGTTGACCCAGGGATCGAGACGTGGCTGCACGATGCGTTACCGCCAAGCTGATAAGATGCCTGTCATCTCGACTGCTAGTGATATGAGGCCGTTGGGATCCAGCACGGCGTTCCGTGTTACCCTCCTGAACCCACCGATTCCATATTCTGCTAACAGTCATTGGATCTCGATCAACGCGAGTAGCAATGTCCCGATACGATTAACCGCAATCGCTATAGGCTACAATCCGACCTTTATCAAAGTCGGAAACGTGATGGTACGCATTTCTCCTCCTTACACGAGGCATCACAACAACGTTTCACCAGGCAACACCGGTCAATTTCTGTTTGTATATGAGAAATTGGTTGGCAACTTCCCTCATGTCAGCACGTTGTAGGTGTCGCCACTGGCGTCAGCCTTGTGTGAATGCTCTGAAAAGCTTATCATTTGCATATCACAGCATCTTCTCCCTGTCGGTTAAATTTCGCGTCTGTAGCACGTCATCTTCGTGGTGTAGCAATTGTAATGGCCAGTAGTGTATATACACGAAATCACCGAGACAAGAAATCATTTTCAGTTACCCTTCTTCGTCCGGATTTTCGAAAGTCCAGTATTTCTCTTAAACGCAAGTACTTTCTAACTCAGAAAGACGATATTAGTATTGCGATACCATCCTTCAGTTTCTCAAAAACATCGTCGAATTGGCACAGTACCAGAAGTCATTTTTCACCCAAAAACAGAGCCACGATTGTATGATTTCTGTTCAGCAGGAAAAGACGAAGTTCACCCTTCTGCTCCACAATGCAACGAAGAACATTACCACGATACAACCAAGGTACGCCCGTATGCAGTGGAAGAGAATCATGAGTAGAACCCATCTCCTCACAAAGAATGTAAAAATCCAGCTGTTTAAAGATTATGCTTTGGCAAAATTTACAACACTAACTGCTTAGTTCAGAACTTTATTGACTTCTGTTTGGACGAACTTAGAATCCAGTGCCTGCCTGTGTGTATCGTGCAATGTGTGAATCTTACAGAAAGAGAAACAGCACACACTCTTGCCATCCCATCGGTCCATATACCAACACAATTTCTCCATGACATATCGGTATCAACAAAAAACTAATTCGCACGACAGAAAATATCTTCGCCAATAGTCCTTCTTTCCAGGGAGTTACAAAATAGACAGTCCTAGACAGTGGGCTATCATGAAGACGTGGTAGCAGTTGGTTTTTCATCATCTGCAAGTATCGACTTCAGACTCTCGCCAAACATTTCTCTTTGCATGATTTCGCAACTTTCCTCACCAATAATGTGTCGTCATTTGGATTTTGCAATTGAGTAGAATACCTCTAGGGTTACCCTTAGGGCTTTCTTAGGATATATGTTTTTTTTTTAAATTTTTATTTCGCAACTGAGTACCTTTCAGTTGTTCGTCATGACGCTTAGAAAATTCGGTGGGTTTACTTACATGGTTAGGATATTTTGTCTACAGGTGACTCTTTTGTAGGCTTCAGGCTATCGTTGGGTAAAATCTCCAAAGAATGAAAACACTGCTATCGTTCCTTAGTTTTTAAAAGAATGCTGATACAGCTGATACAGACGGTTATATTTACGCTTTTCGGTTTTGCGTTTAGAAATAATGTTGCTGATCAGAACATAGGACGATGAAAAAGAAGAATGCATTTTGATTAAATTAGAATCTGTTTCCTTATGAGAACTGCATACTTTCGAAGGAGAAGAGGAACTACATGAATTACATGCGTGAGATATATTGTCACCTTATCCATGGGAATGGCCCAGTTGTATTATTTTTATACGATTAAGTGCTTCCACTGAACACGCACTAGGATTCAACTTTTAACTAACCCACTACCCTTGGACACCGAAGCCTGGCCGAAACCAAGTGGACAGTCTCAATGGCTATGATGAAAAAGCTATTCCTATAATCAGTCTTGTAAGAATGTGGCAGATACATTGTCAAGTGGCTTATTGTCGTTAGTGGTTGTTGAATTTTTGTAAGTAGCTAACAAAAACGTTCAAGTGCTAAGAACATCAGCCCCTAAGCTTACACACTACTTAACCTAAATTATCCTAAGGACAAACACACACACCCATGCCCGTGCGAGGGGTCGATCCTTCGCCGGGACCAGCAACACAGTAAGTAGCTAACCCTACGGGTGATCGGCGACGAGGATTGTGTGATGTAACATTACCCGCGAATTAACTGAGAATTCCTGCTCACGGTATCTACTGATCAGTTCGTGTGAAACAAAACATAAAATTAATTATGTAGGAGCTTCCGTAGTTCATGTAGATAAGAATCTGAGACTAGCAATATTTTTCACCGGATGTCTGTTTGTTACACAATATGAAAAGAAAACGACGCAGCGCTAAGGATTTGTCAGAATGGGATGGAAATAAATAGATGTGACCTACATGTACAGACAAACAAATTATTACAATTTCAGAAAAAAAGGAATTATTTATTCAAGAGCCGGACGCAGTGGCCCAGCGGTTCTAGGCGCATTAGTCTGGAACCGCGCGACCGCTACGGTCACAAATTCGACTCCTGCCTCGGGCATTGATGTGTGTGATGTCCTTAGGTTAGTCAGGTTTAAGTAGTTCTAAGTTCTAGGGGACTGATGACCTCAGATGTTAAGTTCCATAGTGCTCAGAGCCATTTGAACCATTATTCAAGAGAAAGAGCTTCACAAAATGAGCAAGTCAATATAGCGTTGTTTCAACTCAGGCCCTCATGAAAGCAGTTATTCGGCTTGGCATCGATTGATAGAGTTGTTGGATGTTCTCCTGAGAGGCATCGTGCCAAATTCTGTCCAATTGGAGCGTTAGATCATCAGATCCCGAACTGGTTGGAGGGCCCTGTCCATAATGCTCCGAACGTTCTCAATTGTGGAGAGATCTGATGAACGTTTTCACCAATGTAGGGTTTAGGTAACACGAAGACTGGCAGTAAAAACTTTCGCCGTGGGCGGACCAGTATTATCTTGCTGAAGTGTAAGACGAGGATGGCCTACCATGAAGGGCAACAAAATGGGGCGTAAGAGTATCGGACGTAACGCTGTGCCATAAGGGAACCGCATATGATAACCAAACGGCTCCCGCTATGAAACGAAATGGCACCCCAGACCATCGCTCCTGGTTGTCGCGCCGTACGGCGGGTGACAATCACGTTGGTACCAGACACGTCTTCCCAGGTCACTGGGGCTAAAGTCGAAGCGGAACTCATCACTGAGGACGACAAATTCCAGTTACAAAATGATCTAGAGAGAACTTATGTATGGTGCGAAAAGTGGCTATTGGCACTAAACAAAGAAAAGTGAGAGGTCATCCACATGGGTACTAAAAGAAAACCGATAAATTTTGGGTATACGATAAATCGCACTTATCTAAGGGCTGTCAGTTCGACTAAATACCTAGGAATTACAATTACGAGCAACTTAAATTGGAAATACCACATAAATAATATTGTGGGAAAGGCGAAACAAAGACTGCGTTTTGTTGGCAGAACACTTAGATGCGACAAACCCACTAAAAAGACAGCCTACATTACACTTGTCCGCCCCTTGCTGGAATATTGCTGCGCGGTACGGGATCCTTACCATGTAGGATTGTCGGAGGACATCGAAAAAGTGCAGCTCGTTTCGTGTTGTAGCGTAATAGGGGTGAGAGTATCACTGACATGATACGCGAGTTGGAGTAGCGTTCATTGAAACAAAGGCGGTTTTCTTTGCGGCGTGATCTATTTACGATATTTCAATCATAAAATTTCTCTTGCAAATGTGAAAATATTTTGTTGACACCCACCTACGTAGGGAGAAATTATCATCATAATAAAATAAGAGAAATGAGAGCTCGAACGGAAAGATTTAGGTGTTCCTTTTTCCCACGCCCCATTCGAGAGCGTTATGGTAGACAAGTAGTATGAAAATGGTTCGGTGAACCCTCTGACAGGCACTTAACTGTGAATGGCAGAGTAGCCATGTAGATGTAGATGTAGATCAATTCTACTCCAGTCAATGAGATTCCAGGTCGAAGACGTGACTGGAGGCGCATTTCTGATATCCATTTGATATGTAAAGTTGTATCATCTTGTTTTAAAATAAAAGTTTACTTATGATTTATTTATTATTATTGACAATAGTGTCAGATTTTTGAACATGTTAGCCAGTATGGTGACGCACCACCAAGTGAATTAGTATGCGAGTTGAAGGATAAAATTTTTTCGGCAATTTTGGTTTTCTTTCTTTTGTGACAGACTATATCTCGTTTACACTATGCGTAATCTAAGGCATCGCAGTACTTTTGCATACAATCTGTGGGTATATGTTCGTAAATTACTTTGATGAGCCAAAACATTATGGCCGCTGCCAACCGCGAGGTTGTATGATGCCTGGTGGCACTGAAGGGTAAGTTTATGAGCAAAGCAGGGCCATTGGGGCATAATCTTAGCGACAATAAGTGGTACAAATGCGGAAATCCGCAGACTTATGTGACTTTGACAAATTATTGTGCCCCAGTGCCTCGGAGGGAGCATCTCGGAAACAGCGAAGTTGTTCGGTTGTTCATTTGCTGCTGTCGTGAGCATCTATGGGAAGTGGTTGAATAATTCTGAAACCACGAGTAGGTGACAAGAAGGTGGACGTCCATACCTCATCACAGAACGTAGGGATCGGAGGACTGCTTGTTCCCTAAAACTGGATAGACGGTGATGTGTGGCAGATCTGACGTCAGAGTAAAGTGCCGGCGCAGGCGCTCAAGTTTTTTGGAGCACACCATTCAGCGCACAGTGTTGAAGACGGTGTTCTGCAGCAGAGGACCCCTACGTGTTCCCGTGTTGACCCAATAACATCGTCAGTTCTGATTACAGTGGGGTACGAGATCCTCGAGATAGGATCGCTGATCAATGGAATCTTGTCGGCTGGTCGGATGCATCCCGTTTATTGTTCAGTCAGGTCGATGGTCGTACCAGATACGTCACCATGCACGTGAAGAGCTGTTCAAAACGTGCAGCGCGCCACGGACGCTGGCAGGTAAAAGCAGAGTTATGTTGTGGGGGACATTCACCTGCACTTCCATGGCACATGCGGTAGTAACCGAAGGCACCATGATAGCTGTGGACTGTATGAACATTATTAGGGACCATATGTAACCCGTTACGCTTGATGTCTTCCTCAAATGTGATGGCATCTTCCAGCAGGGTAACTGTCCGTGTCAGGAGGCCAGACACGTGCTGCAGTGGTTTAAGTAGCATGATAGTGAAATCACGTTAATGTCCTGGCCATCAAATTCGGATTATCTGAATCCGATGAAACGCACCTGGAACGCTATCTTGGCCACAACAATGCGTTCACTATGCTGTTTGTAGTAGCTTACCCGCATTCCTATTTTCCTATTCATTATTAAACCTACTCCTGCATTACCCCTATTTTATTTTGTGTTTATAACCCTGTAGTCACCTGACCAGAAGTCTTGTTCCTCCTGCCACCGAACTTCACTTCTCACCTTAGTCTCAATAAATAAGCATGTACACCGTTGTTTTTCTTCACAAATAAAACAAGTTCTTACAAAACAGTTCTGTACTTGCTTTAGTTCGATTTACAACCCCGATCAACAATCACTTCCTATTTATTCAATATTTACCGGTTTTAAACAATGATTCACACTCATTCTCACATAGCAATCTGTCTGAATTAGAAAATAACATAACGTTAAATAGGGACGCACATTGGTATGACTGCGTGCGCCACTCTGATCGGTTCTCTAGCCGTTGAGAAGCGTGGCGGTAGATATAACCTGTCCATTTCACAATTCCCATTTTAGCTGGGCGCGCTGCGGATCATTGACGTGTTCTGCTATTGGTTCTTTCGAATGACGCACGAGCGGTATAATCGCGTTTAGTCCAAACGCAGCGGGGGTCCTAAACTGTTTGCGCTGTTCGTGCAGCGTATGAAACAAACATAAACTACATTCACCGTTACTAAATTCTCCTGTAGAAAAGCATGAGAAACAAAAACTTGTATTTTAATCTATTAACTGCGGCTAGTACGTACCAGATAAAACTATACTCGTTATTAATACATTATGCTACAGAAAAAAGATACGTTCGCAGTGAATTCTTGCTACCACCGAGAAACGAAGGCAATTAAAACAACACAATAAAGCTGAACATACAATGCAAGTAGGTTCTCCCTCTCCACAAGTAATGTTCTCCTATAAAAGGAAACCCTATGACCTTCACAAAATTTTCAAAGAAGTGTTTCATTTCCCTGTGAAGTAAACCTGAGAATTTTCATTTATATTGTTCACATTACGATCTATCCTTACGCTAATTCCTATTGTTGCCACTGCTCCCTCTATAGTTCTCGATAACGGCATTAACAAACTTTTTCGTTTTGTTGATCTACGTTATTTGTCAAAGTTTTACCATCAGATCGTATTCTGCCACCACGTATGTTTTCGCACTGACCATCCATTTCGGCAGACGCTGACTTTACTTAGTAGTCAAGAACTCCCGTAGGATTGTTTGTAGGGGACCGGGGCAGGGGGGAGGGCGGTGGAAATAAGACCTGGCGATATGGAGTGTCTTTACTATTCTGGAAGAGCGACTTATAAGTAGCAGGTGTTGACAGATGTGAAAATTACCGAACTATCAGTTTAATAAGCCACGGCTGCAAAATACTGACACCAATTCTTTACAGACGAATGGAAAAACTGGTACAAGCTGACCTCGGGGATGATCAGTTTGGATTCCGTAGAAATGTTGGAACACGTGAGGCAGCACTGACCCTACGACTTATCTTAGAAAATAGATTAAGGACAGGCAAACCTACGTACCTAACATTTGTAGACTTAGAGAAAGCTTTTGACAATGTTGACTGGAATACTCTCTTTCAAACTCTGAAGGTGGTCGGGGTAAAATACAGGGACCGAAAGGCTATTTACAATTTGTACAGAAACCAGATCGCAGTTATAAGTGTCGAGGGACATGAAAGGGAAGCAGTGATTGGGAAGGGAGTGACACAGTGTTGTAGCCTATCCCCGACGTTATTCAACCTCTATATTGAGCAAGCATTAAAGGAAAGAAATGAAAAATTCGGAGTAGGAATTAAAATCCATGGAGAAGTAATAAAAACTTTGAGGTTCGCCGATGACATTGCAATTCTGTCAGAGGCAGCAAAGGACCTGGTAGAGGAGTTGAACGGAATGGACAGTGTCTTGGAAGGAGGATATAAGATGAACATCAACAAAAGCAAAACGAGGATAATGGAATGTAGTCGAATTAAATCGGGTGATGCTGCAGAAATTAGATTAGGAAATGCGACCCTTAAAGTAGTAAAGGAGTTTTGCTATTTGGGGAGCAAAATAATTGATGATGGTCGAAGCAGAGTGGGTATAAAATGTACACTCGCAATGGCAAGGAAAGCGTTTCTGAAGAAGAGAAATTTGTTAACATCGAGTATAGATTTAAGTGTCAGGAAGTCGTTTCTGAAAGTATTTGTATGGAGTGTAGCCATGTATGGAAGTGAAACGTGGACGATAAATAGTTTAGACAAGAAGAGACTAGAAGCTTCCGAAATGTGGTGCTACAGAAGAATGCTGAAGATTAGATGGGTATATCACATAACTAACGAGGAGGTATTGAATAGAATTGGTGAGAAGAGAAATTTGTGGCACAACTAGACTAGAAGAAGGGCTAGGTTGGTAGGGGATAGTCTGAGGCACCAAGGGATCACCAATTTAGTATTGGAGGGCAGCGTGTAGGGTAAAAATCGTAGAGGGAGACCAAGAGATGAATACACTAAACAGATTCAGAAGGATGTAGGTTGTAGTCGGTAACGGGAGATGAAGAAGCGTGCACAGGATAGAGTAGCAAGGAGATCAGCATCAAACCAGTCTCAGGACTGATGATCACAACAACAAGTAGCCATGAAAATGTTATAGTTGAGATCCTGTTAAAAACCTACGTAACAACGACTTTTAAATGATTCTTTTGGGAAAAAACCCTTGTGATTACACTGTATCTTTTCCTTTCATTGGACGACTTCGGCCTCGCCCATATGTAAACAAAGTTTAGTTCCGCATTTTCAAGTCGGCAAATGTACAAAGGGCAGCTATATTACGAGTACGGAAAGAAGGGGCAAGCGGGAAGAGGACAAATAATGACTAAGCCTCCACTGTCAGCAGAGCTAACAAATCACTAATGAGCACGCTTCAAATGACTCTGAGCACTATGGGACTTAACTTCTGAGGTCATCAGTCCCCTAGAACTTAGAACTATTTAAACTAACATAAGGACATCACACACTTCCATGCCCGAGGCAGGATTCGAACCTGCGACCGTAGCGGCCACGCGGTTCCGGATGAAGCGCCTAGAACCGCTCGGTCACTCCGGCCGGCGAGTACGCTTCCTACCGATCCGTAGCTAAGGTGTAAATTACATACAGAAGTGGCAGGGATACGCGTAAGTGGGTTATAGAGACGGTCAATTTCAAACGCGTAACAGACCTTCGCTATTGTCTTTCTCCCCTTCTCCAGATCGCAGCATTCTGTGACCTGATGTATGATTTTCCTAGTTTCACCACGAATTACACTTCCTTTGCAGCTTATAACTTTTCTGTAAGTCGTTGGGGAGGACACCGATGGACTAGCAAGTATTCATTCTGTAGATTGGCAATGATAGATAACAGAGAATAACATCACTAAGCACCGCTACTAATACACCACTATTATTGGAGTGCTGAAGTTGGCAGCAACTGTAAACAAAGGACATTCGACACGAGAAGTTCCAAGTTAACATTAAGAATACTATGGGCGTAGGCAGCCTCCTCCTTTTAGTAATTGTACTGTACTGTGGACGAGATGTGATATGTTAATATTTCCCCACCTTATGAAGAGTAAAATCTTTACTCACTGTCACAGTTTTCACTGGCCCTAGCTGAATATTTTTCACGAGTTAAAGGAAGTTGCATAAGCCGTGAAGGCGCGACGTCCTTCAGACTGCGGTGGCCCACTTCGCCCACACCTTAAGCTGGTTCTGATCACAAGTGACAACGAGACCCACTATCGTGACTGCAGCACAACTCGGCAACCTGAAGGTGTTATGAAAGTCGCGAGCTCTGCCTTCTTATCTCGTGTTTTCTACTGAAAAACTCGTGCTTGTACTCTTGCTGCTTTATATTACACAGATCGCTTAAACTTTACTTATTTTGAATTGGTCCTGTGCGCCAACAAATAACTTACTTGGTCTTTCTGCTGCCACTGCTGGATCTGCTGCATTCCATTATTTAACAAAAACATAAAAAAACCAATTATTCACGCTGAGTGCAGTGCATGTCTGTATGGCGGCTCCTGCTGTTGCTGCGGCTGCTTACGACAACTACATATAATTCAAGAAAAAGGGTTTGGTCAAATCTAAACTCGATAAATGATGATCCAAACAACAAATTATATTCTGAAAGCCATTCTTTCTCATTCAGTTAACAAAACGCGAGAAGCTCTTTGAACAATAGCTTCGTTTGTAAATCTGCCTCCAGTGGCATTAAAGCAATATTGCACATTAATCAAACTCTTGAGACAGACTGAAATACTTCTCAATTAAATACATAGTGAAACAATTCCCTGACAATTACAACAGAAAACAATGACAAAGATCAATACTTAATCTATTCGCCTAACAATGGTTTCCCTTAAGAATTCAATTCCTATCATTATCAAAATTGCCGTCTGCTACTACGCACATACACAGACCCTTTTCTTTAAATTAATAAGTGCGCTGCAAATTGTAAAAAATATCAACCCTCAATACCAAATCCTGTGATGTTGCTGGCGGACACAGCAGTACGGCAGCTTGGCGACGACCGCTCGCCCAACACACGTGTGCACCACAGCAGGCGGGCTCCTACACTGGCTTCCAAACTGCCTCTACTTAATCCGTGCGCTGCGAAGCGCGACAACAATACCGTAGATTCCAGAGCTTGTGTATGCGCACTGTAGCCAACGTTTAAATCCTAAGAGAGTGTTGCCAACTGTCAGTTATAAGAAAAAAACAGGTGGTAGAGGTGATTTTCACTACGTAATCATTACCATTAGTCACCTGTGGTGCTCATCACAATGAAGACTGGATTCTCTAAAGCCAACTCCCGAAGAAAGGCTGACCGTTTTTGGGGTGGAAGAGCTCTCTTCTGGATGGACAGTACTGGAGAGGAGACGTGTCATGCAATCGAAGTGTGTGAGCCTCTGCTTCCGACGCCAGGTTCTCGCACCACTGAGGGCGCTGTACTCGTAACTGTAACAGATCACGTTGCAGTAAGCAGGTAAGATCTTTGTTCGTAAACAAAACTCAGGCACAGTTGTCCTCGTCTCTCTGGAGCTCAAAAAAATTCGCTACGATCTTGTCATTACAGCTTGTGTATTGAAACTTATCAAGACTAAATGTCATTTCTACCATTGTTCTCGTGTTCAGAAATTGTTTTGTATCCCCATCCCAAATCAGAGATTGTGTGCTGCTGTCCTTACCCATCTTGGAACTGTGAAATCGATGCACGGTCACAACATTGCTGACCAACCCGCAAATAGAATGGTATTAGCACCTTTTGATCCAAAGCATTTCCGTTTAGATTAATACTCGCGGTTAGTCTTTCAGAGAAATCGTTGAAAAACTTTAATCTGGTGACAGATTTTTTTCAGTTATTTTAACTAACTGTGCAAGCACAGTCGCCTGAGCCCGTGAGAATAAAGAAATCTTTGGCGGTTGGAGACTGCCGGGGATGAGGGATGGGGGATGGGCGAGAACGGTACGGGGATGAGACCAGGAGAGGGTGAGGGTGTTTACTTCTTGTCCCTCCACAATTTTTACCACCCCTCCTCCTTCCCTGTAACTTTCCTCAGCTATACTTATGCTGAATTTCAGCAGTTTAGTTTGCGGCGATCAGACATGGCTTAGAGATGGCTACCAGGGAGAACATACTTCGTTGCAAAATCTGATCGTTTCACCTAACAAGAAAAAGTATCTCTTTATTTTATGAATATTAAATTTCCTCGAATGTAAGTGGAAAATTTGCTTTCAAACCATAACTGTAAGTACCATTTTACTTCTTTTACTGTACTGGTAAATAACTCTTTCTAACAATGCCTAGACACCAACCTAGCTCACATAACATTTACATTTATTCCACTTTCACACTGAAGTTTGCCATTTTTCTATTTTTATTTCCGGCCGCCAGCACCTTAATTACAGCGTGATGCTCCAGCATCCGAGCACTATGGGACTTAACTTCTGAGGTCATCAGTCCCCTAGAACTTAGAACTACTTAAACCTAACTAACCTAAGGACATCACACACCTCCATGCCCGAGGCAGGATTCGAACCTGGTGCGTAGCGGTGGTGTTGTTCCAGACTGTAGCGCCAGAACCGCTCGGCCACCCGGGCTGGTTCTGTCGTATCAACCGACCCCTCCTGTTAGTCAAGTTGTGCTAAAAATTTATTTTAGCAGTAATTCGAATCTGTAGCTCTTAATTATCGACCTGATCTACCCTTTTAATCTTCATCATTCTCTTATTCTCTGTAGCATTATAGTTCATGTTACACTTTCGTTTAAGGCTACTTTCCAAACTTATATAGGATGCGATCTGAAGGTATCGGGAATTTTTCAATTTCACCAGCTTTATAAGTCAGATCCTAAAAATTCCATTGTATCTTGTTGGTACGCAGTTTCCCCATGTACGTTGGCATTTGCAGCTGTTTTCAATATTTAGTTTACTTAAAGGTCGAGAAGGTCATACGTGTTTTCGAGTTCTCGGAAAAAATCTACTTTCGAAAAAGATGGATCAAAGAACATGCATAAAATTTCGCTTGAAAAATGGAATAAAGTGCAGCACAGTATTCGAAATGCCGACTGTGGCTTTTGGCGAATTTACCGTGAGTAAGGCTACAGTTTACGAGAGTTGTAAACGTTTCAAAGAGGGCCGAGAGAACGTTGATGACAATGACCGCCCCGACGCCCTGGCACATACAGGGTGTTTCAAAAATGACCGGTATATTTGAAACGGCAATACAAACTAAACGAGCAGCGATACGAATACACCGTTTGTTGCAATATGCTTGGGACAACAGTACATTTTCAGGCACACAAATTTTCGAAATTACAGTAGTTACAATTGTCAACAACAGATGGCGCTGCTGTCTGGGAAACTCTATAGTACGATATTTTCCACATATCCACCATGCGTAGCAATAATATGGCGTAGTCTCTGAACGAAATTACCCGAAACCTTTGACAACGTGTCTGGCGGAATGGCTTCACATGCAGATGAGACGTACTGCTTCAGCTGTTCAATTGTTTCTGGAATCTGGCGGTACACCTGGTCTTTCAAGTGTCCCCACAGAAAGAAGTCACAGGGGTTCATGTCTGGCGAATAGGGAGGCCAATCCACGCCGCCTCCTGTATGTTTCGGATAGCCCAAAGCAATCACACGATCATCGAAATATTCATTCAGGAAATTAAAGACGTCGGCCGTGCGATGTGGCCGGGCACCATCTTGCATAAACCACGAGGTGTTCGCAGTGTTGTCTAATGCAGTTTGTACCGCCACAAATTCACGAAGAATGTCCTGATAGCGTGATGCAGTAATCGTTTCGCATCTGAAAATGGGCCAATGATTCCTTTGGAAGAAATGGCGACCCAGACCTGTACTTTTTGAGGATCCAGGGACGATGGGACTGCAACATGGGGCTTTTCGGTTCCCCATATGCGCCAGTTCTGTTTATTGACGAAGCCGTCCAGGTAAAAATAAGCTTCGTCAGTAAACCAAATGCTGCCCACATGCATATCGCCGTCATCAATCCTGTGCACTATATCGTTAGCGAATGTCTCTCGTGCAGCAATGGTAGCGGCGCTGAGGGGTTGCCGCGTTTGAATTTTGTATGGATAGAGGTGTAAACTCTGGCGCATAAGATGATACGTGGACGTTGGCGTCATTTGGACCGCAGCTGCAACACGACGAACGGAAACCCGAGGCCGCTGTTGGATCACCTGCTGCACTAGCTGCGCGTTGCCCTCTGTGGTTGCCGTACGCGGTCGCCCTACCTTTCCAGCATGTTCATCCGTCACGTTCCCAGTCCATTGAAATTTTTCAAACAGATCCTTTATTGTATCGCTTTTCGGTCCTTTGGTTACATTAAACCTTCGTCTTGTTGCAACAACACTGTGTTTTAGGCGGTGGAATTCCAACACCAGAAAAATCATCTGTTCTAAGCAATAAACCATGTTGTCCACAGCACACTTGCACGTTGTGAACAGCACACGCTTACAGCAGAAAGACGACGTACAGAATGGCGCACCCACAGACTGCGTTGTTTTCTATATCTTTCACATCACTTGCAGCGCCATCTGTTGTTGAAAATTGTAACTACTGTAATTTCGAAAGTTTGTCCGCCTGAAAATGAACTGTTGTCCCAAGCATATTGCAACAAACGGTGTATTTCTATCGCTGCTCGTTTAGTTTTTATTGCCGTTTCAAATATACCGGACATTTTTGAAACACCCTGTACATTACTGCGGCAATATGGAAGAAATAAAGAGCATGGTTCTGGAAAATAGCCGAATCACCTTCAGAGAAGTTTCTGATTCTGTCGGCCTATCCTTTGTGTTATGCCAACCAATTTTTTCGGATGTTTTGTGCATGAAACGTGTAGCAGCGAAGTTTGTTCCGAAACTGTTGAATTTTGACCAAACACGACGTCTCGTAGACATGACTCAGGAGTTGCTGAATGAAGTCGACAACGATCCGGAACTGCTAAAGAAGGTTATAACAGGTGGCGATACATGGGATAAGGGGTATGCCGTCGCAACCAAGGCCCAGTCGTCCTTATAGAAACTGCCTGAAGAGCCAAGACCGGAAAAAATTCGACAAGTTCGATCACTTGGGATGGGATGGTGCATCAAGAGTTCTTGCCTTAAGGTCCTACGGTCAATAAGGAATACTACCTGGAAGTTGTGTGCCGTTTGCATGGGCGAGTCCGAAGAAAACGACCAAAACACTAGTGGAAATTGGATCTCGATAATGCTTGTTCGATATTTTTCTGGCAAAAAAAGAAACCGTTTTGTTGCCTCAGCCTCCGTCTTCGACAGGCATGACCCCCTGCGACTTCTTTCTATTCCCGAGGCTGAAGACGACCTTGGAAGGACGTCGTTTGGCAACCACTGATGAGATAAAAACAGACTCGCTGCAGGAGCAGAACACCATAACGAAAAACGAGTTCCAGGAATGCTTCCAAGATTGGAAAATGCGGTGGCACAAGTGTATTATATCCAAGAAGGATTAGTTTGAAGGGGACAAAGTTGATGTCGACGAATAAAGATTCTGTAAGAAAAACAAATATTCCCATTACTTTCTGATCGCACTTGGTATTTTTACAGGAGACTTGCTAACACTTAATTTTATATTATATGCTACAATGTTTCCATTTTTCAGAAGTGTTTTTCTTGCTGTTATCAAATTGCGTTCTATATCCTCTCTGCCCTACGTACGCCAGTCGCAGAAGCTTCTAGGCTCGTCAGCTGACACCAACGCTGTGGCCTGAAACACACTGGCCTGCTTAAGATACTAAAGAACAGTTTCATGAGCACATTGTAAGGACTGAGAGAGATTAGCGGTGCATGCCACATCAAAATTGGGCACCCGCGATAAACAAAGTGAAGGAATTCTGTTAACTCAGAAGAAACATAACCCACGGTCGATGAACGAAGAAGGATAAAAAAAGGCAGACTAGCACAGCCAAAGAGCGAAATCTCCCCTAAAAGCAATGTCAAACTCAGATCTAAACTTCAGGGAGACATTTCTGAGAATGTAAGTCTGGAGAAAATGATTGAATGGAAGTGAAACGTGAATCATGGCGTGAAGGACAGAAAGAAGATAACTAAATTATTAGAGATGTGGCGTTGCAGAAGGATGCAGAAAACTGAGTGGTTGGTAGAGGAGAGAAAGTCCTGGCAGGCCATATCAAACCTGCTAAGCCTCTGGCTCTGCACCAAAGGACCACAGTCGGTTCTGTCGATGATGCTGCAGATGGTGAGCTCCGCCTTAATCTCGCAAGCAAGACTGGCAATCTTTACTATTTCCACTAGCCGCCCAAAACCAGAGGGAATCTTCTCCGATTCAAAGCGACGGTGCAGCCACCACCTGCAGTTGGCTGCACCCTGTTCTCTTTACGGCATCCAGAAGCACCCTTTCCACATCCGGTATTACTCCCACCAGAATGCACACGGAATACACACTGTCTTCCTTCCCCTCCTTGGCAGCCATGTTCATAAGGGGCCCCATTACGCGCCTAACGTTGGAGCTCCCAACTACCAGCAAACCCACCCTCTGTGAATGCCAAGACAATGCGGGCCGAGAAGCTTCCTCTGCAACAGCCATCGAGATTTCGTCACCACATCTAACGCCCAAAACCTGTTCGTCAAACAAACCGGGCGCGCACTGCGATCGGCCTCTCGGTGAGTCTTTCGCTGCCTGCCAGACTTTGGAATGATCTCCTGCTCGACCACGGTGAGAGGTCAACCTCAGTGCAGGCAATAACCAGGGTGGCCACAGCAGTGGACTGATTGGGGAACACGTGGGTCGTGCTCGACGTCCCTCACATACCTGTGTCGACCCCCCACAGTGACGCCCCTTGGCAGCAGCCTCAAGCTGTGTGATGGAAGCCAACACTGCCTGGAGCTGTGAGCGAACGATCACCAACTCAGCTTGCATCTGTACACAGCAATCGCAATGGCTATCCATTTCTGAACTCGCTCCTGTTTCTGAATTCGCTCCTGATTGAAACTCGCAAAGACATGTAACAAACAAATGGTGTACTCGCCTTCATAGCAGCATGAACTCAAGGTGCTCTCTCACTGACAGTCTAACCGACACTGAGCTGTTCTAATAAAAACAAACAAAAGCCTGTACGATATGAGGGCCAATAGCAATGGCGGTGCTGTACGTTACACTGTTTTTCAAATGAAAGATTGTTCCTAGTAAGCACTCAAACACCTAAGAAATTACAAAAATATACTAGTAACTACACAGGTAACTGAAAATAAGTCGCTCCTGTTTGAAGCTCGTAAAACTATGTAACAAACAAACGGTGTACACGCTTTATTAGCAGCAGGAACTCGCAGTGATCACTCACTGACGGACTAACCAACACACCATAGCTCTAATACTCCAATGATTTATTTTGGTTTTTGTTTCATTTAATGTTACATCACTGAGCTTCTGTAAATGTGTTTGTTTGAATCGATAACATAAAATTGTATACTCATTGCTTTGTAAGAACTTCTATGTCATGATATGATTCTATGCAATGTAGTGTATCTGTCTTTTAAATTCTTTGTCCCATTTGGAGGGAACAAAACTTACTGTATATAATTGTAATTTCTGTGTGAATAATTTTTTTGTAGAAATGTCAGTATGTGCAAATGCTCTGTTTTATTTAATGTATTTCTTTACTGTTATGTAAACTGCTGATCCTCACTTAGGGTTCTTTGTAATTTTGTATGTAAAAGTTGTTGTGGTTCCCCTCAGGGACGGAACTGTGTAGCGCGCGAAAATTGTGGCTGGCCTAGGTGGAAAAGGTGGAACAAGAGTCAGTCGGGGACGAGCCACCAGTCGGGGACGAGCTACCAAACTGTGCACTGCCATGTAAATGTTGCATATTGTGCTGGTTCCGAGAGAGGTTTTTTCCTGCTACTTTCCAATGCCTCGGATGGATGCATAAATAGTTGGAACTATTCTGGAATTTGTATCTATCATCACCACCAAGAAATGAAAGAGTCCAGCAATTCTACCTGCAATTCCACCTACCGACTTGCAGTTGCCACCACATTGCGCAATCACTGTAAAGGAGTACTATAATAATGTACAGTGAAGGATCAGCTAAATGGATGTGCTAGTGTGCTCAAATATAAGGTAATTTATAACTGCATTTATGTAGCTACCTCGATTTTTCTCCTTATCATAACACCTCTCAGGTTCCTCTCCGTTTGAACTAAAGTGATTTCCGAGTGTCCCTACTGAAAGAACATTAAAGACCAGTGTTTTTGCTAATTAATGCCTCTTTAACACAGTAAAAAAAGTTAATGAAAGTAATTTTCCTAATAAAACTGCTTATTAATGTATTGTTGCCAACTTCAAATTAAGAGTTCGTAAGACTGAGGCTTATAAAGTTTTGCTTCGTAAATGATCTCACTACTGCCTGTTGTAAATCACAGAAGGTGAGTCCGTATCTTACATATATGTTAATTTTGTCTCTCAACGTAGTAAGAGTGGAAAACTGCAGTATGAAACGTTATACACTCATGTTTGCTAAGTGTTTGTCTCTCTTGTATATTAGAAGTGCATATGAATAGTATAACAGGATCCACAGTTTGTCTATTGTGTTAATGCTCGGTAACAAGTAACGGAAAGACCATTAATTATGAAAACCATATTTTCTTTATTGAAATGATAGTGAGAAGCAACCTGTTATTGGATTCCAATTAACTTTCATTTTAAATAGTAAAGTATTTAACTGAGAAAGACTTAACCTATATCCGATTAATGATTCTGCAGTGAATAGTAATAATAACGTTATAAAGACCATTCAGTTGGTGTAAGCCCTGAAAGTAATAGTGTGTTCCGGTATCTGTTACAATTTTGCAAATAGTTTGTGCTGCTTCAGTTGTTAGCCTCAATCTTAAAACATACGTATGTGTCAAGAGTTCACTGCACTCACGTGTGACAAAGTATAGGTTGTGTTTATCCATTAAAGTTACTAATAACTATTTTCTTGAACGAGAATGTTAATCATTCTGTTGCCTAATTAGGCTGGCGACCGTTTTCTTTACCTGTTAAACAGTACAGATAGGCAAAATTTTGTTTGTTACTGTTCAAATATTTCCGTAATTCTGACTTTCACTTCCGATAAGCCACCTCCGATATGTACAACACGGTCAACACAACAAAATTCCTCTCAGAGGGTAACACTGCTCTGTTACGTTATACCATAATTGCTTTAATAAGATTGTTTTATTTCACAACCTGCTTTAAGGTTATGGTACAACAGCAGTAGCAAATTGCAGCAGACGGTAGTGTTATAACATCTTGGCTGTAAAAAGTTTTTTTCAAGTTAAATTTAGATGTCTCTTTCCGTTTCAATGTGAAGAAGTTCAAGAAACCTAAAGATTTTTATCCATTAACTTTACTTTTCCGTAAAAGCGCGGGGAAATAGCCCTTTGTAAGTAAATGCGACACTGTCTGTAGACAGTGTCTAGCCATTCAGGGACACCCGTGGGATCAAATTGTTCAAATGACTCTGAGCACTATGGGGCTTAACTTTTGAGGTCATCAGTTCCCTAGAACTAAGAACTACTTAAACCTAACTAACCTAAGGACATCACACACATCCATGCCCGAGGCAGGATTCGAACCAGCGAAGGTAGCGGTGGCGCGGTTCCAGACTGTAGCACCTAGAACCGCTCGGACACTCCGGCCGGCCCCGTGGGCTCTCTAAAGAAGATCCCAGCAGAGGGAGCGAAACGTCGATCATTGTAAAAGGCTGGAGACGAATATGACACGTCCTAACGACTCACAAGGTCTTATCATTGTTGTGAACAGCCACGAAATCGTGCAGACTTATGTATTCTGATTTGTGTTGTCTCTTGAGCAAGTGCATTTTCTCGAAGTTCATCGTTCGAGTAGTAACTGGTAGTAATATTCCCACAGTTTAGTTCGTAGTTATTGGTACATTCACACTAATTTTTATAATAACAGTGTCGCTAGCCACAGTTTTTAAGACACCAGAAGAACGGCGAACAGGAGTGCTACGTGCCCTATGACAGGAATATACAATGAAAGGAGCGAATTGAAAGCATTTTCCAATAGGGACAGATTAGTATTACAGTAGGAGGCAAAAGTTAGAATATAGGACACAGTAGACTTGTTGAGGTAAAAAACGAAATCATCAAAAATGGGACGCAGTGTAGGATGAAATCACGGCAGCCAAAAGTGGGAACTCACGGTGCAGGCCGACTGCGTGAAGATCAGACTGTTTTTTGTTTTATTTTTGTGAGTAATTACGGTCGGCGGTAGATGAGGTTCTTAAACACTGGGAGCCCAGTCCGCCGAACCCTTACCTTCCGTCGCTTTAGATGGGAGCGTCAGCGAGAGAGGAGAGAGGTAGGGGCGACATCAACAGGTGGATGTTGGGCAGCGGGTGCGGGGGGGGGGGGGGGCAGAAGGGGTAATAAGGGAGGTGGGGGGGGGGCGTGTTAATGGCACGCGGCTGGCTGGCTGGAACACCGGCAGCAAGGCGCCGGCCGCGCCTGCGCAACCTGCCGCCACTTGAGCAGCCACTCGCTTCGTCACTGGCGACCAGCGGGTTAATCACTGAATGGGACAGTCTTCGTTACAGTTCTCAGAACAACAAAATCGCTAGGAGGGTCCAGTAAGTAACGCAGTACATTTCTTCTGAAAACAAGCTGGCTTTACTCAGGATACCAGTACGTCATGTTACTCCCAACTCTTTTGGCAACAAATACCTGTTTTTCAACATCATCTCCATTCAGCACGACAGCCTTACGACCTTACCGGGAGGCACCTTTATGCTCGCGTGGTACCACTCTACTGGTCCACGTCGGAGCCAACGTCCAGCCTCCCCATCATCCACGTACTGTTTCCCACGGGATGCATCCTTCATTGGGCCGGACAGATGGAAATCGGGAGGTGCAAAATCGGTTCTGTAGGTCAGTGAGAAAGAACAGTCCAATGAAGTTTTATGAGCTTCTCTCGGGTCCAGTTGTGCAACGACGTGTCTGACTGAGATCGGTCGACCGCCTCGAGTAAGAGTGTCCGCACGTTCCAACATTGCAGGAGCCAGAGTTGTGTGCGGAGCTCGGACAGGTTCGCAAGACCTTGTTGCAATGATGACAGGCGCCTTACCCAACTACTCGCCGTGCTTTTGCTCGCTGACCGATCTCCGTAGACATTCTTCAAGCGCGCTTGAATAACTGCGAAGCTCTGGTTTTCCACGACAAAAGAAAAACTCTGTGACAGCTCTCTGCGTGGAACGCACGTCCGTTGCAGACGCCATTTTGAAGGCTACGTATAGCGTCGCCACCTGTCCGAACTTCATGAAACTGTTTTCCGCTTTTTTTCACCCGAAATTGGGCAGCAAAAATGTGTTGCATTACTCACTGAACGCCTCTGGTAACTGCAAAAGGATGGTTTAGACAAATTTTACTCTGGAAAATGAGAAAAAAATGGTACAGGTGGCTTTAGAGACATAAGAACAAAAGCTAGAAGCAATATAATCTAAGAATTACGTCGCTGTAGCACTGAACAAACTTATTACACGAAGTTTCTTACAGTTTGCCGGCCGGTGTTGCCGAGCGGTTCTAGGCGCTTCAGTCTGGCACCGGTCGCAGGTTCGACTCCTGCCTCGGGCATAGATGTGTGTGATGTCCTTAGGTTAGTTAGGTTTAAGTAGTTCTAAGTCTAGGGGACTGATGACCTGAGACGTTAAGTCCCATAGTGCTCAGAGCCATTTGAATTTTCTCGCGGCTTGGTCAGCAGTTCGTTTAAGATGCGTAAAATACGTTAGAATACTGAAAAATGATTTAATTAATACTGTTACATGTTAAGAAGGCATATGAAATGTTATACTATAAGGGACTATTGGGACAGTGCTATTCGCTTACTATGCAGATGTGCACAGGATGTCACAATATGGTATAATTTCCTGGGAAAATGCCAGTTTTGTAATAGAGTCCAGTAAAATTCTAGAACGGACATCAACGATAAGAAAAAGGGGTTACCAATAGGTAATGGCAACTGCGGAAAAGACATAGGAATAATTTTCGTGGGGTAGTGCTCAGTAAGGCTGCATATGAGAAACGTGTGCTACATAAATCTATATTAATCAGCATTGCATTAATAAAGAATATAAGAAATTAGGTATGTTTATGAAAGAACTGAAAAAGTTATCCAGTACGTTATACAGCATCCAACAATAAATAAATTTCTTACTTTGAAACAATCATACCACTTTGTTCAAAACTACAGGGTGATGAGTTATAAACTGAATAAAAATTCCAGAACGTTCAAAGCTCCAAACCAACTAAATCAATGAAACAAGCGAAGGAAAAAAAATTAACAAGGTATAATAAAACAAAAATAATAAAAGCACTAGCAAGATAGAGTAAGGATTCAAACCCTCGCAAGGTTAGGTCAGGGAGATCGTGCAAGTAAAACAATTAAAAAGATAAAATAAATAATGTAATAAAAAATATTATAAGAACGCAAAGGAAAATAGAGGGGGTATTATAATTTACAAAACTATTCTGCTAAACGGTAATAACAATCTATTCTGGTAATGAGCATTAATTATCATATTAGATGTCAATGATGCCGTTGACTCGAACCCTCAAGAAATCCGTATAACAAAAGTGACAAGTACGGGAAGCAGCTGCATGGAGGTGCACATTTAAAGAATGGGATAACACTGGGTGATCAAAAACTCAGTATAAATTTGGAAACTTAATAAACCAAGGAATAATGTAGATAGAAAGGTAAAAACTGACACACATGCTTGGACTGACATGGGGTTTTATTAGAACAAAAAAAAAAAAAAAAAACGCTCCATGTTGCTAGACGCATGAAAGATCTCTTGCGCGCGTCGTTTGGTGATGATCGTGTGCTTAGCGGCCACTTTCGTCATGCTTGACCTCCCAGGTCCCCAGACCTCAGTCCGTGCGATTATTGGCTTTGGGACTACCTGAAGTCGCAAGTGGTGATCGACTGACATCTCTAGGGATGCTGAAAGACAACATCCGACATCAATGCCTCACCGTCACTCTGGACATGCTTTACAGTGCTAATCACAACATTATTCCCCGACTACAGCTACTGTTGAGGAATGATGGTGGACATATTGAGCATTTCTTTGCTTTGTCTTACTTTGTTATGCTAATTATTGCTATTCTGATCAGATGAAGCGCCTTCTGTCGGGACATTTTTTGAACTTTTGTAATTTTTTTTTGTTCTAATAAAACCCCATGTCATTCTAAGCATGTGTGTCAATTTTTACCTCTCTATCTACATTATTCCGTGATTTATTCAGTTTTGAAATTTATACTGACTTTTTGATCACCCGGTACGTCGGGGGTGCTTGGACGTACAGGCCTGCTATTTCACTGTATATTGTAAAGTATCGTTTGCGTCTACAAGACAGCTGTTCGTTCAAAATTAAAGATTGTATTTAATAAGCAGTGCATTCCCAACGATGCGAAGTAACGGAATTTGTCTCTTAGCGCTCAACCCATCAAAAGTAGATGTGAGCAGATGTGGGTTAAGAGTGTAATCAGAGAAGCATATAGAGAAGCATTAACTAACTTTACAGGTACTGTCCTTCCTAAAATTTGAAAGTTGACCATGTCAAACTTCTAAATTCGTCTTTGTAAGGGTCTGGTTGGCGTCTGAAAAATGGTAAAACTTATTTCTGTAGTGCAACACGTAAATCTCAGTGCAGGGCAACAGAACTGTGTTGAAGATAAAGTTTTGAACGCAAGACGATGCAAAACCCAGACTAACTAGGAGGCTTACGTCCAACAACTCGCCTAGGAGACAGCAAATTTAGATATGCTGTCTGACTGCAAAACAAAATGATTCAGATTAAAATACTGGCCCTGAATATTGTTAACCTTTATCTTATTCCTGTAAACAATCACTGTATCAGAATTGTTAATGTAATCACAAAGCTAATGAGCATGAAACTTAACGCACATCGATTTCTGATAAACTGCTTGAAAGGTTTAAAGATAGCACTTTTCTACAATTTTTTACTGATTTTAAACCTCTGGAATGGAGTGAATTGGAGTGACAATCATTAAAACAAAGGCATTTTTCGTTGCGACGGGATCTTCTCATGAAATTTCAATCACCAGTTTTCTCTTCCGATTGCAAAAACATTCTGTTGGCACCCACCTACATAGGAAGAAATGAACATCACGATAAGAGAAATCATGACTCGCACAGAAAAAGTTAGTGCGCGTTTTTCCCCCGCGCCGTTCGAGAGTGCAAGGGTAGAGAGACATCTTGAAGGTCGTTCATTGAAACCTCTGCCAGGCACTTTATTGTGAATAGCAGTGTGATCACGTAGATGTAAATGTAGATGTAGAATGATACGATATTTTCACAAATACGTTCTGATAATCACTGTACCTTTCAGTGGGCATGAATTTTGATGATGATCAAGCATGTCGGCCTACCTGTGATCACGGAACGCTTGTCTGCTTTGCAACCTTTCGTCATACAGGACTAATGATGTGACTGTCAAAAATCAAATTTCGTTTACCGTACTTGCGATGTGCAACGCAGGACTCTGTCTTACCAATTTCCACAAAACGCTTCTGCAGCACAACTCGCGATGTACAGTGCGAGTTTACAAAGACATTCATGAAGGTAAAGAATGAAAAATGAGGAACTAAACGACTGATAACTGAGGACGAAGACTCCAAGTATAACTATGCCTCATTAAGCGATAACACCAATACACTATTTCATAAGGTTCTTACAAACTAGACAAGTTAGCAAAATAGTTATTAATAATTTTCCTGTGTACAGCTATTTTCATTGACACTTATTCCAACAATTATAATACAAAACTATATGTTCCATTATAGTATTTCTACGGGAAACGTCAATCATACGTAATATTCTAACAATAACACGACTACAAATATAAAAAAAAATGCATTACCTTACACGTTCGCTTACATAATTCCTCCATTAATACAATCCTACTTACTCGATGTTTTTCATCAAAATGTAATATCTCTGATGAGCATCTGTGATCTCAAGAACAGACATACAAAGAATATGGTCGCATAGATACTGCAGAGATTGAGTACATTCATCAAATTCACATGGCAAATCGGACAGTTCCCTTTTACTTTTTCACGTTCTTTGTTCTTTACACAACTTTTCAGTTCGGGTAATTCGATTAGCGATTTCCTGTTTTGAGAAAGAGGTGTGTTATCGTGTAGACAGGCGCGCAAGTTAGATACACTTGTGTCACAAAGCACCACCGAGGGCAGGCGCAATAAGCACGCCGTGTGTAAACACCCTTTTGCATCCTTTCGCATCCTTTTGAGCTGTCTTCTGATGAGCTCAAGCAAAGGAGTGAGCTTAAACGTTCCGCCAGAGTGGCACAAGACTCATTGCTGACGTTAGAAATGTATGTGAGCCGTGTAACATTTCCGAAAGTCTTCAGGCAGACATGGCAGTAAAAACACGCAAGGGCCTTGTCAAACCACTTAATGCTCCATTCATATCCAAAGCCCTCCTGTCTTCCGGCTGGACCCTTACCGCGAAGTTACGTGTAAGTTGCGTTGACGTAACAAGAGCTGGCAACGTCAGTTCGGTTGTATTCATTTCAGATACTGACTATGTTAGTAAGACTTCAGAAATTTTTGAAAGTACCGGCATTAAGGAAGTAAAGAAATATCTTAAGCAAAGATTTACTGACGCTTTGAAAAATGTGTGAATAAGTCTAATTCATTATTTTCTTCAGACTTTGTTAAAAAAAGACGTTTCATTATGAATCTAAAATTGTCCGAATTAAGGTCACAGATTAAGCTTCATAAATAGAATTTTCTGGTGAGACCGATCGTGAATGGCTCTCAAATCCCAAATTATTTAATAAATAGTATTTGCTAAACCAAACTGAAAGAAGCTTTCTATTTTTCTAATACGCGGACATTCAAGCACAGCTACGAGTTGGCAGCATTAATTAGGGATTGTGTTGTTCCAGAGGATTCCATGTTACCCACATTGACATTACCACTCTTTTTACTAACATTTCGCTTGACGAAACTTTGGAAAACATTCGTAAGAATGTTTTGAAGCATAAAAAAGTAAAGGCTAAGCTCATGAAATTGTTGATCTTATTCGTCTCACTCTTTCCTTCAGTTATTTTGTGTTCCGTGGTAAGATTTATCATCAAAATAATGAGCTCGCGATGGGGTGTAGCCTGTGTGGCATTCTAGCTTGAATTTCTATCAACGACTTAGACAATACCTTGAAAAATGATTTGCCAATCACGGATAAAAATGTTATTTATCGTAGATACGTGAACGACGACGTGCTCGGGTACCATGGTAATGTACAGGATATTTTGAATTTCGCACAGGCTTTGAATCAAGTGCATGCCAAAGTGTACATTTTCATTCAGTGTACAACAGATTACTCATGGTAGATCTCAGCACTGAGTACTTGAATAAAGTAGATCGTACCGATACATTACTCAGATTCCTTTATGCGTACCATTGAGGAAAACAGAAGTCTTCGATAAAAGAGATATGCAATGTAACGTAGTCTCAGAAAAAAAAACACTTTATACTTCTATTATTTATTCAAGACCACATAGTGGCACTATTGCGCGCGCATTTCAGAAAGTTAAATACAGATTACATTTAGTATGAGGAAAAAAATTGGCTGTTTTTTTTGCGAAATTCTTTTGATGATAAACGTAATAGATATAGATGCGGAGGAGTCTAGAAAACTGCACGTGGCTCCTATAATTCAGTTTATGCGGCTAAAAGTGGTAGGGACTTCGTCACTAGGGTGTGGTTCCCATTTATCACGGGAGAGGCATAGAGATGGAGGGCTGCAGATAATCTATGTTGAACCGAAAGGACTTGAACTGGATGTATTAGAAGAATTAGTAATCTTCAAACATTAATCGTGCAACCCATCTGTAGTTTTGGACGAACAGCTGTATAATAGACGCAGCGCTTCTTTAAAATATTCAGCGAAATACTGAATCTGTAATTCCAAGCACTCCCGCATGTATTATTCCACTCTTTTACATCTTAACCTCCATGCAGCAGTTTCGCATACTTAAATATGTATTTCTTGAGGGCTCGAGTCCCCGGTGACATTTACATCTAATATGATAATTAATACTCACGTACCGAATAGCTTGTTGTTACCGCTTAGCCTGTTGATTTCGTAAATTGTTTTACGTGCTCAGTTTTCCTTTGCGTTCCCATGATCTTTTATTATTACATTATTAATTTTATCTTTTAACTAGTTTCACTTGCGCGACCTCCCCCACCTAATCTTCCAAGGATTTGAGCACTTGCTATATCTTGTGATTACTTTTATTATTTCAATTTTTATGTGCCGTATTAAACTGTTTTCCTTCATTTGGTTTATTTACGTAATTTTTTACAGAAGTTTGAATTTATGTATCTATGCTGGAATTTTACTCTGTTTATCTGTCATTTTGTCAGTGATACTTTCTATACAAATCTAATTTTCATGCTTTGTTCATTTTATTATTCTGACTTTTTTAACATATGTGAAAGTTTATTTTTTTGTACATTTCTTACGAAAAAGTAAAAAAGATATTTTTTTTTCTTTTACCGCTACGTGGCACTTTGTTTGTGTTCATTTTCGCCCGCAGGTGACTTAAATTGTCTTCCTGATTATCGCTTTGTCGAAAGTAAGCTACTCTTCCATGACAGCATTGTTTGTTATATGCTCTCTTTATACATGCGATCACCAAGGTGTTTATGGTGTGTAATTCAGCTGTTTGTTTTTCACAATATTTGTAGTTTCACACTGTTGTATATTCTTTGTGTAGTTAGCTTTTCTGCTATTTGCTATATGTATCTACTTTGCAGATAATTTTGAGGATGGGTTCTACCCGAAACGCGTCAAATGAAGTCATTGGTTTACCAGCTGATGGCTTCTTATTGAGTGATCAATGGTGAAGTTGTGAAGAACTCGTATTGAAACACCAACCAAGGACGGCTATTTCCACCAACAATAAGAAATCACCAAACGCCAATAACGGACGTTTAACACTTAGCCTCATCATACTCTATCAGGTAACGAATAGCTTCTTCCACTAGTACATAAAAAATAAAGATTTTCTGATTCATCAACAAGCAAAACACTCCGAGGAGGGTCATTTGCAAATACGACCGAAACTTCAGAACATTTTATTGATAATGACAACGGCTGCGGAAGCTTACTCTTACAATCATCATGTAAAGCGTTTCTCAAACTCTTAGGTGAACACTATATCATACATCATTTGCACTAACAGGAAGTTTTACACGTGCGATCAGAATAGTTCGTGAGATATGTATCTCCGTCCTGTGTATTAGTGTTTCTACAGAAGAGTGTTGGTAAGCTCACCATCTTTTAGCGTTTCCTAAAAGTTTAACTCACGGTACGTCATAGCGATTGGAGCGCTCAATTTTGTTTTCGTGTGACAAATGGTATATCTTCGGGCGTTGTTAATCCCATTTTTATGTAAAATATTTCGAGGCTGGACCCAATCGTCTGCTTCAGCTGCTGTGACCTGTGCTATTTTTGTATACTCTCCAGTCCAGTCGCTATTTATAACTGTGTTCTCCCAGCTGTCCTACTCCTGGAGTCCGCTGTGGCCTCTGATGCTCGTTGGTTTTCATAGCCCGCACTGTCATTCCACGAAAGACACGTTCATACCAGCGTTTTCCGCTTCAGGTGGATGAAATGGCCAGCAAGAGCTGAATAAATTGAGTGCCATGCTCCAAAAGTCGTTTAAATTCAATCCAGCCCTATATATTAGATTTTCGTACACGTGTACTTCTGTACGCTCCTTAATTACGCCAGCTCGGGAGCTTGGCATCTGAATTAAAAAAGTCGTCATTTCGTGGTTATAACCGAGGCATCGCTCGGCTTTATTGTTTTAGTCCTGCGTTCACTTATGTTCCTTTTACCTCTCCAGGACTGTTGTAACAGTATGTTCCACATATGGCATGTCACATGCCATAGGAGTCTACCAGTCTTTCCGGAGAACGAGCCAGCACAAGGGAGATAAGCGGTTTTCGGCTCCTTTCTTTTCTCGCCTCAACCTCTCCCTCAGGCATCGCTGACTTCGCCTGCGACGTCCCCACTGGTTGTCTGTCTGAGTTCCCAGTCCTTGGGAACGGCGAGACCCTCATTGTATGACAGCGGTGACCTCTCTGGACCAGTCTTTAGCACACAACGTCGTTTCGAGAACATTTTTCCACACAAGCGACTTATCATTTGGTGCTACCTCCCCCTTTTTCCCTAGTGCACTCTCATTTGTGACACGTGTTTTGTTCACATCTCAGCTTGGGGCCCAAGCGGTCGCTAACTAACTGTCACACCTCCCATATAGAAATATTCCACTTGTGGCCCCTGGCGCACCTTCTCAGGTTAGCGCCCAAATGGGGATTGTGTCGCCTGGACCTTAAACCGGCCCTTTGGCGCTTAATTTGTAGGCCTATGAGAGAGATGGTGATGGTTCAAGGCACATATTTTGTATTAGGGTGGACACTACCTAAATGTTGCGAGGACACTTCCTTATGGTCGGCCGTCACGCCTTATAGCGATAGAAACGCTTTCGTTTCAACTTGGCTGATTATAGTGCCTTTGCTTCAAAGGCTCCCCCGTACAAGCTCGTCACGACAGGTAATGATAGACTATCCATTGCCACACCATCGGTTTGCAGACAAAACGGTGGTCAAAATAAATGTTGCATGTTGCTCCGTTGTCAATACTGGACATATTAGGAAACAAGTCTGGTTTTTTTTTTTTTTTTTCGTGTCAGATACAGTCACAACTTTCACTATCATCGTGCATAACACGTTGTTCATGAATCATGTGGCCTTCTTGTAAATAGAGACACTTTTGAATGCGGCTAGGCATACGTTTTACCAAATCACTCAGACCGGCCTGTCGTATATTATCTGATTCCTCCACAGCGGCATATATCATGCCGTATAAGGTCTCTGGCTGGTCAGGAGGATTGAAAACTGTTCGTTTTAACAACGACCATGCATTCTCAGTGAAGACCATGCCATCCGACCGGGTTCTAGGCTCCATTAGGAAGTTGTTCACGAGATTTTCACGATAGAAGTGTTCATTGTCGTCCGTTAGGGTGAATCCCCCTCCAAAGCGTTCACCAAATACAGCGTCAATGCCTGCAAAGATGTCGTCCCGGTATTTCACAATAGTCACCCTCCCATGTACGGGCACAAGGGTGGCCTGCGGCCATACGTAATTCCAACATGAGTGAACCACCCCGATAAGGGTGGCAGTCTATGATGTGGTTAGGGTGTAAACACCCTCCTCGTTGCCTCCAACACATGAGTATGTGTATTGTCGGAGTGGAGACTGATACCGCTCATGAAGAAACAGCGTTGTGCCCCACTGCTGCCTAGTCCACAGAGAGTGGTTACATGTAATTGTGATACGATCCCCTCTCCGAACTCGGTTTAGAGGAGGACCCTTGAGAGTTCTTCTGGCACGTAATCCCTGCTCGTGGACTCTATTTCGCACCGTTTGTGTTGCTACTAGCACTCCTACAGCTGTTTGGAACTACTGCTATCAACGTGTTGTATTGAGGTTTTCTGCTCTCTGTTGTTTGCTAATATGGGTCCTGCACACCTGTTGTCTTTCTTCCATGGCTGTTTCTGTGGTGACGCCCAACTGATTCTGTCGCTAGAAGCTTGTTCTAGATTCCACAAACATCAGTTTGACTCACGACATTTACTGCGACGTCGAACTTTCTCACTCACTGCTCCATTAGACTGAATATACAGGGCGTCTGATCATGCGTTATTGTTGTCCGAACGATCCTGAAAAAGCATAACTCTCGTAATGACACACATCACAAGTTGCCTTAAAGTGCACATAATGCCCTCTCATGGTATAAACTTGGATTGTTTGTGCCAGAATTACATTACAAACAAACCAGTTTATTGACATCATAACGTATTTCTGGAGCACAAAGTTCAGTATTATTATTTTAGCAGTATGAAACATATATTTTGACCACTGTATTTTCCGTCAGATAGGAAATAAGTTGTCGTGAGCGAAACACTAGTCAAACTTCTCCCTAATTAGTTACAAAGATAAGCAAAATGAGACATTCGTAAAGCGGGAGACCAAACTGAAACTGTCCATGATATTCGTATCCTGGAGTCACAATCGATTGAAGTATGCGAACTGAGCGGATGTTTTAATGTGGTGTTCGCACTTCCCGGTGAGAATGCGTTTTGTGTATTTCGCCGACTAGCGTCAGGAAGACGATGGAAACCCCTGCATTGAACACACGCAACGTGTATCCACAACACATGTGGCCTGTAACTGAAAAAGTGTCATGATGATGTCTCCGTTGGCAAAATATTCCGGACTAGGCCCTCATTCGGATCTCTGGGAGGGGATAGACGACAATGAGCAAAAGATTGGATTACCAAAGAAAGGATAACGTTCTACGAGTCGGGGTGTGGAATATCAGAAGTTTGAACGTGGCAGGGATGCTAGGAAATCTGAAAAAGGAAATGCTAAGGTTCAATCTGGATAACGTGTGCGCCAGTGAAGTGAAATGGATAGAAGACGATTTTTGGTCAGATGTGTATATGATAATATCAACAGGAATAGAAAATGCTATAACGAGAGTAGGATCCATTATGAATAGGAAGGTAGGACAGAGAATGTGTTAACTGAACAGTTCAGTGATAGGGCTGTTCTCGTCAGAATCGACAGCAGACCAACATCGACAACGATAGTTCAGGTATACATGCCGACGTCGCAAGCTGAATATGAAGAGATAGAGAAAGTGTACGAGGATACTGAAAGAGTAATGCAGTATGTAAAGGGGGATGAAAATCTAATATTCATGGGAGACTGGAATGCAGCTGTAGGGGAAGGAGTAGAATAAAAGGTTACAGTAGAATATGGGCTTGATACAAGGAAAGAGAGACGAGAGAGACTAATTGAGTTCTGTAACAAGTTTCAGCTAGTAATAGCGAATACTCTGTTCAAGAATCACAAGAGGAGGAGGTATACTTGGAAAAGGCCGGGCTATACAGGAACATTACAGTTTGATTATATCATGGTCAGGCAGAGATTCCGAAATCAGATACTGGATTGTAAGGAGTATCATCTAGTAGATATAGATTCAGATCATAATATAGTAGTGATGAAGGGTGATCTGAGGTTTAAGAGTTTAGTTAGGAAGAATCAATACCCAAAGAATTGGAGTACGGAAATACCAAGAAAGGAAAAGATACATTTGAAGTTCTCTATAGATAGTGTGATAAGGAATAGCTCATTAAGTAGTTCAGTTGAAGAGTAATGGACATGTTTAAAAAGGACGATGACAGAAGCTGGAAAGAAAACTGTCGGTTCAAAGAGGGTAACTGCGAAAAAGCCATGGGTAACAGAAGAAACACTTCAGTTGATCGACGAAAGAAGGAAGTACCAAAATGTTTAGAGAAATTCAGGAATACAGAAATACAAGACTCTTAGGAATGAAATACGAGGGTTGCCCGGAAAGTAATGCACCGCATTTTTTTCTCAAACGAAAACAATGCAACCAATGCGAAACGTTACGTATGTACCATTTGAAGTCTAATGAGTGAGCGAGCCAAGTTTCCGTCACTTCTGACAGATAGCGTAGCTGCCGGACAGTTTCGAAATGGTCTCTGTAGGTGATATATGTTACAAGCAACGTGCCGTCACTGAATTTCTCACTGCAGAGAAAGAAACTGTGCGAAATTTTCATAAACCCTTGTACCAAGTCTATGAAACGTGGGAAAACAGGGTGCATAGGTAAAACACCATTCTTTCGTCTGTGTAATTCTCAAGATTTTCAATGAAGAATTGTTGAAGAAAAAACTGTGATGCCTTACTTTCTGGGCAACCCCCACATATAGGAAGTGCAGGGAAGGTAAGGCGAAATGGCTACATAAGAAAATGTAACGGTATGGAATAAGAAATGATTGTCAGTAGGACTGACTCAGCATATAGATAAGTCAAAACAGTCTTCGGTGAAATTAAGAGCAGAGGCGTTAACATTACGAGTGCAACGGGAATATCGCTGTTAAATGCAGAGCAGACAGCGGATAAGTCGAAAGAGCCTCTGCGAGGGGAAGGGGACTTACCTGACGACGTGATAGAAACTCGAGCCTATAGGTAAGCGATCCAGTATCAGGACCAGAATTTAGAAGAACTATGGAAGATTTAAAATCAAATGAGGCAGAAGGGATAGCTCATGTACGTAAGTTGCTGGCAAGAATAACATACAGGAAAATGTTAGATGTCGATCAATACGGCTATAGAAAAAGTAAAGGCACCAGAGAGGCGATTTTGACTTTGCGTTTGATAATGGAAGGAAGACTGAAGAAAAATAAAGGCACATTGATAGGATTTGTAAAATTGGAAAAAGCATTCGAAGTGTAATATGGTGCAAGATATTGAAAATCCTGAGAAAAATAGGAGTAAGCTATAGGGAAAGACGGTAATATACCATACGCACAAGAATCAAGAGGGAATGATAAGAGTGGAATATCAAGAACGCAGTGAACGGATTAAAACGGGTGCAAGACGGGGATGGGGTCTTTTGTCCTGCTGTTCAGTCTATATGTCGTAGAACCAATTACGGAAATAAAGGTTCAAGAGCCAGGGTGAAAGGATATCAATGATAAGATTCGCAGATGACGTTGCTACCCTGAGTGAAAGTGAAGAAGGGCTGCAGTGTGTTGAATGGAATGAACAATCTAATGAGTACAGAATACGGATTGAGAATAAATCGAAGAAAGACGAAAGTAATGAGAAGTAGCAGCAATAACAAGAGCGAAAAACTTAACGTTACAATTATGGATTACGTAGTAGACTAAGTTAAGGAATTCTGCTAAGTAGCCAGCAAAATAACCTATGACGGAAGGAGCAAGGAGGTCGTAAAAGGCAGCCTAGCATTGGCGAAAAAGGCATTTCCCGCACAGGGAAGTCTGCTGGTACCAAAAATAGGTCTTAATTTAAGGAAGAAATTTCTGAAAGGGTATGTTTGGAACACAGCATCGTAGCCAGTGAGACATGGACGGCGGGAAGACCGAAAGCGAATATAAACATTTTAAATGTGGTGCTGCACAAGAACGTTGGAAATTAGGTGGGCTGATAAGGTAAGGAAGGAGGAGGTTCTCTGTAGAATCGACGAGGAAAGGAATTGGAAAATACTGACAAGAATAGGGGACAGTATGATAGGACATCTGTTGAGACATCAGGGAATGATTTCCATGATGCTGAAGGGAGTAGCAGATGGTGAAAAATGTAGAGGAAGACAGAGATTGAGATACATCCAGCAAATAATTGAGGACGTAGGTTGCAAGTGCTATTCTGAGATGAAGACGTCGATCTGTTGTAGAATTTTAGAACATGTTTTTTGCTTGCGTATCATGTCGTTTCTGGAAACCCACAATCTACTCTGTAGTAATCAACATGGATTGCAAAAACAGCGATCGTGTGAGACCCTACTCGTTTCATTTGTTCATGAGACCCAGAAAATATTAGATACAGGGTCCCAGGTGGATGTCATTTTCCATTACTTCCGGAAGGCATTCGATACAGATCCGCAGTGTCGCCTGATAAACAAAGGAAGAGCCTACGGAATATCAGACCAGCTGTGTGTCTGGATTGAAGAGTTTTTAGCGGAGAACACAGCATGTTGTTCTCAATGGAGAGACGTCTACAGACGTTAAAGTAACCTCTGGCGCGCCACAGGGGCGTGTTATGGGAACATTGCTTTTCACAATATATATAACTGACCTAGTGGATAGTGTCGGAAGTTCCATGCGGCTTTTCGAGGATGATGCTGTAGTATACAGAGTAGTTGCAGCATTAGAAAATTGCAGCGAAATGCAGGAAGATCTGCAGCGGATAGGCACTTGGTACAGGGAGTGGCAACTGACCCTTAACATAGACAAATGTAACGTATTGCGAATACATAGAAAGAAGGATGCATTATTGTATAATTATATGATATAGGAACAAACACTGGTAGCAGTTACTTCAGTAAAATATCTGGGAGTGTGCGTACGAAACGATTTGAAGTGGAATGATCATATAAAATTAATTGTTGGTAAGGCGGGTACCAGCTTGAGATTCATTGGGAGAGTCCTTAGAAAATGTAGTCCAACAACAAAGGAGGTGGCTTACAAAACACTCGTTGGACCTATGCTTGTGTATTGTTCATCAGTGTGGGATCTGTACCAGGTACGATTGACAGAGGAGATAGAGAAGAACCAAAGGGTTATTTGGTAAGCGTGATAGCGTTACGGATAAGTTTAGCAAACTCAAGTGGCAGACTCTGCAAGAGAGGCGCTCTGCATCCTGGTGTAGATTGCTCGCCAGGTTTCGAGAGGGTGCGTTTCTGGATGAGGTATCGAATATATTGCTTCTCCCTCCTTATACCTCCTGAGGAGATCAAGAATGTAAAATTAGAGATATTCGAGCGCGCAGGGAGGCTTTCCGGCAGTCGTTCTTCCCGCGAACCATACGCGACTGCAGCAGGAAATGGAGGTAATGACAGTGGCACGTAAAGTGCCCTCCGCCACACACCATTGAGTGGCTTGCGGAGTATAAATGTAGATGCAGATGTAGAAGTGGGTGGCACAGGAGAGGAGTTCGTGGCAGGGTGGATCAAAGCAGTCACATTATCTATAGTTTAGCAACGGGTATGGCTCCGTTGTGTGCCATATAAAAGCCCATAATGTCCTAGCGACACACCTGCTTGTGGTGGAGGACATCTAATGACGTTATATGGCGAGCCTAAGAAAGTGAAAAGAGTCATGATCTTCCTGTCGATTTTAGTCGTAGGGCTGATCTGTTTCTAGGCAACATCAGTCAAATGATCTTTTTATAATCCTTGCGTGTAACACCTAAAGAAAGAGTGCTAAAGGTCGGTCGTCGAAATATTGCGCAATAAAATGAAATCCACAAGTCGTGTAAACAACGAGTAGCACAGTATTAATCACAGCGGCTTTCACACTAAATTTATGATCAGCGCAGTTTGACGTTCCTCGGTGCAGGGTGACGGATTTGTTAGAGTATTGCATTCAGCTTCTTTGTTTGCTGAGGAGCAGGCGAATCGATTGCTTGCCTAGGATTGACCGGGCGGTCCCGGGCGGCTGGGAAACTGGGTCGCAGCACAGCTCGGTCGGCCCGGACGTGACCCAAGCGGAGCAGAGTAGTGGAGGGGGCTGCAGCTGGGGTCAGGCGATCGATGCCGGCTGCCGGCAGCCGCCCCAGGGACCGCAACAGGTGCGTGGGCGACAGGCCCGGCCGGGGGCCCAGCTATGGCCACGCCCACCCCTTAGCGCAGGGCGCGGCACATAAGGCAGGGCACACTGCCTGGCAAAAGGCGCGAAGCACCCGGGAAGGAAAGAGGAAAAGTAATAAAAAAAATATGGTGTTTCAGCCTTCGATCGCTATTTTTTTATTTTCAATTACCGGTTTCTGGCTAGCTGCTCATCTTCAGATCTGTTAGACAAACTTAAAAATGTAATTAATAAGAGAGATACAGTTAGTGATAGAAATATCTTAGTTTACAAAAAGAAATTTTTTGAAACGTATTCAATGCCAACATACCATATATTGTACTTACTGAGTAACTTGTCCGTACAGAAGTGAAGTAAATTTCAATCTGCTAAAACCTTATATCGCAGTTTTTAACAATAACCTGATTGGTAACAGTAAAAAGTGCCCTCTACCTATAACAATTGTGTATCTGTTATTATTTCACCGTATATATTAATGCCGAATTTTTTTAATAAAACAATCTTTAAGGTAATAACATATGAATAATCCGTCACTACCAGCCGTGATACGAAGTCACGCCCAATGGCTCCCCACACCATGTCGCCAAGAATAACACCACAGAACGTTGGAAGAATGGGACTTCTCTCCAGGTAGTCACATAAATCACCGACGATGGTCATCCTGGGAAGGCTAAGTTTTTTTCCAAGGCTGCATTTAGACAGCTACGGCCAGCCATCTGATAAATTTTGTGCGGGGCGTACTGCTCCACTCAATCCTCTTAGACTCTATTTACGGTCCCCACTGCGAAATGTGGATCTACAGAAGAATGCTGAAGATTAGACGGGTAGATCACATAACTAATGAGGAGGTATTGAATAGAATTGGGGAGAAGAGGAGTTTGTGGCACAACTTGACAAGAAGACGGGACCGGTTGGTAGGAGATGCTTTGAGGCATCATGGGATCACAAACGTAGCATTGGAGGGCAGCGTGGAGGGTAAAAATCGTAGAGCGAGACCAAGAGATGAATACACTAAGCAGATTCAGAAGGATATAGGATGCAGTAAGTACTGGGAGATGAAGACGCTTGCACAGGATAGATTAGCATGGAGAGCTGCATCAAACCAGTCTCAGGACTGAAGACCACAACAACAACAACAACAACAACAGTTCAACGAAATTTGATTACTCATCTGAGGCCACCGGCACCTTTACCCATGCAGCGCCACGTGTAGGTGGAGCTGCGTAGAAGTGTGTTGTCCTTTTCTGTTTAACATACCGCGGTGATTATTTCTTGAAATTATAATACATGAAATTAGAAAATGGAAAATTATAAAATATTACTTTTTAGAAGAGAAGAAAAAGAAGCTAAGAATGATTTGTGTTAGAGACACGATCAGCAGGCCAAATGTAGACTCATTGTGAGGCCGTTATCCAGGTCTGTCAAGTGTTAACGCTCTTTCACGCGAGTATACACTCTGCGAGCACTGAAAGACCTGAGTCGAAACAAAGCCCCGGGCGTATACAACATTCCATTAGAACTACTGACAGCCTTGGGAGAGCCAATCCTGACAAAACTCTACCATCTGGTGAGCAAGATGTATGAGACAGGCGAAATACCCTCAGACTTCAAGAAGAATATCATAACTCCAATCCCAAAGAAAGCAGGTGTTGACAGATGTGAAAATTACCGAACTATCAGTTTAATAAGTCACAGCTGGAAAATACTAACGCTAATTCTTTACAGACGAATGGAAAAACTAGTAGAAGCCGACCTCGGGGATGATCAGTTTGGATTCTGTAGAAATATCGGAACACGTGAGGCAATATTGACCTTACGACTTATCTCAGAAGCTAGATTAAGGAAAGGCAAACCTACGTTTCTAGCATTTATAGATTTAGAGAAAGCTTTTGACAATGTTGACTGGAATACTCTCTTTCAAACTCTGAAGGTGGCAGGGGTAAAATTCAGGGAGCGAAAAGCTATTTACAATTTGTACAGAAACCAGATGGCAGTTATAAGAGTCGAGGGGCATGAAAGGGAGGCAGTGGTTGGAAAGTGAGTGAGACAGGGTTGTAGCCTATCCCCGACGTTTTTCATCCAGTATATTGAGCAAGCAGTAAAGGAAACAAAAAAAATGTTCGGAGTAGGTATTAATATCCATAGAGAAGAAATAAAAACTTTGAGGTTCGCCGATGACATTGTAATTCTGTCAGAGACAGCAAAGGACTTGGAAGAGCAGTTGAACGGAATGGACACTGTCTTGAAAGGAGGATATAAGATGAACATCAACAAAAGCAAAACGAGGATAATGGAATGCAGTCGAATTAAGTCGGGTGATGCTGAGGGAATTAGATTAGGAAATGAGACACTTAAAGTAGTAAAGGAGTTTTGCTATTTGGGGAGCAAAATAACTGATGATGGTCGAAGCAGAGAGGATATAAAATGTAGACTGCCAATGGCAAGGAAAGCGTTTCTGAAGAAGAGAAATTTGTTAACATCGAGTATAGATTTAAGTGTCAGGAAGTCGTTTCTGAAAGTATTTGTATGAAGTGTAGCCATGTAT
The DNA here is from genome assembly GCF_023897955.1 of Schistocerca gregaria. NCBI lineage: Eukaryota > Metazoa > Arthropoda > Insecta > Orthoptera > Acrididae > Schistocerca > Schistocerca gregaria. The sequence continues at coordinate 1,192,069,731 of NC_064920.1, forward strand.
GGAAGTGAAACATGGACTATAAATATTTTGGTCAAGAAGAGAATAGAATCTTTCGAAATGTGGTGCTATACAAGAATGCTGAAGATTAGATGGGTAGATCACATAACTAATGAGGAAATGTTGAATGAGATTGGGGAGAAGAGAAGTTTCTGTCACAACTTGACCAGAAGAAGGGATCGGTTGATAGGACATGTTCTCAGGCATCAAGGGATATCCAGTTTAGTACTGGAGGGCAGTGTGGAAGGTAAAATTCGTAGAGGGAGACCAAGAGACGATTACACTAAACAGATTCAGAAGGATGTATGTTCCAGTAGTTACTGGGAGATGAAGAAGCTTGCACAGAATAGAGTAGCATGTAGAGCTGCATCAAACCAGTCTCAGGACTGAAGACCACAGCAACAACAACATACACTCTGCCCTCTGACTGCTGTTCTACCTGTCACAGAGAATAGTAACGCTAATAATTTGCACAGCCGTCGATGATGCGTACGTTGTAAGAAGTCTTCTAAGTGAGGCCATATATATCCAGAGTGAGGAGCGGTTTTGGCTAAGTTGTACCGGGCAATTGGGCAGATGTTCTGACTTGCACAAGTGGTTTTTTAGCATTTATAGCTCCCGAATTATGATGCCGAATTTGTGATATTAAATGGAACTCCAGTGACGCAAATGTAAAATGTTACACCGTGACCAAACGCTATCAAAATGATACTCTACCTTTCTATTCATGCAAACTGTATAGGTTAAAACATTATCCCTATGAGTCCTATTCTCAGTATATTTTAGTACAGAAAAATATATATTCCTACAGACGAAGAATGGCGTGAGTACATGATGGTTACTCGGTGTGTCTGGAATTTTTTATGTGAAGATATGAAGACATCATGGTCAGAGGCACAAGCATGTACAGCTTCCCGCCTTCTTTCAGATTTTGGGGAAGATCGAATCACAGAAATGATGGACATGAGACTATCATGCCAACAAATCGTTTTGGCTTAACGAGTGGAGGACGAATCGTGACGAGATGGACTCGCGACAACAGTGTGGCAAGGTATTTGCTGGAGGAGTACACGAACGGATCGTACGATCGTTGGACTGGCTCTGACGAACAGAGAGATGAAAACTGAAAACCGGGCAGAGAGCACAGGCCGAGTGTCGCCATGAACCCGCTGGAGCAGATTGCTGGACTTTGGATTACGATTTCGAGTTGCCGTCTGTCGTTTCCGCTAACACCGCACCACAAACAGAGACTGGTGGTGTAAAGCGAGGGTGAATAGCGGTATTGCGAGCATTCTGTAACGTTCATCGATGAATCTCACTTTACTTTCTGGCGGTTAGATCGACGTATCCTCTCCATGGACGACCTGCTGAAAGGCCACATTAAGCACCCAACCTCGACACACGTACGTCGCTACTTCCCGATAACCTGATGTGGAAATCTAATGTATGACGTAAGATCACTGAACTGGTACTTGAAATGAGGTACGCCAGTGTGCGGGAAGAGTGTTAAATTCTCTTATACTGTAATGCTGTTCTGCTCCAACGATTTCATACGTATGTACTAAAGAAACTGCGCACGATATATAGAACTTACAGAATGTCGGTTAATATAATGAATCTGCATGTACTGAAATAAAACTGATTCACATTGATGAGAGCAGCCGGCCGGTGCGGCCAAGCGGTTCTCAGCGCTTCAGCATGGAGCCGCGCGACCGCTAGGTCGCAGGTTCGAATCCTGCCTCGGGCATGGAAGTGTGTGATGTCCTTAGGTTAGTTCGGTTTAAGTAGTTCTAGGGGACTGATGACCTCAGATGTTAAGTCCCATAGTGCTCAGAGCCATGATGAGAGCAGCCTTCACAAATATTCTGCTCGTATCTTTCCAGGTACCTGAAAGTTGACACAGGAAGCGGAAAATACTAATAATAACTTAAAAGGAACAGGCGTCACATAAAGGCTACTTAAAAATACTCCAGCCTGTTAACAATTTAAATGAAATAAAAACATTGCATATTGTAGTTAACGAAAAAGAAAGAAATAACTTTTATTTTTTCTTTCACTAATACGACAGTATATTTTTAGGCCTTACGCCAGTTTTACGTTGCCTCATTAGATTCACTTGGGCATTTTAAATCTTATGCAGATTGCCAGTTTCGATTTTTGTCTTTTCGCGGGATCGAGAGTCTAGCCGGCGCAAGGTAGCAGCAAAAATCGTGCAGTAATAGTATTCTGCATCATCTGTGGTTGACTTTTCAGACAAGCTCTCATTGAATGCTTACAGCATACTGTCGAGATGACTACCTCTCATCATGTTTATCTTGCTTATGAAGGTGTTCACTGCACCTATAAATTAGAAAAAAAAAATGTTTACAGCTATTAAGTTAACGTTCAGTGCCGATCATTCTAAAGTAACATTTAAGTAGGCCATGTACCACTATCTTTTCGAGATGACGTTCTATAATCGGTACCTGGAGTTGGAAGTGTTCCGCTGTCTACTGGTTCAGGTGTTGGATTTTCTAAATCTGCTGCAGTAGAGAAAGCTAAGGCCACCTTCTTTGATTCCTCACACCTGGGGAAAAAATTCTGGTTCTTCAGAAGCACTATTAATTAGGACTCCTGGTTCCTGGTCTGCCTTACCAAGACTGGAAGCTTCGCTGTCCAAGATATCTGTAATTTAACAGGAAAACACACAAGTTATAAAGCACCAGTTCAATAACGACAATTAACTGAAACGCTAGTGTTAACCTGATACTGTCAGTCCAGAATTGTTGGCTTCTGACTGATGCTGTGGACGTAGGGGGCCCAGCAGTTGCCAGTGGTTCTGAAAATAAAAATCGTTTACTCGATATGTCAGGTGTAGACATATTGACTTTACAGTAAAATGCTAAATAACACGCTACTTTTACTTTTTTCATCTTACGGTTTATGGCGTATCACTCCTCTAACAAACTCCATTTGCTTCATCTGGGGCCACGTTCTTGTGGCCTATGCACCAGATCCACAGGGATGCTGCTCTTCATGCACTTCTTTGCTATTCCGATCGCATAACACTTCTATTTACTTTTTGCATCTGCAACTATAATTCGCAACTATTCAGAAAAAGAGGTGAATATCTGGCTAAAAATTGCCATACATCTTCCATGTGGCCCTGTGTGCATAAAAACTCTTATGCCAAAGGCGTTTGGAAAGGAAGCAAAAATGTCAGTTAATATTCTCGCGGAATTTTAAAACATTTTTCTTGGAGGTTGTCTCCCTGATATACCGTACAGGGTGTAGTTTTAAGTTGACAAACCAGAATAACTCGAAAAATAAGCTTCACACGAAAAAATGTGTTGAATCCAAAGTTGATTACTTTCGAGAGCGACATCTGCTGGTGCTAACATTAGCCCTCCACCCCAGCCCCCTGGGGGCAGGGTGGGAGGCAAATTTAAAATTTCAAATGGGAACCCCCATTTTTTATTGCAGAATCAGATTCTACATAAAAAACTACATACACTTTGTCTTAAGCATTTGTTTTGATTCTTTGTTGTTGGCGCTGTACTTCAAGAAAATCCATGTTCTAATTTTTGCGTGGGAAATGGTTACGGAAAAAATAAAAAATACTCAATTACTTCGTAAATATGGATTCGCTAAAACTAAAACTCTCCCCATAGGGTGGGGTTTGAGAGAGAGGAATTAAAGTTTTAGAAATGTTGACCCAAATATTTTTTCCGCAAATTCGGATAAGTTTGGGTCAACATTTCTAAAACTTTAATTCCTCTCTCTCAAACCCCACCCTACGGGGAGAGTTTTAGTTTTAGCGAATCCATATTTACGAAGTAAATAAGTATTTTTTATTTATCCGTAACCATTTTCCATCCAAAAATGAGAACATGGATTTTCTTGAATTACAGCGCCAACTACCAAGAATCAAAACAAATGTTCAGGACAAAATGTACGTAGTTTTTTATGTAGAATCTGATTCTACAATAAAAAAGTGTGTTTCCATTTGAAATTTTAAAGTTACTTCCCACCCCACCCCCAAGGGGCTGAGATGACAGGTAAATTTTTGCGTCAGTAGATGTCCTCATCGAAAATAATCAATATTGGATTCTACACATTTTTTCGTGTGAAGCTTATTTTTCGAGTTATTCTGGTTTGCTCTTTTGCTGTGATTTATTCTGCCAATTACTTCTGTTAAGGTAGAAAGATTATTTTCCAAATTAAAACCAAGCAATACGTTTCTCACAAACTCAACACGCGTCTCCAGAGTAAGTGCTCCAGTAGTACTAAGTATTACAAATAAAACATGTCTCTGCTTTAACTTCGATGACGTTGGCGATAAGATTTGTTTTTGAAAGTCTGATGAATCATATCCATTCTTTGAATGTTTATTGGGAAAAAAAATTACCAAAATTCATTTCCAAAGCCCCCCACCCCTCTCAACCTTAGTTAAGCCACTGTTATTTCTCGTTTATTTAATGATATATGCTTTAACTCTGTTCCTACGAGATACGATGTATGTACTATTTCTTAACTTTAACTTCGACCTGAGTGCTCCTGAACAGGCAGTAGTCCTTTGAGTCCTGACACGGAACACTCTCCATTAACGCCATTATGTGACATGAATGTGTCTACTAGGTACGTTTTATTTCCGCGTATAATCATGTACGTAGATACTCAATACATAGCAGATATTTAGTGCGAGGGAGGTAGTTACTGTTTCCCAACCCTATACCGCTGCTCTTCATGTGAGAGTCAAGAAGTGGGCAGAACTTTCTTCTTATGTTTTCTAACCCTCGGTGCCAACTTGAAATTCACACATTGTAGCTTAACTGTGTCAGTAAAAAGTAATGCAGTGCTTAGTAAATATCACTATTATCTTCGCACGTTCTTGTCAGTGACGGCTAGCAAAGTATTTACTGTAGAATATCCAGCAACCACAACATACCGACGGATAACGAACTAGCCTGCTTGTAACATTCAAGTTTTTCATATCAGCTGATGAGCTTGTCTAACATTAGTGGCTCATCAGCCACAAATATTAGTTACATGACGTTATTACTTTATATCCGACCATATGGCATTTCTCCTCCTCTGGAAAGTGAAGCCGTTATTAATTTCATATTCACACGAACAGCTCTGATTTTCTCGTCAGTAGAACACGTTTTAGATAAAGCACTCCAACAGGTGGTCAAGAGAAGGTGGAAGGAAGCTCACAAACTATCTCAAATGGGGCACTACCTTATGCCTATAAGCCTGTTCCCACACCTATTGTCTTTCTAACAAAAGTATATAATTTCAACGATCAAGCGACTAGCACTATCAGCTATATTTGAAATACTGGAGATTAGTGGACAGCATAAGTTATGTGATCAAACAGTGACAGGTTTTTTGATCAACTAAGTTGCCCCGCGTACGTAAACAAGCTGGTACAAAATGAGAATAATATACAAAATCGACATTAATGTCGAAGAAGGTACATGAAGGTTTCACACTTATAAATGGCTGCAGATTGACAAATATACTTGACACTGTTTTCGAAACGATTCGTTCACAGGGGTCGTGTCCATATGATGTGCAGGATGTCTCAGGAGGAGTGGTCAATAGTCAGGGGCGTGACAAAAGATCACTCGAAAGAAAACAATCTAGTAAACGTGGGCTCCAAAGGGCGTACCTTAAGAGGTATGAGCACTTCGTCATCACTGATGTGAAACATACATCTTCGGCTGAACAAGTGATCATAACTCTTAGTCTGCACTTTAAAGTCCATATTTACCAGACTTTTTGCTTCGAATAATCGTTCCTGTCACATCCCTGAACACTGACAATTCCTCCACGGACATGCTGTATAGTAGACTTTCAAAGCTTTCATTAAAAAAAGGCAATACCAAAGCACATTGCAACAACATGTATCTTACTAAGCAGCCCCTAACTGCATTAATTACGAAGACAGTTTTACTATCGAGGCACAAAAACATTTTTCGTTTTCACTACTTTGCGACAAAAGTAATATACTTCAAGCCTTAATGTTTATGGCAGATAATGATTTGAATATTATTGTTTGTTGAGTCGTACCTTAATATCAATAAGCAGTAACAACGTCACAGTTTCCTAACAATTAACTTTTACGACTAGTCCTTTTTTTGTGTATTTGTGCGTAAGTACGAATTCTTAAGCACATACTATGTTAAATTAATTTGACGGCCAGAAATTTCTCCATTTAATTGACCTTGAGTAAGATTAAGCGTCTACGGTGACGGAATTTTATAATAACGGATAGCATTCAACCAACGTATTAAGTACATACCTATCATTCCGACAATGTTGGAGAATGTCCTCCATCCACATTTTCCCGCTGTAGATCCTCATATTCTGGGTGGCGATGGCCGTTGAGCCACGGATAACAGCGGAGTTCATTAATAAAGACTTCTGTGTTGCCCGACACCTCCCTTCTAGCTGACATCCACTCCTACTTGAGTTGTAACATACGAAAGTGGACGCCATGAGTGCGATCCATCCACTGAACATATCGGCCAATATCTCGCCACTGAACATATCGATCAATATATCGAGAACGAAAATACATATTGCTCTTCTCTCAGCTATAATTATAATTTCGATACGATGTCTACATTTCATCTCCATTAATAGGAAGTCTAAAACGAACCAAATTTAGGGTTACCCAATACGCTTTTATCTCTGGAATTTCATTAAAATTACGTCCAGTCTTGTACTTGATTTCGTGCAGCCCAGTAACAATGACGAATAACGAAAAAAATTCAGCCCTTTATCGAGCGAGAATATAAGGCTGTAAGACGGAAAACAGTATAATTTTTTTTTTCACGGGATATTTTCTTACAATCGGATGATAAATATTTCATAGCACCGGGCGTGTCCGCTAGAGACTTCGCCGAAAGTTCTCGTAGCTTCGAGGGGTACACGTGACGTCAAGCTCAGACACATTCAATGAATCACTGTTCATGGTTGATCCCTAATGTAGTCGACAACATTAACAAAAGTGATCACTCCAGAATACCAGCTTCTCGTGACTCTCATAACAGTTTTTAATATTGTAATTTGCAGTACCTACATACAGTTTACTGTAATGATAGTAGATTACAGTTAATATGGGAGGCATTTATTTGTAACTGAATATGTCTGTCAGTTGATCCTCAGTTATTGATCTATTGAAATCATATATTTCAATCACTTTGCTAGTGTTTGTTACTGGAACAATCAATGAAATAGTTTCACAATACTCAGCTTCTCTCTAACGTGCCATTAACATTATCATAGCAAAGATAGACACAAAACCAACACCAACCCACCATACAGGTACAAGTTTACATGTCTACCAACACCATAGATGATAAACAGTTTGGAAAGATTTGAGATAAAATAAAGCAAATTATTCTGTTTGCTAAAGCAGACAAAGATTCGAAATGTAAAGAAAGACTGGAATTCGGTGGCGGGGATAGGAAGAGGAAATATTAGGGGGAAGGATTGAAAGGGGGAGCCGTCTGGTAAAATTTTGCGCAAGCGTATTTTAATCATCGCTAACATTTTGTTCAAGAATCATGAAAGAATGATGTGTACGTACAGTACAGTAGACATTTCGAAACAAAAGTTTAAATTCTAAAACATTTACAGGTGTAGATGCAGACTCAGTATAATTTATTGCAGATTACAACAGGTAACTGTCACGAATTAAGAGATGAAACCTTAATAAGTTAAGACCCATCGCGGGTCGATAACCTTAAAGGGAACATTGGGCAACGATTGATCGAAATAGATGAAGGAATACACTACGGAACGAATGGGTACGTTTGAGAGAACAGGTGTCGTGAACAGAAGAAGATAAAAATGGGAAAAAGGTACAGTAGAAAGTCTTGCAATAACACACGATATGTTGACTTGAATCGACAACGGAAGGAAATATAAAAAATTATTAAATCAAGTAGGCAAAAGGAGATACAGATGTGCAAAAAATTGCACTGACAGGAAGTGAAAAACCACAAATCAACAAAGGCTTTGCAGTTACATGTGCAAAAGACAGATGCTGCATGTAGGACAATCAAATTAAAAAAAATCTTTGGAGCAAAGAAAAGCAACTGTACGAATTTCAACAGCTCAGATGACAAGCCGGAACTAAACAGAGAAGGGAAGGCTAGAAGGTGGAGGGAGTATGTGTAGAGGGTGAAGCAGTCTACACAAACTAAACTGAGCACAATGTTAGAATTCCGTGAAATGTGAGAACACGTGACGCAATACTGACGTTACAGCTTATCTTAGTAGACAGACAGAAGACGTTAATGGCATTTGTAGATTAAGAAATCTTGACAATCTCGACTGAAATACCTCCACAGCTTCTAAGAGTGTATCAGCGATAAAACACAGAGACACAAAATCGATTTAAATAGAGGAAGGAATACACTACGAGACGAATGGGTACCTATAAGAGAGCAGGTATCGTGAGCAACAGAAGATAAAAATGAGAAAAAGGTACAGTAGGAAGTCTTGCATAACACACGATGTATTGACTTGAGTAAATCAAGTAGGCAAAAGCATGTTTTTCAGTATATCCATTGTGGATGACGAACTGCGACTGTGATTTAAACTGGCGTTTATTTGATACTAAATATGCAGCCAGTCGCTTTTTTACGATTTATTCAACCATGAACACTCAGGCTAATCTTCAGATGGAGGTTTTACAGAAACATTATCTAATGCACCAAGTGCAGCTAGATGCAGTACTGGTGTTGAGTGCACTGCCTCGTGGTATTCACGTCAGATTGCTTCTTATAACGTGCATTATTATTACGCTATGTACACAAATGAACACAGTGTGTAGCTACACTTGGTTTTACACCGGCTCACAGGATATAAACATTCAAGAAGACAATAAACGCTTTCGAAATATGGTGCTAATGAAGAATGCTGAGTATTAGATAAGTAGCTTGTATAACTAATGAAGTGGTACTGAATCAAACTGAGGAGACAAAGGAAATTATAGCGCTACTTGTGTAAAAGATACGGTTGCTTGACAGGACATATTCTGAGGCACCAAAGAACCATCAATTTGGTAATGGACAACGATCAGCAGATTCGAATGGAACTATAATGCAATAATTAGGTAGAGATGTAGAAGGTTACATAGAATAGATTACAACGGAACGCTGTACCAACACAGGTTTCGGGTGAAGACCACAACAAACGAATAAACAAATTGTGTTCTTGTTTACGCAACCCTGCAGCAGCCAGCAACACCTTTGATTAACTAGGTCATTTGTGCACTCATTTCCGTTTCTTTTTAATATAGCAGCTAGTACGTATCACTTGTGCACTTGTGAAGTATTTGTGTATATTTTCCTCGTACTGCAAACAGTCTTATATTAGGAAAAATGTTCCAGAGTCTGCAGATACTAAGGACGGTGCATAAAATATTGTATCTGGTACTTTATGCCAAGGTGTTTCACAAGGATGCGATCCGGGATGTACAGCCTTTTTGTAAAAAAAAAAAAAAAAAAAAAAAAAAAAAAAAAAAAAAAAAAAAAAAAAAAAACCAGACTTTATTATAATTATTTGTGAAGTTCAGTAAATTTCATTTATGTTTCCCTGTTTATAATCGGGATCTATGCACTGTTTATCTAACTTAGATGCTTGAAACTTTACGTAATGCGTACAACATGTCTATCTAAAAAGTCTACTACAGCATATCATTTCAAGCACAAGGTTATGTTCTAGAAATATTGACATCTGATAATCGAAATTAAGATTACTTACTTATAATCACTCACTATTGTTTTCCTTCCTGTTGACAGTACGGTGCCCCTAGTCTGCATAATCTTCTTGGTTTACAAGTTTCTCGTCTTCTCTCTTCACTTTCTTTTTTCTCTTCATTATTCTGGCGTCTGTAGTTGCCTCAAGGACCCACTTTTCAGCTTCGGCCACTCTCGTGGAATCATTTACCAACAGCGATTTTATCTTACTATCTCCAGAATTGACTGATCTGGCCTTGCAACATTAACCAAAACGGCCTTGCTGTGCTGGTACTGCGAACGGCTGAAAGCAAGGGGAAACTACAGCCGTAATTTTTCCCGAGGACATGCAGCTTTACTGTATGATTAAATGATTATGGCGTCCTCTTGGGTAAAATATTCCGGAAGTAAAATAGTCCCCCATTCGGATCTCCGGGTGGGGACTACTCAGGAGGACGTCGTTATCAGGAGAAAGAAAACTAGCGTTCTACGGATCGGAGCGTGGAATGTCAGATCCCTTAATCAGGCAGGTAGGTTAGAAAATTTAAAAATGGAAATGGATAGGTTAAAGTTAAATATAGTGGGAATTAGTGAAGTTAGGTAGCAGGAGGAACAAGACTTTTGGTCAGGTGAATACAGGGTTATAAATACAAAATCAAATAGGGGTAATGCAGGAGTAGGTGTAATAATGAATAAAAAAATAGGAGTGCGGGTAAGTTACTACAAACAGCATAGTGAACGCATTATTGTGGCCAAGATAGACACGAAGCTCATGCCTACTACAGTAGTACAAGTTTATATGCCAACAAGCTCTGCAGATGATGAAGAAATTGATGAAATGTATGATGAGATAAAAGAAATTATTCAGGTAGTGAAGGGAGACGAAAATTTAATAGTCATGGGTGACTGGAATTCGTCAGTAGGAAAAGGGAGAGCAGGAAACATAGTAGGTGATTATGGATTGGGGCTAAGAAATGAAAGAGGAAGCCGTCTGGTAGAATTTTGCACAGAGCAAAACTTAATCATAGCTAACACTTGGTTCAAGAATCATTAAAGAAGGTTGTATACATGGAAGAATCCTGGAGATACTAAAAGGTATCAGATAGATTATACAATGATATGGCAGAGATTTAGGTATCAGGTTTAAAATTGTAGGACATCTCCAGGGGCAGATGTGGACTCTGACCACAATCTATTGGTTATGACCTGTAGATTAAAACTGAAGAAACTACAAAAAGGTGGGAATTTAAGGAGATGGGACCTAGATAAACTGAAAGAACCAGAGGTTGTACGGAGTTTCAAGGAGAACATAAGGAAGCAATTGACAGGAATGGGGGAACGAAACACAGTAGAAGAAGAATGCGTGGCTCTGAGGGATGAAGTCGTGAAGGCAGCAGAGGATAAGGTAGGTAAAAAGACGAGTGCTGCTAGAAATCCTTGGGTAACAGAAGAAATATTGAATTTAATTGATGAAAGGAGAAAATATAAAAAAGGAATAACTGAAGCAGGCAAAAAGAAATACAAACGTCTCAAAAATGAGATCGACAGGAAGTGGAAAATGGCTAAGCAGGGATGGCTAGAGGACAAATGTAAGGATGTAGAAGCTTATCTCACTAGGGGTAAGATAAATACTGCCTACAGGAAAATTAAAGAGACCTTTGGAGAGAAGAGAACCACGTGTATGAATATCAAGAGCTAAGATGGCAACCCAGATCTAAGAAAAGAAGGGAAGGCAGAAAGGTGGAAGGAGTATATAGAAGGTTTATACAAGGGCGATGTACTTGAGGACAATATTATAGAAATGGAAGAGGATGTAGATGAAGACGAAATGGGAGATAAGATACTGCGTGAAGAGCTTGACAGAGCACTGAAAGACCTGAGTCGAAACAAGGCCCCCGGAGTAGACAACATTCCATTAGAACTACTGACGGCCTTGGGAGAGCCAGTCATGACAAAACTCTACCAGCTGGTGAGCAAGATGTATGAGACAGGCGAAATACCCTCAGACTTCAAGAAGAATATAATAATTCCAATCCCAAAGAAAGCAGGTGCTGACAGATGTGAAAATTACCGAACTATCAGTTAAATAAGTCACAGCTCCAAAATACTAACGCGAATTCATTACAGACGAATGGAAAAACTGGTAGATGCGGACCTCGGGGAGGATCAGTTTGGATTCCGTAGAAATGTTCGAACACGTGAGGCAATACTGACCTTACGACTTATCTTAGAAGAAAGATTAAGAAAAGGCAAACCTAAGTTTCTAGCATTTGTAGACTTAGAGAAAGCTTTTGACAATGTTGGCTGGAATACTCTCTTTCCAATTCTGAAGGTGGCAGGGGTAAAATACAGGGAGAGAGAGGCTATTTACAATTTGTACAGAAACCAGATGGCAGTCATAAGAGTCGAGGGGCATGAAAGGGAGGCAGTGGTTGGGAAGGGAGTGAGAGAGGGTTGTAGCATCTCCCCGACGTTATTCAATCTGTATATTGAAGAAGCAGTAAAGTAAACAAAAGAAAAATTCGGAGTAGGTATTAAAATTCATGGAGAAGAAGTAAAAATTTGAGGTTCGCCGATGACATAGTAATTCTGTCAGAGACGGCAAAGGACTTGGAAGAGCAGTTGAACGGAATGGACAGTGTCTTCAAAGGAGGATGTAAGATGGACATCAACAAAAGCAAAACGAGGATAATGGAATGTAGTCAAAATAAATCGGGTGATGCTGTGGGAATTGAATTAGGAAATGAGACACTTAAAGTAGTAAAGGAGTTTTGCTATTTAGGAAGTAAAGTAACTGATGATGGTCTAAGTAGAGAGGATATAAAATGTAGACTGGCAATGGCAAAGAAAGCGATTCTAAAGAACAGAAATTTGTTAACATCGAATATAGATTTATGTATCTGAAAGTCGTTTCTGAAAGTATTTGTTTGGAGTGTAGCCATGTATGGAAGTGAAACATAGACAATAATTAGTTTGGACAAGAAGAGAATAGAAGCTTTCGAAATGTCGTGCTACAGAAGAATGGTGAAGATAAGGTGGATAGGTCACGTAACTAATGAGGAGGTATTGAATAGAATTGGGGAGAAGAGAAGTTTGTGGCACAACTTGACTAGAAGAAGGGATCGGTTGGTAGGACATGTTTTGAGGCATCAAGGGATCACAAATTTAGCATTTGAGGGGAGCGTGGAGGGTAAAAATCGTAGAGGGAGACCAAGAGATGAATACACTAAGCAGATTCAGAAGGATGTAGGTTGCAGTAGGTACTGGGAGATGAAGAAGCTTGCACAGGATAGAGTACCATGGAGAGCTGCATCAAACCAGTCTCAGGACTGAAGACAACAACAACAACTCCAGAATGTGTTGCTTATAACTCTAGAAGTTCAAATCTCCTCACTGCCCAGTATTAAATGAAATTACAGGCATAATAACTTTCGAAAATTACAAATTAGGAACAACTCCAACTATAGAAAAGTTTGCACTGGAAGCAACGCTCAAAAGCGAAACATATACAAGGGAAAGACAGGAACGTCGTAGGAAGTTTTGGTCTTACGTTAAATCAGTAAGTGGATCGACACAGCATATACAGACACTCTGGGATGATAATGGCATTGAAGCAGAGGATGACACGCGTAAAGCTGAAGTACTAAACACCTTTTTCCAAAGCTGTTTCACCGAGGATGACCGCACTGCAGTTTATTCTCTAAATACTCGCACGCACGAAAAAATGGCTGACATCGAAATAAGTGTCCAAGGAATAGAAAAGAAACTGAAATCACTCAACAGAGGAAAGTCCACTGGACCTGACGGGATACCAATTCGATACACAGAGTACGCGAAAGAACTCCCCCCCCCCTCCCCCCTTCTAACAGCCATGTACCGCCAGTCTCTAGAGGAACGGAAGGTTCCAAATGATTGGAAAAGAGGACATTTAGTTGCAGTTTTCAAGAAGTGTCGTCGAGCAGATGCGCAAAAATATAGGCATATATCTCTGACATTTGTTTGTTGTAAAATTTTAGAACATGTTTTTTGCTCGCGTATCATGTCACTTCTGGAAAACCATAACATACTCTGTAGGAATCAACATGGATTGCAAAAACAGCAATCGTGTGAGACCCAACTCGCTTTATTTGTTCGTGAGACCCAGGAAATATAAGATACAGGCTCCCAGGTAGACGCCATTTTGCTTAACTTCCGGAAGGCGTAAGATACAGTTCCGCACTGTCGCCTGATAAACAAAGTAAGAGCCTACGGAATATCAGACCAGCTGTGTGTCTGGATTGAAGAGTTTTTAGCAGAGAACACAGCATGTTGTTCTCAATGGAGAGACGTCTACAGACGTTAAAGTAACCTCTGGTGTGCCGCAGGGGAGTGTTATGGGACCATTTCTTTTCACAATATACATAAATGACCTAGTAGGTAGTGTCGGAAGTTCCACGCGGGTTTTCGTGGATGATGCTGTAGTATACAGAGAAGTTGTAGCATTAGAAAATTGCAGCGAAATGCAGGAAGATCTCCAGCGAATAGGCACTTGGTGCAGGGAGTGACAACCGACCCTTAACATAGACAAATGTAACGTATTGCGAATACACAGAAAGAAGGATCCTTTATTGTATGATTATATGATAGCGGAACAAACACTGGTAGCAGTTACTTCTGTAAAATATCTGGGAGTATGCGTACGAAACGATTTGAAGTGGAATGAACATATAAAATTAACTGTTGGTAAGGCGGGTGCCAGGTTGAGATTCATTGGGAGAGTCCTTAGAAAATGTAGTCCATCAACAAGGGAACTGCCTTACGAAACACTCGTTCGACCTATACTTGAGTATTGCTCATCAGTGTGGGTTCCGTACCAGGTCAGATTGACGGAGGAGATAGAGAATATCCAAAGAAAAGCGGTGTGTTTCGTCACAGGATTATTTGGTAAGCGTGATAGCGTTACGGAGATGTTTAGCATAGTCAAGTGGCAGACTCTGCAAGAGAGGCGCTCTGCATCGCGGCGAAGCTTGGTGTCCAGGTTTCGAGAGGGTGCGTTTCTGGATGAGGTATGGAATATATTGCTTCCCCCTACTTATACCTCCCGAGGAGATCACGAATGTAAAATTAGAGATATTCGAGCGCGCAGGGAAGCTTTCCGGCAGTAGTTCTTCCCGCGAACCATACGCGACTGCAGCAGGAAATGGAGGTAATGACAGTGGCACGTAAAGTGCCCTCCGCCACACACCATTGAGTGGCTTGCGGAGTATAAATGTAGATGTAGAATATCACAAAGCATCTCTTTTAGCAGGGCTTTCAACTTGAAAAATAGATGTATAGTATACGTTTCTCGAACAGAAGCCTATTGACAGCGCTGACAAGTGGAGGCAACGGAAACATGGAAACGGACTTACACCGAGAGATCTTTCAGTTGATTTTCAAACAACTTCCTGATGTCCAATTTAGTAATTTTCTCAAGAAATTCTAAACATCGATTTAAGATGAAAAACGGAATGACGATTTTTTTGAAGTGGATTCACATGCTCTTCCCTCCACGAGCAGTCGACTTTAACTAGAAAGTCAATCGTGTAAAACGTGCTTACGTGGCCGCGTACCCTCCTCTGACTGCGCCCCACTCTTCCGATCGGAGACGTGCTGACTAATGTGTGACGTCACGACTACTTCCCTTTCCGCGTCACTCTCTCTGCTCCGCGGCACATTTCCGGCAGGGTGACTGGGGCACTGGGCTACTTGGCAAACAGCTGGGGCGCCAGCCACTTGTTGCAGCGCGGCTGTGACCAGACCCGCCAAGCTGATCCCATCTCCCCCAAGCGTGTCACCCCCTACGCACCGCACGCACTTGTTGCGTGCCGGTTCCCCGTCAGCTGCTCCTACGTCGCACGGGTACTGACCCCCACAATCCAGCCCTACCAGTAATTCTTCCCCGTCAGCTGCTCCTACGTCGCACGGGTACTGACCTCCACAATCCAGCCCTACCAGTAATTCTTCCCCGTCAGCTGCTCCTACGTCGCACGGGTACTGACCTCCACAATCCAGCCCTACCAGTAATTCTTCCCCGTCAGCTGCTCCTACGTCGCACAGGTACTGACCTCCACAATCCAGCCCTACCAGTAATTCTTCCCCGTCAGCTGCTCCTACGTCGCACAGGTACTGACCTCCACAATCCAGCCCTACCAGTAATTCTTCCCTGTCAGCTGCTCCTACGTCGCACGGGTACTGACCTCCACAATCCAGCCCTACCAGTAATTCTTCCTCGTCAGCTGCTCCTACGTCGCACAGGTACTGACCTCCACAATCCAGCCCTACCAGTAATTCTTCCCCGTCAGCTGCTCCTACGTCGCACAGGTACTGACCTCCACAATCCAGCCCTACCAGTAATTCTTCCCCGTCAGCTGCTCCTACGTCGCACAGGTACTGACCTCCACAATCCAGCCCTACCAGTAATTCTTCCCCGTCAGCTGCTCCTACGTCGCACGGGTACTGACCTCCACAATCCAGCCCTACCAGTAATTCTTCCCCGTCAGCTGCTCCTACGTCGCACAGGTACTGACCTCCACAATCCAGCCCTACCAGTAATTCTTCCCCGTCAGCTGCTCCTACGTCGCACGGGTACTGACCTCCACAATCCAGCCCTACCAGTAATTCTTCCCCGTCAGCTGCTCCTACGTCGCACGGGTACTGACCTCCACAATCCAGCCCTACCAGTAATTCTTCCCCGTCAGCTGCTCCTACGTCGAACAGGTACTGACCTCCACAATCCAGCCCTACCAGTAATTCTTCCCCGTCAGCTGCTCCTACGTCGCACAGGTACTGACCTCCACAATCCAGCCCTACCAGTAATTCTTCCCTGTCAGCTGCTCCTACGTCGCACAGGTACTGACCCCCACAATCCAGCCCTACCAGTAATTCTTCCCCGTCAGCTGCTCCTACGTCGCACAGGTACTGACCTCCACAATCCAGCCCTACCAGTAATTCTTCCCCGTCAGCTGCTCCTACGTCGCACAGGTACTGACCTCCACAATCCAGCCCTACCAGTAATTCTTCCCTGTCAGCTGCTCCTACGTCGCACAGGTACTGACCCCCACAATCCAGCCCTACCAGTAATTCTTCCCCGTCAGCTGCTCCTACGTCGCACAGGTACTGACCTCCACAATCCAGCCCTACCAGTAATTCTTCCCCGTCAGCTGCTCCTACGTCGCACAGGTACTGACCTCCACAATCCAGCCCTACCAGTAATTCTTCCCCGTCAGCTGCTCCTACGTCGCACAGGTACTGACCTCCACAATCCAGCCCTACCAGTAATTCTTCCCCGTCAGCTGCTCCTACGTCGCACGGGTACTGACCTCCACAATCCAGCCCTACCAGTAATTCTTCCCCGTCAGCTGCTCCTACGTCGCACAGGTACTGACCTCCACAATCCAGCCCTACCAGTAATTCTTCCCCGTCAGCTGCTCCTACGTCGCACAGGTACTGACCTCCACAATCCAGCCCTACCAGTAATTCTTCCCTGTCAGCTGCTCCTACGTCGCACAGGTACTGACCCCCACAATCCAGCCCTACCAGTAATTCTTCCCCGTCAGCTGCTCCTACGTCGCACAGGTACTGACCTCCACAATCCAGCCCTACCAGTAATTCTTCCCCGTCAGCT
Source organism: Schistocerca gregaria (assembly GCF_023897955.1). Taxonomy (NCBI): domain Eukaryota; kingdom Metazoa; phylum Arthropoda; class Insecta; order Orthoptera; family Acrididae; genus Schistocerca; species Schistocerca gregaria. The sequence goes on from NC_064920.1 coordinate 1,192,087,110, forward strand.
GCTCCTACGTCGCACAGGTACTGACCTCCACAATCCAGCCCTACCAGTAATTCTTCCCTGTCAGCTGCTCCTACGTCGCACAGGTACTGACCCCCACAATCCAGCCCTACCAGTAATTCTTCCCCGTCAGCTGCTCCTACGTCGCACGGGTACTGACCCTCACAATCAAGCCCTACCAGTAACTCATGAATCAGTAAGGACGGGCATGGGTGAAGACTTTATACCACTGCTGGCCATTAAAATTGCTACACCAAGAAGAAATGCAGATCATAAACGGGTATTCATTCGACAAATATATATTGTACTAGAACTGATCTGTGATTACATTTTCAAGCAATTTGGGTGCATAGATCCTGAGAAATCAGTACCCCGAACAACCACCTCTGGCCCTAATAACGGCCTTGATACGCCTGGGCATTGAGTCAAACAGAGTTTGGATGGAGTGTATAGGTACAGTTGCTCAAGCAGTTTCAACACGATACCACAGTTCATCAAGAGCAGTGACTGGAGTATTGTGACGAGCCAGTTGCTCGGCCACCATTGACCAGACATTTTCGTGATAGATCTGGAGAATGTGCTGGCCAGGGCAGCAGTCGAACATTTTCTGTATCCAGAAAGGCCCGTACAGGACCTGCAACCTGCGGTCGTGCATTATCCTGCTGAAATGTAGGTTTTCCCAGGAATCGAATGAAGGGCAGAGCCACTGTTCAAAGTGCCGTCAATGCGAACAAGAGGTGACCGAGACGTGTAACCAATGGCACCCCATACCATCACGCCGGGTGTTACGCCAGTATGGCGATGACGAATACACGCTTCCAATAGGCTTTCACTGCGATGTCGCCAAACACGGATGCGACCATCACGATGCTGTAAACAGAACCTGGATTCATCCGAAAAAATGACGTTTTGCCATTCGTGCACCCAGGTTAGTGGTTGAGTACACCACTGTTCTTGCAGATGGTTGCTGTCTTGCAAACGTCCCCATCTGTTGAGTCAGGGATCGAGACGTGGCTGCACGATCAGTTACAGCCGTGCGGATAAGATACCTGTCATCTCGACTGCTAGTGATACGAGGCGGTTGGGATCCAGCACAGCGTTCCGTATTACCCTCCCGAACCCACCGATTTCATAATCTGCTAACAGTCATTGTAACTCGACCAACGCTAGGAGCAATGTCGCGATACGATAAACCGCAATCGCGATAGGCTACAATCCGACCTTTATCAAAGTCGGAAACGTGATGGTACGCATTTCTCCTCATTACACGAGGCATGACAACGACGTTTCACCAGGCAACGCTGGTCAACTGCTGTTAGTGTATGAGAAATCGGTTGGAAAGTTTCCTTATGTCAGCACGTTGTAGGTGTCGCCACCGGCGCCAACTTTGTGTGAATGCTCTGAAAAGCTTCATTTGCATATCACAGCATCTTCCTGTCGGTTAAATTTCGCGTCCGTAGCAGGTCATCTTCGTGGTGTAGCAATTTTAATGGCCAGTAGTGTAATTTTCATAGTGAGATTGTAATAACCCTCTTATTTCTGCTACGAAGGATAATGGCAACTGACAGGTGATCGCAGAGAACATGTTCTGCATTAACACCTGGGCGTCGCGAAAAGGTACTGTCTTTAGAAATTTTCCTGTCCCAGGTCTTAAACCCCATATTCTGCCCTCCATCCATTCCCTGATCGGGTTGTTGATGTAGATGTTCAAGAGTATAGATGACATACTATAGCGTTGCCTTGCTCTCTGACTTATCTCTATTTTTGGTGTCAACTCTTTGCCAGTATCTGTTCTTATTTTCGTGTTTTTGTATAAAACTTGGCATACTTTTATCAGGCAAGTGGAGAAACCTTTTCTCTCCGGCAGTGACCACAGCTTTTATCTGTGGATGTGGTCAAATGCTTTTCCATACTGATGAAATTTCTATGTCTTCCATCAAGGTGGCTGCGTTGAAATTCCGCGACGTTTTGATGATTGTCATTCTCTTCAACTTCTGACGAAGCTTTTTTCATAGTCGATAAATGCCACACGTGCTCCTAAACTAAATTCTCGTCTTTTTTTAATTAGTGTCAGTGTGAAAACATTGTTGGTACGTGGAAACGAGCTTGTTCTGATAAACTAAGAGCCTTTCTTTAATTATTTTGCTGTAGACGTTAAAAGAAGCGTGCAGAAGACTGAGTTCCCTGTAATTACTTGTGTTATTTGTGTCCTCTGTTTTAGTAGACATTTCACTCTATTATTCGAGAAGACTTCTTAGGCGGCACATATTTGGTGTTAAAGTGATCAGAGCGTGACAGGTACGTGGTGACGCCAGCACGACAACTGGAATGGAGCGGCTCTCACTGAGGGACGAAAGGGAGGGAGCTAAGCCGAAGAGGCAACAGTGAGGGGCTTGTGCGCAGAATTGACAGGAAGTAACAAAAGTACAAATTATGACGAATGTGCAAGAAAGGCGGAAGTATCAGACATCGATGTGTATAATGTATGAGTCCGGCGATATACCATCAGACTTTCGAAAAAAAACATCATGCTCAGCTTAACAGCTGATGCATCCAAGTTACTAACAAGAATAGTATACACAAGAATGCAGAAGAAAATTGAGAATGTGTTAGATGACGATCACTTTGATTTTTGGAAAAGGTAAAGGCACAAGAGAGGCAATTCTGACATTGAGATTGATAATGGAAGCAAGACTACAGAAAAATCAAGATACGTTCATAGAGTTTGTCGACATCTGGAAAGCGTTCGACAATGTGGAGTGGTGCAAAAATGTTCGAAATTCTGGGAAAATAGGGGTGATTTATAGAGAAAGACTGATATATAATGTAGAGGGAACAATAATATTTGAAGACAATGAACGAAGAGCTCGGATTAAAAAGGGTGTAAGACAGGTATTCAGTCGCTCACCCCAGTCTCTACATCGAAGAAGCAGTGACGGAAACGAAATAAAGGATATCAAAATTCGAGGTGAAAGGATATCAATTATATGACATTGCTATTCTCAATGAATATACAGGAGGAATTACAGGGTATGCTGAGTGGAGTGAACAGTCTAACAAATACAAAATATGGATTGAGAGTAAATAAAAAAAAGACAACAGTAATGAGGAGTAACAGAAATGACAACAGCGAGAAACTTAACATCGGGATTGGTGATCATGAAGTGGATGAAGTTAAGGAATTATTCTACGTTGGCAGCTAAATAACCCATGACGGACGGAGCAAGGAGGACATACAAAGCAGACTAGCACTGGCAAAAAGGGCATTCCTGGCCGATAAAAATCCACTAGTCCCAAACACAGGCCTCAATTTGAGGAAGAAATTTCTGAGAATGTACGTCTGGAGCACAGCATTGTATGGTAGTGAAACATGGACTGTAGGAAAACCGGAACAGAAGAGAATTGAAGCGTTTGAGATGTGGTGCTACAGGCGAATGTTGAAAATTAGGTGGGATGATAAGGTAAGGAATGGGGAGAGTGTTTCGAGATTCAGAAAAGTATACTGAAAACACTGACGAGAAGAAGGGACACTATGATGGGACATGTGTTAAGATATCAGGGAATAACTTCCTTGGTTGTAGAGGGAACTTTAGAGGACAAGAACTGTAGAGGAAGACAGAGATTGGAATATATCCAGCAAATAATTGAAACGTAGCTCGTAAATGCTTTTCTGAGATGAAGATTTCAAAAATGGTTCAAATGGCACTGTAGAACTTAACATATATGGTCATCAGTCCCCTAGAACTTAGAACTACTTAAACCTAACCAACCTAAGGACAGCACACAACACCCGGCCATCACGAGGCAGAGAAAATCCCTGACCCCGCCGAGAATCGAACCCGGGAAACCGGGCGTGGGAAGCGAGAACGCTACCGCACGACCGCGAGATGCGGGCTGAGATGAAGAGATGAAGAGGTTGGCACAGGAGATGGATTCGTGGAGACCCGATCAAACCAGTCAGAAGACTGATGACTTAAAAAAAAATTAAAATACTCTACCTGTTTTAATGTTCACCGAAATGTGTAACGCGATTAATAGAGATGGTGCCCTGCTACCAAATCTATCAGATGAACGTGTTATTTACCCGGCATCACCCCAGGTCAGGTCTGTAAGACGATGACAAATGCTGGCAACCTTCGTTCTCCTCGGAGCCTCCTCAAACGAATTCTTACGTCGTGATTTGTGATTCTGTACGGAGAACCGGAAGTCGACTGGAAAGACATTGTGGTGCCACTCCAGTGTACAGACTCGGCTTTGGGCACGCCGCTCTCTCGTGCCGTGTTATCGGAAGCCGTGACAAAGGTTGTCGAGCTGACAGCCTGTAGTGCTCCAGATCTCGCACTGTCCGTTTGGAAATTGGTCTTGCTGCAAACATGTAATGTACTTCACGTGGTAACGGCCTCTATCGAATTTCATTCTGCGGAGTGAATCAGAATTATGTGAACACTCTTTGAAACAAAGCATTTGCTCGGAGTTTTCGTTACACAAAGTCTCAACCTGACCACCAGGGCGACTAATGCACTGAAAGCAACGTTAAAAATTACAGTTTAGTGCCGGAACACACATTTCTGGAGAAATGTCCGATATCACATCCTTTATTCTGTCACTGAGATCCGTGCCTTTATCACATCCTGTAACCAGAAAAGAGAGTGAGATCCGGAGGTTGGGGAGGCCACATCAACAGTCCGTCGCGACCAATCCATAGGCTTTGGTGCGTTTGATCAAGATAAGCAAGAACGGAGCCAGCAGAATGGGACGGTGCGCTATCATGTTCGAAGCACCCTTCTCGTTTACGTTGTGGGGGCATGTTACCGATGGCAAACTCTTTCAGCGTTTGCAGGTGGTCACGTACACTCAACGTTGGGGTTGTAAAGAAAATCGGACGAATACACCAGCAGCGGTCACGACACACCACCCACTTATCTTCGGGGATGCACTTTCATGCTCACAGACGATACGTGTGTTTTTAATGCCCCATAAAATGATGTTGTGACGATTAACATGACGACTGGTATGAAAGGTAGCTTCTTCACTGAAAATCATTTGCCTAGTAACACCTGACTGGATCCAGGAGTTTTCTGCCAGAATCTCAAAGCGCTTTACTCTCACCTGTTTCTGCCGAGCAATCAAACTTTAACTGTTTCTAGGTAATATGCTCGCATGCCGAGGTCCTTAGATAGAATTCGGTCCAATGTGCTCTGTGGAATCCCTGCTTCCAGAGTGCAACGTCTCGGCGATTTTGACGGAATCCGCTGTTAAAATAAGATCCTTTCCATTTTTTCTCTAGAACTAGTGGTTTGAGCGAAGAGCGCGCGAGATGGTTGATAGACTCTCTCGACGAGCATGTGCTGTAGCTTACATAGATTTTATAGGCCAATTTGAGATAGTTTCCCGACTTGATATACCACATGTGTCCCATATCAAACTATTCGTCTCAACTTGCTATCCCAATAAGCTACTTCAAAGCATGTGCCTTTCGTCCTAACTCACCCTATATGAAGGGTGGGCCATTGAAAGTGACCGGGCCAAATATCTCACGTATAAGTACGTGGTATTACGTAACATTCCGCCGGTGCGGACGCTATTTGCTTCGTGATACATTACCCGCGTTAAAATGGACCGTTTACCAAAACGAAAAAACTACAAAGTACGAAACTCATCTATCTTGAAACGAGAAACCAGATGGCGCTATGGTTGGCCCGCTAGATGGGGCTGCCATAGATCAAACGGATATCAACTGCGATTTTTAAATAGGAACCCGCATTTTTATTACATATTCGTGTAGTACGTAAAGAAATATGAATGCTTAAGTTGGTCCATTTTTTTCGCTTGGTGATAGATGGCGCTGTAATAGTCACAAACGTATAAGTACGTGGTATCACCTAACATTCCGCCGGTGCGGACTCTATTTGCTTCGTGATACATTACTCATGTTAAAATGGACCGTTTTCCAATTGCGGAAAAGGTCGATATCGTGTGATGTACGGCTATTGGGATCAAAATGCCCAACGGGCGTGTGCTTTGTATGCTGCTCGGTATCCTGGACGACATCATCCAAGTTTCCGGACCGTTCGCCGGATAGTTACGTTATTTAAGGCAACAGGAAGTGTTCAGCCACATGTGAAACGTCAACCACGACCTGCGACAAATGATGATGTTTTAGCTGCTGTCGCGGCTATTCCGCACATCAGTAGTAGACAAATTGCGCGAGAATCGGGAATCTCAAAAATATCGGTGTTGAGAATGCTACATCAACATCGATTGCACTCGTACCATATTTCTATGCACTAGGAATTGCATGGCGACGACTTTGAACATCTTGTACAGTTCTGCCACTAGGCACAAGTCAAATTACGGGACGATGACAGATTGTTTGCACGCGTTCTATTTAGTGACGAAGCATCATTCACCAACAGCGGTAACGTAAACCGGCATAATATGCACTATTGAGCAACGGAACATCCACGATGGCTGCGACAAGCAGAACATCAGTGACTTTGGCGGGTTAATGAATGGTGCGGCATTGTGGAAGGAAGCATAATTGGCCTCCATTTTATCGATGGCAATCTAAATGGTGCAACGTAATGTTCTACTGATGTTACTACAAGATGTTTCACTGCGTTACAGAATGGCGATGTACTTCCAACATGATGGATGTCCGGCACATAGCTCGCGTGCGGTTGAAGCGGTATTGAATAGCATATTTCATGACAAATGGATTGGTCGTCGAAGCACCATACCATGGCCCGCACGTTCACCGGATCTGACGTCCCCGGATTTCTTTTTGTACGGGAAGTGAAGGATATTTGCTATCGTGATCCATCGACAATGTCTGACAACATGCGTCAGCGCATTGATAATGCATGAGCGAACATTATGGAAGGCGAACTACTCGCTGTTGAGTGGAATGTCGTTACACGTATTGCCAAATGCACTGAGGTTGACGGTCATCATTTTCAGCATTTATTGCATTAATGTGGTATATACAGGTAATCACGCTGTAACAGCATGCGATCTCATAAATGATAAGTTCACAAAGGTACATGTATCACATTGGAACAACGGAAATAAAATTTTATAACGTACCTGCGTTCTGTATTTTGATATAAAAAAACCACCTGTTACCAACCATTCGTCTAAAATTGTGAGCCATATATTTGTGGCTATTACAGCGCCATCTATCACAAAGCGAAAAAAGTTGTCCAACTAAAACATTCATATTTCTTTACGTACTACATGAATATGTAATAAAAATGTGGGTTCCTATTTGATATCCGTTTGACCTATGGCAGCGCCATCTAGCGGGCTAACCATAGCGCCATCTGGTTTCCCCCTTCAAGCTAGACGAGTTTCGTTCTTTGTAGTATTTTCGTTTGAAGCTTATTTGTTGAAATATTTGGCCCGGTCACGATCAATGGAGCACCTTGTATATCTACAGGGTAGCCCATTTATCTTGCCCACCCTAAGTAACTGTTTGTCCAGATGAAAATCACAAAATGTTTCAAGCAAATGTTCTTTAGCCGTCAGGGGGACATCAACCAGCATGATTGCCTTCGCTGTAGCTTTGTTTTTTCAAAGATATGGAGAACGATATAACTCTTTTAAATGGCACATTGTATTTTTATTCGGTGATTCATTTCCTCTCCTAAAGACCTATTTAAATATGTATCACAGTGTACCATTCACTGAAATACATCGTTATTAATTACGTAAGACAACATTGGCGCTGACGCTCCCAGCGCTTAGAGCAGGTACTCGGGGCAATGGAGTACATCCACGTGCTGACGTTGACGGAGGACAAATGTAAACGTAAGTAGAACGCAAATCTGACATTACAACCATCGTCAGTTGAAGAGTTGTGTGAGTAGAATGTACGCCAACGAAGAAAAGGTAAAAATGAAACTCATCTATTTGGGAATGTAAGTTAGCGGAAGAGTAATTGCAAATTGTTTTCTTAAGTACGGTTGCATTTAGGACAGTAGTTCAGTCCTTTTAATTACTGTAGTGTAGAACAGGCATACAGTAAAGGTTGTCCTTTCTGCAAACTGCATCGTCATAACGTGTCTTTTATTGTTGTTGTTGAAGGTAGGCGAAATGCTACGCAGTTCCTGTACGGAGAGCGATATCCCGAGAAGAACCCAGCTTCCCAACGGATGTTTACTCGTCTTGTTCCGCCGCTTCAGGAAACGGGACGTTGCAACCCATGACAACCCAATCGCCGTAGCACTAGCACAGACGAAGCTGCCGAAGTTACTGTTCTCGCTTCCGTTGTTATGAATCCACATGTGAGCACATGACAGGCTGAACACGAAATTGGCATTCCTAAAACCAATGTATATCGTATTCGTACACGTCACCGGTTCCATCCTTACCATGTACATCTACATCAACAATTGCATCTGAATGATTTCCCGAATCGTCTACAGTTCTGTCCGTGTGCACAGCGGCAAATGCTCACCATCCCGAACTTCTTCTCCAATGTTCTATTTACCGATGAACGTTCCTTCTCAAACAAAGGACAGGTAAATACAAGGAACATGCATTATTGGTCCAGCAACAACCCACGATGGCTTAGACAGGTGGAACATCAGCGTCAATGGAGAGTTAACGTCTGGTTTGGGATGCTTGGTACTACAATTATTGACCCTTATTTCTTCAATGGCAGTCTAAACGGCACAGTGTATGCCAACTTCCTCAGACGAATTCTTCCTCCTCTTCTGGATGAAGTGCCGCTAAGAACCAGAATGCTCTGTGATATCAACACGATGGATGTCCAGCACATAATGCCCTGCGTGCACGTCGTGTTCTGAACCGAAGGTATGCTGCCAGATGGATTTGTCGAGGAGGAACAGTTACTTGATCTGTTGGGTCTCCTGAATTAAATCCTCAGGAATTTTTTCTTTGGTGATGCATTAAAGACGTTGCCTAAAGCGATAGTCCAACAACTGCAGAGGACATGGAGGAACGTATCGTGCTTGCTTGTAATCCTCTTCAGCAGGCAGCACTGGAAGCAGTAAATAATTCTTTCATTCAATGAGTGCACCAATGTATCGGTGTCGGTGTCCAGGGTCTCCACTTGGAGCACCTTTGAATGTTCTGCTCCTGTGCAGTGGTACAGGAGAGTCAAAGTCAATTTTGTGTTATGTTTTTACTTGGTTTTCACTCGTTTTCTGACAACTCCAGCTAGTGGACAAGTTTGTGATGCCGGGCTCAAAGTCAATGTTGTGTTGTGTAATTAATAACGTTGTGTTCCAGTGAATGGTACACTGTGATACATTTTTGAATAGGTCTTTGGGGGAGGCCAGTGAATGGTACACTGTGATACATTTTTGAATAGGTCTTTGGGGGAGGAAATGAACTACGGTATAAAAAATACAGGGTGCCACTTAAAAAAGTTATACTGCTGTTGATATCTTTGTACAAAAAAAAAAGAGCTACAACGAAGGCATCATGCTGATTGATGTCCCCCTGACGGCTAAAGAACATTTGCTTGAAACGTTTTTAATTTGCGTCTGGATAAACAGTTATTTAGGGTGGTAAATATAAATGGGATATATATATATATATATATATATATATATATATATATAAATTGGATAATATGGAAGTTTGCAGAGAATGAAAGACTTTAAACGTTTTAAGTGATATATTGTCAAACTTCAGAAAAATATTAATCATCCCGCTACTACTAGTTTTACGTGTCGGTTGAATTATTTATTCATTCTTTTGAATGAAACGAGGCTATGGAGCAACCGAATGAAAAGAATCGATTCCGGTTGTAGCTTTGTTTACAGGCTGGGCTACTCGTTCATTCATTTGAGTGAAACAGGTCTATGGAAACAGCCGACTGAGAACAGTCGACGCAGTCCGGCCCTTGTATCTGAGCGCAGCCACCTGTCTTTACTGTTATTGACTTTCCGTTAAGTAAAAGATATCAAAGAAAATTAACGATTGAGGATAAATATTTGACGCAACAAAATACTTGGTGGCTATAATTAAAGGACTGACCTCTGTAGACGTCCAGTGTGCGCTGCAATTATTGTACGACAGTGAAACTTCGTAGATATTCTACCGTGCTAACGTGGAATCGATTTACGGTGGGAAAAAAATTGTTCCAGTTTTGGCCAAATCGGGCACTGTGAATGAAAAATAGATGTATAGAAATGGATCCATATGTAATGTTTTAGAAAGAGGGAAAGAAAAGGTGAAACAAACGAGAGAGGCATAGAACATCGGAGACGCTGACGAAATTCTCCATCTGTGAAACGACGCAGTCAAGAGTTGTTCGCAGCTGTTCTGGTCAAATCTGAACACGTTCCTGTGTATGGGGATTCACACGAGGTAGAGACCGAAATATTTCCTGGTAAACGCGTTCTTTTATATATTCCCAGAGCCAAAATCACATGGATTCAGATCAGCTGATCTTGTAGGCCTTACATTAAGAAAGCCTCTGAAGATAACATGTGCATGGAAGGCTGCCTTAAGCCGATCTTCCACTGGGGTAGCGACATGAAGTACTATCTGATATTGCGCAGAAACAGTTGCACTCTTCCAGAGCAGGAATCACATGCTGTACAAGGAGAGCTCGAAAACGCGTAAGCCGGCCGGAGTGGCCGTGCGGTTCTAGGCGCTATAGTCTGGAACCGAGCGACCGTAACGGTCGCAGGTTCGAATCCTGCCTCGGGAATGGATGTGTGTTATGTCCTTAGGTTAGTTAGGTTTCAGTAGTTCTAAGTTCTAGGGGACTGATGACCTCAGAAGTTAAGTCACATAGTGCTCAGAGCCATTTGAACCATTTTTTGATAACGTGCAGACGTCGCGGTGCAACTGATAGGCCCTCTGCGTGTTTTCTCTTCAAACAAAACTGGACGAAGAATGAAGGAGCATGTAGTGCGCACCAGGCGGTCACACACGGAGAGTGCAATGGCTCTTTGTGTGCCGCACATTCTTTAATAGTAACCGACTGAGGTGGCGCAGTGGTTAGCACACTGGACTCGCATTCGGGAGGACGACGGTTCAATCCCGCGTCCGGTCATCCTGATTTAGGTTTTCCGCCATTTCCCTAAAATCGCTCCAGGCAAATGCTGGGATGGTTCCTTTGAAAGGGCACGGCCGACTTCCTTCCGCGGCCTCCCCTAACCCGATGAGACCGATGACCTCGCTGTTTGGTCTCTTCCCCAAACAATCCAATCCAATCCTTTAATAGTACCCCAAGCTCGGTAGTTCGGTGTATTCACTGCAGCTTGTGGTGTGAAATGCGCCGCATTACTCCATATAACATTACACTGTCACATGCCATCAACTCCGATCGGTGCCAGAAACCGAAGAGCGAACTGAGAACGTTGCTGTGGATCGTGAGGTTTCAGTTGCTCACCCTCTGCATCTTACATGGGTACCAGTGTAAAATAAAACGCAAAATGTTTTCTACTGTTGACAATGGGACGGGCAATTCTAGTGACACTTCACGAGTACTAATAATATCCGGCGCGCATGCAGCACGGTCGGTTACAGCAGCAGCAACCTCGTCAGGTAACTTCCACTGGGACAGGGCGCCTTCCTCTCCAAGGTGTCACACTAAGCTCACCAGCGTTTTAGAATTTCACCATCATCTCCTTTAAACAATTCAATGAGATCGGGCCTCTCCTCAGACCTTTCAGTCGGCGTTACTCTCTCAATGTACCACTGTAAATGCTGCCATTCGCTAAAATAGTTTCGCTAATAGTGCACGGTCTCTCTATATTTACATCTACATCCATTCTCCGCAAGCCACCTGACGGTGTGGGGCGGAGGGTACCTTGAGTACCTATATCAGTTCTCCCTTCTATTCCAGTCTGGTATTGTTCGTGGAAATAAGAATTGTCGGTATGCCTCTGTGTGGGCTCTAATCTCTCTGATTTTATCCTCATGGTCTCTTCGCGAGAGCAATATACTGCTTGACTCCTCGGTGAAGGTATGTTCTCGAAACTTTAACAAAAGCCCGTACCGAACTACTGACCGTCTCTCCCGCACAGTCTTCCACTGGAGTTTATCTATAAGCTCCGTAACGCTTTCGCGATTACTAAATGATCCTGTAACGAAGCGAGCTGCTCTCCGTTGGATCATTCCACTTTAAATCACTCCTAATGCGTACTCCCAGATAGTTTATGGAATTAACTGCTTCCAGTTGCTGACCTGCTATTTTGTACCTAAATGATAAGGCATCTATCTTTCTATGTATTCGCAACACATTACACTTGTCTACACTGCGATTCAATTGCCATTCCCTGCACCATGCGTCAATTCGCTGCAGATCCAGCTGCACCTCAGTACAATTTTCCATTGTTACAACCTGTCGATATACCACAGCATTATCTGCAAAAAGCCTCAGTGAACTTCCGATGTCATCCACAAGGTCATTTATGTATATTGTGAATAGCAACGGTCCTATGACACTCCCCTGCGGCACACCTGAAATCACTCTTACTTCGGAAGACTTCTCTCCATTGAGAATGACATGCTGCGTTCTGTTATCTAGGAACTCTTCAATTCTACAACTCATCGACCTTAGAGATATAGGTCTATAGTTCTGCACATCTGTTCGTCGTCCCTTCTTGAAAACCGGGATGACCTGTGCCCTTTTCCAATCCTTTGGAAAGGTACGCTCTTCTAGACACCTACGGTACACCGCTGCAAGAAGGGGGGCAAGTTCCTTCACGTGCTCTCTGTAAAATCGACCTGGTATCCCATCAGGTCCAGCGGCCTTTCCTCTTTAGAGCGATTTTAATTGTTTCTCTATCCCTCTGTAGCCTATTTCTATATCTACCATTTTGTCATCTGTACGGCAATCTAGAGAAGGAACTACAGTGCAGTCTTCCTTTGTGAAACAGCTTTGGAAAAAGACATTTAGTATTTCGGCGTTTAGTCTGTCATCCTCTGTTTCAGTACCATTTTGCTCACAGACTGTCTGCGCATTTTGTTTTGATCTCTCTTCTCGATAACCATTGTCTTCACTAACGTTACAGCTTGTCAAATGGCAACGTGAATATTCTAATGTCGTAAGTGTACAGCTCCAGATATGCACATGATAGACGAAACTCGAAGTAATTTTCTGGCAGCATAAATCAGTTCCGCATTAACGCATTACCATATCTACCAAGTTTCGTTGACGTACGATAATTACAGCCCGCACTGTGAGTAGCCACACTTTAATTATAACCACCCGGTACTTTCGACAAATCGTACTATATGCTAGAAATGTGTAATGGCCGGGAGTGAGTGGCCACTGTGGTGGGTGGTGGAACTGTGTTGTTTGAATACGGGAAGCCTGTCGCTATCAGAATATTCATTTATTTGTTATACACCATGGACCCAGTAAAGATGAGCATACTTACAATAGCATCAGTGTCTACCGAAGAGTGCTGAGGCAAGCAGCAAGGGGTATGTAGGTCCACATAAGCAACGGTGACTGAGTGGGTGCATGGGCCGAGGCTCGAACTTGAGCCCTCAGTGCAGGAGGCCGGCAGCAGCTGTAGCAGATCCGGTTGTAAGGTGCTAAGTCCACAGCATAGGACGCAATGCAAACTGTGAGGCCCCCGCCAGCGGCGGCAGAGTCCGGAGGAGCTGACTTTTTGATCCATGTAGACTTGTAGACCATCGTGGGTCCCCCTCAGGGCTAGTGGCTGGTAGTCTGTGACAAGTTTAACTAAAAATTGGCCCGCTCTTGTTTTGCTGTAGCACCGGTTTCTCTCATGATAGATAGAAATAGAACTACGGCTGCCGACCGGAGTGGCCGTGCGGTTCTAGGCGCTACAGTCTGGAACCGAGCGACCGCTACGGTAACAGGTTCGAATCCTGCCTCGGGCATGGATGTGTGTGATGTCCTTTGGTTAGTTAGGTTTAAGTAGTTCTAAGTTCTAGGGGACTGATGACCTCAGATGTTAAGTCGCATAGTGCCCCTTACTGAAGCGCCTAGAACCGCTCGGCCACCGCGACCGGCTAGTAATTCAGTCCATTGGCAGTTGACACACTGGAAGTTCACAAGGGTTGGTAATTGTCCTCCTAACACAGATGAAGGTTGCACAGAGCAGATCAGAGTTACCAAGGTGCTGGGAATTGTGGGACTAATGGTTGCAACTGCATGGTGCTGGTTATCTCGGTATTGCTGCATGTGTTGAAGCAACTGCTGTGCACAAATGCGTTCCTGTTATGTGGCTATAAGTTTGTCCAGGGAATGGATAATATTGGGCCGGAGGGTATTGTTGAAGTACACTGTGTTCTGCATCAGCTGTACTTCCATTAGTCTGTCTGGCCAGTACAATGTAGGCTGTGTCACATTTATGGAAGTAGTCCCAATAACGGCAGCTGAAAGATGAACAGTTGACACCGTAATGTCGAAGGTAGTACCATTAATCGACAGAGCACTACCACGTTGCTGTAACCGTTTCGTGTCGCTGTGTCTTTCTTGTACGGAGTAATTCACAGCAATCATCTCAGAGTCATACATGCAATACATGCACACCAGCCCTTTGAAAATAAGGTTTTGGCTGTAGTATGTCCTGCGACCATCCTTTCCTCCATGCTTTGTCTAAAAATAATAGATCTCCCATTGTCACTCATTCGCTGACATTATAACACAATTTCCCCCATCCTCGGAAATCAACGTCACCTCCCTTGTTTTCATTTTCACGTGAGATTCCCATCTCACTGTGTAGGGATGTACAGTGTAACCGTTGTACCATCTGTGGGCAGCTGCCGCCGAGAATTTGACAACCACATAGAGTCGCACTTTGTCAGCACTGACTCCTACTGTCATGATGTGGTAACATAGTGACAGAGTCTCCTCACTGGATGTGCTTATGAGTCTCAACCCAGGTGGTCGTTCTTTCTGCACAAGCCTCCCAGAAACTGCTCTGGAGGCATTACCGTAGGGCTTAGCTACCTTAGCTACCACATCTTGTATAGCCTCCCGCAGTCATCTCTACATGCGCGTCACTATGCCGTCAGCTACTGACCACAGGAGTCTCGCTACAGTCACTCTTCTGCCCCGTAGACTGAGCTGTGTCCGTATTATGCTCGTGTTCTGGGCTACTACACCGACTGTCGTTTCTGCATACCCTATTACTTCCTCTAATATCTCCCGAATCACACAAGTGTTATTCAGTCCACTCTGTTCCAGGTTTACCAATTCTGTAGTGTGGTATTCTACTTCATGTCTCTTACTTTCTGCTACTTCCCTCATTCCCCCAAGAGCACCATTTTACTCTCTGATATTGTCAGCTTCCTCGGTCCCAAACACTATCCTTCTCTCCTGCACCAAACAGCCTCTCTTAGACCGTTGCAACGTAGGCGATACCAGATTCAAAGCTTGGTGCTATCACTCATCCAACTGTTCATAGGACACACGTAACACCTTACATTCCACTCATTTTTCATACAACACTCCCCTTTTCCCTGTCTCCAGATGCAATTTTTAAAACGTTTCTTGTAACCTTCGCTCTCCGTTCCTCGCTTCCTATGAACTGTACACCAGCTCTAACGTCCACAGTGACTGTTGAGCATGACATCCTCCTTCTGGAGAACGACACTCCGTCTTCCAACTGCTGGTTCTTCTCTTTACTCTTTTTCTGAAGAGGTGCAGTACTGCAAGGAGCTCCATGCTCCGCACAGCCATTTTTCATGGTGCAACCTAGAAAAAGGAAGCTGGAATCACTCTCCCTCCCACTTCTGTAAGACCTGATGTTAGTAAGCTATTCCTACACAGCAAAGAAACACAAAACCTTAAAGCTCCCTACGTTAATAAAGTAAACACTAAGCAGACAAGGTGCCTCTGATAACAATCCCTCCTGCCCGCATAACTAGTATGACGAACAACAGTTCTTACACACAGAATACGCTAACCACAAATACTGATAGTCTCTATCATTACTTCCCTGACCCTAATACTTACAGCAGTTCACATGTCGCGTTTGCAAGCACTTTTTGCTCTACCTTCTTCTTCATCTCATTGTTCTTAGTGATGGTACTGAAAACTGTCGCAAAGTGTCTGGAATGCCATGGTAAGGTCGATGCAACCCTACGTGAACTCCAATTATTCCAGTTGGTAACTGTAATTTCATATTCACTGCCGAAATCACGCTCTTTTCATGGTACAGCCTTTGGTAATGAGTGACGAACTTTCTCGTTTTGCGCTTTGCTGTATTCTGCTTTGTCAACAAATCCCTCTACCCTACACGAAATTGTAGTAATTTATCTGTATGCTTCCGTATACTCTATCGGCGCTCCAGGGCCTTTCTAATCACATTTTGTTTAAGTTTCCACACATCCTTTAATGATCTCACAACGTCACGTAGCAGTTGTCTATTTCTCTAGACTGTAGGTTTGACTACATCAAATAGCGAAGGATTCTTCCTCCCATACACATATAAAAAAAGACCAGTGCTGTTATACATTCTTGAATTATATGCTGCCACGATATCTCTCTCTCTCTGTCATACCGGACTTGAGAATCCATTACCGCAGCAACATACACTACTGGCCTTAAACGTGCTACACCTCAAAGATGACATGCTACAGACGCGAAATTTAACCGTCAGGAAGAAAATGTTGTGATATATAAATGATTTGCTTTTCAGAGCATAAACACAAGGTTGGCGTTGGTGGCCACACCTACAACGTGCTGACAAGAGAAAAGTTTCCAACAGATTTCTCATACACAAACAGAAGCTGACCGGCGTTGCCTGGTGCAACATTGTTTTGATGCCTCGTGTAAGGAAGAGGAATGCATACCATCACGTTTCCGACTTTGATACGGGTCGGATTGTAGCCTATCGCGATTGCGATTTACCGTATCGCGACATTGCTGCTCGCGTTGGTCGAGATCCAATGACTGTTAGCAGAATACGGAATCGATGGGTTCAGGAGGGTAATACGGAACGCCGTGCTGGATCCCAACGGCCTCATATCACTAGCAGTCGAGATGACAGGCATGTTATCCGCACTGCCGTAACGTATCGTGCAGCCACGTCTCGGTCCCTGAGTCAACAGATGGGGACATTTGCAAGACGACAACCATCTGCTCTAACAGTTCGATAACGTTTGCAGCTGCTCGGAGACAAGGGATGCCGTTACCCTTGACCCCGCATCACAGACAGGAGCGCCTGCGATGGTGTATTCAACGACGAACCTGGGTGCATGAATGGCAAAACGTATTTTTTGGATGAATCCAGGTTCTGTTTATAGCATGATGATGGTCGTATCCGTGTTTGGCGACTTCGCAGTGAACGCACATCGGAAGCGTGTATTCGTCGCCCGGCGTGATGGTATGGGGTGCCATTGGTTACGCGTCTCGGTCATATCTTGTTAGCACTGACGGCACTTTGAACAGTGGACGTTACATTTCAGATGTGTTACGACCTGTGGCTCTACCCTTCATTCGATCCCTGCGAAACCCTACATTTCAGCAGGATAATGCACGACCGCATGTTGCAGGTCCTGTACGGTCCTTTCCGGATAGAGACAATGTTCGACTGCTGCCCTGGCCAGCACATTCTCCAGATCTCTCACCAACTGAAAACGTCTGGTCAATGGTGGCCGAGCAACTGGCTCATCACAATACGCCAGTCACTGCTCTTGATGAACTGTGGTATCGTGTTGAAGCTGCATGGTCAGCTGTACCCGTACGCGCCATCCACGCTCTGTTTGTCTCAATGCCCAGGCGTATCAAGGCCGTTATTACGGCCAGAGATGGTTGTTCTGGGTACTGATTTTTCAGGATCTATGCACCCAAATTGCGTCCAATGAATACGCGTTTATCATCTGCATTTATTCTTGGTGTAGCATTTTTAATGGCCAGCAGTGTATTTTCGCCGTCTGTCCCTGTTTTGGGCTATTCCCTTCCATTCATCTTCAGTACTTAGGCTCCTCAAATCAGCCTTCACATTGTCCTCCCATCTACGCCTCGGTTTCCCCACAGGACGTTTCCCCCCTAAGTGCCATACCAGTACGGCCATACCGTCCGAAGTGGCCGAGCGGTTCTAGGCGTTTCAGCCTGGAACCGCGCGACCGCTACGGTCAAAGGTTCGAATCCTGTCTCGGGCATGGATGTGTGTGATGTCCTTAGGTTAGTTAGGTTTAAGTAGCTCTAAGTTCTAGGGGACTGATGACCTCAGATGTTAAGTCCCATAGTGCTTAGAGCCATCTGAACCTTTTGAACCTCATCCATTCGAGCTGCGTGATCCGCCCATCGCAGCCTACGTGATTTAATAATACTGATTATGTGAGGGCTTGAATAGAGTTCGTGAACCTCTTCGTTATGCAGTTTTCGCCAGTCTCCGCTAATGTCATCCCTTTTTGCTCCGAAAATTTTCTTCAAAATTTTGTTTTCAAATACTCGAAATGGTTTTTCATTTTGCACAGTGAGAGACCAAGTCACACACCCATACAGCATAACTGGTAGAATAATAGTTTTGTATATTCTAATATTTAAATTCCTAGACAATATCCGTGATGAAAGTAATCTATTCAGTGAGAAGTAGCACACATTTCCCGCCCGTAATCTCTTCTTCAGTTAGGATTCAACCTCATTTCTCGAAATGATGTCCAGGCCTAGATACTTAAATGTGTTCACTTTTTCAAACTGCATTGCTCCAACTCTTAACATTTCCTGATCTACTGCTGTTGGTATTCTAGTAGTAACAGGTATTTATTTAGTTTTTTCTTCACTTATCCTTAGACCTAAATCTGCACTAGCCTTGATTAACGCATTCGCATTTGCTGTTACAGATTCTTTCCTATCGCTGATGATGTTTAGAGCATCTGCATACCCTAATATCTTCATACTTCCATTTAACTCCACATCCTCTGAATTATCTGCTGCCATTCATACAATATATTCTAGGACTAAATTAAAAAGTAGTGGAGACAGGGCATCCCCCTGCCCGTCCTTTATTACAAATTCTTCTGACTCCAATTTCCCCACGGGTGCTCTACCTTTTGTGTTTTTCAAACTTGCTTCTATAAGTCTAATATACTTCTTTGGTATTCCAAATTCCAAAAGAATTCTGTACAATTTTGATTGCAATACTGAATCATATGCTTTTGTAAAATCTATGAAAAGATTATGAACTGGTTTATTGTATTCCCATTTCTTTTTCAAAATTTGACGCAGGGTGAATATTTGGTCTGTAGTTGGTCTGTTCCTCCGAAAACCAGCTTGGTAATCCCCCACAATTTCACCTGCATATAGTGTAAGCCTGCTTAGCAGAATATTCGAGAAACTTTTGGAACATATTGGTAATAGCGATATCCCTCTATAATTACTACAATCCATTTTGTCACCCTTCTTAAAAATTGGGATCAGAATCGACTCCTGCCACTCTTCAGGTATCATCTATGAGTTCCATAATATAGTTATAAATTTGTGATAAGTAAATATCCAAGTCATTGTTACTACTAACATAATAGCTCAAAATTTTACCAACAGTATGACGTACGCATTCTGTCCTCCTATTAACTTGTGGATGCAATGAGCTAGCCCTTAGTTTTTGAAGCTGTAGTGAGTGACAACTGATTCATCAGATCTGATACAAAGTCTGTACTCTGTTCCAGTATTATTACCTGAGGGACACGAAACTTCAGCAACAGTTTTTATCATGACCTCTACAACCATAGTTCCTTGTGATTCGGATTGGCGATCATAAATGCTGGCCTCTGGCTAAAAGGTCCTAGACTATCCATTACTATCATCTTGAACTGTACAGACACCTCCAACAATCTGTGCAGTGGTACTTGCTGATGGCTAAGATTTGGCAGTCATAACAAATAATCCCTTATATACTGGTCTACATTTGTTTTCCTTTCACCAATAATGTTCCGCCACCCTCCCATATATTGTCCTACATCCTCTGTGCCCAGATAACATCTTCAACACAACAGCAGTATTATGTGTGGCCGCAGACTATTTGACCTACTTAACAACCCATCATTGCCAATGAACTGTGTCTATGTTGAGAATAGCTTGGTGTCAGCATCAGAAGCCTGTGCCTTCTGCCGCTCTGCAACTGTGTGACTTAGTGCCATTGCTGTTCTAGCATTCCTGCTAGGCTCATCATCTTTATCAAGTTTTCTGCCAGGTTTACGAATCACTTAGCTTCAGTGCCCAATGAGTGAGTCTGCTGGAAGGATACTTTAACCTAAACAGCCAGTACTACATGACCTGTTAACACCTTCAACTTTTTACTGCACAGGTAACATCTGAAATAAGCGACACACAATATGTCAATCCTAATATCTCTCTCTCCATCTTAGAGTAATTTCTTTTGGTCCAGTTGAACTGCCAGGAAATGCACGCCACTGGATGATCCTTACCGTGCCCCTCCTGACTCAAAACACACCCTACACACTGGAAGCATTACATGGCCGGATAAACTCCTTGTAAACCAGAAAGGTCTGCACAGGACTTGTTAATAATGGCTCTTTTAATTTTTCGAATGTGACTTGACACTCAACTGCCCAATGGATTTTCATGCTTCATTAATTTTCTGTAACAATTTGCCAATTCCAGAAACAACTGAATCTATGTACTTGTGTCGGAAGTCGGAAAAATCTAGCAATGCCTGTATCAACCCAGGATTCATCATTACCCCTTCTCAACCAACCACATGTGTCAAGTATTTTACTTCATCCAACGCAAAATGACACTTCTCAGTAGCCCATGTGACACCTGCGGATTATAATCTAAAACTTCCCTCAACCACTACTTATACTCCTCAATGTCCTCTGAAAACATAATGATACACTACTGGAAATGGAAAAAAGAACACATTGACACCGGTGTGTCAGACCCACCATACTTGCTCCGGACACTGCGAGAGGGCTGTACAAGCAATGATCACACGCACGGCACAGCGGACACACCAGGAACCGCGGTGTTGGCCGTCGAATGGCGATAGCTGCGCAGCATTTGTGCACCGCCGCCGTCAGTGTCAGCCAGTTTGCCGTGGCATACGGAGCTCCATCGCAGTCTTTAACACTGGTAGCATGCCGCGACAGCGTGGACGTGAACCGTATGTGCAGTTGACGGACTTTGAGCGAGGGCATATAGTGGGCATGTGGGAGGCCGGGTGGACGTACCGCCGAATTGCTCAACACGTGGGGCGTGAGGTCTCCACAGTACATCGATGTTGTCGCCAGTGGTCGGCGGAAGGTGAACGTGCCCGTCGACCTGGGACCGGACGTCAGCGACGCACGGATGCACGCCAAGACCGTAGAATCCTACGCAGTGCCGTAGGGGACCGCACCGCCACTTCCCAGCAAATTAGGGACACTGTTGCTCCTGGGGTGTCGGCGAGGACGATTCGCAACCGTCTCCATGAAGCTGGGCTACGGTCCCGCACACCGTTAGGCCGTCTTCCGCTCACGCCCCAACATCGTGCAGCCCGCCTCCAGCGGTGTCGCGACAGGCGTGAATGGAGGGACGAATGGAGACGTGTCGTCTTCAGCGATGAGAGTCGCTTCTGCCTTGGTGCCAATGATGGTCGTATGCGTGTTTGGCGCCCTTCAGGTGAGCGCCACAATCAGGACTGCATAAGACCGAGGCACACAGGGCCAACACCCGGCATCATGGTGTGGGGAGCGATCTCCTACACTGGTCGTACACCTCTGGTGATCGTCGAGGGGACACTGAATAGTGCACGGTACATCCAAACCGTCATCGAATCCATCGTTCTACCATTCCTAGACCGGCAAGGGAACTTGCTGTTCCAACAGGACAATGCACGTCCGCATGTGTCCCGTGCCACCCAACGTGCTCTAGAAGGTGTAGGTCAACTACCCTAGCCAGAAAGATCTCCGGATCTGTCCCCCTTGAGCATGTTTGGGACTGGATGAAGCGTCGTCTCACGCGGTCTGCACGTCCAGCACGAACGCTGGTCCAGCTGAGGCGCCAGGTGGAAATGGCACGGCAAGCCGTTCCACAGGACTACATCCAGCATCTCTACGATCGTCTCCATGGGAGAGTAGCAGCCTGCATTGCTGCGAAAGGTGGATATACACTGTACTAGTGCCGATATTGTGCATGCTCTGTTGCCTGTGTCTATGTGCCTGTGGTTCTGTCAGTGTGATCATGTGATGTATCTGACCCCAGGAATGTGTCAATAAAGTTTCCCCTTCCTGGGACAATGAATTCACGGTGTTCTTATTTCAATTTCCAGGAGTATATTATCAATGCACAACATACATTGCCACAGCTTTAAACTAACAAGCACTCCATTCGAAATGTAGCCGGTGCATTTTTTTAACCAAATGACATTTATCACATTGGTAATGAGCGTGAGGGGCTGTAAATTCAGTTTTTGGTTGGTCCTCTGGCACTACTTCCAACTGATGGTAAATAATTGTTAATTCTGAAGTAGAAATGTGCTGCCGCTGCTTTAAGTTATCCGGCGTTCTGTAATGTCAGGTACTGTATATGCATCTCTCGCTGTTCTATTGCTTGAGTAGTGATAGTAGCGATGGAATCTTTGTCATCTCTTCTGAATGTTTCTTAGGCTCAATGACATCAGGTGCTGCACAGGGGCTAGTACGTTCCGTTATTATGAAATCGTTAAGTTACTGGTAGGATGTTCTAAACGGTTTCCTATATAAGGATGCTTTATCCCCAGTGAAAATCCTGTGCTGTGTTACATCTATTGCCAGCAGTAGGCCACAAAGATTAAGCAGGTCTTGGAGCTCTAACAGCCTCGAGCTCTAACAGTAACTTTTCCGTAACTACCCTCGCTGTGCTCTTCAAATTCCCTACTTGGGTGCACGTAATGCAACTGTGCTGGCAACTTACTTAAGCCTATTATTGTAACAATAAGAATGCAGTGGGAATTTATTTACATCTGTTGGACGTATGTTATGGAAACAAACACTCCA
Organism: Schistocerca gregaria; assembly: GCF_023897955.1. Lineage (NCBI taxonomy): Eukaryota > Metazoa > Arthropoda > Insecta > Orthoptera > Acrididae > Schistocerca > Schistocerca gregaria. Next base: position 1,192,110,000 of record NC_064920.1, read on the forward strand.
AACCGACGTTTCACGTAAGTCACATGCAACGAAAAATCAATAACGCAACCATCTGTGTGTGGCGTGTTTATAATTATGTATTATTTATATTTTAGGACAATTAATCTGTAAAAAAACACACCACATGTCATAAAGAAAGCGTGTAAACCGCCTGAGGATGAATCACAACGATTCGAAACCGGTAAAGGTCCCTTTGAATAAAGGAACTGAAGGTAAATTTGTGGCTGGTTGCTGTCCTAACACCATCACCATAGGAGTAGAATGTTTGGCATTAAGCAGTTAGTGATAAGCGTTTATCGATCAGCATTCACTATTAGGTATTTAGGATTATGCGTTTATCATGTAACGTTTTGCATTTACCATTTACTGTTTAGCATTTATCGTTTACCGTTTGGTGTTTACTAGAGGGGGTATCGGATAAAAAACACAAAACTGGTCTACTTCGATCAACTTGTGTATTTTTTTAGATACTGTGCTGTAAACAGGGTGGGTGCGTTGGTTATAATAAACACAAATGGTTTGCAAGTAAATAACATATCTTGACACCATTTTTACACTGTAAAGATGAATATTTTTGACTTTCAAAGAAACAATGAACTTTCCAGTTGAGGTTACGTAATATTGACTGGAAAGAGAGGAGAGGGAGCAGAAAATTGGCCTGTTTCCATAATGTTGGATATTTAATACTGCACTATATGAAAGTCTGGCAAGAAAGAGAAGGGATATTATGAAGCACACATGTGGAATTGTACAGTACTACTCTATGATTGTTTGCAAAAAGATTCCATACTGTGACTGGCTGGACACAAGCAGTACTGCACTGGGAATAGTTGAAGGTAGGGGGAGGAGGACACAGTTTTTAATTTTCCACTAATTCAGTTCTGCTATTTTCGTCATTATGGATCTTTTAATACTCCATTATGATTGTCTACAAATAAGGGGTATTGTGCTGTGATTGGTTGGTGACAGGGGGAAGGAAGAGAGTTTAAATTTCCACAAATGCAATTGGGCTATTTTTAGTACTGTGTTACGATTGACTGGAGGTTAGAAGAGATGTGTGGCTGCCCACTGATGAGGGTGACATTACTAACTGTGTCATAAGTTCAGGGTGATCTATGCTGTCATGGATGATCTTGGAAAGGTCAGACAACGATTTCGAGGTCAGGTGGTGTGTCCGTAAGGGTTTTAGCTGGCCCAGTGACACCACAGCACAAAGGATTCCATTTGGAGTTTGAACTGCTGACGAATGACGTCGCATTATGTTCACAGATGAATCGAGTTTCTGCATAAGCCCCTGATGACCATCTGTGACTAGCATGGTGGCTACATGCGGAAAGATCCCATTCTTCCAGTGTTTTGGAGATACTGTGGGGAGCCATCTGGTATGAGTTCAGCTCACAGCTGGTACTGACTGAACGAACTCTGGTGGCACAACAGTGCGTCACAGACTTCCTACGTTGTCACGTGCTACCCCTCGTGCGATGGTATCGTGGTGCAATTTTTAACAGGGCAATGCTCTTTCGCACATGGCATGTGTATCTGGGAACTGGCTGCGTGATGTTGAGATACTGCTGTGGCCAGCTAGATCCCCGTATGTGTCCTGAAACAACACTTGTAAGACCAGCTCGAAAGTTAACTCCATCCCAGTGTCAACATTCAGGATGTTCAAATGGTTCAAATGGCTCTAAGCACTATGGGACTTAACATCTCAGGTCATCAGTCCCCTAGACTTAGAACTACTTAAACCTAATTAATCTCACAGATCCATGCCCGAGGCAGTATTCGAATTTGCGACCGTAGCAGCAGCGCGGTTCCGGACTGAAGCGCCTAGATACACTCGGCTACAGCGGCCGGAATTAAGGGTGCAGGGACCAGTTACAACAGTGACATACAATAAAAACACCTATAGCCGTCCTTATGATTTTATTTTAGTTTGTCGTTACCAGTTTCAGCGCTTCATTGCGTCATCTACAGGTTCTTTATGATGTGGTACAGGTTGATATGATCCCCATGCATAGCCTATCAGTAGCCAGCATTACTGGATACGCAGATAATGTGTCAGCGCTCCAACCATCAACTGCCAACTCATGACAGTTGATAGTTGGAGTGCTGACACATTATCTGCGTATCCAGTAATGCTGGCTACTGATGGGTTATGCATGGGGATTATATCAACCTGTAGCGCATTAAAAAGAGCCTGGAAATGACGCAATGAAGCGTTGAAACTGGTAACGACCAACTAAAATAAAATCATAAGGACGGCTATAGGTGTTTTAATTTTTTGTGAAGATAGTAAACGGCCGTCGTCCCAGAGACCTCCTGCTAAATGATGGACATACAGAAGTTACAACAACTCTGGGACAGAGGATACAGCGACTTTATGACGCCATTCCAAACCTCCACTTCTGGCTGCCTAACTTTTTCCTTCAAGCTTTATATGTTTTGACTGAGACAAAAGTAAGCCCCAGCTTATACGGGGGAAAGATGAAGAAAACTGGCTGCGCCCATTCAGATGAGCCATACCGGCATTCACCATAAGAAATGGAGACAAATCATGGTTAACCTGAATGTGGATAGCTAGATGGGTGTTAAAACGGCCGCCCTCTAGAGGACGATTCAAGAGTGCTACTGTGTGACAGATGCGTGGCAAGTTTCCTTTACGTCATGTTACAAAGTTTTCTGAGAGCAAGTCACTCCTCTTTTCACTTTTTTTTTTTTTTTTTGTAGCAAAGCTGCCATCTCATCGCGGTTGTCGGCTGTCAATGTGGAGATAGGGTTGTTTGGCTCTCTAAAGGCCCTCCTCAATCGAGGATGGGGGTTCCATGGCGTCACGATTCCCTTCAGTTCCACATGAAACCGAGAAAAATACCATTTACATCTACATCCATACTCTTCAAGCCACCTGATGGTGTGTGGCGGAGGGTACCTTGAGTACCTCTATCGGTTCTCCCTTATATTCCAGTATCGTATTGTTCGTGGAAAGAAGCATTGTCGGTATGCTTCTGTGTGGGCTCTAATCTCTCTGATTTTATCCTCATGGTCTCTTCGCGAGATGTACGTAGGAGGGAGCCATATACTGCTTGACTCTTCGGTGAAGGTATGTTCTCGAAACTTCAACAAAAGCCCGTACCGAGCTACTGAGCGTCTCTCCTGCAGAGTCTTCCATTGGAGTTTGTCTATCATCTCCGTAACGCTTTCACGATTACTAAATGATCCTGTAACGAAGCGCGCTTTTCTCCGTTGGATCTTCTCTACCTCTTCTATCAACCCTATCTGGTGCGGATCCCACACTGCTGAGCAGTATTCAAGCAGTGGGCGAGCAGGCGTACTGTAACCTACTTCCTTTGTTTTCGGATTGCATTTCCTTAGGATTCTTCCAATGAATCACAGTCTGGCATCTGCTTTACCGACGACCGACTTTATATGATCATTCCATTTTAAATTACTCCTAATGCCTACTCCCAGATAATTTATGGAATTAACTGCTTCCAGTTGCTGACCTGCTATTTTGTAGCTAAATGATAAGCGATCTTTCTTTCTATGTATTCGCAGCACATTACACTTGTGTGCATTGAGATTCAATTGCCATTCCCTGCACCATGCGTCAATTCGCTGCAGATCCTCCTGCATTTCAGTACAATTTTCCATTGTTACAACCTCTCGATACACCACAGCATCATCCGCAAGAAGCGTCAGTGTACTTCCGATGTCATCCACAAGGTCATTTATGTATATTGTGAATAGCAACGGTCCTACGACACTCCCCTGCGGCACACCTGAAATCACTCTTACTTCGCAAGACTTCTCTCCATTGAGAATGACATGCTGCGTTCTGTTATCTAGGAACTCTTCAATCCAGTCACACAATTGGTCTAATGGTCCATATGCTCTTACATTGTTCATGAAACGATTGTGGGGAACTGTATCGAACGCCTTGCGATAGTCAAGTAACACGGCATCTACCTGGGAAACCGCGTCTATGGCCCTCTGAGTCTCGTGGACGAATAGCGCGAGCTGGGTTTCACACGACCGTCTTTTTCGAAACCCATGCCGATTCCTACAGAGTAGATTTCTAGTCTCCAGAAAAGTCATTATGCTCGAACATAGTACGTGTTCCAAAATTCTAAACTCCTGGAAATGGAAAAAAGAACACGTTGACACCGGTGTGTCAGACCCACCATACTTGCTCCGGACACTGCGAGAGGGCTGTAGAAGCAATGATCACACGCACGGCACAGCGGACACACCAGGAACCGCGGTGTTGGCCGTCGAATGGCGCTAGCTGCACCGCCGCCGTCAATGTCAGCCAGTTTGCCGTGGCATACGGAGCTCCATCGCAGTCTTTAACACTGGTAGCATGCCGCGACAGCGTGGACGTGAACAGTATGTGCAGTTGACGGACTTTGAGCGAGGGCGTATAGTGGGCATGCGGGAGGCCGGGTGGACGTACCGTCGAATTGCTCAACACGTGGGGCGTGAGGTCTCCACAGTACATCGATGTTGTCGCCAGTGGTCGGCGGAAGGTGCACGTGCCCGTCGACCAGGGACCGTTCCGCGGCGACGCACGGATGCACGCCAAGACCGTAGGATCCTACGCAGTGCCGTAGGGGACCGCACCGCCACTTCCCAGCAAATTAGGGACACTGTTGCTCCTGGGGTATTCGGCGAGGACCATTCGCAACCGTCTCCATGAAGCTGGGCTACGGTCCCGCACACCGTTAGGCCGTCTTCCGCTCACGCCCCAACATCGTGCAGCCCGCCTCCAGTGGTGTCGCGACAGGCGTGAATGGAGGGACGAATGGAGACGTGTCGTCTTCAGCGATGAGAGTCGCTTCTGCCTTGGTGCCAATGATGGTCGTATACGTGTTTGGCGCCGTGCAGGTGAGCGCCACAATCAGGACTGCATACGACCGAGGCACACAGGGCCAACACCCGGCATCGTGGTGTGGGGAGCGATCTCCTACACTGGCCGTACACCTCTGGTGATCGTCGAGGGGACACTGAATAGTGCACGGTACATCCAAACCGTCATCGAACCCATCGTTCTACCATTCCTAGACCGGCAAGGGAACTTGCTGTTCCAGTGCACGTCCGCATGTATCCCGTGCCACCCAACGTGCTCTAGAAGGTGTAAGTCAACTACCCTGGCCAGCAAGATCTCCGGATCTGTCCCCCATTGAGCATGTTTGGGACTGGATGAAGCGTCGTCTCACGCGGTCTGCACGTCCAGCACGAACGCTGGTCCAACTGAGGCGCCAGGTGAAAATGGAATGGCAAGCCGTTCCACAGGACTACACCCAGCATCTCTACGATCGTCTCCATGGGAGAATAGCAGCCTGCATTGCTGCGAAAGGTGGATATACACTGTACTAGTGCCGACATTGTGCATGCTCTGTTGCCTGTGTCTATGTGCCTGTGGTTCTGTCAGTGTGATCATGTGATGTATCTGACCCCAGGAATGTGTCAATAAAGTTTCCCCTTCCTGGGACAATGAATTCACTGTGTTCTTATTTCAATTTCTAGGAGTGTACAACCGATCGACGTTAGAGATATAGGTCTATAGTTCTGCACATCTGTTCGACGTCCCTTTTGGAAAACGGGGAGGACCTGTGCCCTTTTCCAATCCTTTGGAACGCTACGCTCTTATAGAGACCTACGGTACATCGCTGCAAGAAGGGGGGGCAAGTTCCTTCGCGTACTCTGTGTAAAATCACATACGAGTGATTATACTTAATCATAACTGACGCTAAGTGCGTTCGCTCAAGCGGAGTGACAGTAGAGGCTTGAGCAGTGATTTGTGACACTACAGAGTCGGTGAATATTCCAGATAGCGTCCCGGCTGCCAGCGGATGTCTGCAGGTGTCTGTGTGACCCGCCCCCTCTGCCCGGGATAATGGAGCTCTGGCGGGGCGACCTAGATTTCGCCCATCGATTCCGTCAATAATTGCCGTTCGCTCGGCCCGGCGTGCCTAGCTAGTGCTGCACTATTCAGACGACTGTCAACTGACCTGAGCGGGAGCCGGCGTCCCTCTGAATTTCTTAAGAGCGCGACGTGGTAACTGTCTTAGCATAGAGTTCCGCTCCATTATTCACAATTTGCGTCAGCACCCTCATTAATTTTTCGTACGTTCTCTCTTTCACAGAAATACACTCTCACGTTTCGAAATGGTCTGTTCGATCTATCGTTCATTCACATCTGCGTCGTTAGAATAGAATCACCCGACTCAAAAGTCTTGTGAATAATATAGCAGTGCTGTACAGTGTCATTTGAGATACAGATCACCACTTTTCGAACGTTTGCCGTAGACACAATGTATGTGCCAATAAAGGTTGTGAGGGATGGGAAAGAACAACCGCGGTTTAGTTGTCATATTAGAACGTTACTTCGGAAACAAAGAGAGTTAAACAAAGTCGCGACCATTTTTGAGAAACCGAAACTGAATGACGCCAGAATCAACCTAGGGAAATAAAACGCAGAAGCACGAATTCGAAAGTAATATCTAGCCTATCAACCTGACGGAAAATCCTACAAACTTTCGGTCTCATATAAATTTTCTTAAAGGGTAAATAAAGTGTGTACAATAGCTGACTATTAAGCAAAAACGGTAGTGGAACCAAAAACATACTTTCAATTGACAAGCACAGCAATCAGTCGCCCTCTTGTTGCAGCTTTTATTCAGCAAATCTGGATTTCGGCTAGTGCCTAGCCATTATCAGTGCACCATCTCATAATATCAATGCATGTTCTAGTGCGTCAGTCCCCTGTTGTTCGGGCTTCTACCACAGTTCTTTCGAGACTACTCCTAGACTCCTAGAAGTCTTGAAAGAGCTGTGACAGAAGAACGAACAACAGGCATCGATACTATGAAATAGTGCATTGATAACGGCTAGGTCCTCCCTAGACGAAATTAAGATTTTCTGAATGAAACCTGCAAGAAACGGAGGACTGATTGCTGTGCTCTATCATTTGAAAGTTATATGACAGTCGCTGAGTGCACCAGTGTACAACTTTGGTTCCACCGCTTTTCCCCCAACATTTGAGGCTGTAATGAAACAAATTGGTTACACATGTATCATTTAAAGTACTTTCCATCGCTGGCCACTACTTTCTCCCATCTTTCGGACAGTGTACGAACGCCGCATCAAAAAAATTGTTCACCTTTTGAAGCGATCCACGAACCAATTTGTGACTTCCTCATGAATTCGGAAGTGTTGGTCAGCCACGCCATGCGCTATTGATTTAAACAGGTGACCGTCAGAGGGAGCAATGTCTGGAAAATACGGCGGGTGGGGTTGGACGTCCCATTTTAACGTTTCCAAGTATGTTTTGACCTCTTTTGCAACGTGGGTTTGGCGTTGTAGTGCTGCAAAATCATTTTATCGTGCCTCTCGTTGTGTTGCGGCCGTTTGTCTTTTAATGCTCTGCTCAAACGCATTAATTCCCCAGAGCCTGGGGAATGTTTCCAGAATGAGATTTTCACTCTGCAGCGGAGTGTGCGCTGATATGAAACTTCCTGGCAGATTAAAACTGTGTGCCCGACCGAGACTCGAACTCGGGACCTTTGCCTTTCGCGGGCAAGTGCTCTACCATCTGAGTCTTAATCTGCCAGGAAGTTTCATATCAGCGCACACTCCGCTGCAGAGTGAAAATCTCATTCTGGAAACATTCCCCAGGCTGTGGCTAAGCCATGTCTCCGCTATATCCTTTCTTTCAGGAGTGCTAGTTCTGCAAGGTTCGCAGGAGAGCTTCTGTAAAGTTTGGAAGGTAGGAGACGAGATACTGGCAGAAGTAAAGCTGTGAGTACCGGACGTGAGTCGTGCTTCGGTAGCTGAGATAGTAGAGCACTTTCCCGCGAAAGGCAAAGTTCCCGAGTTCGAGTCTCGGTCGGGCACACAGTTTTAATCTGCCAGGAAGTTTCAGGTTGAGAGTTGTCAACATCTATTACACAATCCCATAATCAACGAGCACCACATGACATTATAACACACAGAATTTGTACATCAGGAGGCATACCGTACTAAATTATCCATAATGGAGCACATGATGAAATTGGCTGTAAGAACGGTACATTTTCTTAAGTTTGTAGAGAGTGAGATTCAACAGTTTTTGATAGAACTGGACGAAAAATATGGAGACATATATTAGTGCGTTTGTTAAATCAAGGGTATGCCTGGGACGATTTTCTATTTAAGACTCACTACCGCTGGATTTCTGAAGGGAAAAGGAAAACACGAACCAAAATAGGAGATCCGGAATAGATTGCAGAGGTCGCATTTTTGTGGACTTAAGTGCACACTTGAATGCCATCAGCAGGACGTTACAAGGTGAAAAGCGACCTGTTGCTGGTTCATAAGCAGAGTGGATATAAATCAAAAATCACATCATCGAAGGAACAACTTTGGACAAAGAACACCGTGAATTTCCCTAAGCTGTCTGGTGTTAAAAAAAAAAACACGTACTTCGAAGAATTCTTTACGGCGTTGAATAAATTAGAGGAACAGTTTTCTCAAAGTTTTCAGAACACTGCCAGCCCCTCATATGTTTTTGAGCTATTTTTGAGGCCGTTCGTCGTTTCAGTTGAACGTTGTGTCTGCACACGTGCATACGAACTGCTCGATCTGCAGTGTAAAAACAGATGTTGTTTTACTGTAAGACTGTTTCTATGTAGGTTTCTTTGGAAACAATTGCCTCGTCTCCAAAATGAGGTTGCAAATACGATATCAATGTTCCGATCAACATATGTGAGCGAAAGACCTTTTTAGCCTTCCGTAATTAAATCGGTAAAAACGGAACCCTTACAGGATCACTTTATTGTCTGTCTGTCTGTTTGACTGCCCGATTGTTAAAACGCCTGTCTTTCAAGATCTGGTAGACTTATCAAGTTTAAATTTAAGCCTCATACTAAGGTTTACGGTCCCTTGCCAGTGTAAGAAATTGAGGCTTCTAAGTGAATGCGCTCAAAAGATACGGCCATTTTAGTCACACATTTTCATAATCGCAAACTCACTCCATCAAACCTATAGTGTACTTCCTATTGATCGAGAATCACGAAATTTTGCAAGAAGACAGATTTCACAATACAACTAAAGGAAAAAAATCCTAAATTGTTAATTTGTAGTTATAACACATGAAAAATTTTTTGTCAATTGTTGTTCGACTGTCTATCAGTCCGTCTGTTAAAAAACCTTATTCTCAGGGAGGAATTGACGCATTAAGTTGAAATTTATGCCACATACTAACAGCTACAGTCTATTACTGATTTAATAAATGTAAGCTTCTACCTCAATCTTATCAAAAGATACAGGCATTTACGTCACATATTTTGACACTAGCAAATTCACTAATAAAACCCTTAATGGTATTTCCCGTTGCTAGAATCATGAAACTTGGCAAGCAACAAGTTTTCACAGTGAAAGTAAAGGAAAAATTCCGTGAAGTGTTAGTATGTATTATATCACACGAGATTTTTCTTTTTGTCATGTGTTGTCCGAATGTCTGTCTGCCCATCTGTTAAGACCCCTCTTTTCTCAGTAACGGTTACAGGCATCAAGTTGACATTTATGTCACATACTGAGGTCTGTGGGTCCTTGATGCCTGAAGAAATTGAAGTATCAAAGTCAATGGAATCAAAAGATACGGTAATCTACGTCGCATATTTTCGTAGTCACCAACTTACTCCATCAAAATCTATAGCGTACTTCGCATGGATATAGAATTATGAAATTTGGCAAGAAGGATTGTTTAGCAGCAAAAGAAAATGAAAAACCCCGAAAAGTGTTAACTTGTAATTATATCACACAAAAAATTCTTTTGTTTGTCCGTCTGTCCGTTTGTTAAGACGCCTTTTTTTCCGCAACGGTTAGGCGTGTCAAATTGAAATTTATGAGATGGACTAAGGCCTATAGCCCCTCTGTGGTATAAAAAATTTAAGCTTAAAAGTCAATGCAATCGAAAGATACGGCCATCTATGTCAGAAATTTGATACCTGCAAACTTACCCATTAAAACCATTATGACACTTCCCTTTGACCTACAACCATGAAATTTGACCGTAAACAAGGTTTCAAATTAAAAAAAATGGCTCTGAGCACTATGCGACTTAACTTCTGAGATCATCAGTCGCCTAGAACTTACAACTAATTAAACCTAACTAACCTAAGGACATCACACACATCCATGTCCGAGCCAGGATTCGAATCTGCGATCGTAACGGTCGTTCGGCTCCAGACTGTAGCGCCTAGAACCGCACGACCACTCCGGCCGGCTTCAAATCACAAGTAGAGGAAGAAATCAAAAAGTTTTAATTTGTTATTATATCTGACAAACATTTTTGTTCATTTTTTATGCGATTTCAGACTTAAAATATTCTCAGAAGACTTGAAATGTCCGTCATCCCTATCTTCCCACTATCGATGTCGATAACAGGCAAAGATCATCGAGATACTCGATTGTTGGCGAGTATGAGCTGTCTACATACGTAATGAAGTTTGTACGTTTGTACGTAGTCCTACTCGCACCTAGGCAAATTTATTTCGATTACGGAACTAAATAACCAATAATTTAGTTCACAACCTCATTGACAAAAATCTTCGAATCTGTTTGCGTCTGTAGTGTGACCTTAGTTTTTACCTGATATAAATTTTATTATGTCTTCGACGAACCAAAAATAATTAAACACTAGTGAAAATTAGTTTTAGTTTTGTTTGCTATTTATGTTACTGAGAAATTTGAAGCAAAGCCACATGCAGAGTGTTCAGTGCTCCTAGCTCGACTGCAGTGACATGTAGTGCCATGAGCTGACAGTTTGCCTCTCTTCCCTCTTATAGCGAGAGCTCTGCACGCGTGCAGGGACCTTGGCCGTCCCAGCAGTACACCATACAACAAATCATACGATTAAAAATTACCTATTATGCAACGAGGGTTTTCATAAAAAAAAGAAAATCCACTGACTGGTGAAAAGCATCGTACCGAAAATAAAACAAACGTTAAAAAACGAAATATTTTTAGTATTCCTCAAAGGGACCTACGTTAGCCGCAGTACCCTTATGAACAAGTTAAGAAAGCTGTTTGATTCGCTCGAAGTAATTAATGCTGTTGTGAGAGTACGTCTTCCTAGATGTTCCCGTTGCACTTACATTTCCTGCGGTGGCTATGACTGATTTCCCCCTATACTATTTAGTTATCAGTCAACGACTAGCTGAAGTGAAGATTTTAATTGAAGAACTATTTGTTTATGGAGAGCGCAATTTCCCTTTATACGTCATGTATATAAAAATACATCCTGTATGCCACAATGACACTATGAAATTTTTCGAGTAAAAAGAAGCTACGTTAATATTTTTTACTGCTTATTTAGCCCGAACAGCTGAAGGCTTGGAGGCCCTTTCTTGCATTTGACCATGAACAACGTATACCAAAGATGTTACAAAACATTTCCAATAATAATAAGGGCATTTAGAATGATATAGATTAGGTTGGCACATCTGAAGCAATGTTGAGTATTATCGCAAGCGGAATGAATAAAGAACGAGTAGAAGATAGAAATGACAATAACAGTGACTATTAAGGAGGAAGATAATATAAATAGAGAACAGTGGGTAGGAAAAAATGACGAGAATGAGCTGCAGAGAATGTGGTAGAGATGGCTATTGAGGCAGAAGGTGGACCATCAGCTGTCTTTTGAAGTTTGGAAGGGATTTAATGTATATAATATTTTGAGAAAGATCGTTCTAAAGTCTTGTTCCCAACACAGAAAATAATTTAGAGAACATGGCACTGTTGTGTGGTGGTAGAGAGAGAATTTTATTTTGTTGAGAACTAGTATTTCTGTTGTGCTGTTCAGATAGCAGTGGAGAGTCGAAGACAAATCCTGACTGAGTAAAGTATAGAGGAAACATAGAATATGACAGGCTCCACGCTTGATGGCGTACTAACTACGTCGCATCTTACGCAGATGTGAAGCTTTCGGCCACTTTGTTTTCTGTAGATTCTGAAAGGCATTGTTGGCGTCAAGGGTAAACTTTGCTTTTTCCTTGACCCGCTTAAGTCATTTACGTGTAGGACTTGTGTCCATATCCTGTAGAATAATCTTTGTTCTCACAGGCGGCAGAGTTAAGGAAGGTTACAGAATAATTATGATATGTTAGGATGCTCTACCCTTACACTGACTATCAACTGCCAAAGAAAAGTAATGCTGACATCTATGCAGTCCGATTGTGAAATCTATAGGCCGCACCTCCTACTCTTCCTTTTCTATCCTATCCGCGGATGATACTAGGAAATAAGACTGTTCCTATCCTTAGCCAGAAAACGAATTTCTGTAATTTTATAGTCGCGGTACTACGCGAGATATTTGTTGAAGGATGTAATAGGTTTCCTGAGCCCTTCTGGAACGTGGCTTAGGCTTCACGCCATGCACGACGCCTCTCTTGTATAGCCTGTCCACTGCAGTTCTTTGTGCATTTTTCTGACACACACATGCCGTGTTCGAAAACTGGAAAAATGAGGATTGACTGACCACGCTGGGTGGTTTCACAAGACAGTCCCGGCAAGAAAACAGCATGCTTTTGGGCCTAACAATGCTTACCACTGCCACCCCAAACAGATGTTCCTGCAAAATGTTAGATCATTTTCGTGAGAGAGTTCTTGAGGAACTCTACAGATCTATTTGGTTGCCGTTACTGGCCCTGATCCTGGGTGTCATCCATGTCCAAGCACAGGTATCCTTTTATTTGATTTGTTCATCTTGGTGAGAGCTAACAATCTGACACTGAGATTTTCTTCTCTCTCTAAACTAGGCAACACTTACCGAATAGTTTGGAAAGTTTTCGTATAAATCATCAGGTAAGTACTTACTAAACAAAACATCAAGCTCCAATATAATTAAGTGTCCTTCAGTTTGGTCTACATAATTATGTGAATCATTAATTCGCAAAACAGCTTAAGTTCTTGTAGGTAAGTTTTCGGAAACAACAAAAGAGCTTGTATGTTACTGAAGCAAATACTGCACTGAATTAGTGTATGATATATGTACAAGTAAATGACATAAGACTGTCATTAAAAAAAACATGATCTTGTAACTTCATCTTGAAATATTGTTTTAAATAAGATGGCTTTAAGTCATTTCTCACATTAACTACATTTGTGCTTCTTATGTAATAAAATTCTGGTATGTAACCACATAAAATGAATTTTATCTATTGAAAAAGATGGAATACAGAAAACAGTAAAACACGAAGGGAAATAAAGATGTGAAAAAACTTAACAAAAACAAATTGCCATTTTGTTCGTTTATCTTTGTTTCCCAAGCCGCGTTTTTTTTTTTCATAAAATGCTGTGGATCCATCATTGTTAGAAATGTACTTGAACATTTTGCGTGCATCAGTAATTTTGTTTTCATTGAGTAGACACAAGCCATTTGCATAAACGTGTCTGTTTGGTAGTTCTGGGATATGTGAATACGTTAGCATAAAAAAATGTTCAATTATTCCAGCTATTAATGGTTTTACCACAACTATTCCGATCTGTTTTGCAGAAAAGCAGAATTCCATAAAAGTTTAAATAGTGAAGGTACATCACTAACAGAAGTCTCTATGAGGTTGACATTCCTTTCTTAACAATGTCACCTCTAATTCCTCTAATTATAAAAATCTTCACTTTCAGCGATAGTACCTGCAAAATTTGCTTTAGCACTAAAGCTAACTACGTGTTCAAACACGTCCTTCATTGTGTAGAGTCTACACACACGCCTCAGTCTTCTTTTCAATATGTCGAAATCCCTAACCGATGGCAGAAAAGGGTGTCCTCTGATGAGCAAAAGAAGTCTGATGTTCAGAAAACGCCACTGAGCAAGTGCAGCCATTAAAAATCTTACGAGAGTGTTGTTCTTATTCCGGGCTGTACATCTGTCACAAGACAAGCAAAGTTGTTGAACACTGGATGAAAGACGAGTAATGAAATAATGAAGGAAGGAACTGCATACCTTACAAGCAAAACATAAATCCTGGACTAAGGCCGTTTCGTCGGTAAACAACAATATTTAGTTACTGGAAATGCTGAAGATGCAGTCTTAAGTAATGTTGGTATTAAATGATGCGAATTGGGCATCTGAGCAGAACTCTACTCATAACTCAGAATTCGTTTTGCATATTCAGCATTCACATAGAGAACCGAAAAAGAAGAAAACTGAAGTACTTGTGATATTGAAGAATACTGAAAATTGTCTTGACTGATAAAAAAGGAGTAAATGCTCCGCAGTAACTGGGAGGAAAGGATTATGTAGAAGGGGCATGATGGTAGGAATGTGTTGAGACATCAGGGAATGGCTTCCGTGATACTAGAGGGACCCTTAGAGGGCAGGAACAATGCTTTTGGCATTTGGCGTTTTGCTTTTGTTTGCTTTGGTTCATATCTGACGAAACGAGCTGAGCTATGTTTGTAACTTGTATCTCTCATCTCAGGTACTACAATGTTCCTAACATTGTTATTTAGTGGATAAATTAATCTCTAGCTATTTCCGCTGCGAAGTCACTGACTCCAGATTTGTTTTCTATTTTTGCCCCTTCATTAGCGTCTGCCTCTGCAGAAGAGGTATTTACGTCAAATATTAACCGAAATTTAATCGCCTGTTGTCAGTTTCGGCTCGTTTCTCCCCCTCGTGTAGCACGGCCGGCGCGCTGCAACGTGAGAGGTACTTATAAGTGGGTATTAAGGACGGGGTAACGACGAGCCCTCGCAGAGCGCTGCTCTCCAGAAGTTGCTGGAGAAGGCCGCTCCGCTGGAAGCCTCGCCGGCTCTTACCGGGGCTTTGCTGGAAATGGCTCTCCAGCCGGCAGGCGGGGCCCGGCCGCCATAATCCTCGGGCCTCAGCTGCGTCCGCCGGCGGCCGCGCTTTCCTTTCTGGAGTGCCCACAGCGCTGGAACCATAACTCTGCTAGCTTCCGGAAATTTCCCGCCCGGACACCACTCCGCACTCCAGCCAAACACTAGACCTTTCTCTCGAGATAATGGATAGGCATGAAGGTACTGCTTACCGTATCACATTCTTTACCGCACTTGAAATGTGTGCAAAGTTTCTATTGGGTGGCATAGTCATAAGCATCCCTGGCGTTGAAAACCAACTCAACCAGCTCACAGCGAATAAACCGCGAGGTACTGGTGAAATTTCAGTCGGTTATACAGCCTAGAGTTCCGCTCTACCAAAACTACGGTTCGGGAGTTCATACACTCCATAAACGACACAGTAAATGATAGGATTACCGATAGAATTAACAGCGTTGATAAGGAAAGAAACATAAACCAATGTGTGAGAGAGGAACTGGGAGCCGACAATTTCTCTTCGTTTCTTTGCTGGTTTGATTGTTTGTTTTGCACATAATTAGAGCCGTACATCATTCAGTGCTAGTCTATTGTGCATTTTATATGCTCACAAAATATAAATTGCATTTTATAAGTAATAAAAATTAGTTGATCTCGTAGCTTCTGCGCCTTTATGCAGCCAATGCAACTACTTTTGATGCAAGTACAGTTTACATGCACAAACATGAAAAATATATATAAATATTATTATTGTTTCATACTTAATATAATGTTCGTCATCATAATTAATGGCAAGAGTTTCCCTTTATTACTGATAAATCCATTAGTTGTTTATGAATAACAAAAACATGTTCTATTCAAGTTCGATGCAGTATCGAAGCGATGTTTGATATATTTTTGATTTATTGGCTTCTTTTATTTTACCTTTTTCTGGAGGAAATTGCCTTTCCAAGCTCTATGTAATAATTCTGTATTGTTTTCGTTTCTATACAGCGTCCCTTTGTTTCAAGAAACAAATCAACAATTTTCGAATAAAACCTGAATTAAACATTGACAAGTTCAGTTTTGCCGTAAGTAGTATCTATTTCTAAGTAACAGACAGGACGATAACTATGCAGAATAAAAATGTTCCGTAGGTTACAAGACCTCTTGTATATTCTCACTCAGTTTCTAGACTGCTTACTACTTACGGTTTTTAGCGGAATCTAGTAAGACACTGATCGCATCGGTACAGAAAGTGATCGTTATGGGGTAGCGCCCGATAGGTATGCAACACACCTAACAAACAGATAACGCAGATACAACCTTAAGCGACCAAAGCTACTAGTAAAACTACACTCACGGTAGACTACAGTAGCCTACTGTAGTTTTGCGACTCTGTCTGCACCACTGACCCCTTCTTAAAGTGCATTTATAGTTAACTAGCTGACAAACCCAACATTGCCTGGGTATCCATTTTGACAATTTCCATTAGAAACGAAAACAAAAAATTAACTGTGTTTGTAGTGTAAAAACCGAGCTACGATAGGTGATAGGTGGTTCTTACCCCCATAAGCGACTGTTGCCTGACAGTAAATGATATGCGCACCAAGTTTGGTAGAAATAGGTCCAGTGGCTTACATGTAAATCTACGTAATTACTCTGCTATTCACAGTAAAGTGCCTGGCAGAGGGTTCAATGAACGACCTTCAAGCTGTCTCTCTACCGTTCCATTCTCAAACGGCACGCGGGAAAAACGAGCACTTAATTTTTCCATGCGAGCCCTGATTTCTCTTATTTTATCGTGATGATCATATCTCCCTATGTAGGTGGGTGCCAACAGAATGTTTTCACAATCGGAGGAGAAATCTGGTGAATGAAATATAATGAGCAGATCCCGTCGTAATGAAAAACGCCTTTGTTTTAATGATTCCCACTCCAATTCACATATCATGTCTGTGACTCTATCTCCCCTATTTCGCGATAATACAAAACGAGCTGCCGTCCTTTGTACTTTTTCAATGTCATCCGTCAGTCCCGCGTGATGCGGATTCCACACCGCACAGCAATACTCCAGAATATGGCGGACAAGCGTAGTGTAAGCAGTCTCTTTGGTAGACCTGTTGCACCTTCTAAGTGTTCTGCCAATGAATCGCAGTCTTTGGTTTGCTCTACCCAGAATATTATCTATATGATCGTTCCAATTTAGGTTATTTGAAATTGTAATCCCTACGTAGTTAGTTGAATTTACAGCCTTCAGATTTGTGTGACTTACCGCGTAATCGAAATTTAGCTGATTTCTTTTAGAACTCATGTGAGTAACTTCACACTTTTCCTTATTTAGGGTCAATTGCCACTTTTTGCACCTTGCAGATTTCTTATCTAAATCATTTTGTAAGTCAAGTCGTTCTGATCATCTGATGACTTTACAAGACGCTGAATGACAGCACCATCTGCAAGCAATATAAGACTGCTACTCACATTGTCTCGTACGTCGTTAATATAGATTAGGAGTTAGAAGGAGATAGATCAGGGTTACATCAGGATTAGAAGAAGATGTGGTACACACAGATGTGCATGCACCCATTTTTATAATATATATCGGTTACCACACTGCAGATGGTCCCAGGAGACGAAAAATGATCCTCAGGTGACAATCATGTATTGGCGTTTCGTAACTAAGACCGATGTGGGTGAAACTACACGACAATAGTTCGAAAACGTTCGAGTAAACAACTAAATACGAATCCTCAGGCGGGCTGTTTGCATGATAACTGTGAATATGTGGTTACCACCTACCACTGACTTTAGTAGGTAGTATTGTAATAGTACAAATTTACTTAAAATGTAAGATCCCATCTAAATGGGCTCAAAATCCATCCATTGCCTACCGTAACAAGATAATACAATAATGCTTCCGTACGTCACATGCTAGAAGTTACTGTATACTAGTGCTTTTGAGGAAAGTGGTCCTTCCAGAGTAACTTACAAATTCTTTCAATCAACTCTGGGCCATATCGTAAAAGTGGTAAAATTCGATGCTCCAGTTTTTCAGCCGCACCAATGGAAATGCTATTCACTAACGTTTGAGATATGAGATAGAAAAATCTTGGCTCATCTTCATCGGAATTTTTTCTTAATAGATTATAATCTCTACGTTAACCATAACATCTTCCCAAGCGTTGTCATTTGTCTTAACTACTGTACTGTGACTTATTTCGTTACTCTTCGCAGATCGCTTTGTCACTATGCATATTATGGGCTAATTCTTGAATTTTATTTCTCTGATAGTATTTCATTCGTGTGTTATGTCTTCCCGTATTTAAAAATCATAACGACGCAGTCTGCGTCTCACAAGGACTTCATATATAAGGACAATGAAGTAACATATCACCCCAGCAGTCGATCGTGTGCGTAAATTTTGTCCATAATTCTGACATTACGCGGTTATGACATTAAGAAGTAGAGGTTTTAAACTTCATGTGGGCCGGTTGTCTGTCAGTGGCCCAACCCTACTGCAGCAGCCTAATGTCCGAGCACGAAGTACGGTGTTCAAGAAGAGGGAATAGAAAAGGGACATGGACATACCTGCCTAACGTGTTTTAAAAACACAAGTAATTCTTCTTGAAAAATGGGTAAGTAATATGAATATGATAATGTACTTTCTTACCTATAGTCCATATATTGTGAAGCACAATAATTACGTTGAGATAACTGTCTTACTGTTTAAACAACTTTAAAATATATAACAAAAGCAAATGTCTTGTATTTGCAGATAAATACTACTTACCTTGCAAAGTTCGTCTCAATGTCAAGGCTAGTTCCTTTTTTCCTCTATAACTTATTGTACATATTTTGGCCAGGGTCGATTAATGACAAGTCACTGAACAATATGCTGAATTTGATACATTTCTTTCTTTTATTTGCATGTCCTTGAAATACAGTTTGCCATCACATATTTGACACTTTTCAAATATACATTTTGCAGCTTGATTGAGCCGTCCAAAAACATAATGGATCAGAGAGCAACATGTACCAAACTCAGTAGATACTAAACTCACTCTGGCCTACTTAGTGCCAAAGATTTGTGTATATATTAAACCTAAAAATAATTATTTATGTGAAGATTTAGAATCTTAATGGCTAATAACAAAGGTTGCAGATTGTGCCAAAGTGAAAAATAGTAGCTCCTTGTTATTTTATAAAACAGATTTTATTATGAATGTTAAAATTAGAAAATTATAAACGAAGACAGAAATTTTATTTACATAGAAACTGAGGCATGACAGTATTATATTTACTGGAAATTTATTATCTGATCATTTAAGTTGACTGCTGAGATTACTCTTTTTCACTAAATAATTAATAATAAAAATATGAAATCAGAAAAATAGTTTTATGTAATTAAATACGTGCAGAGATATCTTCAGATGAGGAATATATAATTTAAGTAAAAAGGTTAACTCAAGTATGGCTACAGTCTAAATGGAATCGAACATTTCGGCTAGCATGCGAAAGCTCCGAGGAGGCGGTCGCGCGGTTCCAGACTGAAGCGCCTAGAACCGCTCGGCCACACCGGCCGGTAGTCACTTCAGTAGCTGGTATATGTACACAACGGCTTCCGCCGCGAACTGGAAAATTTCTCCTTGCGTCAGATCCTTTGTTTTCTCGTCGTCCTTGATTCTACATTTTGCGCTGATGGTTAAGGATGGGAAAAATCACCGACCGGTTAAAACGATACAGATATTTTACTTCTGAAAAACCGGTATTTTTCAGTATTTGTCTCATCTCGGTTATAATGGACGTCACGTGTTAAGGTTACTGGATCCCAAAGCAGCATAAGGAGCAAGTCGAACTGGTGCTTCATGTACGATACTGGAGCCGCAGTACCTAGGAAGGCCAAGGAATATTTTACGAGACATTCACCCATAACTCATCGTACTGCCATCCAGGCTACACAACGTACGCTGCGGATGGAGAGAAGATAACTGAGGTAGGTGACCTCTGTCCTAAGATAGTACACTGCGCTGGTGCAAGTTATCATGGAATTGCGGACTTTAAGAAGTAACAGTGATGGGTGGAATTACTTGCGAATAGTGCAGTCCCACAACGTATTGTCTGGTGCGCCCACACTGCCGCAGGCGCATATATCATTTATCTGTCTTCTGATTTTGTTGTATAGAGACGTGCATAAGGGCCATGGCTAGTCAGCTAATGTATCAGTCCACTCGATGGATTAAGAAATTTCATGTTTAATCTCTCCCTGATGTTAGGAAGAAATTCGTATGTCCTCCTGCCACTGCCTGAAGTGTCCCATTCATTTTGCCACAGTTGTAATATGCGATCTTTTGTTGCCTATTTCGAATTGGCCTCAGTCCCAAGCACCCTTCATACGCCTATTTGATTGCCTTTCTTTAACCAGTAAAACGCTCCCCTTTTCCTAATTTCCAAGTCTAGTGGGCATATTCCTAGAATTAATAATGAAGAATCATTCGGGATAATGCAGTAGGTGCCCGTTAATTTTAGTGGCACGCCACACTGAACTCTTCTCGCTGTTTAGACTGCCTTCATTAGCTGCAATCTATGAGCCCAGGCCCTCGCACTATATCCTATGATTGATGCTAATATAGATCGTTAGTACACACTGAATGTCTTCAAGGTTAGCTGAAATTTCCTATTTGCAAGGGTTATAATTTTATTCGTCACGTTTGTACCTTTTCTGCCTGCTTCCTCTACATGATGTGCAAGTTACGACGTTCGTCCTGATATACATCTAGACATTTTGTTACTGCGCTTCTCCTAAACGTTACATCATTTAATTTTATTTCAGGGGCTCTTATTAGGCTCCCTTACAGCAGGCAGTACGTTGTTTTGTCAGTGGTAGTGACAATTTAACACTTCGACACCAGCACTGAAGATCATGGAGGACCGCATTCTATTTGTCTTCCACAATTCTACTGGAGTTACCACTTCCAAAGAAACATCACGATAGCTGCACATGTTACCGCTGTCATGCAAATCTGTAGTACGGGCTCCAGGGCTACATTCAAAAACTCCGGACCACGTACGGATCCCTGCAGACAGCATTCTGTTATTGTCTTCGTTATTTTCTTTCTTGGGCTTGTTAAAATAGCATGTCGTCCATGGCAATAATCTCTCAGGCACACAGCGCTTCTAGACCCTCCGAATGCCTAAGGCAACCAAAGACAAACGGCCAGCATAGGTTATCGAAAGCGCCAGCATTATCAATCATCGCTAGAGCATACGCAGATTGAGTATCTGTCGCTAGGGAAATCGCCTTACTAATTGCGTCTTCAGTTGACTTGCCTCTTCTAAACCCGTACTGGTGAGGGTTCATCCCACGTAGCAGTCTGTGATCTTGTAATCGTTTGCATAATAATTTTTCAAATATCTTGCGAGAAAGTACAAAAGACAAATTGGTCTGTAGGATTTGAGTATCGTTGAATATTTATCTTGCCGTTTAATAATTATTACGACATGAGCGTTCTTCCACAGTGCAACATTCTTCCTTGAAAGAGAGACTCACTGTACAGATCGCACAAGTAACTATCTAACTGGTGGCATAAAGGCTGTATTACTTCGGCAGGGATTCCGTCCGATTCTGGAGATTTTTTCTTTTTCAGTCTTAACATTATTTGCCTAATTTTTTCTCGTGCGAAAGGATACACAATTTTATTGTTCCTAGATTCTTCCCGTAACATCTTTCATAACCTACACTGGTCATCCGTCTCGCCTTCATCTCCGTCGTCAGGAAGTAGTGTTTCCATTAACAGCTCAGTTGACTCTTCCCAACTTACTGTTACCCTCTCATCATTTCTTTTGAGCATGTGTAAGATTCGGTGATCGTATTTTCTTGCAGACTATTTTATATGTTAGACCCCAGGGATTGGTTTCTAAGTTAGCCTCCACGATTGCTTCCATCGCTACATTTTTGTTTCCCACAACTCTTCCTTAAAACGTTGTTTGACACACCTTTATCTACGCAATCTTCGGACTCTTTTCTTCATGGCTCTTCTTGTTTCGCATCTAAATTACTGCAGCACTTCAGTCCAGATGCAAGGTATTCCTTTACAATGACCTCTGCTAATAGGTATCGGGGTCTCTGTTGTTCTAATTTCAGCCACTGTCAGTTATTATGATTTAACATCTACGTTATCGCTCAGCGATGGACTTCCTGGACACTGAAACACCCTTCTCAGCTCTTTCCAGTTAGCATCCGTGACTTATATTTGGGCTTTATGGGCACGTTTTCCGTGGCCTTTTGTATTTCCCTTTCAGTGATGATATAATGTATAATATTGTGGTCACTAGGTGTCATTCCATTCGTAACCTTCCAGCCTTTCACACGGGGCCCCGCTGTCGTATTAGCTAAAGCGACGTCAGTATTTGACGTTGCTCCCACCCTCCCATCGTAGGTTGGCGGATTGTGAGGCGAATTCAATATCTGTAGATTGAGTTCCATAATGGCTTCTTCTATTCGTCTTCCACGGTCATCAGTCAGTCGGCTATGCCATAGTACTGACTTCGCATTTGCATCAGTGGAGCCCACAAGAGGCTTAGCTCGTCCTAGGTGACTAACATTCTTTCGGTTTAGCAGATACTCGTCAATCTCATGACTAAATTCAAAATACACGGAAACCAGGATGCAACCCTCCCTTCCAGTTAACATTTCCACACAGATTACGTGTTCTAAAAACTATCGTTATATTTTTGTCACTTTTGTCGCCTTGTTAAGTACTATTATTTCTGCCATAAGAAGCTGCCCTTGTGTGACTACCTGGACAGTTATTGGCATACTTGCAATCTTTCCTGCCTTCGTGTACGGTTCTTGGAGGCACAATACATCTTCTGCCACTCATCTAGCCTCATACAATACGCTGACACTTCTCATAGCATTATCCTGTCCTATCTTTATCACTATTTGTTTATGGTTCATTTATATTTTTTATAATTTTTACTTTAAAATTTTCGCATATTTGTTCTATATTTCCTGTACATATAAAGTAAAGTGTACTATAGTAAAAGATGAAGTTCTTTGAATTGTATGTGAGTAATGTAAGTAAAAATACTATTTAAATTGTTTATTGCGTTATGTAATGTTCTGATGACATTTTGTATTTAAAAATATTTGTGTTTATAAACTGTTCATGTTGATGTAAATTTGACAATTATAAGAAATGTTCACGCTTAGGAACAACGTAAGAAATAGGTGTTATGTAAAAGGCAGCGTGCTTTTGTTTGAAAGGAAAGTGGCTCTGAGGAGCGGAAAAGGTGGCGAGGGCGAATTGGCGCTCTACCTATAGCAAGCGCGAGAAGTAAGTCACACAGACTGTAGGCAGCAGTGATTGAGGCAACACCCATATGGAGTAGGAGAAGTTTTGCCTGCAAATTTCCACAAAAATGCCTGGGATGAAGACTGCAAACGGCTTACGGCATAGCTGCGAGTTGTTGAGCTACTGCATGTAAAACTGAACGACGCCAAGAAGAGAAATCAAGCCCATACAGCAAGATACTTACAGGCTGTACTGTGGGTAGTGTAGCCGCCATAATTGTTCGCCACATCCAAGCCTACAGCCAACAGATAAGATTTTTTTGTTACTCTACTTTTGTACAGCGTGAACCTGAACCATTAATTTAAACTATATTTTATTAGTGAATAATCATTCATGCCCATTAAAGAAACTGGGTCAGCCTGTTATTTCATCCGAATCATACACCTATATAGGTTCCTTCCTCGTCTTTGATTAATCCAAGTATCCTATTTTACAGACTTATGAAGTGCTAAATTAATACAAAGAGTCACCATTTAAATTGTTTTTGTGTAAATTCCAGTAAGAAAGATGTTTTCTTGAAGTGAAATGTTCAGTACAAAAAGTGTGAGCATTAGTAACTAGGTGTTTGGCATTTAAATTAGTTGGTTATAGAAAGTGCTTTTCTAATGATACCCCAAGGCCAATTTTTTTTAGCTTTCTTGAAGTTATCTACTTTTTTTCTCTTTTAAAAAATAATGTATAAGGGTGTAGTAGTAAAAAATAGGAATTCCAGTGTTTGCAGTTTACTTGGAGTGATATTTATTTGAAGAAACAACTGAAACAGTAGCAAGAAAGTAGGCAGAATTCATACTTCTGCTTTTCCAATACTTCACTGTTTCATTGCCTGGATAGGCTGGCGATCGTTAGTACACGTTTTGGAACTGAGGTTTCCTAGCTTCAGAATAATACGACTCATAGCGCGTTTCTTTCTAACCGCTTGCTAAGATATTAGGAAAAGAATAGAATAGTCTGATTTACTTATCCATTAGACACAACACATGGTCAAATCCTGTAAAAAGGGTAACTCTATTGATTAGCTTTTCCTTCTTAAAAGGACTATCCTCGCATAGTGTACTTTATTTGGAAACTAAACTAAATTTGTAAGAGGGTTATACGTTGCAACGTAGAGCCAAGGTTTTCTGTTATTTAGGGCAAAGCATACTAAATTACAATAGTAGTGGTAGGGTTATAGGGCGCCGGGTATATATTCGACAGCCTTACATCTGTTCGGACTCTGCTGAAGAAGCAGCCAACCGTTCACTCACAGGATGAATAGACGAGGCCAGATGAACAGCCTCCACACTCACCCTCCACCTCGAGTGACGCGAACATGTTGCACCTACCATTCACCCTGCGTTACCACGTTGGCTATATTGGGAGGTGCCACTGAGCAAAGACCGTGCATAAAACAAGCGACACCTGAGGTGTCTAATGCGATGTGCAAGATTCTCTGCCACCACTATACCCCGAGGCAGCAGCCTAAAGACGGCTGACTGTACCCCAACCTGCCTTCAGCTGTTCGCGAACTGTGGGCAACTCCTCCTGCGTCCACATACAGCATCCACAAATCCTACTCATCCCAAATAGATTAAGTAGTAAATTATAAAAGAACAGAGAGAAACATAAATACGGAACTTGCTACTCTTCTAACGCGCGCAACAGACCGTCTTCTACACTTAGCGGTTATAAAACGCGAGCCGACACTACGAGGGAAACGCAGAAAACCAAATACGTAACGTGCTTCTCTGCTGATGTGCAAGCAGGCTACAGATGGCTGATTAACTAGGCTGAAACGAACGCTTGTTGAGTCTTCAGACCCAAAAAACGAATGACAACTGCGCCACTGACTACCTAAATCTACATTTTTGGGGCTTAAACTAGGAAGAAAGCACAGAAAAAGATAAATACGTACCTTGCTGCTCTGCTAGTGTGCGAGCAAGCGACAGCTGGAACATGACTGACGATTAACGTATAAGGCATAAAGCCTAATGCGTAACACACTCTTTCTCGCGGCTAATACCAAACGCTTAATGCATAAGGCATAAAGCCTCCAGGCAACAATAATATAGTATGTTACAGAGGGTATACAGTTTTCCTCTTCAGGTGTTAGCTACTGTGTGTGTTAGCCATTATACCTGATACAGTATTGGCTAACCAGAATCTGACAATATGTATGTGCAGTGGATGTCAGCTGCCGGGTCTTAAATACTCTGCCAGAGGGTACTAGCTACTAGGTTTTAAACCAAGGCTCTGATTTACAAAAAAAAATTCTGGAAGGGTATCCTATCAGATTGCCTAAGACTTGGCTTCTGGAATTCTCTAGTATTTCGTGTGATAATACAAATAAATGTTGATGTTTCAGTTCATTTCACTACTAAAAATTTTCCATAACAGAATTTAATGAAAAATGCCTCCTCAAAGATCTTGCTTGTGTGGAGACAGTATGAGGGCAAACATGTTTCTGACATAAAGTTTCTTGAAAATGAGGAAGGAGCCTGGAAGCTGGTAGACATAAGAAATTCCAGGGGAATCCCCTCCCCACCACTTGTTTCACCTGCACAATGTTAAATGTCATATAATTCTGGGTAAGGTTGATACATTGGTTTGGAGTCCATTAACACATGAAAAATGATGGTGGCTGTAAATCATACAAATACTTGTAACTTGAGGTAGTAATTAGGTATTCTCGACTAGGCATTACAGTTAAAGAATAGGTGTTATGTGTTACAGATTCGCTATTATGCGTTACGTGTTAGGTTTTTGCTGATAGATGTTAGTTCTTAGGCCGTTAGGCATTTTGTGCTATGAATTAGACGTTTGGCATTACATAGTCTTAAATAGTAATCAATCACCACATGGATTCCACCTACTGAATCATAAGTAGTACTGCATTACTAAAACTATTTTATATGTAGTAGTGATAGAGACAATTTTAATGTAGTTTTTACAGGCTATACAGGCAAGTCAGAAGCAGAAATATTTAATTTGCTTGCAAAGGATATCAAAATTTCGGTTTTTTGTAGTTTTAACAGTAATATTGGTACAGTTTTAAGTTGTAAGATAAATCTACAGCAATGTTCCTATGTGATTAGTATTTATCGACTTATATGAATTTAAT
Source organism: Schistocerca gregaria (assembly GCF_023897955.1). NCBI lineage: Eukaryota > Metazoa > Arthropoda > Insecta > Orthoptera > Acrididae > Schistocerca > Schistocerca gregaria. Next base: position 1,192,136,247 of record NC_064920.1, read on the forward strand.
ACAATATACATAGATTAACCTACTGTTGTCCACTACCTATAGTTTATTTAAATTGCACCAATACACAAGCTGCATGTATATTAACACGTAATATAAACTATTTAAAGTGGGAATATTTTATTAGAAGGTCGACTGTGCTTGAAGAGTGCCAGAAATCTAACACACAATTCAAATTTATTTTACTCAATTTTTTGTAGAAATCTTGCATATTACATTTAACATACAAATGACATGTATTTTAATAAGTTACACAGACAATTATGATCGGGAAATACTTAGTTTAACTCTCCAAACACCTTGCAAGTGTGGTATGCCTATCGACTTTTCATCATAAATGCGTGCTACGTAACCTAAAACTTTTTACTAGTTTATATTCTCGGTATATTGACCCTGCCATTGTCTTTGGGAATGCCATATCACTATCGTAATCTTTAGTTGCCTCAGGAGAGTGTTTAAAGAAAGCATATAGTTCTGCAGTTTACATGATTTATCGTAGCAACACACTCCCTTTCCTCTTATAATCTAAATGATAAAAACACCTTCCTGCATTCAGAATACAGTTTTTGCCCAGTTTTTGTGTCTTTTCGCTACTTTTTGTGTAGGCTTGTTTTCAGATTGCATACTTGTATAAGATGAATCTGTTATTTAACAGCCGGTTATAGGAAATACAGTCTATAAACGTTTAGAGAGACTTGCCACCATAGATTTGATTGCTAAATGTTACCAAATTCGTTGAAAGTATTATTTTACATAATCTCTTGTAGGGCTGAGTTATTTATTATAAAAGGAGTAATTATGAATCAATGTCATAAATTGTGTTTTTATAGTGTACAACATAATGCATTATCTTTATCCCTCCAAAAATTCACTTGAGAACAATAGTCAAAATGCTTAATTTAAATAGTGTGTTGTGATTAAAATCAAGGGTAGGACTAATAACTACATTCTTCCAGTAAATTGGACTGTCTTTATTTGTGTGCTTGCCCACTTAGCATCATATTTTAGTTAACGTGTACTATCTGCAGTTCTAAACTTTGTTAGGTTAGTTTTAAGACATCAGTCCCTTAGGCCTAACTTTTAATGTTAATTGTTAGTTTTGATAGTCATATTTTAGGCATTAAATTGAAAAAAAATGTGTGTATGAGGAAAATGATGTTGCAGATTCGTATCCTGTCATGTTCCTGGGAGATTGCAGTGGTATGATTTATGTGGACAGATTACTGTTATCAAAATGTATTATGTTCCAGGACATATGTATAGCTCCCTCCCAACGTATCTCGCTAATCCACTGGAGATCATATGCAGCTGACTTCTGAAGTAATTAAAAATTAGTGAAACAGATTTGTGCCATCCTTGCAGTCTGTTAATGGGCACCAAATAAGTTTTTTTCATAGTCCTGAAGTGTGGACTGAAGTTAAAATCTCTATGAGATATAGTATCGTTGATTCTTGTTGCTATAACTGCTAACGATAACAAATAAATGCTGCTTCAGCGACTGCAACAGCCTGTTTTGCTGATTATTTTGAATTGACTACAAATATTTATTTATGAATTTTGATATCATTCTAATCACTTTCTAAACAAAAAATGTAATCGCTTTTACAGATAATCACTATCTTGTTCCTGTCCTGTCAGTATATATTACTACTCACAGTTAAAATTGATGAGTCATATTTCCAAAATCAAAACTGATTCTTTCATTTTTCTGTCCTAGTATGGTAGACCTTTCGTTCTACAACAGCAAAATCATTTCATGGAATGAGCTTTCTGTAAACCATACTCGAAATACCTATAATCAAATATTGGCAAAATAATTCATCACACATGTCTATATTCTCAGCAACATTTCAAATACATTTATTGCATAACAGAATGACCATACTACTGGCACCTAATGAAACTTTTCAGTGTACGTGCATAACCTATTTTGAGATCATTCAGACAGACAAAACAGTCCTTTGCGAAATGATACATAAATCAAACAAGATTATACTTATGCACGTAATTCAAGTTTACTCTTGAACAGTGACAAAACAAGTATATAAGTTATGTTTCCTGTGTCACTGTTCATTGTTAAACTTGACTCATTATACATATATGGAAGAGCATAGACTTGACATGGTTCATGTGTTATTTCGGAAAATACTGTTTTGTCCATATGGGTGATTTGCAAATGGTTTCAGTGAAACGTGGGACTTAAGGAAGACAGGAAAAGTGTGGACAGGGTCTAATCAGTTACCATTGGTTGCACAGTAAACATGTACACTTTATATAAGGAAATAATTTTTAAAACAATCATTAAAGAAACTGAATAACACAAGCTACACTGATGGCTGAAGGCCTTATTAAGAAAGAATTCAAACTGTTTGACGGCCCAAGGCCACAAGCAGTAGGAATAATTAAACCAAAATATTTTAAACAATTAACACAATCACATTAAATAAAGAACGGGGTGATCCACAGACAGTGCTCCAAGGATCGACCTGAGAAAAGCCCCTAAAGCTGCGTAAGCAGGGAGACAAACAGTAAAGGGTTATGCTCACTTAACAGGATGGCAACTCAAACTAGTGACAGCTTAAACTCCGACCAGCACACTCTATAACTCCACCTAAGATGCGATAACCAATACCACGATAGAATAACAGTTAACATGGTCAAATGACAAGCATTTAATTGTACAAGTTGGCTCCATCAAATCCTAGTACTCAGACAGGGTTAAAACCAAACTGCCTATCCAGAATCTGACTAGATGCACATGGAACCGCAAAAGGCAATACAACAAACAATTCAAACAATGATAAAACAGTCACTATGCAGCAACAAGACAAATTGCACCTACAAATGAACGTTAAGAACACCGGAAGGGTCGAAAGACGAGAAACACGTCGTCCACTGAGACGACCGACCGAACGACCAACCATCGGTCGTTGCCATTCAAATCAGGCAAGGGAAACGTCGGAGTATAAAACCGCCAACTGACAGTTTCATGGTAAGAGGTCACTTCGACGGACGGACACACGCAACTGAAAGTTGCACTACTCGAATATAGCGATCCATTCAGCTTAAATTCGCTGAATCCGGACCTCGACGTGGCCGTGCACTCTCGCTACCACATCCTCCCGTCGGGCAGGGCGTATATCGCCAGCTCCTTCGGCGAGTACTGGCGCTGTCGGTCTCACTGCTGCTCTGTCCCCACTGAACTGAACTCCGACACACGACGACCCGGAAATGCTAGAGGTCACTCCAAAGATAGTACCACAGTACTTGCTATCGATAAGCGCTGCTGCTGCCACTGACGGACAGACAGAGCGAGCAAACGTTGTGGCGCCAGTGAACGTGCTAAGGAAACGAGAAGTCACAATCGGAATACACGACGCCAATCTGTCAACGGCATCATCGCGAGCCGGATCACAGCTCATTTGGGTCACCAAAAACTAGTCATCAATTAAAAAACAGAGTGAAAATTGCCATTTGACTGTTTCTGTATCGAACTTAGTGAGTCAATTTCCCAGCCAAAAACTTTAAGTATTAACTTTACAGTTAAGAGTAATGTTTTAGGTACTAATTTGGCGAAGATGTGTGTGTACTAATTTGACAAAAAACTGTGTTTGTCGAAAGTAACATTTCAATACTAGAGGAGAACGTTGCACTTTTTTTGCATTGTTGATGTATTTTTGCAGACAGTTTAGACTTTTAAAGAACATTATGACACTTGATAAGCGTACAAATGTGAAAATAACTAATTTGTGGCTCTGTTGTGTCTTAAACGAGGCATGGCACTCAGATAGATGTACGAACATTGCCACATGCTCTGGATGACAAGCTTAAAGCAGCAAATGCTTTCATTTCGTGCTTTTTAATTTTTTTAGAAATATTTCTTAAAGTAAAACTCTTCCTCATGACTACGTATTACCAATTCCTTAGCTAGAGTGCATAAGCAAATGTCGGTTTTTAACCAACTCTAGAGAATTTGTTTTATCCTTGCACTAAATAGGCAAACATTGATTGTACACTGTTTATGGAGATTATGTTGTCCACAACTTTTCACAGCACATAAAGCAGTTCATCTGCCTCTTCAGCAGGTCATATGTGTTTAGGCATGAAAATAGCATTGGAATACTTACTTTAGAATTCAGAGTCATGCTTTTGACACAAATTTGACATAAACATTGCACTTTTTGCATTGTTGACATTTCTCTGCTAACTTCAAAAGAATAATGTGACATTTAACAACCATCATAGATGTGGAAATATTTAATTTCAGGCTTTGTTGTGTCATAGACCTTGTGTGGCATACAGATGAAACTTTGAACATTTTTACTAGTGCGTACACCTGTAGGTGTCTGTAAGCAAATGGTGCATAAATCTGCAGTTGACTTTATTTCGTCTTTTTCAGGATTTGCAGAACTGTATTTAAAGCAAAATTCATTTTTGACAACTAATTACATTGGATAAGGAAAAGTAGATATTTAACTATTTATGGAGAGTATATTCTATACTGATTGTAGTATACTGTACCAAACGTTATATAACTTCCAATGAAATGCGACTGGAAATCCAGTCCAAAAACGATTTTTTGAAATCAGTAATGAAAATATAGTTGACAACATTTTAGTAATTTTACGCAGTTAAAATACTTTTTTGATGTGAGTGACGCATTTTATCATAAATAATTCATGTCATTCAGAAGCTTATGAACACAGCCAAGATCGGACTCCACTGATCTGCTGTTTCATTTCAATGGCTGCTAAAATGCTAGCGTCTGGTTGATGGAGATTATAGTGAAGGGATATGGCACAGTTTACAGTGTGTGTTTACGCAACTTTACGTAAATATCATGAAACTAGTGCATATTGGTGTCATTTTTGCAAATCATTTCAATACGACACTCTGACTGATTTGAAAGAGGAGTAGGAGAGGGTATGGAACGAAATAAATCATAATTGAGCTAGTTGCTTTCCAGTTGGGTCATTCGTTTTTAATGCTTCTCTGTGATTGGTTGGAGATTGGAAGGGGAAGGGGCTTTTAAGTTTCCCACTATAGACAGTTTAATTTTTAATACTTTGTTTGATGAACTGGATATAGGGAAGCGTCAAAGGGCTTTCTAATGTCCCAGTAACACGACAGTGTTAGTTCCACTATGTTGGATTTTTTGATTGGATGTTTCATTTTTAATACAATGCTGTGATTGGTTGAAAATGTATAGAGGAAAGAAAAGGAGGGGGATGGGTAGGGGAAAAGTGTCCCTGGCTTCCCACTGATCAGGATGATGATACCATAGATAAGAGTAATGACATCACTGATTAGACTGACGATGTCACTTGATCAATGACCTTAGTCACCTGTGGTAAACAAAGTGCAATAGATAGTTCGTATGTTAAAGTGTTCCATAACTAGTAAAGTTCAGTTGAAGACAGCTCTATAGTTGAAGTGTATTGCCACTGAGAATTTACAGGTATATTTTTCTTTCTTTTCGTTGTAATTCAATCACTGACCCTGGCACTTTTTGTAGCGCTATTTTCTTCATTGTAATGTAACTAGTGGATCTTATATCATGTATGTATGTCTTATATACTAATAAGCAGGCCTACACCTGACTTTTTTGTTTCACAACACCTTCAATTTTTGTGTTCAACAACATCTCATGCCATATTTTGCAACCATTTGCATATTCATCAATGGCCAAATTTCACTTGTGTTACAAACATAATCTTATTTAATCTTCTTATTGTGTTAAACCTTTCATTTTCAATGTTTTTGACAGTGAGAGACTTTGATGTGTCCTTATTTTAACTAACACCACAGTCATAAGTAAAAATGTGTGAAAAAAATTCGCCCAATATCTTTTTCCAATATACGGAGGAGAGGACGTACATGGATACTGGTAAGTACCTCCAGGGTATCAAAAGGCGACTGTACAAAAACTGCAGGACATACAGAAAAAAGACGCAAATAAGAGCTTACAGCATCTCTTCAAGTTTTTAAATCATATTGCAGGTACAGAATAATGGTACCTTGTGCATCGGGAAGTGTCAGTACATGCTTGCAATTCACCATCAAAAATTGTCCGAGATGGCACAACAGTAGCTCCCTTTGCAGATCTTTTCATTGGATTGCATGTGTGCAGCCATAAATTCACAGCTACAATGTAGAGTGGACAGTTAGCCATGAAACGAGAATACAGCACAACTTGTAGATACAATCTATAATTATAAAAATGCAACAAACCATTAACAGTCTTCCTCCCACCGGCCTGCTGCCAACCTATGCTGCTATGGGTCTCATATGTCCAAATGGTAGTGGAAGAGTTAAGGTATACGCCATCAGTGCTTATGCATTATGCAACCATGGAGTACATTTTGCATGCATGATCCCTCTTATCTGTTCTATTTTCGAGCTACCAAATGCTGAAGGGAACCCGTATTACACGAAATGGTTGTAACAATGCAAGTATCTTGAGAAGTTTTGTTTGGCTGGTATATTTGCCACTAGGCGTATCTTTCCATGTAAATTTGAAGCCAAATCACAGTAGTTTGAAATGTCTGCCACCATGAACACGTTTGCACGCCTGAACGCAAGAGTAATCTACTCTCTGGTTACCAGTGGTTGTATTATTGAGTAGACCACGGGTGAGTAATGTCAGTTAAAGCCTTTTCTGTGCAATTAAAAAAAGAATCACTACAATATTAAAATACTTTTCTACTCATTTATAAATATCTCATGAAGCTTATTCCCAAGGTAAGATAGATTTGATAGAAGAGGAAAGGTAAATTTGGTAAAACTTGCACTGTAACACCTTCCATTATTGTGCAGAGTGAATCACATTTTCAAAGAAACAATAAGAGCATTATTTATGAAAACAGAATAAAATAAAATAAAACAATATGGTAAACTCTGTGCAGTGTTTTCTTTTAGCTGCTCACTCTTGTAGCGCAGACAAACAAACGAATTCAAAATATGCGTTTTTATAACGCGTCACATTTTCGTTACCCAAGAATTAGACATTGTGTGCGACATTTATATGGCAAAGCCATCCAGAGCATAACTGATAACTGTTGTTTATTTTCAGTTTCATTTACAGAGAGTCAGATGCGTTCCAGTTTAACTGAAATCACATACCTAAAAATTCGTTTGCATAAATATCTCCACATTCAAAAGTGAGGTAACTACAGCGATTCTAGATTGGACATTGTTATCAGAATTTCAAACTACTCGCTTTTCATTGTAAGGGAGACGTTTTGACACACAAACAATTCCCAGATAACAATAATCATCTTAAGGATGAAGCTCTTCTGTCTGTGATTTGCAGTCCTGGCTTGTGAGCTGGCAAACATCAGATGTATTGTGTTTGTCTGTGCTTGTACTTGTAGCCCTTAATTATACCTGCATTGAGGAGTCTGTCCTGTAGGCTGTTTTCAGCAGTTGCTTTCTGAGTATGTTCCCTGTTCTATGGGCTTCTTTGTTGTTAGTGAGAATGTACCATTTGCTTGTTGTTATGAGTGTTTCTTGTTCATGTGTGCTTGTGTGCTTCTTTGTGTGTTCTACATTAAGTTCTATATGGTTACAGATGTTAAACTGTAAAACAAAAAAATCCAGAAAAAGCACAGCATTTGGTAACTAGGTATATGTTCAAAACTTTGTCTGTTTTTTTTCCAGTTTCTAAATATAGTCTTAAAAACTCAAATTTATGTGTGAGCAAATAGTAACAAGCATTTTTTGTATTTATTAGAAAGGTAATAAAAGGCCATTGATGATGTTGAAGCTTCAAAAACGGCTCTAAGCACTGTGGGACTTAACATCTGAGGTCATCAGTCCACTAGACTTAGAACTACTTAAACCTAACTAACCTAAGGACATCACACACATATATGGCCAAGGCAGGATTCGAACCTGCAACCATAGCAGCAGCACCTTTCAGGACTGAAGCGCCTAGAACCACTTGGCCACATCGGATAGCTGTTGAAGTTTCTACAGAATATGTCTGAAAAAAATAAAAATTGGATTTGCTCTAGGCAAGGCATTTAACAAGTTCAGTCTAATTTCATCTTCTTAATTAGTTTCATTTGAAGATCTTTCTGCTCAGGATACAGTCTTTGGTAGCTTCTTTAATTTCACTGTTAGATGAAAAGGTCCTGCTGTGGAGCTGCATTTACAATTGAGAATTGTTGATGTGCTTTGATTTTCTGCTTATGTTTCAGTGTACTATTAATAAAGTGTTTGAATGGTGCATAATATTACAAGTGAAAGTGAAAACTTTGAGCAACTAAATAGTATGGAAAATTTCCTACTATTTCAGTTTTTTCCGAGAAGGTGTTGTCTTCAAAGTTTTTGCTTCCAGTGAACACTATTTCTGCTCTGTAACGGTACATAGTTAGGCAGTGACTTATGCTGGGTATTGTACTGAATATCAATTTTTGTAGTACACACTTTTTGGAGAGTACGTGTGCGTTTCTTTTGGAAATTCATATTTTGAGAGAGAGGTATTGCTAACATTTTTCTGTGCTCTTGTTGATTGTTGGCTTTATTGCGAAGTTCCTGTGAGGAATTTTTGGCTTAATTTTAGTTTCTATGTTCATTAGTATTCTACTTATTTTTCTTTCTTTTTATGTCATTTGAGATTGCTGAATCATAAACGGAACACTCAGCCTGTGCAAAATATTTCGAAATATACTAGTCAAATATAGAAGGAAAAGAACTGAGAATCTTACACACTCAGAATTATAATGGAAAAGATGCTCTCACTGTGGGGAGAAGACAGTGAACACAGGATGGTGGTGACTGTTAGCTGCAGACAGAGGCTTAGTGTGTTAAGCAAAGAAATTGCTAGAGTAACTCTACCAGGTTGTGAGACTGATCCTGAAATCAAAAAGATCCTAGATGCATACAGTACAGTATGTACAGAAACAGTTAGCAGGTAAGAGTTGTTTTAACAGCGGGATGAAAGTCAAGTTGAGAGTAGTATAGGACAGGAAAATAGTGTTAGTAGTAGAGAGGAAAAGAATTTGTTTGTAATTACATTAAAGATTGCAATAAAATATTTTGGGGAATAATAGATGAATACTGTAACAGACAGGATGAAAGTATTAAGGAACAGGTAGGTAAAATAGGGACAATCAGTGATTTTTCTGAGAAGCTAGGCAATAAGAAAAGTTTTGAGCATAATGAACCAATGCTTAGTGACCAGCCAAGATTTCAGAATCCTGAATATAGTTGTCTGGTAGCAAAAGTAGGTAAATCAGATACCACTCCAATATAAATTGAAAATGTTCATATGCTGGTAGGCCAAGATCTAGTATATAATGAGAAAATTGAGAATAGTTAGCAGCTAATGAACACCAACAAATTATAAACCCCCTGTAGAAAGTGAGAAAGTTGACATGGCAATAGATAAGGAGGTTGAAGCCAATGGAGATACTGAGAATAGTTGTCATGCCATGATGGTACCCCAGTAAGTGAAAATATACATGCAGAAGTATATCAAAATGTACGGCATAATGAAATAACTAATGAAAAAAGAAATATAACACAAAATGAAATCTTATCCAAAACAGAAACTACAGCTATACAAATTTGTAAAGTTATGTGTGTAGTGTTAAGCCAAGTTCAGTAATTGCAGATGAAGAGAGAGTAATGGAAGAAAATTCCATTGATGTAATGGATACATAGAAATAGGTAAGAAAGTGATTTTAGTGAAACCTATTTATATGTTACTATTTCAACAGGAAGATCTGCTAGATTGAGTGATACAGTATTCCAAGTACAATTTCTTGAGGGCTATTCTAACAAATAATCAGTAAATCATAAAGAGCAGTTGAGTAATGTTACAGAAAGATTTAAGGTAGTCACTAGCTTGGTACAACTGACTAACATTTCTCAAAAATATACTGACTGCAGGCAGAAAAGTACTGGTTGTTACGACTTTATTTTATGTTACAGCATGATGGCAGCTTGCAGCAAGTTTGAGAGCAGAATTTGGCGTACATGAATGATGACTGCTATTTGTGTTCAAGAGTATGATGAGTCTGTGTTCATTAAACTGGTAATTAGAAATTATTGGAGAAAAGTAAGGTCGAAGGAAAAAAAAATTCTTGCCACACAAATGTTACTAAGCTTATGTAAATAGAAACCACACACTTTGGTGTAGGGTGCCAACAGCTCTTTCTGTTTGTTTCTAATAGTAGCACATGGTGGGCTCCCATCTGAGTGGAATTTTATTTCTTATTTCAAACTCCTCTCCTCTTCGTTTTTTCTATCTGTAGGTTAAGGTAACTACAGTATTTAGCATTTAAAATCATTTGAACGATTTTCCAAAGTGACAGTGAAGCTCATTGAAATATTATAAGTGAGATGGACTTCTTGAAGAAGAGTATGGTGTATAAGGACATGTATATGAGATAAAGCATATAGAGAGATAAGGCCGTTTAGTAAAGAAAGATCTGGTGATGGTGAGTAGTTTCTGCTGTTTATTGACTAGTGTATTTTTAGGGTAATGTTTTTATAGTATATTTATACTGCAGAATTTTTCTTTTCATATCATTTGTTTCATTTTCTTGACAGTAAACGATATAAAATTTCTAGATATATTATGGAAGATATTTGTGTTTACAGCTTGTGCGAAACCTTTGCTACTGTTTCAGAAAGGAGCCTGTGTATTTCAAACACCGTATAATTCAAACTACATATCTACTCAGTCTGCTAGTTTCTTGTCACAACGCTAAGGAAATTGTTCTAGCAAACAAATTGAACTGATGTTCCTTACCTGTTCCTCATGGAGCATCGCTACTAGAAGGTCACATTGTTACTTTAACTTGAATTCCACGTTAAATTTTAATGCAGTTTAATCGATTTCCTCTTTATTTTGGCCTCATAATACGAAATACTCAGTTTCTATGCTAATAAAATTTATTTTCTTCGATTCTTGGTGTGACGCAATGATCACACGCCTTATGCACACTATCAGTCTTCTCAGTTCAATACTTGTAAGTCGAATCTGCAGCCTATGTTACTAACGAAGTCCGATTGTGATTCTTATTACCAAGCAACAGTAGCATTTTACATTGATGATTAACAATAACATGACTTTGCACCACCAAGATTGTTCCTTTCCAGCGTTGGCTGCTTGGCCTGAAGTTCAAATCATTTTATTCCTTAAGTACATATATTTTCTTGACAGTTTTATGATTACATGCTTTCCTTTCTTATTTATTTCTATTACTTTATTTAGATTCCATAAATCCAAGTCAGTGAGAGAGTTGCATGGGTGTAGGACATGTCAGATTATTACAAATTATGCAAAAGGGTCATATAAAAAACCCTCTTACAAGAGGAGATAGAGGAATAAGCAAAACAGAAATTAATAGATGTAAACAAAATTCCACTTTTAAAATGAAGATAGGTCTTAATAGCTACATAAAACACATAGTAATGTTAACAATGATTCCAAGTAGTGTAATGCACAAGAGTACACCAGATTTAATTGAAAGAAAAAATCTGTTAGATTTAACACAACTGAAAGATTCTACAACTGAATAAAAGGAATTATCTATTAGAAAGTGTTTAGCTGTTGATTAAATTTGGTAAGCTCGTGGACAAGTGATTTTAGTGATGGTAGGAGAGCACTGAACACCTATTTAATGGACTTTGTTTTGTACAATACTAAGGTTTTTTTAATTCATAAAGAAGTCCATCGTCTTCATGGCATAGTAGGTATGGTATGAATCATTGGTTATATATATTTGGTCAATTTTACGAATGAAACAAACCAGGGAGTAGATATACTGACATGCAGTTGTCAGTATCCCTAATCTTCTAAAAAGGTTTCTAGAAGAAAGTCTAGGCTGGATTCTGCTCATTATCCTATTTTTTTTTTTTTCAAAGTGGATGATTACCCTGCAATACTATGCCACACAACAACACTGCATGGACTTAACTAAAACAAGCAGTTTTTGTGGTGTCTCGGTCACAGACAATGGAAATAATATGAACAGCGAATTTTGCTAAGCTGAGTTGTTTGAGAAGTTGTAAAATATACTCAGACTATTTTAGATTGGTGCAGGAGCTTGGATGACTCAACTTATAGTAACTCACTATCATTACTTTTGATACTTATTTGTTCCACAACTTTCTACTTGGAAATGAATGAACTGGGTCTTGTTAATATTTTGTGATAACCCATTATTTTCAAACCAAAGAAGTACTTCACTAAAGAAAATATTGGCCGATTCCTCAAGATCGTAGTTGAGAGGGTTTTTTTGTTGAGGATGGAGGTGTCATCATCGAAAAGAGTAAAATGAGTTTAACACTAGTACACAAGAGGAGGTAATTGGTAAAGATGAGGAAGAGAAGGGGGCCAAGTACAGAGCCCTGAGGAATACTCATGCCAATAGCGCCCCAGGTATATATCACAGAGTACCCCTCAGAGCCTTTCAACATGAACTTCTGATTTCTTCCAGTTAGGTAGGGTGTAATCCATGAGCCAGTTGATCCACTTAAATCATAATATTCAGCCTTTGCTAAAAGGATTTCATGGTTTAACACTATCAAATGCCTTAGAAAGGTCAGAGAAGTTACCAACAGGAGATAATTTATCAATAAAAGACTGTAAGATTTAATGGGTGAAGGAGAAGTAGCTTCTTCTGTTGATACACCCTGTTGAAATACGAACTGGCTACTGTTTAATACCTTACAATGAATGAGATGGTCAGTAGGTCTTTTGTGAACCAATTTCTCAAGAATTCTAGGTGAGATTGTAAAAAGAGAGATAGGCCGATAGTTGGTAATGCCAGTTTTATCATCTTTTTTTAAAGACAGTAGTATAGTTTAGTCTCTCAGGAACAATCCCGTGCTCGATGGATTCACTGAACACATGGTACAGTATTTTGCAGCATTCCTTCAGTAATCTTGACGACATACGATGAATTCCAACAGAATTATTGGCAATGTAAGTATACTTCCTTTCATCAACATTTTACTATCACGAATACAGCAGAAAGGATGATACGTTGCAATAAGTACAATAAAAGTACTTATTTGTTTTTATTATGTTGACTCCTTTTTATTTTCGTTGGCTGTGCAGTATCATTCTTCATCAAGGTGGCTTGGGATGTGTGTACTCACAATGTAAGAAGACTCACAGAGAGCATGTTTGCCGTAGAGACCCGAAGGTAATGGATTTAGTGTACGTAATGAAGCAATTGCACGTCAGGCAGCATACGGTGGCAGAGATTTAGTTATGGCGGGGCGGGGCTGGTGGGATGCGCAAGGGGAAAGGGGAGGGTAGGGGAGGTAAGCGCCGGGACTGGAGTGGGGGCGTCCGGAGCAGAGCCGGCGGGTGTGAGGCGTGGCGGGGAGCGCAGATCGATACCGGCTGTGCCCGGGCGCTTCTGCCTGGTCCAGGTCAAATCAAGGGCAGGCCGACCTAGCAGCTGTCTGATCCGGCAGAGCGTCGGGACACGTGTGGACGTCAACACACGGCCCTCAGCGATGCGAAAGAGGTCTGTCTGCGTCTCTTGGTGGCTTCAGAATCTGTGGACTGCGCCGGTAGCTTCACTCGCTGGAAAACAATTTGGCTTTGTCAAGACGTTCCAGGAGCATCTTACTGAGTTCCTGAAACAATTAAGTTCAGCTACTTTTGCTCTTCGTATAATTACTAATCTTGAAAACAAACAAATCAACCTCCTAACATGTTTTTCACGTTTCCACTCAAAAACATCTTACGCAATAATTTTCTAGGGTAACTCATCGCTAAGAAATAAAGTATGGATTGCATAAAAGCGAAGAATAAGAATAATGTTTCGAGTTCACCCACGGGCGTCAGGTAGGCACATCTTCAAAGTGCTAGGCATTTTAACTGCACCGTCACAAGACGTATGGTCGCTAACGAAATTCTTTATAAATAATCCATCACAATTTGAGGAGAACAGTGATGCACATGTCTACTACACTAGAGGGAAGAATGACCTTTATTACCCATTGTTAAAGCTGTCAGTGGCTCAGAGAGGAGTTCAATATGCAGCAATAGAAAATTCTGATCATTTGCCCAATGAGCATAAAATGCCTGACAGGTAGTAAAGAAAATTTTAAATCTAATGTAAAATAATTTCTCCTGGATACCTCCTTCTATTCCATTGATGAACTTCTACTGAAAAACTGGTACCCAGTAAAAAATAAGCATAAAAAATCACTCCATCTAGAGGACACAAGTGGGCCATCGGCACCATCCGACCACCGTGTCATCCTCCGAGGAGGATGCGGATAGGAGGGGCATGGGATCAGCACACCACTCTCCCGGTCGTCATGGTAGTATTCTTGACCGAAGCCGCTACTATTCGGTCGAGTAGCTCCTCAATAGGCATCACGAGGCTGAGTGCACCCCGAAAAAGGCAACAGCGCATGGCAGCCTGGATGGTCACCCAGTCAAGTGACGACCACGCCCGACAGCGCTTAACTTCGGTGATCTTACGGGAACCTGTGTATCCACTGCGGCAAGGCCGTTGCCGAAAAAAATCATCATAGTTTCAAGAATAGGACTAATCTCTTAATTTCGACAAAAGAACCGTTCAAATGATCTATCGAACTTGTAAGTTACTGACCAAATGACTATCTTAAGCTAGTAGCTACTGCTTCAGGGAATATTTGTCGTCTCGTGCGGCGTTCTTGGTGAGATCGTCCTGTTCAACGTGGCTCTGAAGCAATGTTGTGGTGGTTTGTAGTTTACCAGACGTGGATTTCACATATGTGGCGAACACATTTGTCAAAGTACTCTCGAGTATTAGTGGCTGCTGGCGCGAATTGTCAGATTTGAAATGCTATTTGAGATCGAATTTTGTTGAGCCTGTTTCGTTCATTGCTGCCACAAGACATCGTACTTGTTTCCCCTTAGAGAAGGGACCGAGCCACTGACTGGATACTCGCAAGTGTTGTAATTTTGTAGAGACTGGCTCTGTCCTGGATATCTTTTTACAGGTGCTAACGAAGGGACAGTCCGGGCCAATGCCAGCAGAGTCTACATTTCCGTCTGTAAACTCTACTGTTATCACTTCGACACTCAGAGAGCGCCATGGAATCGTTGGTGCCTCCAGATCAGAGAGGTACATAGAGCAAATTAAGCTCAAAGTGATTTACATACTTCAACAGCAGTGGGTGGAGATGAAACAATAGTTCGATCTCAACAGACTGAAGACTAAGCTTACTCTGATAATGACAAGGTCACTGAAGACATTGTTTATACCACGGTAAATATTGCGACTGTCAACCGATCTTTATAGCTAGATGAGGGGGAAAGAGGAAACGGAGGAAGACACAGAGCGGATACCGCTGATTGGATTCTGCATGATCAGCAGCTACCAATGTGTATCTCTAAACTGGGCTGAGCACAATCTTCCCTGGCCAGTTAGAGACGTTATTTAAATCTGAAACTATTCGGCTTCCTGCTGAAAAAACAAACTACAAATTCCTTCTCAATGAATTTTATACATCCACCCCAAGTTTGGGTTGTCAGCTGTCATATCCCAGCTGACAGGTTAGCAGCCAAGAATAAGGATACACCATTGGCTACGAATTTGACGATTGTCAGTATAAAGGTTATGGCCAAGCTTTTCACTCCGAACGGCTGGGAGAGAGAAGATTTAATTGTTCCTCACTACGTTACGGACTAATTACAAGAACCCTTCCATATTCCAACCCAGAAATTCATTCCACTGAAATGAAAAGCCTCTAGGTCCCACGCAGTTCCGCTATTGTCAGGGATTTTTACTTTACTGCCCAGCAGTGCCACGTAAATCTTGTGTGTGTCAAGCGCGCTGAGGCATATCTGACTCGCGGATACAGGAAGCCGAGGAATACTTCGGCCGAGCGCATATATTGTGGTGAAGCACATCCAGTGAATTACTGTCAATGTCACTAGTATACCAAAATACAGTTAGCTCTACAATAGAAGTACTGTCGAACTCCGTAGCAACATTCCCTCAGCTGTGTTGTGTCCAACTCAGTACAGCTGCACCCTTGAACAGCCTGACACTCTGCCGAATCGGTAACAACGACACGAACGACAAATCCGCAATGGACCTCTGCCCAGATGGCTTCACCACCACCAGCTCGCTCTCAGACATACAACGGTTTCTAACAGAGAACCAAGAGATGATGTTCTGCCGGCGTATACATCATAGGTGCTAAGAAATTTAGCGGACGTCGATGTCTGAGACCTACACAGAAAGTATAATAATAATTTCCAGTATCAACGTCATTACCCTGATTCAGAGAGTGTACTGCGACACTGAAGCTGGTTGTATATGAATAAAATCAGTAAATATGTATTGCCGATGGTGTCACCATTATTATGTAATAAGATTATTCAGCACTGTTAATGGTTGGAGAGGTCTTACGTTCTTACCCTGTAAGTCTGAGGGCTGAAAGTTCTTGCTATGTGGCTGAGGTATCTTACGCTGCTTCCTTATAGAGACGAACATTCATCACAGCTGTCCAACAAAGGAATGGTCCAGTCCGAAATGTCGATTGTTTCAGGAAGGAAGAATACACCAAAAGAAAGAAACGCACTGTCAAAATTTAAGATGATAGGACGCACTGCAAATATTTTTTGTAAAAAAATGTTAAGGCTATTACTTTTTGCCGCATGGAGAAACTCGTACTACGGCAGTCTGTACAGCCCCTCCTGAGCGATCGACAATTTGAGCAGACACAGGCGTTGCATGAGAACATAGCGCCGCGTAGCGCGAAGTTATGCATCCCCTACACTCCGATTTTAAGTACTTAAACCATACTGAACATGTCTCAAACCACTGATTTTTTGAATAACTTGCAGTTCGTATCCTTGCTAAACTGTTACTGATGTATTTGTCAGACAAGTGACTAACAGAGGAAAGAAACTCAAGATACTTTATCACATTACATTGCAGACGACTTCCATCAATCACTACTCTAATTCGTTGACGTTAAGTATTTTAAAATAATTCCTGTAGCACAGTTTTTAGGATAGTTTTTGAATAAAGTATATTTCAAACGAAACAGTCTTTTGTTTATTCCCTGTAATCGTCATAAAAATGCGAAATGTCTATTGGATGCCGCCAACAAACATTTTCGCTATACCAGGCACATTTGACAAAATATTAATGCCTTCAGACGCTTCACAGTAATTACTACTTTTATCTAAAAAGAATTGGAATAGAGTATGAAATGTTCCTGGCCCTTCTGCATATTATGCTGTGTACCTGGCATACTTGATCAAATTCGTAAAATGTGGTGATGCAAACTGACAACACAGAAGTGACTGAAGTCTAACAACACCAAATGTATATGGTTGCTATTCCTGGGATATATTGAGTCTCACCTTTATCTATGATAATGATACAGACCAAAGTAAGGAATGAACATCTGTACCAGCACTGGGATTCGAACCGGTTCTCCTGCTTATTCGGCTGATGTATCGTTCCTGAGAGCATCTGTCTAGTAAGTGGGAGATCTGGGTTCTAACTCTAGTGCTGGTATAAATTTTAATTCACTGGTTTGGCCTACATTATTATCATAGATAAAGGTGAGACTCAACACGTCTTAGGAATAAAAATTATATATCATTAACACATCACCTACAGTTGAGTTACGGGCAGGATTAACCCCATTTCGCTCATTGGTAAGGCCCCTTTCCAGTATTGGAGAGCCTTGGCAATACTGATGGAAGTTCATAAGAGGAACAGCAATGGGCTGAGGCGTGAGTTGTAATTTGTATTGGTGAGGGTGACGTAGTAGGGTAGTCCATGCTGGCTTGATCTCTGTATTGCCAGTGTGGCATAACGTGTAACGCATCTGGCTGTTAAGTAGGACACCTGGGATCGAATCGTGCCAGAGGTACAACATTTAACTCTTTGCTTTGACATGCATCATTATTTAACAATACTGTTCCGCTGATGAACCTGAAATAACAAAGATCTACCGAAAGTATATTGTCTGACTTTTTCTGAAAAATACTTTACACTGTTGAAATGTTTTGTTCAGTGAAGAGGCTGAGTCACATTATTACTTCCACAAGGAATCAGCATTACATTAACAGTCTTTTCCTCACATTCCTAAAGGCAAAGGTGTCGTTAAGTCCAGGTCAAAAATCCAACAAAAGCAACGAACTATTTCCTGCAGATTGAAAGAAGACGTTTTGGATGTAACACTGAAAATTATTCAGTCTCATTTTTTCAGGTTTTGATTTATAGATTCAAGATTTTTGCAAGTAAACGTCCTTTTTTTAGATTTTAGTTCTGATTTGACTTGATGTTCCGGAAATCTGATATAAATTTGCTGAAAGAGTAATGCATTGATACTTATCACTGGTATCGTTGTATACGAATGTGACGTAGAGTTCACGAGCGAATTTGTCTTTCTTTCGATCGAAATGATAAAGTGCAGTATACACGCAGTTATTGCACGGAAACTGACTGATTAGGTTTATACAGAGCATCTGAGTGGAAAATAATAGGCTTCCTTTTGACGCCAGCTACGAATTTCTCTTTAGTATTAACTATTACTGACATCTCCTCTCAGCCGGCCGGTGTGGCCGAGCGGTTCTAGGATCTTCATTCTAGAACCACGTGACAACTACGGTCGCAGGTTCGAATCCTGCCTCGGGCATGGATGCGTGTGACGTCCTAAGGTTAGTTAGGTTTAAGTAGTTCTAAGTTCCAGGGACAGATGTGGACTCTGACCACAATCTATTAGTTATTACCTGTAGATTAAAACTGAAGAAACTGCAAAAAGGTGGGAATTTAAAGAGATGGGACCTGGAAAAACTGAAAGAACCAGAGGTTGTACAGAGTTTCAGGGAGAGCATAAGGGAACAATTGACATGAATGGGGGAAAGAAATACAGTAGAAGAAGAATGGGTAGCTTTGACGGATGAAGTAGTGAAGGCAGCAGAGGATCAAATAGGTAAAAAGACGAGGGCTAGTAGAAATCCTTGGATTTAAATATTGGATTTAATTGAAGAAAAGAGAAAATATAAAAATGCAGTAAATGAAGCAGGCAAAAAGGCATACAAACGTCTCAAAAATGAGATCGACAGTAAATGCAAGATGGTTAAGCAGGGATGGCTAGAGGACAAATGTAAGGATGTAGAGGCTTATCTCACTAGGGGTAAGATAGATACTGCCTACAGGAATATTAAAAAGACCTTTGGAGATAAGAGAACCACTTGTATGAATATCAAGAGCTCAGATGGAAACCAAGTTCTAAGCAAAGAAGGGAAAGCACATAGGTGGAAGGAGTATATAGAGGGTCTATACAAGGGCGATGTACTTGACGACAATATTATGGAAATTGAAGAGGATGTAGATGAAGATGAAATGGGAGATACGATACTGCGTGAATAGTTTGACAGAGCACTGAAAGACCTGAGTCGAAACAAGGCCCCCGGAGTAGACAACATTCCATTGGAACTACTGACGGCCTTGGGAGAGCCAGTCCTGACAAAACTCTACCATCTGGTGAGCAAGATGTATGAAACAGGCGAAATACCCTCAGACTTCAAGAAGAATATAATAATTCCAATCCCAAAGAAAGCAGGTGTTGACAGATGTGAAATTTACCGAACTATCAGTTTAATAAGCTATAGCTGCAAAATACTAACACGAATTCATTACAGACGAATGGAAAAACTAGTAGAAGCCGACCTCGGGGAAGATCAGTTTGGATTACGTAGAAATACTGGAACAGGTGAGGAAATACTGTCCTTACGATGCTACGGTCGCAGGTTCGAATCCTGCCTCGGGCATGGATGTGTGTGATGTCCTTAGGTTAGTTAGGTTGAAGTCGTTCTAAGTTCTAGGGGACTAATGACCACAGAAGTTGAGTCCCATAGTGCTCAGAGCCATTTGAACCATTTGTCCTTACGACGCGTCTTAGAAGGAAGATTAAGGAAAGGCAAACCTACGTTTCTAGCATTTGTAGACTTAGAGAAAGCTTTTGACAATGTTGACTGGAATACTCTCTTTCAAATTCTGAAGGGGTAAAATACAGGGAGCGAAAGGCTATTTACAATTTGTACAGAAACCAGCTGGCAGTTATAAGAGTCGAGGGACATGAAAGGGAAGCAGTGATTGGGAAGGGAGTAAGACAGGGTTGTAGCCTCTCCCCGATGTTATTCGACCTGTATATTGAGCGAGCAGTAAAGGAAACAAAAGAAAAATTTGGATTATGTATTAAAATCCATCGAGAGGAAATAAAAACTTTGAGGTTCGTCAATGACATTGTAATTCTGTCAGTGACAGCAAAAGACTTGGAAGAGCAGTTGAATGGAATGGACAGTGTCTTGAGAGGAGTATATAAGATGAACATCATCAAAAGCAAAACGAGGATAATGGAATGTAGTCGAATTAAGTCGGGTGATGCTGAGGGAATTAGATTAGGAAATGAGACACTTAAAGTAGTAAAGGAGTTTTGCTATTTGGGGAGCAAAATAACTGATGATGGTCGAAGTAGAGAGGATATAAAATGTAGACTGGCAATGGCAATGAAAGCATTTCTGAAGAAGAGAAATTTGTTAACATCGAGTATAGATTTAAAGTGTCAGGAAGTCTTTTCTGAAAGTATTTGTATGGAGTGTAGCCATGTATGGAAGTGAAACATGGACGATAAATAGTTTGGACAAGAAGCGAATAGAAGCTTCCGAAATGTGGTGCTAAAGGAGAATGCTGAAGATTAGATGGGTAGATCACATAACTAATGAGGAGGTATTGAATAGAATTGGGGAGACGATGAGTTTATGGCATAAGAAGAAGGGACCGGTTAGTAGGACATGTTCTGAGGCATCAAGGGATCACCAGTTTAGTATTGGAGGGCGGAGTGGAGGGTAAAAGTCGTAGAGGGAGACCAAGAGATGAATACACTAAGCAGATTCAGAAGGATGTAGGTTGCGGTAGGTACTGGGAGATGAAGAAGCTTGCACTGGATAGAGTAGCATGGAGAGCTGCATCAGACCAGTCTCAGGACTGAAGACCACAACAACATCAACAAGTTCTATGGCACTGATGACCTCAGGTGTTAAGTCCCATAGTGCTGAGAGCCATTTGAACATCTCCTCTATAAATTTACTTGCGGTAAACTGCGTAATTTTGCGACTCCCTTTTTGCGTAATTTCCTGAATTTGTTTAGCCAGGTCAAGAAACCTGGGAACCAGCAATGTTGATCTCACAAGTCAGGGCGCCCAGCCACGTGGGTGTCCCTCGGTAACAGTGCACGGATACTCACAAATCTTTCGAATAGTTTTTCTTTCATAGTTTTGTGAGTTTCATTTTGGCATATATTTCATACTTCATGCAAATCTTTCTTCCAGTTATACAATTAATGTTCAGATTTTACGAAAGGAAACCGGCTTTCCACGCTGCTTAAGTTTTAGCGTTTCCTCCCTCCCTTCCCTCTCCTCCGTTAAACCAAAAATATGACAGAATTTTATTTGTAGCTGAAAGCTATTACTGCACGTTTTCTTTGGGCTTGGAAGGTCCTTTATTTTTTCAGGATTTTAATTAGCATATCAGTCATTATTGGAAGTACAACTCATGGAATCGTCTGACTTGCTTCCCATTTCTTGTAAGTGATTTCGATTGTACACTGCATTCTTCACATTTGATCTTTGCAAGGTTGAAAACATTAGTTGGATTCCATATTACTGTGAAACTCTGGAATCTACATAAAGAGAGGTGCTATTAGTAACTACTGCTAATTATTATGGACATTAAATGGAGTTGCAAATTAGAGCAAATAGTAACTGTTAACAACTGTGTCAGAGATACTATCGATGGACCTGAAATTCGCTTTACAAAATACGATAGTGTTGTGTCGTTGTGCCGTATTATTTGTTTACCGATGTGCCGTCAATCCAGGATATGTGCCCGCCGTGTTGCCCATGTGCTGTCTGCTGCAGCTACAGCAGAGAATACATTTCTCTAGCCACCTGGTGAGCTACGAATCCAGTAATTTTCAATACTTATTAAAAAATACTCGTAGCGTGCCTTAGCAGCTAAAATTTTGAGAACTTGTTTCTTTCAGTATATTCTTTCTGTACACAAAATTTTAGTGCAGGTTTTCACATCCTGAACTGGACTGATCCTTTGTTAGGGTGACCGACGAAAGTTCGTCACAGTCAAAAGTAAGCAGTTCTGCATCACGCCGAAATGAGTTCACTGTGCCGATCTCAATGTACTCTGTCCCAAGTCAATCATGAGTGACTCACTCTAGTCACTTCATAATCGAAAAACGACTTTTTGCTGAAACTTTCGTAGGTTCCTAATTTTACTCCGACGACAAATTCACTCTCAAGATTTCCGTCGTTAAAACTAGACACTCGATGGAGAAACAGGGAAGAGGGAGACATGCAAAGACAAACCTCACTATTGTCACTAATCGTTCGGAAATAAGATTGTTGAAATTTTAGAACATAGCTTCACGGCGTTAAATTAGGATTTCGTTACGAGTCTTTCTCTCTCCACTTTGAAGTTTTCTGAGTCAGAGAGGCGGGTTGGTCAGAAATAGGAGTTTAAATTGGTGGGGATCTCACGAAGTTATGCTGTACCTCGGAGGTCGTATTTTCGATCAACTTTGCAGTGTGGCGCATAACTGGAACGGAGGTCTCATATTTACGTTACTTCTGCCAGATTTCCTTCGAAATGAATGTGCTTCGGACGCGAAAGTTTCAGTGGAATACCTGGATTTCCTCAGACTTTCCAGATTTATAATTTATGGTGTCATGTTCAATGTAGGAGACGCCTTTCACGGGCGGCTCACGTTATCAAATGGCGCGGAAGCGGTTAACACTTGCAGAATGAAATGTGAAGGAGATAACGTTTCTTGAGGTTACTATAACATTGCTCGAATCGTAACAAACGTCTACAGCGACTTAGTAAACTAAAGCATCGTCTGAATCTGACACAGCTACAATTAGGTCTTAAAGTGAAGACGAACCGTCACAGGTCTGAACATTCGACGTGTTGCATTAGGGCTATAAATAACTTAAGATGATCTCGTTAGTAGATCTAAACTGTTCTTAACTTAATTCTACGCCATTATTAAAGTGAAGAAAGTTGGAAAATGGAAGTCATCTACAATATCGATGTGTGCAGTCAGTATGCACTGAATTTTAGTGCCGATGCATTGTGAGAAGGCAGTGCGTCCTCACGAGCAGCTGAACAAGAGACATGTTTTGTGTAGGAGAACGGGTGCCCTCTGTCGCCACGAGTAATTGAATAATTTGGAGTTTCAAGGGACTGGTACGTCGTCAGCTCTTGTACTGGACAACGCCACAGTCGAGTCGATGGTTCAATCCCGTCTCCGGCCATCCTGATTTAGGTTTTTCGTGATTTCCCTAAATCGCTTCAGGCAAATGCCGGGATGGTTCCTTTGAAAGGGCACGGCCGATTTCCTTCCCACTCCTTCCCTCACCCGAGCTTGCGCTCCGTCTCTAATGACCTGGTTGTCGACGGGACGTGAAACACTAATCTCCTCCTCCTCTTCTCAGTCGGGTGCAGGCTGGGCAAGGCGAGCCGTACCAAACAGTTCGACTGCGGCCAATCTGTGTGCATCCTGTGTATCCTACACTGCATGGACGGCTCTTTTCACCTGGCTTTGCGTGCTTGGTGTATTGCGAGTAACTCGATTCAAGGAAAAACCGAAGACATTGATAAGTCAGCAGCATTGCATCACTGTTGCCATCGCAGACTGTAACTGCGGTATTTTCTCCAGTTTAATGCTGCCTGTCAAGTATTTTTCTCTAGCGCCAAACTCTTCATTTCGGATTCCCGATTTGTTGAATATATTCAAGTACCTCTCTTCCTTCTACCTTGGAAGTTATTCCCTTATATCTTAACGTAAGTGCTAGTATTCTTGTAGTTAGTTTTCCGGGTATTCATTTCCTCGCTGATTTTGCATAGATCTGCTTCCCTTATCATGCCTCTTCCCTTCCTTATGTTCTCATTTAATTTAATTTTCAGCATACTTCTGTACCACAATATCTCAAACGGTTAGATTCTCTTATTTCTGGTTTTCCCCTAGTCTACTACACAGTTCCATAAAATGCTGCCTTACAGATTTACATTCTCAGAAGTTTCTTCCACATATTAAGGACGAGGTCTGATATTAGAAGATGTCTTTCGACGAGAGATGTCCTCTTATATCTTGGTCGGGAATGCCCCTTTTTCCAGTGCTAGTCTGCTTTTTATGTACCCATTGTTATGTCCGTCATACGTTATTTAGCAGCCTAGGTAGCAGAAATAGCAGAATTTCTTAACTTTGTCTACTTCATGATCCCCAATTCCCATGTTAGGTTTCTCGCTGCTCTAATTTTTGCTATTACCCATTACATTCGTCTTTTTTCGATTTACTCTTAATTAATATTCATTACCCATTAAACTGTTCGTTCCATTCAAGAAATCCTGCAATTCTTCTTCACTTTCTCTGAGCATTGCAGTGTCGTCAGCGAATCGTTACGTTCATATTTTTTCGTCCTGAATTTTATTCCCGCACTTAAATCTTTCGTTTATTTGCGTCATTCCTTCTTCGATGTGCAGATTGAACGGCAGGGGCGAAAGACTGCAACCCTTTCTTAAATCCTTCTTAATCCGAGCACTTCGTTCTTAATCTCCCGCTCTTATTGTCCCCTCTTGGTTCTTGTACATATTATTTATTACCTGTCTTTCTTTATAGCTTACCTCTACTTTTCTCAGAAATTCAAACTTCTTCCACCATTTTGCATTGTCGAATGGTTTTTCCAGGTCGACGATCGAATAGACGGAATAGACGATCGATCAATCGAGTCTGATACATGATCTGTGAAGTATTTCTTTGTCTTTCTACTACCTTTCTCTTAGTTTCCTGACTTGTTTGGTGATCGCCTCTGTTCCCGAATCTCAAGACTGCAGTTTACGTCAATCTTACTAACATTTGCTGGTATCATGGACGGTTTGGATCGCAAGCTGCGAAGTGCACAAGGCCGTACGCCTACCTAAACGACCGTTGCGAACAGGATTAGGCGAGGCAGATCGCAATATCGAGAAAGAGCGCCGCAACCAAAGAAACATCGTCTCACAACTATTTCCAGATCGTAGCACGCTCGTTCGGATGTCATTTACTCAGACGATTCAAACATTTCTAGTTCCGGAGTACGCTACCACGTCACGGTAGTTACACATTTCTGAAAAAAGATTGCGTTGGTTTTGTCGGTCGATCAGGGAGTTGTCAGCACTCTCTCACATGCACAACTGCCGTTATGCCACGTGATCTACAACAATTGAAGGCTGTAAACAACTCTGTAATGCTCACTCATGGCCACAGGATTCTGGCGATCGATATAGGTTAAGCTGCTCCATTCATGCGGAGATGTGTGATCGCCTGGACCGCACGGCCTACCTTAGGTGTAGCTATTCTTGAGCACTTGCGTCTGCCGTGAATCTGAACAACGTACGACTTTTAAACGTAATCAGTATTTACACTGCGATTGGAAATCAGGATCGTTCTGCTATTGGCATGCTGGGAATGATCGACCATATAAATATTCCTAACCACTAGTAGTTAACACCAAATATGAGCTGGAGCATAAGAAGCAGCCATGCGTCAGCCATGATATCACGCTCAGATAATAAGACTCTAGACTGTGCCGAGACGAAACCTAACAAGTCACTTGACAACGTCAGTGACTGTTCACAGTTGGAGGATATCCATTGTTCCTTGGTTTCTAACTCACACGACGTCAGGGATAAGTACGAGCTGGTGAAGAGTGCTACAAACCGTTACATGACAAAAATCAAGATTTAAGATTTAAATTGTTGGCCATAAAAATGAGTTACAAGTAGCTAGGAAGAAATTAATGATTTTGAAGAGGAATGGATATGGTTCGCATAACTCAGTATTTATACAGCGAATTTCTATCTGTGCTCCGAACGTCGACGTAAAGATATAGCATTAAGCACAATACCGTACATTATATACACACACCAGGGGCATGAAAGGGAAGCAACGGTTGGGAAGGGAGTGAGACAGGGTAGTATAGCCTATACGCGATGTTCTGCAATCTGTACATCGAGCAAGGAGTAAAGGAAACAAAAGAAAAATTCGGAGTAGGAATTAAAATCCATGGAGAACAAATAAAAACTTTCGAGGTTCGCCGATGACATTTTAATTCTATCAGAGACAGCAAAGGATCTGGAAGGGCAGTTGAACGGAATGGACAGTGTCTTGAAAGGAGGGTATAAGAGGAACATCAACAAAAGCAAAACGAGGATAATGGAATGAAGTCGAATTAAGTCGGGTGATGCTGAGGGAATTAGATTAGGGAATGAGACACTGAAAATAGTAGATGAGTTTTGCTTTTTGGGGAGCAAAATAACTGATGATGGTCGAAGTAGAGAGGATATAAAATGTAGACTGGCAATGGAAAGCGTTTCTGAAGAAGAGAAATTTGTTAACATCGAGTATAGATTTAAGTGTCAGGAAGACATTTCTGGATGTATTTGTATTGAGTATAGCCATGTATGGAAGTGAAACATGGACGATAAATAGTTTGGAGAAGAAGAGAATAGAAGCTTTCGAAATGTGGCGCTACAGAAGAATGCTGAAGATTAGATGAGTTGATCACATAACTAATGAGGAGGTACTGAACAGAATTGGGGAGAAAAGAAATTTGTGGCACAACTTGACTAGAAGAAGGAATTTGTTGGTAGGACATTTTCTGAGACATCAAGGGCTCACCAATTTAGTATTGAGTGGGGGGTAAAAATCGTAGAGGGAGACAAAGAGATGAATACACTAAGGAGATTCAGAAGGATGTAGGTTGCAGTAGGTACTGGGAGATGAAGAAGCTTGCACAGGATAGAGTAGCAAGGAGAGCATCAAACCAGTCTCTGGACTGAAGACCACAACAACAACATATACACACCACTATATCACTATGGGCTCACCCATTTTGCTGTCTCTCAGCAAAATTGCACCAAAGTTCCTAATAGAGACTAAGGCAATCTTTTAAGAAATGCTCCAAGCGGTGTTACCAGTCATTCCGATAGTCCGTAGTCATCACCTTTCCTCCAAGTCCATAAGAAGACTGGCTTGTGGCCGTCTCACAGTGATTACCGTGTGTTGAATGCTAGAATGGTTGTGGAAGGCTTCACATGTGCGTTGGCAGGAACAGATGTCTTCACTATTTTGGACTGTCACAGGGCTTACAACCAAGTTCCTGTGGCTCCTAGTGAATGCCAAAGACTGTGATGACTACATCTTTCTGTCTGTCTGGATTTTTGTTTATGCCATTCGGCCTCAAAAACGCTGCTCACACTTGGCAACGCTTCATTGATGAAATTTTGTAGTGACTGCAATTACGTTTCGCGTGTCTGCCTGATGGCCAGTAACATGAAAAACATGTTCATGAAGTGCATCAGAGACAAGACAACAGCATTGTGTTGAGTAAGGAAGTGCGTCACTGGCAAGATTGAGGTAGCCTTTCTCGGTCCTAGGGTCTGCCAGCAACAAGAGAAAAGAGCCGCCTTAAAAGAACTTCTGAAGCCTATCAACATTAAAAACATTTTCTTGGAAAGGTGAATTTTTAACGCCATCATCTTTTGGCTTCAGCTTCCGTCGAATCACCTCTTACGGATGCATGCAGATGCCACAACACCATGGACACATGACTATTCAATAGACGAGTACCCCATCGGAATTTTGAACTGGGCAAAGCTTTCTGTGATGTGCAGGTGCGCCTCGCAGAGGCACCCACCCTGTGGTACGTCCATCGTTGACTGTCGTTGTAGACACTGGCCAGCGTGCAATCGGTGCTGCTCTGCATGAAATGTTCAACAATCGCTGGCAATCATTAATTTTAAAAAAATTGCAGTCATGGGAAAGAAAACGGAGCGATTACGATAAAGTGCTTATACGCGAGAGCGCTAGGCGTTTCCATCCTCAAATCAAAGCCCGGCCAGTGACAATATACACAGATCGGAAATCACTTGTCTCAGCCTTCAAAAACCTGAGTGATAAGTGGTCTCCTTGACAATACAGGCACACTAGAAATGTCAGACATTTTACCAGACAAACATCATATAAAGGGCACGGGAAACATAGTCACCGATTAGGTTCCTCACATCTGCAGTTTAGTACATAGTTCTAACTATCACGATCTCGCCATAGCTCAAACAGCGGATCCACCGATCCATTCATTACTTAATTATCCTTCCACGGTTGGGTTGGGTTGGGTTGTTTGGGGCAGGAGACCAAACAGCGAGGTCATCGGTCTCATCGGATTAGGGAAGGGCGGGAAAGGAAGTGGGCCGTGCCCTTTCAAAGGAACCATCCTGGCATTTTCCTGGAGCGATTTATGGAAATAACGGAAAACCCAGATCAGGATGTAACCGTCGTCCACTCGAATGCGACTCCAGTGTGCTAGCCACTGCGCACCCCGCTCGGTCCCTTCCACAGTACTGCGACTGAAACAAGTTGAAGTGCCAGGGGACACTTCGAAAATATAGTGCGACAGCTCGCAATGGAAGCTATGATCCTACGTTTCACTGCATTTTTGCCAGACTACATTCAACAGTGCCCACATTCTGGCACATCCACGGGGCGCCTGCCACAGCATAAATGCTATCTGACCGCTTCGTCTGACCGTCAATAAGAAAATGACGCTAAGGCTTGGGTTCCCGCTTTCCTTCAGTGTCAGCGACGCAAGATGTGATTCCACGTAGACGCATACGTCAAAAAATTTCCAGGATCTCCAGCGGGGTTCGGTCACATACACATCGACCTCGTTGGCCTTCTTCCTCCGTCAGAACGTTACAGGTATATCTATTCACAACCGTGGACAGATGCATGAGATGAGCAGAACGTATACCAATAGCAGATACTAGGGCTATCGACAAAGTACATTACGTTTTGGAATTAAAAATAAATAAAGTATTGGAATTTTTTTATTATATACAGATGAAATCCACACTTAAATACTACTTTTGTACATAGTCGTCATTTAAATTGAGGCACTTAACGTAGCAATGGACGAGCTTGGAAATTCCTTCGTCGTAAAATTCGGCCGCCTGCGCTTTCAACCACGTGGTTACTTCTTTTGGGACAGAAAAAGTGTGATTTTTGTGGATTTCCTGGAAAGAGGCACTACAATAAACTCTCAAAGGTATTGCCAGACTCTGCACAACCTCAGAAGAGCAATACAAAACAAGCGCAGGGGAACATTGGGCTCAAAGATCTTGCTGATTCACGACAACGCCCGGGTAAACACGGCAAATGCCACTCGTGAAGTTCTCTCGAATCTTTTAAGTGGGAGTTGTTTCCTCATCTTCCGTACAATCCCGGCCTGGCACCGAGCAACAGCCACTTATTTCCAGCAATGAAGAAGTGGTTGGCTATGCAGCGTCCATTGCTACGATAAGTGCCTCAATTTAAATGACAACTATGTAGAAAAGTAGTATTTAAGTGTGCCTTTCATCTGTATGTAATAAAAACATTCCAATATTTTATTTATTTTTTAATTCCAAAACGTAATGTGGATAGCCCTCGTATCTCCGCTGAAACGACTGCAAAAACATTCATTGGCAACTGTGTGGCGCTTTTCTGTTGCCCCCTGCACATTTACAACAGATCAGTGCCGCAACTGGAATACAGTCTTTTCCACGAATTATCTAAAGTGTGCCCTTTGCAACACTAACATACCAAAAGACATCATCCTACCAGTAACGGCGTGGTCGAAACGTGGTACAGAACTTCGAAGGCTGCTGACATGTATAACCATAAGAAATGTATTGGCCCACGTCGTTTGGTCCCTTCAGGATTGCAGACGGCTTACGGACTTGACATCTAGGCATCGTCGACTGAAGTGGTGTATGGTTCCCATTAAGGGTTCCGACGCATTACGACACACTTTCATCGCTGCCGGATTGAGTGGACGTATCACAGTTGGTGCAGCAAACGCGATAACATGTCGCGAAGATCTACGACCACCTGCGTTCCACATGGTGAACATCCTATGTCAGTGCCTAAGTCGTCAGCAGACTGCCCCCACATCATACGCCATAGAGATTTTGTTCGAGGCCGTCTTCAGTCGTCACACACCGAACCTTTCCCGTGTTGCGATGTGGGGACCACAGGATAGACGTTCCACAGAATGGAGAAAGGAGGAATGTACCAATAGAACGAGTTACACCAACGAAAGGACAACGTTCTACGAGACATGTCATGGAATGTTAAGACATTGAACGTGGTAGGGAAGCTAGAAAATGGAAAAGTTAAGGCTCAATCTAGATGCAGTGAGGGTCAGTGAAGCGAAATGGAAAGAAGACAAGGGTTTCTGGTCAGATGAGTGTAGGATAATATCAACAGCAGCAGAAAATGGTACAACGGGAGTAGGATAAGTTATAAATAGGCAGGTGGGCAGAGAGTGTGTTGGTGTGAACAGTTCAGTGATAGGGTCGTTCTCATCAGAGTCGGCAGCACACCAGGGTCGACGATTGTACTTCATGTGTACATGCCGACGTCGCAAGCTGAAGATGAAGAGACAGAAAATGTGTATGAGGATGTTAAAAGGGTAATATAGTACGTAATAGGAGATGAAAATATAATAGTCATGGGGTTTTCGAATGCGGTTGTAGGGCAAAGGATAGAAGAAAGGATTATGGTAGACTATGAGCTTGATATTAGAAAGGAGAGAGGAGAAAGACTAATATATTATGTAATAAATTTCACGTACTAACAGCGAAGACTCCCTTTAAGAATCACAAGAGGAGGATGTATACTCGGGAAAGGCTGAGGAATACGTGAAGATTTCACTTAGACTACTCCATGGTCAGACTGAGATTCCGAAATCAGATATTTCATTGTAAGATATAGTCTCAGATCACAATGTAATAGTGATGAAGAGTGAGCTGAAATTTAAGAGATTAATTATGAAAAATGAATACGCAAAGAAGTGTGACACAGAAGTACTACCGAATGAGGAAAATAGTTAAGAAACAAAATTATACAATAAGATTTGCAAAAATGTTTATTATTACAGTCTCATTTGCACACATCCACTATTGGTCAAGAGTGAATATGTGCAACTCAGAAGGCACTAATAATTATTTTTAAAAATATTTGAACAGTTTCGCACTTTCTTGTACACGTTGCCATCCATTACACAAAAATACTTTTCACAAAAAATGAAATTTTACGCTCTGTTTTAGTTGATAAGTAGCAGACCTACATGTATAGAAACAACTAAATAAAATGTGCTTCTTGTGTACTGTGTTCTAATTATTTAGTTAATACTGCATTTGAAAAACTATTGTCGGCCGGGGTGGCCGAACCGTTCTAGGCGCTACATTTTGGAACCGCGCGACCGCTACGACCTCAGGTTCGAATCCTGCCTCGGGCATGCATGTGTGTGATGTCCTTAGGTTAGTTATTAGTTCTAAGTTCTAGGGGACTGATGACCTCAGAAGTTAAGTCCAATACCGCTCAGAGCCATTTGAACAATTTCACTCTGCAGAACTGGAATACCTCATTTAGTGTGCCCTAAAACCGCAGTATTTCTGGAGTGAATGACTGTTATGTTACAGAACTACGGATGAATGACACACTGGGTGGAATCTTGAGATGGTTGGTTGATTCGTCGGAGGGGACCAAACAGTGAGGTCATCGATCCCATCGGATTAGGGAAGGATGGGGAAGCAAGTCGGCCTTACCCTTTCAAAGGAACCATCCCGACATTTGCCTGGAGCGATTTAGGGAAATCACGGAAAACCTAAATAAGGATGACTGGACGCAGGTTTGAACCGTCGCCCTCCCGAAGGAACCTAAGTATTCAGACTAAACCTAATGCGTAAGTTTGCCCCTAGCAGTAAAGTTTTACAACAAATTTCCGTTCTAAAACGTTATATCATCCGTTCCCTGTTTTTTACATACAATTTTCATGAGCGTCATCGAAATTGTAAAATTTGTTTGCCGAGCAATTATAACAGAATAATTAATATGTACCGTTGTTATGGCCTGAACTGACCTGGAGTGGCAAATGACTGCAGTTAATGTTACTACAGGAATGTCTGACAGCCGAGACAGCGGGGACCGGTTGATGTAACGTAAGCTCCACAGGAGAGGCCCCAGCACTGTGCCGCGAGGAGCCCTTATGACTAGCAGGGTCG
Organism: Schistocerca gregaria; assembly: GCF_023897955.1. Classification (NCBI taxonomy): domain Eukaryota; kingdom Metazoa; phylum Arthropoda; class Insecta; order Orthoptera; family Acrididae; genus Schistocerca; species Schistocerca gregaria. The sequence continues at coordinate 1,192,168,403 of NC_064920.1, forward strand.
CCGCAGCGTCACCGTATTGCAGCGCAGTGTAAGTGCGTGATTCGTATCGGGTAACGCAACGCATGGTGCCGTGTTGTTTCCTGCAGCAGGTGGAGCTGCAGAGAGGCTGTGTATCGAGTGCTGGCGGGCAGAGGGGGCAGGATCCAATAACAGCCGCTAATTGGGCCCCACGCAGCAGCGTTTCCATTATGGCTGAGTGCGCCAGCCAGCCAGCATTAGATTCCACTCGCAGCACCAGGCCCATCCATTATCGACAAGCAATTGGATTCCCCGGCCACTCTATTCCTGTATCCGGTGTCCGCGCGCGCGTTTCGCTTCACCACTGGTCGGCGTGATGAGCCCGGACCTTCCCACCTGTCCGGATCATCACAACAGCACCCACAAAGTTGTCTGCCGGCTTGCGTCTGCCCCAAAACTACGTTTGATTCATAGTAACATACGAAGGGCAAACATAAAACCTCACCAGATTTTAATTTTTTTAGGTATTTGTCTGTGTAGCCCTGGTCTATCCCCGCGCCAGATTAACGTACCACGATACTAGAGGAGCCAAAACAAAACTGTAGCCCACTCATATAATGGTGATGGCCTGCGACATTTTGTCGTGGCTGGTATAGCGGCACAGTACTGCACATACACGTAGCTTGAAAAATAATTGCTTAACTGCAAAGCATTATAACAGACCCAAGTACGTTGTTATGAATCATATGTAGATTTGGGGAACAAGCAAAATAGTTGATAATCTTCTGGATCGACTGTTTCTTGACTGAGTGCTCTCGCAGAAAATTTCTTTTTCTTCCATTACTAGAGGACACCTCCCCTTGATAGTCGGATTCAACCCCAAAAGATCGAATAAATCACTACCATATATGTTTTGACTGTGTCCTTGAACACGACACTGTTAATGAAATTGTCTTTGTAACAGAAAAGTAGAGGCAGGCTACAAACACCAAGACCTGGGATATCATGACCATTATAAGCTGAGAGAGTTGTCTGTGACTTCTATAAGTTAGGCTTTACTGACGCACACGGCTCTTTCCAAAATTGTCACTGGAGCTCCCGTACCTAAATACGTGTGCATGTTGCAATTAGCAATCTCCAACGCGACAGAAAGGTGGATTTCTTGCCGCTAAATAGGAGAACAGTTCCACTGCCATTTGGAATAAAGAATGAATTGCTGGCGTGACTTTTGCTTTCGCAAGCACGCTGATTGTACATGACCGTTCTCGGTGCAGTGGCAACACTTGGCGTCACAGCAGAGGCACGCCTGTCGCTTGTTTGTCGCGTGGCACTGGGGGAAGACTTACCACCGCGTGCCGTCAGACTAGCGGGCTGCGATTGTTGGGTACGGCACTGCCCTGGCCGTCACGTGGAATGACGCGCTGCGCTAGCTGTCTGCTACCAACTGTTTGCTGCCAACCTTACTCTTCACTACAGAAACGTGAGGAGATCCAAATTCTACCACAAAACTATTGTAAGAGTCATGTGACTCAATCAATTCTAATACTTGCTTCAAACTGGTGATCGGATACGTTAGTATTTGTTCCCTTATCCTAGACTCAGACACATACTGGCTGATAGTGCCTCGAATCGTGGAGTCACTGTAATATCTGCCACAATCACTCTTAAGCTAGCAATGTCTGGCCAGTACTTCTTAATCAGCTACCCTCTGATTGTTAATTTTATAAGGTTGTCCACAAAATACGAATAACTCGTAACGAGTAGCGGCCACATTCGCTTGCTTATCAAAGTATTTACTGATGCAGCAATCAAGTCCTCATCGGGTCGGCCGGTGGAAAACAGGTTACACGCCAATCTTTGGTGTTACACTCACTTAAGTTGCACATTTATGTTCAATGTTACCTTCACAAAAATTCTGTAAAAAACTACATTCTTCTGTGCTTAATTACTACTAATCCTTTAGCACATTTTGTGTTATTGAACGAATTGTCGAACTATAAGTGCAAGAATTAATATTCAGCAATTATATTCATGAGTCGCTCATTATACACTTGTAGCCATATTTTATTGTAACAACTTTTATTAATTACTTACAATAAATGTCCATCGATTCTTGTGTTCCTATCAGCAGACTATTGATAAAATGAATTTTTTGTATTGTCGTACGAAACAATGAATGTGTTTAGTCAAAGAAGACTACTTAGATACGTTGTAAGTAAGCTGTTTATGTTTTCATATTGGTAACGCCACCGCCACGTAGCGCTCTGTAAGAAAATCACTGGCTGTGCTGTGCGCAGTCTGTGGCTGGTTTGCATTGTTGTCTGCCATTGCAGTGTTGGGCAGCGTCAGCTGGATGTGAACAGCGCGTAGCGTTGCGCAGTTGGAGGTGAGCCGCCAGCAGTGGTGGATGTGGGGAGAGAGATGGCGGAGTTTTGAAATTTGTAAGAATGGATGTCATGAACTGTTATATATATTATGACTATTAAGGTAAATACATTGTTTGTTCTCTATCAAAATCTTTCATTTGCTAACTATGCCTATCAGTAGTTAGTGCCTTCAGTAGTTTGAATCTTTTATTTAGCTGGCAGTAGTGGCGCTCGCTGTATTGCAGTAGTTCGAGTAACGAAGATTTTTGTGAGGTAAGTGATTTGTGAAAGGTATAGGTTAATGTTAGTCAGGGCCATTCTTTTGTAGGGATTACTGAAAGTCAGACTGCGCTGGGCTAAAAATATTGTGTGTCAGTTTAAGCACAGTCTTGTATAATTTTTCTAACGGGACGTTTCAACGTGTTTGCAAGCAGTAAGCGCTCAGAGACTGTGTTAGCTAAGAATGAGTGTGTTTTACCATTAAATACAGTGAACCATCAGAAGAACGAATGTGTGAGTGGGTGGGGAACAATCCATGAAAGAATGAACCAGGATTAAAACTAATGAACTGGTAAATATGTTTATATTTTGGAATGACTCGCCTTTGTAACCTAGCAATGATCTTAAAGTAAATTATGTCTATGTTAACTGTAACATAAAGCATTAAATAAAAACATTCAGCGTGTATACCAGCAATGGGAATGAATGAGTTTGGTGGAATTCTACAAGTACGAACGAATTTTACATTTACTGTTGACACAGTAATTGTGTTTCCCATTCCCTTGAGATTCGTTAAACCATAATCTGTTAGTGTAACATCACCCAGCCAAATAATTATTATTGGTTGGTTGTGTGAGGGGTGTCAGTCCATTCCCAGCCTAACACATCTCATTTTTATTCTGTAAATTACGTTAATCACAATTACAGTCATGTTTTTATTGCACAGTTTATGCAAGCTTCTAATTATGGTAATGATATCAGTGTTGATGTATATCTGCAGACTCATGTGACGAATGAAAATTTGTACTAAGGCCAGATTCGAAACTGGGTCTCCTGCTGACCAGACCGATGGGCTAACAACCACTACACCGCCCTGCCACAGTATATCTGCAGGGACTACCCTAGCATGCGTCACCCCTCAATCCAAATTCCCACTCACGCCTCAACCCACTTAGTACTCCATCCAAACTTGAACAGCATTGCAGAGGCTCTCGAATTGTATTGGAATAGTTAATCAGTTAAAACTATTTGTTCCTGAGATGATGATTCAAATATCTATTATGTATGTCTATTAAAAGGTAGCCTCTAACGTTAAATCTACCGGCTACGTCAACCAGAGGTGATCGTGTTGGCCAGTGGCAGCCCAAGTTTTGTGTGACCGTGTAACGATGACGTTTGCAAGCTGCCAGCGATCGTTCTCCTCAGAGCTGCCTCACAAGCCGTCGCTTGCATTTAATCATAAATATGTGTGAGCTATGTTAATTGATTTAACTTTTATATGAAGAAAAGTATTATCATCTCAGTAACCTTCAAATCGTGAGCTCCACCTTCAATTTTTATGTATGAAATTAGTGAATTCACGCAAGGCACTTTTGTTGCCTATGCCTGCGGTCACTTTCAGAACTCAAATTAATGATCAAATTAAGTAATTTAATAAGATGGAACTTTATGTACCACCAAAATAAAATAAAGGCACTGAATAGTTGAGGGAGTGTGAATTAGAAGAGTAGTGTATTTAAGCTTACAAAAATAAAGACAGGTTTTATTAATCCTTTTAGAACTACAACGAGCTGATAAATCTTACACAAAAAAATTACAAACACAAATTAGAAAAGGGATTTTGTTTGACTGACAAAGCATTCATTGGAGTGGAAGCCGTACAGATTCTCCCCTGAATTAATCCTTTTTACTAAGCAATCTGATCTTGTTTACGTGAATCCACTGTAAGGTGCAACAATATTAAAATGGAATTAACTACTACTGTGATGCCAATTGAGGAGCTACTCGACCGAACAGTAGCGGCTCCGGTCAAAGAAAGCGATCATAACGACCGGGAGAGCGGTGTGCTGACCACATGCCCCTCCTACCGCATCCTCAATGAGGATGATACGGCGGTCGGATGGTCCCGATGGGCCACTTGTAGCCTGAAGACGGAGTGGATTATATACAGGGTGTTACAAAAAGGTACGGCCAAACTTTCAGGAAACATTCCTCACACAAAGAAAGAAAATATGTTATGTGGACATGTGTCCGGAAACGCTTACTTTACATGTTAGAGCTCATTTTATTACTTCCCTTCAAATCACATTAATCATGGAATGGAAACACACAGCAACAGAACGTACCAGCGTGGCTTCAAACACTTTGTTACAGGAAATGTTCAAAATGTCCTCCGTTAGCGAGGATACATGCATCCACCCTCCGTCGCATGGAATTCCTGATGCGCTGATGCATCCCTGGAGAATGGCGTATTGTAATACAGGCGTCCACAATACGAGCACGAAGAGTCTCTACATTTGGTACCGGAGTTGGGTAGACAAGAGCTTTCAAATGCCCCCATAAATGAAAGTCAAGAGGGTTGAGGTCAGGAGAGGGTGGAGGCCATGGAATTGGTCAGCCTCTACCAATGCATCGTTCACCGAATCTGTTGTTGAGAAGCGTACGAACACTTCGACTGAAATGTGCAGGAGCTCCATCGTGCATGAACCACATGTTGTGTCGTACTTGTAAAGGCACATGTTCTAGCAGCACAGGTAGAGTATTCCGTATGAAATCATGATAACGTGCTCCATTGAGAGTAGGTGGAAGAACATGGGGCCCAATCAAGACATAACCAAACGTTCACAAAAAATCTGTGTTGATGACGTGATTGCACAATTGCGTGCGGATTCTCGTCAGCCCACATATATTGATTGTGAAAATAAAAATTTCGTCGCGTTGGAATGAAGCCTCATCCGTAAAGAGAACATTTGCCCTGAAATGAGGATTGACACATTGTCGGATGAACCATTCGCAGAAGTCTACGCGTGGAGGCCATTCAGCTGCTGATAGTTCCTGCACACGCTGTACATGGTACGGAAACAACTGGTTCTCCCGTAGCACTCTCCATACAGTGACATGGTTAACGTTATCTTGTACAGCAACAACTTCTCTGGCGCTGACATTAGGGTTATCGTCAACTGCACGAAGAATTGCCTCGTCCATTGCAGGTGTCCTCGTCGTTCTAGGTCTTCCCCAGTCGCAAGTCACAGGCTGGAATGTTCCGTGCTCCCTAAGACGCCGATCAATTGCTTCGAACGTCTTCCTGTCGGGACACCTTCGTTCTGGAAATCTGTCTCGATACAAAAGTACCGCGCCACGGCTATTGCCCCCGTGCTAATCCATACATCATATGGGCATCTGCCAACTCCGCATTTGTAAACATTGCACTGACTGCAAAATCACGTTCGTGATGAACACTAACCTGTTGATGCTAGGTACTGATGTGCTTGATGCTAGTACTGTAGAGCAATGAGTCGCATGTCAACACATGCACCGAAGTCAACATTACCTTCCTTCAATTGGGCCAACTGGCGGTGAATCGAGGAAGTACAGTACATACTGACGAAACTAAAATGAGCTCTAACATGGAAATTAAGCATTTCCGGACACATGTCCACATAACATCTTTTCTTTATTTGTGTGTGAGAATGTTTCCTGAAAGTTTGGCCGTACCTTTTTGTAATACCCGGAACACAGGGAACTGTGAGTCTCATTTGACAACCCCGCTCCGGTGCAGCAGTATTTTGCCGGCACGCCGTGACTGAGCAACGGCGCGCTGCGGCGGCTGTCACGTTCTGACGCGTCCACGAAAATTTGAAAACTACGCGGACTGGTGTTCTGATTATCAGAACGTGAGAAACGTCCCTACCAGAGCCCCGAAATGTCGACAGATTTCAGTGCCAGGTGCACCTGTTCACTGGTGTGGCCAAAGAGGGGTGACGGCCCGTGGTGTAACTGTCAAACGTCAGGTATCCAACTCAGAACGAATGAATTTACCCCTTGTGACACTGGCTCTTAGTCCACCAAGAGATGCACAACACAGGTCTCCTCACTAGAGAAAGCCTGACATTCTCCAGCACTGGAGGACCAAGTCTCAGAACGGGACCCCAAATAGCAAAACAGAAACAGCCCCACATTTGGGATGGGGGGGGGGGGGGGGGGGGAAGATGAATGACTGGGGTTAAGGATGGCAAAGGAACCTTTTAAGTGCTATCTCAAATTATTTTATATATTGTTTCGTTTCTGATATTTATTTGGTCTTTGAACAACCGTTTATTTCGTGTTAATCCTTTTTTGTACGGGAGTTTTCTTGGAATCGGAGGATGTGTGTCTACTCTGATTCATATGGCGTTTACATCTTTTTAATAATGCTTGGTCTGTGGTCTTCCTGTTGAAGATTGCAAATGATGAATGAACTGTAACGTATTTCCATGCTCTGGTGTGTCATTTACATGTTGTGTCAAATTCCCCGCCAGTTATCCCAATTTATAATTTTTCACACTCTCTGCAACTGAGCTGACAGATACAGACAGATACCTTTTTTATGCATGCATTTGTTCTGGTAGGTCACTGTATGACATTTTTTTGGTTGTGCAGGTTGTGTGAGTTGATGTGGTTTGGTTAGTTTTTTTGGTTATTTGTGTCTTTATTTTTCCTTTTAGTTTGTGGAGCAGTGTTTCTTCGTGTCCATTTTTAGTGCTATTTATTTTCATAACTACCACTCGTTTTAGTAATCAGAAGTGTTTAGGGCGACCCTGTTCAGTTTGTTTGACATATACCTGATTGCATCCTACTTCTGATCCCGCAGGAAGTTTGAGTTTGCATTTATGGTAGTGTCACATATTGTGGGTTTTCTGTATAAGACTAGTGCTTTTGTGTCAGTCTTTTATTATAACTATACTAGAAATATTTTTTTTAATTAATTGGCTTTCAGGCCATGCTAATTCAGGCATCGCATTAGTACTGACAGTTATGACGATAAGAAAGTAAGGACAACAGAACACCCAATACGCGACTGGAGAAAATCTCCGACTCGGCCAGGAATCGAACACAGTCTCCTCCGCTTACCAGTCTGCCATACTGAGAACGCAGCTACCGAGGCCCACGTCTAGAAAATTGAGTGTGTTTTCTCGTCCCCTTCTATAGAAACTTTCTGTTCCTGTGTGTAGTATTTATGTTTTGTGTAGTCGTATTTTGTTTTTAGGTTCATCTACATTCATAGCATATCATCGAAGTACCGGTAGCAGTAGATGTTGTTGTAGTTTTCCTTTCTCATTACGTCTTCAGATAATAATTTTGCTATATGACCAATGAAAATGTTTGCTAATGCTCCTGAAATAGGTGAACCCATGGGTAAACTTTTTTCCTGTAAAACTAGACCAGAATAATCTGTGCCTAACGAAGAAAGGAACCAAACACGTGCTAGCAGAAGGCATTTCCTAACGCAGGCGAAAAACTAAGTAGAAATTACCATAAGCGAAAGTCAACAATTTCCTGAAGAACTGTTTTTCGATCTAGAAAGCAAATCACATTGTACATATCTTTAATTACAGACCACTGACGATTCTTTATTTAAACAAAGCGAAACGCGTGTGGTGAGAAAAACAAGCATTTCCTTGGAGTTGTAATGACGGAACAAAAATACCATCAGAATCCATGGCCACACAAACGAAGAACAAATTGTTAAAACATTAAAGCAAGTCAGTTCATTTTGCAGATACCAAGTGTTCCGTGGTAGAAGACCTTCCTTTTTAAGGTACAAGGGGATACACGACCGACCGACGACACATGGCTTAACCATGCGCGATTTGTGTAGCTAGTTTTAAAAAATACAGACTTTTCCTCAGCATGAAATTGTGTAACTGAAGAATTAAACATATCTTCCAAATTGCTTTAATGTATTATGCAGCACTTCATGTAAAGGCCTAAAAACACAAATTCTGCACAAAGCACAAATCATGTCTTACAACGCCAGGAATAGCAGAACATGTCGGAAGCTCTTGTGGCTGAGTCTAATGCGCATACCTTTATGTGATTCTAAAATCGGTCACTAGAGTGAGACACCGACAGTTTAACGTTAAGTGTTGCTAGGTACACTGTCCGCCACGTACAACATTCTCTTCTGTAATATACGCTCAATAAGTAAAATAATGTTATTTGCAATCTGTGGTGCCACCGCCGGACACCACACTTGCTAGGTGGTAGCCTTTAAATCGGCCGCGGTCCGGTAGTATACGTCGGACCCGCGTGTTGCCACTATCTGTGATTGCAGACCGAGCGCCGCCACACGGCAGGTCTAGGGAGACTTCCTAGCACTCGCCCCAGTTGCACAGCCGAATTTGCTAGCGATGGTTCCCTGCAAATTACGCTCTCATTTGTCGAGACGATAGTTAGCATAGCTTTCAGCTACGTTATTTGCTACGACCTAGCAAGGCGCCATGATCAGTTTTTATTGATATTGTGCATCATGTACCGTCCAGAGCGACGTTCTTCATTAATGGATTAAAGTTAAGTATTCCACCAGCTACGTCCGTTTTTCTGAATTCTAATTCCCTTGTCATGTTCCAGACCTCACGCCAGCCTGCGTGAGCTTAAACGCGTGCATTTCGGCCTCCTTTAGTAACCCTGTGTTGGCTCTCCTGCCAACCACAACACAATCCTTCCTGGTATTGCATTTATATTAGTCAGCACTGAGCAAAGATTCAGCTTGAGTCTTGAAAGCTCTGGAATGTTCGCTTACGTTAAATACCGCGCTGATTAGAATTTGGCGTGCTCGCATAGGCAGTAAAAAACTTGTCAGCAAGTGCACACTATCGTGCAAATAACCGAAGTGAAGCGACGATGCACGCTCCCATCAGGCTAAATGAGTCAGTGTGAGCTACCTTGTCACTGCGAAATCGAGCACAAAATGGAGCAAGGCGTTAACCCTAAGTTTTCCTTCAAATTGGGACAGAGATTCATGGAATGTTAGTTCAAGTGTACGGTTTTGAAGCAGTGAGTAAAAGGTGCGTGTCTGAGTGGATTAACGTCTTCAGAGACGGAAAGAAAGGCGTGGAAGATCAGCAGCGTTCGGGTGGACTGTCAACAAGCACAGTCCCAGATGACATCAAACGAGTGCGGCGGAATTTTGCGGATGACCGGCAGCTGTGTTTGATAATGATAGCAGAAGATTGGAAGACAAGCGAATGCAGTGTAAGCACGAACATTTGAGTAGGTGGAAGATCTGTGTCCGATTTTTACCGCACGCGCTGACACACCAGCAAAAGCTGATTCTGCTGGACGCGTCTGGAAATTTTGTCTACATGTCTGGCAGGAACGCGCAGTTTTTCTAAACCATCATACAGGAGACGAGGTCAAGTGCTGCCGATGCGACCCGGACACGGAGCGGCACTGAAAGGCATGGTGTTCATGGTCTTCATCCCAACAAAAGCCGGCTGACGCAATCCAAGATTAAGATGATGTGCAGTGGAATTTCCACCACGATAACGCCTGCCCACCCTGCTACCCGCGTCCTCAGCTTACTCGCTCAACTCAAGCTGACTGATCTTCAGCACCCTCCTTATTTGCCATATTTGGTGCCGATAGACTTCATTACGTATCCACGTCTTAAATTATTCCTAAAAGACTAACTTCGCAGACGTTGAGGATATCCAACTACGCATGAGCGCAGTGCTTCGATGGATTCCACAAGAAGTGTTTGCCGACAGTTTGTAAGACGTGTGTTGTAGCTAACACTGATTACTCTGAAGGTTAGGAAAGTTATTTTGTTTACAAACAAAATACCTTTCCTAACCTTAAAAGTTTCCTTTATTTTCTGAAATCATTAACCAGACTTTTCAGACGCACTTTGTACAGTACTGTAACAGGCTGTGTCCAAATTTATTGGTCACATCATTATCCAGTACAGGAATTTATACTATGATACGATCTTATACCGTGCACGTAATCAACGGCTACTATGCCGATTGCATTTACTGGCAGAAACCAGAATCGAAGTTCGTAGTATGTTATCCAATAGTCCCCTGAGGAGAAGAAGCAACCCTTACGCACACGTCTCGCGTGAGGACGTCATTGGTTCAAATGGCTCTGAGCACTATGGGACTTAACATCTTAGGTCATCAGTCCCCTAGAACTTAGAACTACTTAAACCTAACTAACCTAAGGACATCACACACATACATGCCCGAGGCAGGATTCGAACCTGCGACCGTAGCAGTCCCGCGGTTCCGGACTGCAGCGCCTAGAACCGCACGACCACCGCGGCCGGCCGAGGACGTCATTAATAGACGCCGAAGGTCAGTTTTGTTAACCCGCAAGGCCGTACAGCAGGAGTGCCACAATTCTGCAATGTCGATCTACAGTCGTAAAATGTCAACGCTTTTCTGAGTACCGGAAGACTGGTTACGGGTTCAGCAGAGACATGAAGCCAGCTCCTCTCCGAATATACCCAAGGAACAGTTGTATGTTTCATAAAACGGGAACAGGTTAAAATGTCTGTTACTTTTTAATTAAAGTGAACTTGCATTTATTCTTAGGAGAGCTGTGCTTTGTCACTCCAGATTAAAAGTTTATATTAAACCCTTGGAAAAGAAAAACACGAAATGATGGGAATGCGAAGTATGAAAACGGTGTACTTCTCTATTTAGTACTAGGTTCACTGGTCAGCCTGTAGGCTAGCTAGTTGGTTCATTTGGAGGACGAGACCAAACAGCAATGTCCTCCAGATACGATGGCTGACTTAATGGGCCACAATAGCAGTGGCTTAACAAAATAATCCTGAAACGAAGTGGTCAATAGGCCAGTTGACTAGTACCCCTGTCCTGACAGATCTTAAAAAGAATTTTCCGGTGCTGAATATTTTCACTTAAAGAGCGTGTCTATTCCACATGTTGAAATCCTCTACTCTTCTTTTATTTTTTAATTAAGCTGAATGCGTAACTGGTATCACTTCAGTGAAAATTCCCCAAAGGGTTTCTCATTTTTATACAAAATTTTGACCCGTGAATGATAATTACCAAGATGCGTATGCAATTTCATTAATATACTCGGAAAGAGGAAAGACTTTCATAGCACAACGAGTAATTTAAGGGGAGCTTGAGCATGTATTTTAGTGAATGCAACATTGCGATCAACACACTGTAAGCTCCTGGTATGATCTGGAAGTATATCTGCATCCTTCCTGATAGAGAGCATACATGCAATGAAAACGTAAAACCGCATTTTGTATCGTCTGCCACATTTTCACAATGAATATGAATCATAGTAGCCACTTCTAACATACACAGGATCAGCAGGAATTCACAGAGTTATCGACAACACAAACGTGCCTTGTACTTAGTGTAAAATTAATCCAAATACTTCAAAATATTTCTGCCGATGGCAGCTTATCCGAAAAACGATATTGCTGAAGACAGAACGTGTCTGTTAAATTGAGCCCCCATCAACTACCGATTTAAGTAAGAATACGTGAGCACATACGAACAGTCCAAAAAAATCATAATTTCATAAATGATTGTGGAGTAGAAATAATTAAAGATAAAAATTATAATAACTTCGCATTATTATTCAATGGATAAGTGAGACATTGTAGTAGCAAGGCTATATTTGTTCTTTAAGACACCACAAGGAGTTCAGTTCCACAAAACCTTTGAATTAGAAAAAAAAACAACATATAAACTTAAATTCCCGAATTCCTGAATTAATATTAAATAAGTGGGGTAGTAATGTATGACGTACCCTACATTCACGGATTAATAAATGAAATACCGATACTGGTCTGTGAAAAGGGAACAAAGCACTGTGAATAGCGGATTTAGCCTTAAACACAAGGTACGTGCATCTATAAAGTTGAAAACCCTGCGAAACAAATTTAATATCATTGCACACTTGCAAGCAATAATCTCATCATAGACTCCTGTGCTTTTCAGTGGAGAAATGGCCATAGAAATGAAACATCAGATAAAGTCATAGAATTAGAGCAGGCGGTGTGCTCGTGATGAATCTAGTCTCAACGATCCCAGAAATACTAGCTCTTTGTCTCTGTCTATACGTACACACTGTTCATCTCTCATCTGGTCAGATAACTTCTCCTCCAGAGGACAGTGTAGAGCACAGATATACGTTCTTTATGTAGCTAAAGACTGTCTTTCGTATATCTGTCTTCTGCTTAAGATGGAACTGGGACAACAGCTGGTTCAGTATACGAGAATGAGTTAAGAATTTAGGTATTACCATTCATTCTCAGCCAAAGACTATGGCATTCATAGCACACGAATCCGTGCATGGGGAGTGTTTCTACGTCACCAGCGACTATAATTCGCGTAAAGATAATTGATTTGAAAGTCATTTTCTAATGGATAGCTTTCAATGTATTCCCCTTAGGAGTTCCTGAGACGTTCCTACTTATTATTGAAAGAACTGAATGTCACAGTTGTCAAAGAATTTTGTTAGAGGCCTCAAATGTATCTAAATGTTTCTTCAGTCTGAGAAATTTGCGTTTGATCTTTTCTCTCTCTCAGCGTCTATGGGTTTCAACTGTAAATAAATTGACGACATAGACTGTCAAAATGTTTATCCACGCACGGCAGAAATGTTGTTTCCATACAAATTTGACAGCCAAATGTGGCTGACCAATCGTCGTAACAGTTCAGGTACCTGCCACACCGCATCTCTCTCTCTCTCTCTCTCTCTCTCTCACTCTCTACCTGTACACGACGGCATTTTGAAAAGTAATGCCTTCCAATTTTTTATGTGAAAACTCAAAGCTTTTTAAGTAACACAAACGTTATTGACATTCTACATATTTGTTTTCCATGTCTACATATTTATTTCACCATGACGACGAACACATTTCTCCCATCAAGAAACTAGTTGCTGATACCGTCACTGTAGAACGTCTGACTTTGTCGACGGAGCCACAACCTCACTTTTGTCTGGATCGTTTCATCGTTATCAAAGTGAAGCCCTCTAAGGTCTTGTTTAAGTTTTGAAAACAGATGAAAATCGGATGGGCCCATGTCGGGACTGTATGGAGGGTGATCGATGACAGTGAACCCAAGGCGCCGGCTTGATGCAGATATTGCAACGCATGTGTGTGTCTGGCGTTGTACCAAAGGAGGGATGGCCCATGTGTGGACGAACACTTCGAATTCGAAACTCCATTACTGCACGCTGCTTCTCATGCACCGCCAAGTTATACGGTACAATTCGATGCCCTGTAGCGGCTCAGAGCTGGCAATAGTAGACATTGGAACGTCTCCTTAGAAAAATTATACAGGACTGAGCTTAAACTGACAAACAATATTTTTTAGCGCAACGCAATCTGACTTTCAATAATCCCTACAAAAGAATGGCCCTAATAACATTAACATTAACCTATACCTTTCACAAATCACTTACCTCACAAAAATCTTCGTTACTCGAACTACTCCAATACAGTGAGCGCCACTACTGCCAGCTAAATAAAAGATTCAAACTATTGAAGGCACTAACTACTGATATTCATAGTTAGCAAATGAAAGATTTTGATAGAGAACAAACAATGTATGTACCTTAATAGTGTTCAAAAGCCATAATATATATATCAGTTCATGACATCCATTCTTACAAATGTACTGTTTCTGATGGACACACGCCCAGATCATCCGCTCTCAAAAATCCGCAATCTTACTTCCCCACGTGCACTACTACTGGCGGCTGACCTCCAACTGCGCAACGCTACACGCTGTTAACAGCCAACAGCCCAACACTACAATAGCGAATATTACAACAATCCCACCCAGCCACAGACTGCACACAGCACAGTCAGTGATTTTCATACAGAGCACTACATGGCGTTACCAATATAAAAACCTAAACAGCCTACTTACATAACCCCATATGCTCCCCACAAAAAAGTTTACAAATTGTTTTGGGCAGTGGCCAATACAGATTTTAAAAAATTGTTCATAATTACAATAACAAAGATATCAAATGCACACACTTATTGATACAACGTTGGTCAAAAGCTAAAATTTTCTCACAGTCCATAAAGACAGTCCTGATCATCCATCATAGTAAAACTGCAGTCTTCTTTTTTTCTCAAAGTCTCAGCAGTAAAAGAGAATGCACACGGAAGTAGTGGATTTCCTTGAAGTCTTCAAGAAGTAGTGTTGTCTTTCCAACAGAAAGACAGTGCTGACTCTTGACATGCAGACAGGTAATGGGCCACAACAGAGCAAACCCACAGCAGAGTCAGTCGACGTTTTGAAGAATATTGGTAGGTAAGTCATCACAGAGAAGACTCACTGTAGTCCTGGTAGAGAATATGGTATTGGTGGGCCACCAGAGGTGCAGACCTACTGCTGTCCTTGTAAAAATAATGGTATTGGTGGGCCATCAAAGATGCAGACCCACTGCTGTCCTTGTAGAAATAATGGTATTGGTGGGCCATCAAAGATGCAGACCCACTGCAGTCCTTGTAGAAATAATGGTATTGGTGGGCCATCAAAGATGCAGACCCACTGCTGTCCTTGTAGAAATAATGGTATTGGTGGGCCATCAAAGATGTAGACCCACTGTAGTCCTTGTAGCGATGGCAGGCAGCCATCTGCTGTGACTGTGCAGGTGCACAATCACCATCGAAGAGTCTTGCGGAGAATATAGCAAGTCCACAAACCACCACTTGTGCACTCACAAAGTATTTGGAACTGTTCTTAGAACGAGCAATGCTGTTAATCAGTCCCTTGCTGAATTATTAACACACATGCAAACATTATCAGTCCCTACTTCTCACATATTGTCCATATACTATGACTAACAGATATGTGTGCAGTGAAATGTAACTTACAAATTACTTAATTCGATGAACTGGTGACAATTACAATTTTATAACATTAGAATACAATTACAAAGATACAAAATACATCATTAAAGAACATAATAGAACACATAACATTTGTAGTTTACAGGCTTTACAAAAGAATAGAAATAGACATATACATCACTGTTACAGGAATTATGACATAAGTAAATAAATAAAATAATGAGAATAGTTTTTGAAACATTAATTTCACATATGAGATTTGAAACAGAACTGAATTAATAAGGTGTAAACATCTTTACAAAGAAATTGACATTTATTGATGCAAATTATTTTTGGGGATAACAGTATTCCTCATCATAGTGAATGTAGCTTAGTACCAGAAAAATTCAACAACATAAATCTTATTAGCTAAACACATAAAAACAGGAAGAACACAAATACACAAGGGTATACAAACACATAGCGGAATAATACAAAAGGAGAGACTGTCGTTTTCAGTGTAACATTTGGTACTGCAGTCCAACCCAAAACTTCATTCCATAGATCTTTCCTCTTATTTCAGCATTTGTTTCCACCAAAAAAAACCTATCCAAGCATGCTTTTTGTATTTATATGTTCACATATTTCTTACCTCATTATTTATTTTCCATTATCTTACCTCATCATTTATTTCCAAGAAAATGCTACCTAAACCTGTTGTCCCTAAACCCTATTTTTCTGTCATATCCTCTTTCAAAATACTTTTTTGGCCAAACCATTTTCTTATAGCTTCTCAATGAATTTCTTCCAATTCATCACAACTCGTTCTCTTATATAGCCTACCGCATCTTAAGATAACATAAATCTACTGAGCTCAGATGCTAAACTAAGGGGCGAGGCAATGCAGCAGAACAAAACAATTAATACAAACAGCAATGACAAAAAAATACAAATTGGCAAAGCAAGCAGCAATATATATAAATTAGCAAAGCAATTGCAATGTTACAACTAATATAAGACACTGTGCAGGGAACAAGAAAGATAAATTAGTAGTAAAACTGGCTTAACAGTGTAATACAAAGTCAAATTCAGTAACACTATGCCTGGCAAACAGCAGCAGCAAATGCTATAACTTATACCTAAATATGACAATGCTCAAGCAGAAAAAATAGTACACTAAAGACAACAATGCAGATAAGGGAAACGTCTATTCACATCTTAATATCTATGTAATTAAAGTGGTGCTCCACAAAAACTTATTCTACAAAAAAATTACCAAGTACCTGAAAAGAAAATTATGTATGCAGTTACTTTTATTAGTCCCTTCTTATTTTTCTTTCCCTTCCAAATGCTCCATTTTCGAAGTATGTGGATCATAAAATTATTACTTAATAGATCTGTTGACAGAAAGTGTTCATATTAGCAAATGCATTTAATTTTATTTTACGAAACCAATGCTGGAACACAGCTGGAAACCAGATATCAAATGAAATAAGCAACTATGTACAAATCAAAGCGTAAAAACATCATTCAGTAGTCATGTGGCATTTCATAAGTCAGTAGAAATTCTCTCAACTCTCATAGAAAGTCATAATCACATGTGCAGATGTAAGAATATTTCCTATCAATTCATAAGCATTTGAGTACGTAGCACAAAGTACGTGTAATCATATGTTTCCAAGTAATGAGAGTGTCGTAATTGCGATGCTTTGTACAAAGAAACGTCAATAGCGAGGATAATGGCCTCCTTTTTCTCTACACCTGTGCCTCTGAAAGGCACACACTAATGGCTTTTTTTCCAGGTGACTGTAGCTCAGCTGCGCCTCCACAGCACTTTATGTCAAGGTCATCTACCTTCTTTACTGAAATATTTATGGCAACATTTTACACTACAGTGACAGTCTCATATAAAATGAAAAATTCAAAGGTTAGAAATTTATATTAGAAGTGTGTAGAAACAAAATCTCATATATAACAGTGTCCAAAAAGTTTTGTCAGTATTGTGGTAACTAACATTCACGTATGTACACACATTTCATAACTCTTAAAGTACGATTCTTGGTTTCCAACATCCTTTTTCACAAATCAGAGTCTCTAACCACTACTCATTATTCCTTACCTTATTACAGATATTTGTCGACACTTCTTCAATATTTCATTATAACAGATACATAGCATAATCAAATTCCTCATATAGCATCAGCTTATTGATCATAAACATACCTCAACAGCATAATACACATCGTCATCGTAATAATAACATCATAACAGATCAATCATATCTCAAAATCGTCGCAACTTCTTTCAATAATTTCAAGACCTTCAATAAAGTCATCTACCTTAAACGTACTTTAAGAATCATGATCCCATACCAAATACATCATTCAAAGCTCTCATGGTATCACAATGGTTACCAAAAATATATGAACAGTTCACAAAGTACAGACAAAATACAATTTCATAAGTGTGAAGCTATCCAACTGTGTAATTACGTAAACATCGGTCCCTGATGTAATTTATGTGTTAAGAGAAATATGGTACCGATGTGTAAAGTTGTATAAGCAAATACCATATTATCTGGGGCTCCTTGTGCTTGCCAAACACATGGTACACAAAGTAGGCGTGTTCTCCCCTGAGGATTAATGTAATGTATCCTCAGATGTTACAGATTACAGCAATGGAATGAAATGTATCACGGAAAACTTTCTTTGTAATTAAAAAATCTTTAAAAATAAATGTTTAGCGTACAAAATTAATCACTCAAATGCGTGTCCTGTAGCGCTAAATGTGCGTCTTGCTGTAAGATAATTCTGTAGAAATGTCGTAGTTATCGTCCTCTGTAAGCAAAGTTCTGCTGAAGTCAATGTACTCACCTCATCATAAATAAAGATATCGTAGTTATTATGCTATTTACTGTGATGAAGAAAGTACTGTACTGTAACGTATTGCTATGCTACGGAAAAGGCTGTCTCAATGTAGTTATACCACAAAAGTTACTACTAAAACATGTTTTACTTTCCAGAATAATACATAAAAACTGTGCAGATATAAAACAGATACACCGCAAAAGCAACAATGTAAATTGTGTCACTCATTAGTAGCCTCGTGATATAGTCGTGTATCTGTCAATTAAATTAACCACTGAGACATCTGATAACTCTCAGAAAGCACTTTAAATCCATAATGTATTTTCAAGTAAACCAAAATGTTGCATTAAAATCTCATTAGCAGGACCGGTATATGTTCTAATTATGTGAGCCTTATAGTCGTTATGTAATCGTGCAACTAACAAGCAAGAATGTATACTCACTATAACACTGTGTCGTCTGTTCACTATAACAATGCACTCGTAAATACTGTCTAAAAATGTTCCCTAGGTTCTAGACTGGAGAGTTAACTTCAAAACATTGTTGCATGTTAACAGTTTCTCAGTGTGACAAATTGTACTAGTAACGTGAAGTGAAAAATTTTATGACAAAGACTAGGTTAAAAAGCAGATTATCTTTCAATAAACGGGTTTACATGTGAAATGTGGTGCAGTCCTTTATCCTTTCTAGTGCGCAGAGTTTCAGCTTCAAGGTAATTATCATGTTGTATACGTCGGTAAGGAATGCTAAAATTTTTCTCAAGGTTAGCGTCTATGCTATTTTTAGCTGAGCCAGCCGGCGCACGTGGCTGCCTGCGGTGCGAGTCATTGTCTGTTTCTTTGTTGGCGCGCGTCGTTATTGGGATTTGGAGACCTAACTTCTACAAATTCACCTTGTCGAGAGGGCCCTGCCCTGTTTGAATCCCAACAGTTCTGATGCAATTCAGGTCTGTCGTTACGATCATATCGTCTGTCGTCATGTCGGTAGATTCTGTAGTTTCTTTCTTGTCGGTCATGTGGTGGAGAATTTCTCTCTGAATCGTAACTGCGCGCTGGACCATTGCGTCTGAAGTTATTCTGTTTCCCTTGATAATAATTATTTTGGTTCCCATATTGTCTGTTTCTCTGATTGTCTCTGTGATAGTCATTACCGCGGAGAGGTGATCTTTCCCTGTAATTATTACTACTCTCCCAACGGATGTCATGCGGGTGGTGTCTGTTTTGGTCACGATTTAAGTTGTAAGAATGGCCTTGACATGTCCAGTTATTATTTCTGTCATCGCGGAATTGTGACAGATGTGACCTGTAATTGTTGTGCTCCTGTTTTGGCGTTCCGCGATTGTCAGTGTCAATTTCCAACTCTTGTAACAGTCCCTGAAAAGCTTCAATGTCGTCTTTGCAACGTCCTGCCAAAATAATATGTCGTAAATGTTCAGGCAAGTTGATTAATCGAATGCGGATGAGTTCTGAGGGGCTGTATGGGTTTGAAAGATACTGATCCTTGTGCAACATGTCTTCAAAATATTTCACAAGACTGTAAAATTCAGATTGTTCGAAATGTTTCATCATTATGATGCTATGTTTTACTCGGTCTTGTGTGGCTTGAGACCAATATGCTGAGAGGAAGGCATGCTAAAATTCTCCTTCACTGTGGCAATCATGAATGACCGATCGGATTCTTACAGCTGGTTCACTCTCTAAGTAGCCACACATAAATTCTAATCTGTGCCCTGATGACCAGTTGGGAGGAAAACAATGAGCGAATTGATGAAGACACGCTTGTGGATGAATGTCGTTGCCGGAATTCTTAACGTTTTGAATTTACGTGTAGTAATAAACAGCTTGTAGTCAAAATCATCATGTCGGCGAGTCGCATGTCGGTCATTGTTACGTCGTTTCGACGGTTCCATCTCAAAATTCGGTGTACCTTGCCAATTTCTTTCAAAATTTCCGAAATGCTCTGTGTTATTATTTTGTGGCTTTTCCGTAATTCTAAGTCCTTGTTCCAGTCTTGGAGTGCGAGTGTCCTCTGAAATATGTAATTCTTGTATTACCTGTGTCAACTGATCTTGTACTTCCCGGATTTCTCTTTGGTGTTGCGTATTAATTCGATTCTGATTTTGTTTGAATTTCCTAATTTGTTCGTACTCTTCTGTGTCAGTGAAGGCTACAGGTCTTGTGTCATTCAGATCATCATCCACCTTTTTAGATAAGTTAGTGAACTGATCTGAAAGTTCGGTTACTTTCTCCGATAGTGAGCTTATATCCTCAGTGTGTTTTTCTGAACCAAGTTTCAGATTGTCCATTTGTGTTCAAATCGCATCTACTGTGTCCTTTAAGTTTTGCTGAGTTTTTGCAAGTTGCGTAACCGAATCGGTAGATGCAACTAAGTCAATCTTAGCTTGCAAGGTCTCATGATTTTCATGAAAAATATTTTGCAGTTCTTTTATGGCTGCTTCGTGATTCTGTAATGTATTTTCATGCCGCGAAAAAATAGGTTGGGCATGCTCACAAATTCGTGTTTTTACGTCATTACAGACTTTTAGACATTACAATTCAATTTTATGTAACTCAGTAGTTAAATATTCACGTGTTTGTTCAATCGTGGTGTCTAATCTTTGAAGATTTTGTTCCATAGTGTCTAACTTTTGAAGATTTTGTTCCATTGTGTCTAACTTTCGAAGCTTTTGCTGTGTTTGTCCCATTTGTTGTATTAATTCTAATAACAAAGCACTGGGGTCTGAAACATGATCCTCAGTGCTTTTCGGTAGTGAAATTGCACTGGCAACATTCACTTTTTGACAAGCAGAAAATGTGACTTATTTGAGAAAACTGTGAGGATCCAAAAACTGAATCTACAGTATTTGCGAGATTGTGTCCTGTCATTTCGGATTCCTGAGGAGAGCTGTTGCCCACCGATCGATAGATAATGCTTCCCTGTTCACTAATTGTTTCACTGCCTACGCTATTATTTGCCGCCCGCTCCATTTCCCAATGCACAATTACCAAATTACTACTTTGCCGGCCGCGGTGGTCTCGCAGTTAAGGCGCCCAGTCGGGAACCGCGTGATTGCTACGGTCGCAGGTTCGAATCCTGCCTCGGGCATGGATGTGTGTGATGTCCTTAGGTTAGTTAGGTTTAAGTAGTTCTAAGTTCTAGGGGACTGATGACCACAGATGTTAAGTCCCATAGTGCTCAGAGCCATTTTTGAACTACTTTGAACATTAGTTAATTCATTACACTGTGGGGCTAACACACTGCTTTCGTCTTCACTGTCATTTCTTACTTTACTTTGGAGCCTAGTATTACGTTTTTCACGAGCCATTATTGTCATAATATTTCACACGAAAACACAGAAAAGCATAATTTGAAGAGCAAAATAAGAAAACACATTAACCTAGCACTGAAAATAATATCTAGTTAATTGCAAGCGCAGCTGCGAAATGCTTGGTGCAAATCTACATGCATGCCACAACTGTTTTACTGTACAACAATGAAAAACTACAACTACAAAGGAAATTCTCTCTATGATTACGCGCTAGCAATAAACAATAGCTACACTAATTACACAAACTACAAGAAAAAAATTAGAAGATTCCAGTGAGGTATCCTCAGCTAAGGGTCGACATATAAAACATCCCCTTAGAAAAATTGTACATGACTGTGCTTAAACTGACACACAATATTTTTAGCGCAACGCAATCTGACTTTCAAAAATCCCTACAAAAGAATGGCCCTGATAACACTAACATTAACCTATACCTTTCACAGATCACTTACCTCACAAAAATCTTCGTTACTCGAACTACTGCAGTACAGCGAGCGCCACTACTGCCAGCTAAATAAAAGATTCAAACTATTGAAGGCACTAACTACTGATAGGCATAGTTAGCAAACAAAGATTCTGATAGAGAACAAACAATGTATTTACCTTAATAATGTTCAAAAGTCATAATATATATAGCAGTTCATAACATCCATTCTTACAAATGTACTGTTTCTGATGGACACACGCCCAGATCATCAGCTCTCAAAAATCCGCCATCTCACTTCCCCACATCCACCACTGCTGGCGGCTCACCTCCAACTGAGCAACGCTACGCGCTGTTAACAGCCAACAGCCCAACACTACAATAGCGAATATTACAACAATCCCACGCAGGCACAGACTGCACACAGCAAAGCCAATAACTTTCATACAGAGCGCTACATGGCGTTACCAATATAAAAACCTAAATAGCCTACTTACAACATGAATAACCAATAATTAGAATTTTAATAACGTTTTTATTATTTAAAATATTCCAGAATTTTCTCGTAAAGAATTCAGAGGCTTTACTTTTCATCGCGCCGTCGTATCAAGCTAACTGGGAAGGGCTACTCTGTGAACAGTATGACGGGCATTCTGACGGCGTCTGACGCTCCACATAGTGTCAGGACGGTCACCTTTGTTTAGCTTCCTGTGAAACAGCTACAGAGAGAAACGCGCCAAAGAACAACACAGGACCCGCGAGAGTCATTATGTTGTCTTTTCAGTTTGTTCTTGTGTTGCACATTTTGTTTTACAAATGTGTACACTCCTGGAAATTGAAATAAGAACACCGTGAATTCATTGTCCCAGGAAGGGGAAACTTGATTGACACATTCCTGGGGTCAGATACATCACATGATCACACTGACAGAACCACAGGCACATAGACAAAGGCAACAGAGCATGCACAATGTCGGCACTAGTACAGTGTATATCCACCTTTCGCAGCAATGCAGGCTGCTATTCTCCCATGGAAACAATCGTAGAGATGCTGGATGAAGTCCTGTGGACCGGCTTGCCATGCCATTTCCACCTGGCGCCTCAGTTGGACCAGCGTTCGTGCTGGACGTGCACACCGCGTGAGACGACGCTTCATCCAGTCCCAAACATGCTCAATGGGGGACAGATCCGGAGATCTTGCTGGCCAGGGTAGTTGACTTACACCTTCTAGAGCACGTTGGGTGGCACGGGATGCATGCGGACGTGCATTGTCCTGTTGGAATAGCAAGTTCCCTTGCCGGTCTAGGAATGGTAGAAAGATGGGTTCGATGACGGTTTGGATGTACCGTGCACTATTCACTGTCCCCTCGATGATCACCAGAGGTGTACGGCCAGTGTAGGAGATCGCTCCCCACACCATGATGCTGGGTGTTGGCCCTGTGTGCCTCGGTCGTATGCAGTCCTGATTGTGGCGCTCTCCTGCACGGCGCCAAACACGCATAAGACCATCATTGGCACCAAGGCAGAAGCGACTCTCATCGCTGAAGATGACACGTCTCCATTCGTCCCTCCATTCACGCCTGTCGCGACACCACTGGAGGCGGGCTGCACGATGTTGGGGCGTGAGCGGAAGACGGCCTAACGGTGTGCGGGACCGTAGCCCAGATTCATGGAGACGGTTGCGAATGGTCCTCGCCGATAGCCCAGGAGCAACAGTGTCCCTAATTTGCTGGGAAATGGCGGTGCGGTCCCCTACGGCACTGCGTAGGATCCTACGGTCTTGGCGTGCATCCGTGCGTCGCTGCGGTCCGGTCCCAGGTCGACGGGCACGTGCACCTTCCGCCGACCACTGGCGACAACATCGATGTACTGTGGAGACCTCACGCCCCACGTGTTGAGCAATTCGGCGGTACGTCCACCCGGCCTCCCGCATGCCCACTGCACGTCCTCGCTCAAAGCCCGTCAACTGCACATACGGTTCACGTCCACGCTGTCGCGGCATGCTACCAGTGTTAAAGACTGCGATGGAGCTCCGTATGCCACGGCAAACTGGCTGACACTGACGGCGGCGGTGCACAAATGCTGCGCAGGTAGCGCCATTCGACGGCCAACACCGCGGTTCCTGGTGTGTCCGCTGTGCCGTGCGTGTGATCATTGCTTGTACAGCCCTCTCGCAGTGTCCGGAGCAAGTATGGTGGGTCTGACACACCGGTGTCAGTGTGTTCTTTTTTCCATTTCGAGGAGTGTATTTTGATAATCAACGTAAAATTACACACAATGAAGAAGGCACAAGAGAATAACGAAGTCTAAAAAATGAAACTGACAGAAAGTGCAAAATAGCTAACGAGAATGGCTATCGTAGAAATACAAATCTATAGAACCATAAAATAAATAGAGCTTTAGGAAAATTAAAGGGAAATTTGGAGAAAGAGAGCCCTCTGTATGAATTTTAGGGGCAGTAATAAGCAAAGAATGATAGGCTGAAAAGTGCAAGAAGTACATAAAAGGTTTATACAAAGGAAGCGAACTTTGAGATAAGAATGTGGGAATGGAAGAAGAAGTAGATGAAGAAGAGATTGGAGCTCTGATACTGTGAGAAGCATTTGACAAAGCAGTGATGCACCTAATTCGAAATGCGTTTCGAGTTGATACTCTCAATAATTATTGAGAACGTATCATAACAATACTGTTAGAGCCGGTATCCAAGATCTGTGAGACGGCCAAAAACATCGGACTGTAAGAGGTGTGTAATAATCGCAAATTCCAAAGACGGCAGTTGCAAAAGTTACCGAATAACCAGTTTAACACATCGTCCCCGACACGAATAATTTAAAGAGGAATTTTAAGACTGGTAGAAGCATGTCTCTGGGAAGATCGGTTTAGGTTCCAGAGCAATATGACTTGTGAGATAGTAGTAGTAACCCTACAAATCAGAAGACAGACTGAAAGAAAAAGCCTAGTCTGCGTTTGCAACAAATGCAGATATAGAGAAATCTTTTTATGGTACTGACTAGAATACACTATTTCCAGTTCTTAAGGTAGCATAAATAAATTACCGGATTATCTACAACCCCCGTACAGAGAGCAAATGCAGTTGTAAGAATCGAAGAAACATGTAAATGAAGCATTAACTGAGAAGAGACTAAGACGAGGTTGTAGTCTATCCCCGATGTTATTTCAGTCGGGAGATTGATCGAGTCGTAAAGGAAAGCAAGAAGAAATTTGATAAGGGAAGTAAAGTTCAGACAGAAGTGATATAAATTCTGAGCTCTGTAGATGACATTGTAATTCTATAATAAACGCAATGGAGTTGAAAGTTTCGTTGAACAGAGTAGACAATATGTTGAAAAAGTAACAAAGAAAAACATCGGTATTGTAATGTTTTCGAATTGAAGCAGATGATTCCGGGAACCTATATTAGGAAATGAGACACTAAAATAGTAGAAGGTTTTACTAATAGGAGAGAGAAATAAATGACGGTCGCCAAAGTAGAGAGAATATAAAATGCTGACTAACAATAGCAAGGAAACGTCTCCGAAAAAGAAATTTTTTTAGCATCGAATGTGAATGTAAGTGTTAGGACACCTTTCTTCAAAGTTTTGACCTCGAGTATAGTCTTCTATGAAAGCGAGACGTGTACGGTAAACAGTTCAGGGAGAATAGAAGCTTTTAAAATGTAGTACTACAGAAGAATGCTGCAGATTAAAAGGGTAGTTCAAAAAGATGTAGGATGCAGTTGTTACAGGAAGATGAAGAGGCTTGCGTGGGTGAGCGTAGTGTGGAAAGCTGCATCAAACAAATTCTCCTACTGAAGACCAAAAATACTCGTCCAAGACGGTCTTTTATAGATTTAGGGATTTATTTGGTGTTTAATTTATCTTTTCGTAAGAAATTACTCTTTCAAATGTCGTATGCATAGTTATAAATCCCCCCCCCCCCCCATCAACCATGGACCTTGCCGCTGGTGGGGAGGCTTGCGTGCCTCAGCGATACAGATAGCCGTAACGTAGGTGCAACCACAATGGAGGGGAATCTGTGGAGAGGCCAGACAAACGTGTGGTTCCTGAAGAAGGGCAGCAGCCTTTTCAGTAGTTGCAGGGGCAACAGTCTGGATGATTGACTGATCTGGCCTTGTAACGATAACCAAAACGGCCTTGCTGTGCTGGAACTGCGAACGGCTGAAAGCAAGGGGAAACTACAACCGTAATTTTTCCCGAGGGCATGCATCTTTACTGTATGGTTAAATGATGATGGCGTCCTCTTGGGTATAATATTTCGGAGGTAAAATAGTCCCCCATTCGGATCTCCGGGTGGAGATTACTCAAGAGGATGTCGTTATCAGGAGAAAGAAAACTGGCGTTCTACGGATCGGAGCGTGGAATGTCAGATCACTTAATCGAGGAGGTAGGTTAGAAAATTTAAAAAGGGAAATGGATAGGCTAAAGTTAGATAGAGTGGGAATTAGTGAAGTTCGGTGGCAGAAGGATCAAGACTTTTGGACAGGTGAATACAGGGTTATAAACACAAAATCAAATAGGGGTAATGCAGGAGTAGGATTAATAATGAATAAAAAAATAGGAGTGCGGGTAAGCTACTACAAACACCATAGTGAACGCATTATTGTGGCCAAGATAGACACGAAGCCCACGCGTACTACAGTAGCACAAATTTATGTGCCAACTAACTCTGCAGACGACGAAGATGAGATAAAAGAAGTTATTCAGGTAGTGAAGGGAGACGACAGTTTAATAGTCATGGGTGACTGGAATTCGAGAATAGGAAAAGGGAGAGAAGGAAACATAGTAGGTGAATATGGATTGGGAGTAAGAAATGAAAGAGGAAGCTGTCTGTTAGAAATTTTGCACAGAGCATAACTTAATTATAGCTAACACTTGGTTCAAGAATCATAAAAGAAGGTTGTATACATGGAAGAATCCCGGATATACTAAAAGGTATCAGATGGATTATATAATGGAAACACACAGATTTAGGAACCAGGTTTTAAATTGTAAGACATTTCCCGGGGCAGATGTGGACTCTGACCACGATCAATTGGTTATGAACTGCAGATTAAAATTGAAGACACTGCAAAATGGTGGGAATTTAAGGAGATGGGACGTGGATAAACTAAAAGAACCAGAGGTTGTGCAGAATTTCAGGGAGAGCATAAGGGAACAATTGACAGCAGTGGGGGAAAGAAGTGAAGTAGAGAAAGAATGGGTAGCTCTGAGGGATGTAGTGGGGAAGGCAGCAGAGGATCAAGTACGTAAAAAGATGAGGGCTAGTAGAGATCCTTGGGTAACAGAAGAAATACTGAATTTAATTGATGAAAGGAGGAAACATAAAAATGCGGTAAATGAAGCAGGCAAAAAGGAACACAACGTCTCAAAAACGAGACTGACAGGAAGTGCGAAATGGCTAAGCAGGGACGGCTAGAGGACAAATGTAAGGATGTAGAGGCTTATCTCACTAGGGGTGAGATAGATACTGTCTACAGGAAAATTAAAGAGACCTTTGGAGAAAAGAGAACCACTTGTATGAATATCAAGAGCTTAGATGGAAACCGAGTCCAACCAAAGAAGAGAAAGCAGAAAGGTGGAAGGAGTATATAGAGGGTCTATACAAGGGCGATGTACTTGAGGAGAATATTATAGAAATGGAAGAGAATGTAGATGAAGATGAAATGGGAGATACGATATTGAGTGATGAGTTTGACAGAGCACTGAAAGACCTGAGTCGAAACAAGGTCCCGTGAGTAGACAACATTCCATTAGAACTACTGACGCCCTTGGGAGAGCCAGTCCTGACAAAACTCTACCATCTGGTGAGCAAGATATATGAGACAGGCGAAATTCCCTCAGACTTCAAGAAGAATATAATAATTCCAATCCCAAAGAAAGCAGGTGCTGATAGATGTGAAAATTACCGAACTATCAGTTTAATAAGTCACAGCTACAGAATGCAAACGGGAATTCTTTACAGACGATTGGAAAAACTGGTAGAAGCCGACCTCGGGAAGATCAGTTTGGATTCCGTAGAAATATTGGAACACGTGGGGTAATACTGACCATACGACTTATCTTAGAAGAAAGATTAAGGAAAGGCAAACCTACGTTTCTAGCATTTGTAGACTTAGAAAAAGCTTTTAACAATGTTGACTGGAATACTCTCTTTCAAATTCTAAAGGTGGCAGGGGTAAAATACAG
This sequence comes from Schistocerca gregaria, assembly GCF_023897955.1. NCBI lineage: Eukaryota > Metazoa > Arthropoda > Insecta > Orthoptera > Acrididae > Schistocerca > Schistocerca gregaria. The sequence goes on from NC_064920.1 coordinate 1,192,196,374, forward strand.
GGAGCAAAGGGCTATTATCATTTGTACAGAAACCAGATGGCAGTTATAAGAGTCGAGGGGCATGAAAGGGAAGCAGTGGTTGGGAAGGGAGTGAGACAGGATTGTAGCCTCTCCCCAATGTTATTTAATCTGTATACTGAAGAAGCAGTAAAGGAAACAAAAGAAAAGTTCGGAGTAGGTATTAAAATCCATTGAGAAGAAATAAAAACTTTGAGGTTCGTCGATGACATTGTAATTCTGTCAGAGACAGCAAAGGACTTGGAAGATCAGTTGAAAGGAATGGACAGTCTCTTGAAAGGAGGATATAAGATGAACATCAACAAAAGCAAAACGTGGATAATGGAATGTAGTCGAATTAAGTCGGGTGATGCTGAGGGAATTAGATTAAGAAATGAGACACAAATAGTAGTAAAGGAGTTTTGCTATTTGGGGAGCTTAATATCTAATGATGGTCGAAGTGGAGAAGATACAAAATGTAGACTGGCAATGGCAAGCAAAGCGTTTCTGAAGAAGAGAAATTTGTTAACATCGGGTATAGATTTAAGTATCAGGAACTTGTTTCTGAAGGTATTTATACGGAGTGTAGCCATGTATAGAAGTGAAACATGGACGATAAATAGTTTGGACAAGAAGAGAATAGAAGCTTTCGAAATGTGGCGCTACAGAAGAATGCTGAAGAGTAGATGGGTAGCTCACATAACCAATGAGAAGGTATTTAATAGAATTGGGGAGAAGGGGAGTTTGTGGCACAACTTGACGAGAAGAAGGGACCGGTTGGTAGGACATATTCTGAGGCATCAATGGATCACAAATTTAGCATTGGAGGGCAGTGTGGAGGGAAAAAATCGTAGAGGGAGACCAAGAGATAAATACACTAAGCAGATACAGAAGGATGTAGGTTGCAGTAGGTATTGGGAGATGAACAAGCTTTCACATGATATAGTAGCACGGAGAGGTGCATCAAACCAGTTTCAGGACTGAAGACCACAAGAACAACATCGTTATAAATGGTTCAAATGGCTCTGAGCACTGTGGGACTTAACATCTGTGGTCATCTGTCCCCTAGAACTTAGAACTACTTAAAGCTAACTAACCTAAGGACATCAAACACACCCATGCCAGAGGCAGGATTCGAACCTGCGACCGTAGCGGTCACGCGGTTCCAGACTGAAGCGCCTAGAACAACACGGCCACACCGGCCCGCTGTATAGTTATATTTCTGTTTCCTTAACAAGTTTTTGATGTTATGTTAAATAAAATTTCGCCATGTTGGTAAATGAGGTTAGTCCCACTGAACATTTATAAATTACAAAACGTGTTCTGCGCAGATAACATGAAATCATAGGACATGAACAATTCATGAACTAATTTAAAAATTAGTGAAATAATTAATAACTACGATTTGGTTTGAATGTGATTTCTATGACTAGGTTGCTTTAACGTTATTAGTAGTTCCTATTTTTTAATTAGGAAGATAATCGCGGTTATAAGTAACGTATGTACAGGGTGGTTATAATTAATCTTTCGCTGCCTGAGCCACTGTAGACGGAAAAATACTCGTATTTACGCTGTGGGTGCTCAATATTAAAGGAAAAATGTTCAGAAAGTATGATGCAGGATTTGTTTTGTTATTAGTGTTAGTGCCACGACTCGCCGCTGGGCGTTGGCGCTGGTAGACCATTAGCGTGCATTACAGTGGCAGGCAGTCAACATGGGTCTGGACAACGTGAGCAGGGCTTTACTCGTAAGGCTGGTTTATCACAAGAATTGCAATAGTGTTACAAGTCTTCGCTAGTATCGAAGCATTAAGGGTATACGGAGCGGTCCTCTTTCCACAGTGGGATAGCAGAACGTGATTCGGAAAGATTGTTGCCACGGCAGAGAACGTGGTCGGTGGCAACAACGGTCGACGCGTTTGTCACGATAGCTGAACACTTCGTGGTCCAGCGTTGTTTCGAGTAGCAGTTGAGCAGTTGCGGTTCCAGGCTGTCGTGGATGTGAGACACTCATGACATTCAGCAACATTTGTAACCTGGAACGTAAACATGGTTAGCAATTAACAAACATCGTCCTCCAATGAGGAAATTAAAATGTGTTTCAGCCATTGGTTAATTCGTTATTCCTCTTCCGTATGTCGTTACAAATGTTTCCACAAAATTTCAGTGTCCTATGATCATTCGTTTGTCAAGGGGCCCTCAAGTAGTGAATTTTTAGTTACAAACACCCCGCATATAAAATATCACTGCTACTGATCTCCATTTTAATCTTATTGTCTCCTAAATCTGACGTAGCAGCAGGTTCATGTCGATATAATATATTAGTTATCTGGGAGGCATTAATATAAGGTAAGATATATGAAATGTTCCGAGGATGAACTTCCACTTTGCAGAGGAGCTTGAAATTATTTAAAACTTCCTGGCAGATTATGACTGTGAGCAGGAGCGAAACTCGAACTTGGGAGCTTTGCCTTTTACGAGCAGCTGCTCAAACGACTGAGCTATTCAAGCACGCGGACGATGCTCTTCTCCCTCCCACTCCCTCCCCCCCCCCCCCCACCCCTTCACAATTCCGCTTCAGACAGTACCATCTCTCCTATCTGCGAGGGATGCAGAACCTCTGGGAGGTAAGGAAGGTGGAGAGAGAGACACTGCCAGAAGTAAAGCTGTGATGGCGGAACACGGTAGCGCAGCGTGGGAAAAAAAAGATTTAAGTTTTCAACGATCAACTTGACGAGGTGTCATGTGAACAAATTACTAGAATAATGACGAAGATACTGAAGGAAGAAAGCAGTCAGCGGAGCACTTGCCTAGCAAAGGCAAAGATCCTGAGCCGGCAAACAGTTTTAATCTGTTGACCTCCAAAAAATTTCATATAAAATCTTATTTACAAATCCTCACGCTACAATCTGTACCCTGTTTTGTAATATTTCGTCCATGAACCTGCAGTAGTATTTCTGCTGCATGTTGCTTTCCAGGAGACTGTCCCATTTTAGCTTACTAAATGGTTCAAATGGCTCTATGCACTATGGGACTTAACACCTGAGGTCATCAGCCCCCTGGAACTTAGAAGCACTGAAACATAACTAACCTAAGGACATCACACACATCCATGCCCCAGGCAGGATTCGAACCTGCGACCGTAACGTAACGGTCGCGCGGTTCCAGACCGAAGCGCCTAGAACCGCTCGGCCACAACGGTCGGCTTTAGCTTAGCTTTTTAGAATTACTGGACAGTAAAAACACGATTATTCGATCTTCGATTAATCTACTCTTCGGAGTATTCGACCACGTGTCCGACCTTACGTCCATGCTTTGCACCGAGCAGCGAGTCAGCATTAGCGATCGAGTCTCGTCCTGTCACAACAGGTGTCCATCTGATGTTCGCTGCCCACGCTTGCTAAGTTGACAGACTACTGCACTGTCGGACTGTTCGCTTTACTGTTCTCGTAAATTAGCTGTTTCCCTGTGCACATTTCTACTTTGTTAGTGGAATACTTTTCATTTTAAAGTATCAGTGAAATTTTATACAGTTTAAGTTGTGATTAAGAAGGGTAAGGGATTCTAAAGCACTAAAATGCTTACAGATGGAAAAAAGGAGACGTGTTATGGGCATAATCGAAAAGAAACTAAGCTGCTAGAAAAACTTTCCGAAGGTGAATCAGCCTCTGAAATGGGTGTTGGAGTGAGAATCATTACAGACTGGAAAAAGGACTGATAAGATCTTAAAGCTTTTTTGTTTAAATTATTTGAAAACTAGAAAATCTTTGAAAAAAAAAACTTGAGCTCTTGGGAGATGCCATGTGGCTTTGGTTTTGTCAGAGAAAACGTAAGGGGACCCGCCTTTCAGGCCATACCATACAAGAAAAAGCTTTACTATTGCACCAGAAACTTGGAGCTGAAGAAGACGGATTTCAGGAAAGTGAAGGTTGACTTCGTCAGTGGAAAGATCTTCATGGTGCTACGCAAACTGCAATTTCGGGTGAAAAACTTTCAGTTGGTAATGGAAAATAAACTGATAGCTGTTCGGTTATACAACACTGAAGAGACGGGAAAAAACTTTAGAACGACCCCTAAATGATCCGTCAAAAGACCCTGCCTCAAAGAATGAAACAGCCACAGGCACGAAACTAGAAAAGGACGGGCTGACCGTTGCAACACGCAGCAATGCAAGTGGTGACCATTAATTACTGTTGTTTGCGAGCGACAAATCTAAGACACCAAGCGCCTTCGAAAACATAAATATGTCAGCGTTTTCTGTCTATTACAGAGTACAAAAAATACTTCGATGAAGGATAATTTGTTTAAAGAATTATTTTTGATGCATTTGTTCCGGGTATTAAAAAGAGACATGAAATCACTTGCCGCGCAAGTCACCCCTTTGAATTTGAAATTCAACAAGATAACTCTAAACATCATCAGCAGAAAGCTCACTAGTATCGGATAGACTGCCCAACCGACTGTACTCACAAGGGAACCTTCCCATCGCATCCCCCTCAGATTTAGTGACAAGTTGGCACAGTGGATATGCCTTGAAGAACTGAACACAGATCAATCGAGAAAACAGAAAGAAGTTGTGTGGAACTGTGAAAAAAATAAGCAAAATATACAAACTGAGTAGCCCATACCCAAGACAAATAACATCAAGGATAGTGTGCGCTCAGGAGCGCCGTGGTCCCGCGGTTAGCGTGAGCAGCTGCGCAACGACAGGTCCTTGGTTTAAGTCTTCCCTCGAGTGAAAAGTTTAATTTTTTATTTTCAGACAATTATCAAATTTCAGGCACTCACACATAATCAACTTCGCTCTCCAAAATTCCAGGACTTGTTCAGATATCTTGGACATATGCAGGATTTGACAGTCTACACACGGAAAAATTTGAAAACGTTAAAAACATATGTTTTGACAGAGCACAGGGAAAACTGTGCTACTGTGAATCTGTTGCATTCATTTTTTGCAGTTTATGTGACAAACACTTATGTTTTCATCACTTTTTGGGAGTGATTATCACGTCCACAAGAAAACCTAAATCGGGCAAGGTAGAAGGAACATTTTACCCATTTGCCAAGTGTACAAGTTAGGTGGGTCGATAACATATTCCTGTCATGTAACGCACATCCCGTCACCAGTGTCGTATAAAATTTATCAGACGTGTTTTCATGTGGAGGAATCGGTTGTCCTATGACCTTGCGATCAAATGCTTTCGGTTCCCATTGGAGGAGCACGTCATTTCGTCTACTAATCGCACGGTTTTGCGGTGCGTTCGCAAAACAAAGACACTAAACTAATTACAGTGAACAGAAACGTCAATGAACGAACAGACAGATCATAACTTTGCGAAAATAAAAATATTAAACTTTTCACTCGAAGGAATACTTGAACTAACGACCTCTCGTTGCGCAGCCGCTCACGCTAACCACGTGACCACGGCACTCGCGAGCGCTGATAGTCCTTGATGTTGCCTATCTCACACATGGACTACTCAGTTTGTATATTTTGCTTAGTTTTTCATAGTTCTACCCAACTTCTTCCTGTTTTCTCGATTGACCTGTGTTCAGTTTTTCAAGGCAAGTCCACTGTGCCAACTTATAACTAAACCTGAGTGGGGTGCTATGGGGAGGATCCTTTGTCAGAACATCGGCACTCTGCCGCTGAATACTCCTGCCCCGTTTGGTAGATTTCTGTTCATGTTCGGAATACGGGTGTTGCAATGCCTACCTACAAACTCTGCAGCCTGGCGGAGATAGCCACCACAACAACAACATAGTTATAAATGGTTAAAATGGCTCTAAGCACTATGGACTGAACATCTGAGGTCATCAGTCCCCTAGAACGTAGAACTACTTAAACCTGACTAACCTAAGGATATCACACACATCCATGCCCGAGGCAGGATTCGAACTTGCGACCGTAGCAGTCGCGCGGTTCCGGACTGAAGCACCTAGAACCGCTCGGCCACATCGCCCGGCTTTGGAACGAAATACATCACTGATTTTGCTTATCAGGGATCCGACAGTTTGTTGGTAGTTTTGTGGAGGTGTGCGGCAATTAGATGTCTACGCACAGGTTCTGTAATTCGAGTAAATAATGATGGCCCCCCGATGATATCCCGGAGGGTTCCTTAAAAATTATATCAGGCGAATTTAGTGTCCGAGACATCAACGTGAGTTCACTATAATGGTCCTAAAACCTCTGTAGCACGGTTATGGCTTCGAGACGTGGACAATTAAATTGCTGAAAGATGACATCGCCGTCGGGGAAGATATGAAGCATGATGGGATGAAAGTGGTTTGCAGCTGTCAGCAGGACTTCGATTACTACCACAGATCCGTTCAAGCGTAGGGGATCGTTTCTGATAGCGGAATACTGTCCCACCAGCCTGTGTCCGTGCCGTCCTGCACGTTTCGAGCCGACGTCGCGGTCTGTGGAGACGACCATCATACTATTGTGGCAAGAATGTGATTCATCAGAAGAGCCGACACGTTTTCATTGATCCACCGTCAAATCCCGGTAGCCCAGTGGAGACCGCAATCGTAATTGGCGGTGTCGTTGGGTCAACAAGTGAACTCATGGGGGTGGTCTGCCGCGGGGCTCCATGTTCAACAGTGTACGATGAACAGTGGAGACTGAAACAACTGCTCATGGACCAGCAATGTGCTCTTTCGGTAGACGTGCGACAGTTCACCATATATCCTACTTTATAGAGCAGACGAACCTCCGCACCCCGTTTTCTGTGGTGGGTTGTGGACGTCCAATCATTTAGCGCCTAGTGGTAGTTTTGACTGCCCTACTTCCTTCCACAGATGCTCACGAGTGTAGCACGTGAACATTCAACCAGCTTAGCCATTCTCGAGGTATTTGTTCACAGGCACTGCGTAATAACAATCTGCCCCTTGTCAAACTCGCTTTTGTCAATATATTTCGGCATTTTCAGCCCGTATCTTCGCTAGGCTGATCCTCCCGTCCGTGTCTGCCCCGCTTACGTACTTTTGTCACCTCGTCACCTGCCTGCAGCACCACCAGGACGCATCCAACGTCGCGGTGGGCAGTAGTCATAGTGTTTTAACTAAACACTGTGTTTGTACATATAAACCGAAGTTCTCTGCTCTTTTCTTTCTGTATGTCCGGACTAGTCTCAGGATCTACTGTAGAGTTGTAAGGTGGCTATAATTCCGTACCTTACAAGCACTCATCCACATACCTTGCCGTGATCTACAAATGCATGTGATAGGTTGTACATCGTATATATGACTATATAAAGGAGGCTGACACTGTCACGCACGTCTTGCAAATAATTGTTATTAACGCTTATTACATGAAAGGTGACAGAGTGTCTTTATTATAAAAACGGCGTAATGAATGATTGCCTACACTAGTAGAGGCTGGTACCCCAGTGGAACTGAAACGGCTGGCGGAACTGAAGCCCTGGGTTGAAGGCCCAAAAATGGATCAAATGGCTCTGAGCACTATGGGTCGTAACATCTGAGGTCATCAGTCACCTAGAAATTGTTGTTGTTGTTGTGGTCTTCAGCCCTGGGACTGGTTTGATGCAGCTCTCCATGCTACTCTATCCTGTGCAAGCCCCTTCATCTCCCAGTACCTACTGCAACCTACATCCTTCTAAATCTGCTTAGTGTATTCATATCTTGGTCTCCCTCTACGATTTTTACCCTCCACGCTCTCCTCCAATACTAAATTGGTGATCCCTCGACGTCTCAGAACACGTCCTACCAACCGATCCATTCTTCCCGTCAAGTTGTGCCACAAGATCCTCTTCTCCCCAATTCTATTCAATACCTCCTCATTAGTTATGTGATCTACCCATCTAATCTTCAGCATTCTTCTGTAGCACCACACTTCGAAAGCTTCTATTTTCTTCTTGTCCAAACTATTTATCGTCCATGTTTCACTTGCATACATGGCTACACTCCATACAAATACTTTCAGAAACGACTACCTGACACTTAATACTCGATGTTAACAAATTTCTCTTCTTCAGAAACGCTTTCCTTGCCATTGCCAGTCTACATTTTATATCCTCTCTACTTCGAACATCATCAGTTATTTTGCTCCCCAAATAGCAAAACTCCTTTACTACTTTAAGTGTCTCATTACCTAATCTAATTCCCTCAGCATCACCCGACTTAATTCGACTACATTCCATCAGCCTCATTTTGCTTTTGTTGATGTTCATGTTACATCCTCCTTTCGCGGCACTACCCATTCCGTTCAACTGCTCTTCCAAGTCCTTTGCTGTCTCTGACAGAATTACAATGTCATCGGCGAACCTCAAAGTTTTTATTTCTTCTCCACGGATTTTAATACCTACTCCGAACTTTTCTTTTGTTTCCTTTACTGCTTGCTCAATATACAGATTGAATAACATCGAGGATAGGCTACAACCCTGTCTCACTCCCTTTCCAACCACTACTTAGCTTTCATGCACCTCGACTCTTATAACTGCCATCTGGTTCCTGTACAAATTGTAAATAGCCCTTTGCTCCCTGTATTTTACCCCTGCCACCTTCAGAATTTGAAAGAGAGTATTACAGTCAACATTGTCAAAAAGTCTACAAATGCTAGAAACGTAGGTTTGCCTTTGCTTAATCTCTCTTCTAAGATAAGTCGTAGGGTCAGTATTGCCCCACGTGTTCCAATATTTCTACAGCATCCAACTTGATCTTCCCCGAGGTCGTTTTCTACTAGTTTTTCCATTCGTCTGTAAAGAATTCGCGTTAGTATTTTGTAGCTGTGACTTATTAAACTGATAGTTCGGTAATTTTCACATCTGTCAACACCTGCTTTCTTTGGGATTGGAATTATTATATTCTTCCTGAAGTCTGAGGGAATTTCGCCTGTCTCATACATCGTGCTCACCAGATGGTAGAGTTTTGTCAGTACTGGCTCTCCCAAGGCTGTCAGTAGTTCTAATGGAATGTTGTCTACTCCCGGGGCCTTGTTTCGACTTAGGTGTTTCAGTGCTCTGTCAGACTGTTCACGCAGTATGAGATCTCCCATTTCATCTTCATCTACATCCTCTTCCATTTCCATAATTTTGTCCTCAAGACATCGCCCCTTATAGACCCTCTATATACTCCCTCCACTTTTCTGCTTTCCCTTCTTTGCTTAGAACTGGGTTTCCATCTGAGCTCTTGATACTCATGCAAGTGGTTCTCTTTTCTCCAAAGGTCTCTTTAATTTTCCTGTAGGCAGTATCTATCTTACCCCTCATGAGATAAGCCTCTACATCCTTACATTTGTCCTCTAGCCATCCTAGAACTTAGAACTACTTAAACCTAACCAACCTAAGGACATCACACACATCTATGTCCGAAGCAGGATTCGGACGGGCGACCGCAGCGGTTGCTCGGTTCCAGACTGTAGCGCCTAGAACTGCTTGGCCACCCCGGCCGTCTGGAAGGCCCACACAGGTGTGTTGGTCCTGCTTAAACACAGGAAATAGCAAGACGGACGTCGTAGCACCTAAACGCTGGAGAACAATAGAGTCGCGACCGGCCAATTTGTAGTCGAACTGGAAGGATTACACTTCGTAAACGCTGAAAACCTTGGACGCAGGTGAGAGGAACGAAGAAGCGGCAACTCGGAAACCAAGCAGGCTGGGCTGTTTCCAACGATTTCTACTCAGAAACGTAGCATTGTACGTGTATAGGTTTTTCCTCGCAAACACTCTGCGCTGGGCGACAAAAGACTAAAATATGGTTGGCCGGCGTTCGGAAGAATCTGTAGAGAGGGAGAAGATTCCGTGGTTTCGGGAATATGATTCGTTTTCCTAATTACAAGGCTGGGGAGACAAGCCTTGCTGGGAAGCCAGTGCTGGAGAGACTTGGTCTTCCGTTTTGAGTTCCCGTTTCTGACGGTCGTTCAACAGTAGCTTCTTGTTGGTTCGAACGGACTTGCTGTCTTTGCTCTCACGAGATTTTATAGTTAGAACGGTTAGGCACTGTACTGTTCTGGACTTCGCCTCCGGGTTGGAAGTCGTCGTTGAGTACGCAGCGTTCAGGGATTGAGAGCACTTCTTCTGCCTCTAATTACATTGAGACGTTATCTGAACTCCGTCCTTGTGGCTGGGAGTTCGCGTTTCTCGTCTGTAGAACACAGAGAGCAGAAGACAGTATTAGAGTATAGCAGTCAGAGGACCGCCTTCAGCCGTCCTAGTCTTTGAAATAGTTTATTTTGGGGCTCGATTTCTTCAATCGTCACAGAGGTGTACGAGAACCATCACTCCGACGCACCGGACGTAATTCATACGGCGATATCGCAAATTGCTTTGGTCTGTTAGGGCTATAAGGCTAAACAGCTGAGATCACCTTGGATTTTTTTCCACTGACGTTGCACTCTACTGTAGATCATCTTTAAAAGTAGTGTCTTCTTGTGTTTGGTACACAGATGGTGTCTGTCATTTCGCGTTTTTTTATATTAGATAGCGCAGTCGTAATAAAAGTGCAGAGTTGTTCAATGGATCAGTAATTTTAGTTAGGAAGTATAAACATTTGTAATAAAGGTTGTTTTTAATATACAACAAATGTATAAGCAGCAACAACGTTTATCATTTAGTGTAATTAGTTCCCTTAGTCATTCATTTCTGTTTAGGTTGGTATTTATATGTTAAAGAGCATTAAGAGATCCTAAGATCTGCTTCAGGGGGTAGTCAGACAGGGCCAAATCTTCATTTTAGCGTTTATTATTTTCGTTGCGAACATTCATTTTTACACCCGCCTGGAGTAGCATCTTGGAGAGTTTTTAATACAGTCTTGGAATTCCCAGGATCAGTATCATACCGGTATCAATATTCATAACAGGGAAAAATCGTTGACATTTTGGTTTCGCAGTATGGATTAACTGTATGTACATATAATTAAGTTTGTACGGAACTCTAAATGCGTGAGTCCTACCCGCAATTGGCCAATTCCTCAAACAGATTTTCAGTACCTAAAAGGTTCTGTTTCACTTGCGCTTCATAAGAAGTGCAGTTCTTTTACTTTATTTTGATCCGTTACAGCGATTTGTGCTCCGTAAATTATTTGTTTCATTCTACTTTGATTATCCGACCTTTCCTGCGTTCCTGCAGCCCAGGTCTCTAAAGAAAAACGACGGTGCAAGTCTTTCGATTTGACGCCACTTCGGCGACTTTCGCTTCGATGGGGATGAAATGATGATGATTAGGAGAACACAACACCCAGTCCCTGAGCAGAGAAAATCTCCGACCCAGTCGGGAATCGAACTCGTGCCATTAGGATTGACATTCTGTCGCGCTGGCCACTTTTTTTGTTCTAGATCTTATTTTGTTCTATATTTTTCGTCGACTTTGTTCGTGGCGGATGTCCGATGACACCCGTTGAGGTTGTTCGTTGATCCGTTCACTCAGCTTTTTATTACTGAGGGTAGCTAAACACTCTGACCGAACAAGCTGAGCTACCGTGCCGGCATAATTTTGTTCGGCATTGTTCGTTTCGTTTGGTCTGGGTGGACGTCACATGACACCTGTTCAAGTTGATCGCTGATTCCTTCACTCAGTTTTTTTTTCTTTTTTTTTATGACCACTCAGCTACCGGTGGTGGTCTGCTAGAGGGTGAAACTTTGACAATGCCAGCCACTCGCGCTGGCGAACCGTCAGAAAAATCAAACAAACCCGAGACCGAAGCTGACAGGGTGTTTGTCGATCTACTGTAGGCTACAACTGCTTGTATGGCAAAGCACAAAAATACTTTCATAGGAAAAACTGCCCATTACTGAACATCTACAGAATCAATCCATTAGAATTTTGTGAATACGTTCTCTGAATTGTCGTTCATAATCGCTAGCACTTCCTCTGTATGACAGGAATCTATTGCGTCGCAGCAGTACTGGAGTGACAGGATAGCGACTGATCGATCATGCTCCGGTGCTGCCCCGCGCATGCTCCAGCGCTGCCTGACATGGCTTCCTGGAACTGGCTGTCGCTCTTTCGTTTTTTCTTCTGCACGCGCCCGCCCACTTCCGCCCCTGGGGCAGCCCGGCGTCGCCATGGCAACGCGCCCACACGTCACCCGCGGGGGTGACCTGCTTCCAGCGCTTCTGCCCGGGAGGCGAGCGACTGTCTCACAATACAGCCGCCCGGGCACGTGCCGCAGCAGAAAAGCCGGCGTTCCGTCTGCTACTGCTGCCGCTGTCGGTCGGCAGGGGGGTGGGGGTGGAGGGAGGGCCCCGGGCAGTTCACTCGCGTGGCGAGCGCGGACGCTGCCGGACTGAGTAAATAACGTAATCTCGCCCGCCGAGATCCGGCGCCCGGGATGGCACTAAAGCGCACAGCCGTGGATCACGTTCGGGAGACTGGGGTCACAGTTTGTTACTGTCGACCCCTCCTTCCAAATACGTGTTGCCACACCCAAAACTTTTCACGTGGTAGAGATGAATAAGATTTTGCTAATAACAGCAGTAAAATACACACATCAATACAAGTTTTGCATCACCTCGGTTCCGAGAGTTCCGGAACCTATACAGAAAATTGGAATAGAGATCAACATAAACATCATCTCTACCCTTCTTATTGCTCATGGCTCAAAAATGGCTCTGAGCACTATAGGACTTAACTTCTAAGGTCATCAGTTCTCTGGAACTTAGAACTACTTAAACCTAAATAACCTAAGGACATCACACACATTCATGCCCGAGGTAGAATTCGAACCCGCGACTGTAGCGGTCGCGTGGTTCCAGACTGTAGCGCCCAGAACCGCTCGGCTATCACCGGCCGGCTATTGCTCATGAAAACCACACACTGCATGTTGAAGCACCATACAGCGAGACCTTAAAAGGTGGTGGTCCAGATTCCTGTACACGGGTACCTCCAATATCCAGTAGCGCGTCCTCTTGCATTGATGCATGGCTGTATTCGTTGTGGCATACTATCCACAAGCTCATCAAGGCACTGTTGCTCCAGATTGTCCCACTCCTCAACGGCGATTCGGCGTAGATATCTCGGAGTTGGGTAACATCGTCCATAAACTGCCCTTTTCAATCTATCCCAGGCACGTTCGATAGGGTACATGTCTGGAGAACATGGTGGCCTCTCTAGTTCAGCGATGTCCTTATCCAGAACAAAGTCAATCACAAGATGTGCATGAGGGGGGCGTGACTGCCGTCCATGAAGACGAATGCCTCGCCAGTATGCTGCCGATATGGTTGCACTATCGGTCGGAGGATGGCATTCACGTATCGTACAACCGTTACGGCGGCTTCCATGACCACCAGCGGGGTACGTCGGTCCCACCTCTAAACACCCCAAAACAGGGAGGAACCTCCTCCTTGTTGCACTCGCTGGGCAGTGTGTCAAAGAACAAAAAATAAATAAAATAAAATGAAAGGCGTTCAGCCTTATCGGGTTGCATCCAAACACGTCTCCGACGATTGTCTGGTTGCAAGCATATGCGACACTCATGGGTGAAGAGAACATGTTGCCTGAGCGGTCCATTCGGCATGTTGTTGGGCCCAACTACACCGCGCTGCATGGTGTCGTGGTGGCAAAGATGGACCTCGCCATGGATGTCGGGAGAGAAGTTGCGAATCATGCAGCCTATTGCCCACAGTCTGAGTCGTAACACGACGTCCTGTGGCTGCACAAGAAGCACTATTCAACATGGTGGCGTTGCTGTCAGGGTTTCTCCGAGCCATGATCCGAAGGTAGCGGTTATCCACTGCAGTAGCAGCCCTTGGGCGGCCTGAACGAGGCATGTCGTCGACAGTTCCTGTCTCTCTGTTGTCTCCTCCATGTCCGAACAACATCGTTTTGGTTCACTCCTAGACGCCTGGACACTTCCCTTGTTGAGAGCCCTTCCTGGCACAAAGTAACAATGCGAATGCGATCGGACCGCGGTATTGGCATGGTTGAACAACAGGCAACACGAGCCGTGTACCTCCTTCCTGGTGGTATGACTGGAACTGATCGGCTGTCGGAGCCCCTCTGTCTAATACTAGAAGTTCCTGCATAGTTCTTTACATCTTTGGGAGGTTTTAGTGACATCTCTGAACACTCAAAGGGAGTGTATCCACAATCAACATCTATCTTGAGGAGTTCTGGGAACCGTGGTGACGCAAAACATTTTTTTCATTTGCCTATATAAAATGTTGTAATGTAAGAATAATAATTAATTGCCTACATTTGCACTTAATACGGGTCTTTCAAAAAGAATATACCTATTTCGAACTCATACACAATGACTGAAAAAATCTCTATCACGACGTAAGCGAACGCTGATAGTCCTTTGTCAACATCTTAAAGATGGTGTCTACTCAAATTTCGCGCCAGTTGCTTGAGAATGGCACAAGTAGCAAATCAGCTTTGCTTTAAAAACGCGCTGTAACTGTTGTGAGCGGTAGTTATCTTTGAGACTGGACATGGTGAGTTGATGTTAGTGAGGATGCCTATAAGGCTTCAAAGACGTCATTATGAACACCTCACTGAATTTGAACGATATCGTGTAATACGGCTGCGATGAGCTTGATGTTCCTTCTGCAATACTGCAGAAAGACTTGGAAGGAATGTAGCCTCTGTATAAGACTGCTGGCAGCGGCGTTCACGAGGATGTAGGGTCGCAAGAAGAATGGGCTGCGGACGGCCATGTGGCACTACCGAGAGGGGAAACCACCGTGTTCGGCGTGTGGCTCTGCGGCATCGCAATGCATCTGCAGCAGCAGTTGGCACCACAGTGACACAACGAAATGTCACAAAGCAGTTACTTCAAAGGCAGCTCAGAGCCTATAAGCCCTGTAGCGTGCATTCCACTGAACCCAAACCACCACCATCTGCGTCTTCAATGGTATCAAGCGAGAGCTTATTAGAGGACAAGGAGGAGGTCTGTTGTGTTTTCTGATGAAACCTGGTTTTGTCTCGGTGACGATGATTACCACGTGTCGTTTAGAAGGAGGCCAGTTGGAGAGTCCTGCACCCGACCCGCCTTCGTGCTAGACACACTGGACCTACACTTGGAGTTATGATCTGGAGTGCGATTTCTTATGACAGCAGGAGCAATATCGTGGTTATCCCAGGCACCTTGACTGCAAATCTGTACGTCAAACTGGTGACTCTACCTGTTGCGTTGTCATTCAGTAACAGTACTCCAATGGGAGTTTTCCAACAGGTTAACGCTCGCTATCGTAACTCAACACGCTCTACAGAGTGCCGATACGTTGGCTTGGCCTGCTCCATCACCAGATCTGTCTCCAATCGGTAACATATCGGACATCATAGGACGAACCCCCCCCCCCCCCCCCCAGTGTCATCCACAGACAGACTGTCCCTTTATTGACCTTTGATTTTGCTGTGTCAACCACTTCAATACATTGCCTACACAAATGTATTCCCTGCATTTCCTTATTCTACATTAATGCCTTTTTTGGTGTGGCTATTTTTTTACGTCAATGTATTTGTTAAACTGTAAAACATACGACTATGAAAAGTCACAGAACATCAAATCTGGTGACCGTGGAGGCCAGCTGAGAAGTGTTAAGTCGCCCGCTGTTTGACGCCCACTCCAACGGCTCGGTAGAGTTTCATTCAGATATTCACGCACTCGGAAACTCCAGTGAAAGAGCACCTCGTCTTGTTGAGAAATGAAGTTGTCCTCGTTTAGCTTCGGAAACAACCAGTTTTGTTAATGCTGACCGTTAACCGTGACTCCATTAAATAAGAATGAGCTGTAAACAGATGAATGCGATATCGCACAAAACATATGGACTTTGGGTGAATCTCGTGCATGTTGAGTGTGTGCACTTGGGTTCTATGGGACTCAAATTCGAATACTGAATTTGTTTTCTTTCCCACTAAGGTGGACGGTCGCATCATCACTGAACACGATGTGTCGTGCGAAAGTGTTGTCATTGTCGACAGTATTCTGAAGCTTGTTACAAACTGCCACACGTTTGCGTCTGTCGTCATGATGAAGAGCCTGTAACAGGTGTCACTTGTATGGCTTCATAACCATCCGACGTCTCAAAACACGGCAAATGGTTGTTGTAGGCAGTTTTAACACCCGACTGGCACAACGACTTGATTTTGTAGATGTACTCCGGAAATCGGTTTGAATTCATGCGACATTTTGGTCGGAAACACGAGGTCGACCAGGAGGCGCATACTCTGCCTACAAACTATCGCTACCATCTGTGAATGTTCCGTCCATTTGGACGATCAGCTTGACATCTCAATCTCAAACTCTTTCTACTGTCATCACGCAATTACGCTTAGCAAACTCAAGAACACCAGGTGATTTACGCAGCGCGGAGTAACCATTTTGCATCAAGTGATTGTAACCAAGAAATCAAAAGACAACCGACATCTGGTGGCAATGAATATAAACTAAACAATGCATTCTTTCCTCCAACAACCAAACTCGGCGCAGCGAAGGATAGTTTTGACAACATTATACTTCTTAGAGTTTCCCGGCGATTTGATGACATCTCGTGGAAATCGGGTTTTCTGCCGGATATCAGCGTCTTCCAAACACGATATTTCGACGTCATTACTTGACGTCTTCGTCAGGTGTTCCCTGAGACTGATATCCAGCAAAACTCGATTTCCACGAGATGTCAACATTATACTTAGTAATATGTATATTCTTTTTAAAACATCCTGTATAATGCAGAATGAGATTTTCACTCTGCAGCGGAGTGTGCGCTGATATGAAACTTCCTGGCAGATTAAAACTGTGTGCCCGACCGAGACTCGAACTCGGGACCTTTGCCTTTCGCGGGCAAGTGCTCTACCAACTGAGCTACCGAAGCACGACTCACGTCCGGTACTCACAGCTTTACTTCTGCCAGTATCCGTCTCCTACCTTCCAAACTTTTCAGAAGCTCTTCTGCGAAACTTGCAGAACTAGCACTCCCGAAAGAAAGGATATTGCGGAGACATGGCTTAGCCACAGCCTGGGGGATGTTTCCAGAATGAGATTTTCACTCTGCAGCGGAGTGTGCGCTGATATGAAACTTCCTGGCAGATTAAAACTGTGTGCCCGACCGAGACTCGAACTCGGGACCTTTGCCTTTCGCGGGCAAGTGCTCTACCAACTGAGCTACCGAAGCACGACTCACGTCCGGTACTCACAGCTTTACTTCTGCCAGTATCCGTCTCCTACCTTCCAAACTTTTCAGAAGCTCTTCTGCGAAACTTGCAGAACTAGCACTCCCGAAAGAAAGGATATTGCGGAGACATGGCTTAGCCACAGCCTGGGGGATGTTTCCAGAATGAGATTTTCACTCTGCAGCGGAGTGTGCGCTGATATGAAACTTCCTGGCAGATTAAAACTGTGTGCCCGACCGAGACTCGAACTCGGGACCTTTGCCTTTCGCGGGCAAGTGCTCTACCAACTGAGCTACCGAAGCACGACTCACGTCCGGTACTCACAGCTTTACTTCTGCCAGGCTGTGGCTAAGCCATGTCTCCGCAATATCCTTTCTTTCGGGAGTGCTAGTTCTGCAAGTTTCGCAGAAGAGCTTCTGAAAAGTTTGGAAGGTAGGAGACGGATACTGGCAGAAGTAAAGCTGTGAGTACCGGACGTGAGTCGTGCTTCGGTAGCTCAGTTGGTAGAGCACTTGCCCGCGAAAGGTAAGGGTCCCGAGTTCGAGTCTCGGTCGGGCACACAGTTTTAATCTGCCAGGAAGTTTCATATCAGCGCACACTCCGCTGCAGAGTGAAAATCTCATTCTGGAAACATCCCCCAGGCTGTGGCTAAGCCATGTCTCCGCAATATCCTTTCTTTCGGGAGTGCTAGTTCTGCAAGTTTCGCAGAAGAGCTTCTGAAAAGTTTGGAAGGTAGGAGACGGATACTGGCAGAAGTAAAGCTGTGAGTACCGGACGTGAGTCGTGCTTCGGTAGCTCAGTTGGTAGAGCACTTGCCCGCGAAAGGCAAAGGTCCCGAGTTCGAGTCTCGGTCGGGCACACAGTTTTAATCTGCCAGGAAGTTTCATATCAGCGCACACTCCGCTGCAGAGTGAAAATCTCATTCTGGAAACATCCCCCAGGCTGTGGCTAAGCCATGTCTCCGCAATATCCTTTCTTTCGGGAGTGCTAGTTCTGCAAGTTTCGCAGAAGAGCTTCTGAAAAGTTTGGAAGGTAGGAGACGGATACTGGCAGAAGTAAAGCTGTGAGTACCGGACGTGAGTCGTGCTTCGGTAGCTCAGTTGGTAGAGCACTTGCCCGCGAAAGGCAAAGGTCCCGAGTTCGAGTCTCGGTCGGGCACACAGTTTTAATCTGCCAGGAAGTTTCATATCAGCGCACACTCCGCTGCAGAGTGAAAATCTCATTCTGGAAACATCCCCCAGGCTGTGGCTAAGCCATGTCTCCGCAATATCCTTTCTTTCGGGAGTGCTAGTTCTGCAAGTTTCGCAGAAGAGCTTCTGAAAAGTTTGGAAGGTAGGAGACGGATACTGGCAGAAGTAAAGCTGTGAGTACCGGACGTGAGTCGTGCTTCGGTAGCTCAGTTGGTAGAGCACTTGCCCGCGAAAGGCAAAGGTCCCGAGTTCGAGTCTCGGTCGGGCACACAGTTTTAATCTGCCAGGAAGTTTCATCCTGTATAATGTTTAGCATAACTTCAAAGAAACTGAGATTCAGAGATATACAACTTTCCAAAGATGTCTTCTGAATGTCAAATTCTTGTCGGCTTTCAAGTCGGATCAGACTGTCATCTGAGCACAATATTTCAGCGGTCCACCTGGCCTCCATCATCGGGTGGACCGTTGAAATATTGCGCTCAGATGACAGTCTGATCCGACTGGAAAGCCGACAAGAATTTGATATACTAATACGCCGAGAAAGTCTACATAGTCGCTTTCATCCGAATATTTGAAAAATACAAGTGTCATGTAATTGATTTAAGACCTATAATAGCAACAAACAATTACAGCCCTGAAAACGTCGTAATTTGCACGATGTACATTGCTGGCCACGAAAATTCCAACACCGCAAAAACAACGTACAATAAACATCAAACAGGCGTGAAGTATATTAAATGCTTGGATATCTAATTGATTAGAATGTCAGTGCAAGCACACGCATAGATAGTGATAACGATATCTACATTTACTACTAGATCTACGTCAATGATCCTCAAACCACGTGACAGTGTTTTGTGGAGGATGCTTCTGTCACCACTATCTGTTCCGCCCATCCCTTTTCCATTCGCAAATTGCGCGTTGGAAGCACGATTGTCGGTAAACCTTGGTAATTTCTTGAATTTTCTCGTGTTGCTCACTTTCCGACAGAAGGATGTAATATGTTGTCCTATTGTTCCTGGAACTTACACTCTCGAATTTCAGTAGTAAATAGCTCCATGATGCACAACGCCTCTCTCGTAGCGTCTGCCACTGGAATTGGTTGAGCATCTCAGTAGCACTCCTGCATCGTCTGAAATATCCTGTGACGAAAGCGCTGCTCTTCGTTGGATCTTCTGTATTTTTTCTGTTTGTCCTCCCTGGTAAGGGTTCCAGAGTGACGAAAAATACTCAAGAACCTGTCGAACACGTGTTTTGTAAGGTTCAGAGGACTCTAAGCGCCATGGGACTTAACAGCTGAGGCCATCAGTCTCCTAAACTTAGAACTACTTAAACCTAACTAACCTAAAGACATCACTCACATCTATGCCCGATTCGAACCTGTGACCGTAGCAGCAGCGTGGTTCAAGACTGAAGTGCCTATAACCGCTCGGCCACCGCGGCCGACTTATTTGCATGGCCCTTATTTTCTGGATGAGTTAGATTTCCTTCAGGTTCTTCCTATGAATCTAAGTGTAGCATGTGCTTTTCCCACTATACTAAAAGAGAAAAAAGAAGAAAAAGAACCAGCACGGAAATGAAGGTGATGCACATGTGGAGACACACACATGATTACAATTTCAGAAAAATTGGATGATTTATTCAAGAGAAAGATTTTCACAAATTGAGCAAGTCAGTGACGCACTGGTCCTCCTCTGGCCATTATGCAAGAAGTTTTTCGGCTTGGCACTGATTGACAGAGATGTTGAATATCTTGCTGAGGGATAAAGTGCCAAATTCTGTCCAAAATCCCATGTCGGTTGGAGGACACTGCCCCTAATACTCTAAACGCTCTGAATTTAGGACAGATCTAGTGAACTCTCTGGCCAAGGCAGGGTTTTTCAGACGCGAAGACAAGTAGCAGAAACTCTCACCATGTGCCACGTGCTGTCAGGCATTTTCTTGCTGAAATGTGAGCCAAGGATGGCAACAAAACGCGGGGCAGCATATTGTCGACATACCTCTGTGCTGTAAGGGTGCCGCGGATGACAAATGAAGAGGTCCTGATGTGAAAAAATAAAATGACATCCCAGACCATACTCCTGGCTGGTATCCAACGCTACTCGGGATGAAACATCCTGTTTAATGCTTTTTTCATAACTTCAAAGAAATTGAAATTCAGAGAAGTAGAACTAGGACTCTCACTGACTGGAGTAGAATTGTCTTCAGTGATGAGTCCCACTTCAGATTGAGTCCCGATGACCATTCCGATAATTCCTTCATGGTGCGTCTTTTTTTATTATTACTTAGAGCAATTTTTTTTAATGCGCTCGTTTCACTTACGGCCGCTCTGGAAGGTGGCTCCTTGACTTGTACAGTAGATACTGTTTCCAGCAATTTGTCGTCAGTAGTTTAGTTGTACGGTGGTGGGTTACTTCTCCTATGTACGCCTAATATGTTACATTTACTTACGTCCTGGCTAAACTGCCAGTTCCTGTGCAATTCACTAGTCTTTTGCAGATCATTTTCCAAATAGCTACAGTCTTTCGGTTTTGCTACCTTCTTGTAGGCAACCGTGAAATGGTTTAGAATGGGAAAGGGGGGTGGGAGGGGAATCCGGGAGCGCTAAATTACTGGTTCTAAACACAGCAGAAAAATCAAACAATTTTGTTTCAGTACCAGAAATTTACATTAAGCACGCACTGATAAATTGAGAAACTTCAATAAAGTTATACCATTACTGCACTGTAGCGTCCGCAAAAGGAAAATATTACAAAGGCGCCGATAAGGAACAATATGAAGCAGTTATTTAGATGCACCGAAACCAGGTTAGATCGTTAATCAAAATCATTTTAAAAACACCAGTAATGCAAAATAGTTTAAATTACAAACCAGGGCTCATCTACATACGCGTCTACACCGAACGGTACGTGGTGGAGTGTACCCTGTACCACTGCTAGTCAATTTCTTTCCTGTCCTACTCGCAAATAGAGTGAGGATAAAACGACTGTCTGTAAGCCTGTTTAGGAGCCCTAATTTCTGTCATCTCCGTGGTCCTTATACAAAATATATTTTAGCGGCAGTAGAATCGTTCTATAAAAATGGTTCAAATCGCTCTGAGCACTATGGAACTTAACTTCTGAGGTCATCAGTCCTCTATAACTCAGAACTACTTAAACATAACTAACCTACGGACATCACACACATCCATGCCCGAGGCAGGATTCGAACCTGCAAACGTTGAGGGTAGCGCGGTTCGAGACTGAAGCGCCTAGAGCCGCTCGGCCACTCCACCCGACAATCGTTCTATAGTCAGCTTCAAATACCGGTTCTCTAAATTTTCTCAACACCGTTCATCGAAAAGAATGTCACTTTCCATCAAGCGATTCTCATTTGAGTTCCCAAAGCATCTCCGTAATACTTGTTTGTTAATCGATACCGTTGTTCTGAAGAACACTCACCTTCGACAACAGCGTACTGGGTTCAGTTACTTAAGAACTCTTCGAGCCACTGACATATCTGGGTACCTATTCCGTATGCTCGTACCTTCGTTAACACTCTGCAGTACGGCACCTCTCAAATGCTTTTTGGAAATCTGGAAATGTAGATTCCGCTGGTTGGCCTTCAGTCACGGTTCACACGATAGCATGTGATAAAAGGGCAAGTTGAATTCCACACATGTGATGCTTTATATTCTGTCAGATTTCGGGATTGCGCCCGGGTCATGTTGACTTCTTGCCACAATATTTCAGTTGTCCTGCAGAGGCGATCACTCACATGAAGACGGCTGAACGGTTGCCAGCCGAAATATTGTGGCAAGAAGTCAACATGATCCGGCTGCAATCCCGAAACCTCATAGATTATTCAGTCCCCTGGAAAACTTCAAGAATCACTAGTGTTGCTTTTCTAAAATCGTGCTGATTCGCGATCACAGACAGTCCTATCTCAAGGAAATTTATTATATTCGAACTGAAGAGATTCTACATCAGACCGATGTTAAAGAGACTAGTCTGTGATTTGCAAGTTCGTATTTTTACCCCTCGTATACACAAGTGTCACATGCGTTTTTTTCCCACTCACTTGGGACGTACGTTGCGCGAGAGATTCGCGATAAATGCAAGCTAAATAAGGGGCCAGTGCCGTAGAGTTCTCTTTGTATAAGCGAATTAGGTTTCCATTAGGGCCTGGAGACTCATCTGCTTTTAACACTTTCAGTTGTTTCTCTACGCCAGGGATACTTATTACTATTGCTCCAGACGGGAATCTGTGCGATGATGAAACGACGGTATGTTAGTGTGGGTCTCCAGCGTTAACGATTTCGTAAATGCCAAATTTAAAACTTCGGTTTTCCTTTTGCTGTCTGCTATTGGCAACACAGATTGGTTAACGCTTTAACCGGCGAAGAACGCCAAGGTTTTGGCCTGAAAACACGATCAGATATTCAGCATCAAGAGCCAGAGGCCCTCGCACCAATTTTATATGGGTAGAGTACAGTTAAATTTTAGAGCTCTAAACCAGAACAACAAAAAACGTAAAGAAAAACCATCTTAAATAAACACATACAGTCTAAGGTAAGGTATCATTTTTTCCCGTTTTTCATTTTACCACTTAACAACCCAAATGAATTAACCAAAGAAACTGAGTGCCAGATCAAATGATTAAGCAACGAAACAGCCTAATATAAGCTGTCGCCCACAAAGTACGTAGTTACAGTTATTAGAGACACTCAAGGTACACAGAAGGTATTAGTGGCAGTCCATTTTGGAAGTTTTAGAGAAAGAATCGTTTAAATGCTCAGGCAGCTGAACTCTCGCTGGAACTGACAACACTGACTCACACTAACTTAATTTCACTCACTTCGTCGTATCAAAACCGCATTATATGCAAGTGGCGTTACTGCGCTTCTGACATTTTCTACTAGTTCATTTAAGTCTGTTTCAAACAGCACCGGTTCTATCACACTTCGTTGGGATACTTCTGAAATATCCTTCACGTCTATCGATTTTGTGTCGTTAAGGACATGTTGACCTCTCTCTGCAAGGATGTCTCAATCGAATAGCAAATCTGGTTCAATACTCGGTAAGCTTTATAAAATGACTTTTTTTGATAATATGAATATTTATATATGTGTTTGGAAAGAGAGAGAGATTGATTGATTTTTGATTGAGATTTTTACTTTAAGTCGTAACTGGTACCTGAATTTCGGTTGCTGCCTCCTTGAATGATCAGGTACTGCCCCAGTTGGTGACGTATTACAATTTGGAGGAAGTTATTGTTGTTTAAGGTTTAAAATACAACTCTGTTAGTTACTTGGCCGTATTGCGGATAGCTTTGAGCCCAAATTTTCGTAGCTTTTCATACCTAAGGGACCACTGTTGTAAGTAAGTAAGATCAAACAGCAATCTGCTTTTCGTGAGGAAATGGAGATTGCTTGACACACAAACTTCCTTCAAACTACACGTCCTGCTACAACAAAATTGGTCAGTGGAGTTCAGCTCCATACTATTGTACAAGAACATAATCTAATTACTGTAATTAAGAAATTATGAGAGGTTGTTGCTTATTGAATGAAAACTATAGAGAATGCATTTCTTTTCCTGTATTTTAGTGAACTTTGTACACCTACAATTCTGTTAATTGATAGACGGCGACGACAATGAAGTTCACCTCCTTTTCCAAAAAACAAGATTTTTATATTCTTCACTTCCATACAATTTGTATACATAAATGTTTGGCAACTCTTACGCATACGTTACTCGGTTTTATCACTAAAATATCAATTTTCATGAAATGTAACAATACGTTCTGAGAGACTGCCTCGCGACACGTTCTCTTTCCACAAGATACAGATTAACAGTTCTCTTTTTTTTTTTTAACAAATCAATTGTCTTTCTTTTTTAGAGTCCGTACTCAAAGATTCGTAACTACTATCGTTGCGGGGATTGCGCGCCAAAGAGTTTGTTGCTGTCCAGCTGCGCTTAACTTCACTTCAAGTATTTTTTGAATCAAATTTACCTTTACGGTATTTACATACATTACTGAGCTTCTCAGAATAAAATCAGACACAAATTAGTTAAAAAAAAGGGGCAGTGAGGTTCACGTAACATTACAGCTTGTATTTTTTCCACTAAAGGGCAACGCGGAACGGCGTCAAATGCCTTCCTGAAATTTAATAACAGGGCGTCAACCTGAACGCTGATGCCTACAGCGTTGTGGATCTCATACATTTCAGCAGGATATTGCACGACTGCATGTTGCAGGTCCTGGACGGGCCTTTCTGGATACAGAAAATGCTCGATTGCTGCCCTGGCCAGCACATTCTCCAGATCTATCACCAATTGAAAACATCTGATCAATGATGGCCGAGCAACTGTCTCTTCACAATACGCCAGTCACTATTCTTGATGAACTGTGGTATCGTGTTCAACTTGCATGGGCAGCTGTATGTCTACATGCCATCCGAGCTCTGTTTCACTCAATGCCCAAGCGTATCAAGGCCGTTATTACGGCCACAGGTGGTTGTTCTGGGTACTGATTTCTCAGGATCTATGCACCCAAATTGCGTGACAATGTAATCACATGTCAGTTCTAGTATAATATATTTGTCCAATGAATGCCCGTTTATCATTTGCATTTCGTCTCGGTGTAGCAATTTAGTGGCCAGTAGTGTAAAATTCCGATTTAAAAACCATTTTGTTTGTAACGGGAAACAAACCGGCGTTTGCTTTCGACGCTGTCCGTCGCGTGGAGGACGTCACGGGCAGTATTTGTTTGGGCTAACATAGGCTACACTTCACAGAACTGCAAATATCTGTCGAAACACCATAGAAAATAGGTTTGACGACTATTAGGTGAGAAACTGTGTGTACATTTACGGCGTTTTAAAGAAATAGAAATTGTAGCAGGTCCCGGAATTAAACTATGAAACACTATCTTTTGAAACACTCTTTTATTTGCAGACGATCAAATAGGGATTCAAGTATGTGAGACAAAGCTACAGATATTTAAACATATTCTAAATTATATACGTAAATCCTAGAATTTTAAAATCTCAGTTGACAGTGCGCAAAAAATGTCTTTTAGAGGAAACGATCCAGTCAGATCAAATATTGTACTACACATAAAATAAAATTTTAGAAGAAGTGTCGAATTTTAAATAGCTTGATTTTTATAATGAAAACTGCATTGAACAAAAGGTTAGAAAATTTCATGGTGTATGTCGAACAATTCATAGAACTTTTAAAAATAAAGTTAGGAAAGAAACGAAAATGAAAATTTGTAACGTAAATGCTTTACCAGCACTGATTTATGGCAGTGAAGCCTGGGTGCCGACTCAAAATCAAATAAGCAGTTGGCAGAAAGGAAGAATGCTGAAGGCTAGATGAGTAAATAGGGTTATTTTGCAAGAAATACGGAACTGAATTGGGAAGAGAAGAAAGTTATGACATTTGACTAAAAAAAGTGTTCGGTTTATAGAATACTTCCACAGGCATCAAGAAATAGAGTGAAGAAAAGACAGTGTGGGAGGTACAAATAGTAGGTGGAGACCTAAGCTTGACTACAGGTTTTTGGTTTGTTTTTCTTTTCGGTGATTAGTGTACTGACGCATCTGATGCAGCTTGCCACGTCTTCCTGGGAAGGAAGGAAGGACGACTGGCTTTAACGTCTTGTCGACATCGAGATGGAGCACAAGTTCCCACGCCTTCCTCTCCCATACCAAACACTTCACCTTACAGAAGGACTTACACCCAACATCTTCAGTTAATTCTTGAATACGTTCCAGTGTCAGTCTTCCCTTCTACTAGCATGTGACTTATTGCTTCATGTCTTAACACACCTATCACGCTGTCCCTTCTACTTGTCAGCACTTTCCGCATATTTCTTTCCTCGACGATCCTGCCAAGAACTTCCGCCTTTCTTATCTTATCAGTTCATCTAATGTTGATCATACTTACATAGCATCTCATTTCAGATCAATTCGTCTCTGATTTGTTCACAATCCTTGAATAACATCCACCTAGATAAACTGAGGTTTTCTGCGGTTGATAGTACAGCCAAGTAATTGTTAATATCGCATCTAACCAAAAGAATGCTGAAAGTAGTACTGAGTAATTGTGACAATCGAAGATTCCACTGACTGGTGAGAAATCATATATGGATTACCCCGAGGATAAACTTATTTTTGCCATTGTTCCTCATATAAGAAAACAATCTTCAGACAGAGTTAGTTCTTTTTGCAGATGTCACTAGTATTATAATCAATTCAAGCTTACATACAGCAACAGAATAAATAGTAAACAACGTTCTTAACAGTGTCATTGGTGTCACTGTCTGGTTTTCTGCAATTGGTGTCACTCATAGATTTAAAAAGACACATACTATTCAGTTCTGCACATCTAGAGATTCTACATCAACGATAAATTTAACAAACGGTCAGGAAGTAGTAAACAGAGTGATAACTCCAAATTCTTTAGGTGTCCACATGTTAAGAACTGAAACTGGAAAAAGCACTTTTCATGACTAGTGAAGTAATTTATTTTAGCCACATTTGCACTTAAAATCATTGTAAATCTTGGAGAAACAAACCAGTAAGTTGACGTATTTTACATATTTACATTCGGTAATGCCATATGGAATAATGTTCTAGAATAACTCATCTTTCAGAAGGAAAGTCTTCATTGCTCAAAAACGTACTGTAACAGTAATATTTAATAGTCACCCATGATCATCTTGTAGACATGTGTTTAAGGAGTTGGGCATTCTGACTACTGCTTCACATGGTATATTTATTCTCTCAAGAAGTTGTTGTAAAAAATCCACTGCAGTTTAGAAAAGCGTAGTGTACATAATTACTATACCAAAAGGAAGAATGACAGCCATTACACCATATTACGGTTGGCTTCAGCATAAAAAGGGGGTGCATATGCTACACCTAAAATTTTTGATCACTTACCCAGTTATGAATAAGTCTGGCAAATAGCGAAGTAAAATTTTCAAACAAATTAAAAAAGTTCCTTCTATTTCGCAAAAGAATTCCTATTATTTTGATGTGTATAAAATCGTGGGTAGAAATTACTAATTCAAATAAGTATATTTAACAATAATAATAAACATGGCATTTAGTCACATTTAAAGATTAATTCGTGTTGTGAAGATTTGAATGTAAAATAACTCGTTCCACATAGTTACAATTTGTCGTGTAAATGATTCACGGAATATGAAGCTAAAGAACTAACTTCAATGCTGCCCTCCAAACGTACATTACCAAAGATTTCTGCATCAAATTAAGCTCCAAGTTTGATACTAGTAGACTTACTTTGACCGGGAATACCATCCTTGCCATTGCTAGTCTGTTTTTATGTTAACATCACTTCGTTCGTCTTCGTCTGATTCCAGTGTAGCAAAAATTGTTTCACTTACGTCAAGGGTCCCAATGCTGATGTCACGTTTGTCACCATTATCCTATCGTCTGTTTCGCAATACCTTCTCCTTTCTTCAGTTTTTGTCAATCCATATTATGTGAACAATACCTCAATATAACATGCTACACACGTAGGAAAGAGCACAGAAACGAAACTATTGACATAAATTAAAAGGAAAGATGGGAGAACACTAAATACACGGCGACAAATAAAAGACGGTATCTACAATTATTTCGCTGATTAGATGTCCAGCAGAGCTACTGATAATAACACACAGGAGCTTCTCTTCAAAAATCTTCAAAGAAAAATCGAGAATACCGACCTAGAAGGTCTCAAATCGGAAATTGATGGAGAAGGTTTGTAAGTGTCATTACAACATAGTACTAGAAATAAATCGACGGATCCTGATGGAATACCTGCAGACTTTTATCAGATTTTCCAGGAACAAGTTAAAACTTATTGGTTATGCATATACAATGAACTAATGATCCTGACCCAGAAATCCCAAGTGACTTTGTGAACTTTGTGTAACGATTTGTGGTTTTAGTTCCAAGAAACCCTCACAGTTCATCAACCGAAAATTCCACCGAAAATCTGAAACCGAAAACTTTGCTGAACAGTGAGCATAAGATCATGCCACGTGTGTTAGCTCATAGGATAAAGAATGTAATGCAAATAATAACTGATCCTCTTAAACCAACATGAGCAAGAGCAGAACGATTTTGCAGACTGTGTGTAATTATTGAGATATAATAGCCATAGCAGATGTTCTCAAATTAAAATCGCTATAACGTCACAAGAATTTCAAAAATCATTTGATAGAGTTAACCATCATTAATTATTAGAAACGATGAAGGAAAGGGTTTCCAACAATGGTTTAGCAAATTAATACTCAGAATATTAATCTAAATTTATCCCAGAATTCCAGTAAATGGTCAGCTAACGAGAACTTTTAACTGCAATAGTTCGGTAAGACAAAGACACTGTTGGCCATCGCTATAGAACCTCTCCTAGTCACCCTGGAGCAGCAGTTAAGAGGACTAAACATAAATGCTCAAAATATCATCTGCAGGGCATACACTGAAGATGTAGACCACGTGGCTACCCATGAAAATGATATGGAGAAGGATCTATGAACCATTGACCAGTACGAACTGACGTCAGGAGCAAAGTTAAATAAAAAGAAATCAAATATCATGAATATCGGACTCAAAATATGTATGGAAAAATCAAGGCAGTTGAAGGTCGTCTCTCATACGAAAATATTAGGTATCGATTAGAGATCCAACATAAAACAGACAATCTCTGGTAACTGCAAGAAAATACGCTCAAGCGTACGAGCAAGTGTACAAGAGCACAGCGTGAGGAAACTCTACGAATTTCAGAGGGAATTCCTGGCAAATATGTATATCGTTGCAAAAATCAACTACATAGCGCAAATGATACACACTGGTAGAGCCATGGCTGCAAGAATTATGTCGGACTTCGGTCAATTCGTAACCCATGAAAACATATTAAAAGTTAAATTTGACATACTAACTCTCCCTGCGGAATGTGGTGGAATAAACCTGGTGTGGATGTCAGCGTAAAGTCAGGCGCCTTATTTGTATTCACAGTGTACAAATTATGGAAAACATCATTGAACAGCTTAAGACCTCATTTGCTCAACAACATTGCTCCAATTGGTATGAACCCGCTTATAAACTTGCAACATGTTCCAAGCGGCTTTCATAATCCGAAACAACTTTTAATCGAATTCAGCTATACAGAGTGGTCGATTGATAGTGACCGGGCCAAATATCTCACGAAATAAGCATCAAACGAAAAAACTACAAAGAATGAAACTCGTCTAGCTTGAAAAGGGAAACCAGCTATGGTTGGCCCGCTAGATCACGTTGCCATAGGTAAAATGAATACCAACTGCGTTTTTTAAAAATAGGAACCCCAATTTTCTCTTACATATTCGTGTAGTACGTAAACAAATATGAATGTTTTAGTTGGACCATTTTTTTCGCTTTGTGATAGATGGCTCTGTAATAGTCACAAACGTGTAAGTACGTGGTATCACGTAACATTCCGCTAGTGCGGACGGTATTTGCTTCGTGATACATTATCCGTGTTAAAATGGAACGTATACCAATTGCGGAAAAGGTCGATATCGTGTTGATGTTTGGCTATTGTGATCAAAATGCCCGACGGGCGTGTTCTATGTATGCTGCTCGGTATCCTGGAGACATGATCCAAGTGTCCGGACCGTTCACCGGATAGTTACGTTATTTAAGGAAACAGGAAGTATTCAGCCGCATGTGAAACGTCAACCACGACCTGCAACAAATGATGATGCCCAAGTAGGTGTTTTAGCTGCTGACGCGGCTAATCCGCACATCAGTAGCAGACAAATTGCTCGAGAAACGGGAATCTCAAAAACGTCGGTGTTGAGAATGCTACATCAACATCCACTGAACCCGTACCATATTTCTATGCACCAGGAATTACAAGACGACGACTTTGAACGTCGTGTACAGTTCTGCCACTAGGCACATGAGAAATTACGCGACGATGACAGATTTTTTGCACGCGTTCTATTTAGCGACGAAGCGTCTTTCACCAACAGCGGTAACGTAAACCGGCATAATATGCACTATTGGGCAACGGAAAAATCCACGATGGCTGCGACAAGTGGAACATCAGCGACCTGGGCGGGTTAATTTGTGGTGCGGCATTATGGGAGGAAGGATAATTGCCCCCCCCCCCCCATTTTATCGATGGCAATCTAAATGGTCCAATGTATGGTGATATTCTGCGTAATGTTCTATCGATGTTACTACAAGATGTTTCATTGCATGACAGAATGGCGATGTACTTCCAACATGATGGATGTCCGGCACATAGCTCGCGTGCGTTTGAAGCGGTATTGAATAGCATATTTCATGACAAATGGATTGGTCGTCGAAGCACCATACCATAGCCCGCACGTTCACCGGATCTGACGTCCCCGGATTTCTTTCTGTGGGGAAAGTTGAAGGATATTTGCTATCGTGATCCACCGACGACACCTGACAACATGCGTCACCGCAATGTCAATGCATGTCGAACATTACAGAAGGCGAAGTACTCGCTTTGAGAGGAGTGTCGTTACACGTATCGCCAAATGCATTGAGGTTGACGGACATCATTTTGAGCATTTATTGCATTGATGTGGTATTTACAGGTAATCACGCTGTAACAGCATGTGTTCTCAGAAATGATAAGTTCACAAAGGTACATGTATCACATTGGAACAACCGAAATAAAATGTCCAAACGTACCTACGTTCTGTATTTTTAATTTAAAAAACCTACCTGTTAGAAACTGTTCGTCTAAAATTGTGAGCCATATGTTTGTGACTATTACAGCGCCATCTATCACAAAGCGAGGTAAGTGGTCAAATTAAAACATTCATATTTCTTTACGTACTACACGAATATGTAACAAAAAATGGGGGTTCCTATTTTTTTAAAAAACGTATTTGATATCCGTTTGACCTATGGCAGCGCCATCTAGTGGACCAAACATAGCGCCATCTGGTTTCCCCCTTCAAACTAGACAAGTTTCGTTCTTTGCAGTTTTTTCGTTTGACGCTTATTTCGTGAGATATTTGGTCCGGTCGCGATCAGTGGAGTACCCTGTATATAGAGAAATATTTCGGAGAAGAGTATGATGAAGACAAGGGAAATAAATCTTAAACTAATGGAAAAAAACGTGATCGAATTAAAATATCCAGCCTATGATTGGAAAGCCATTGGCGAAATATCAGTTGTTGAAATCTACCATCAAAAGTTAAGGAACCTGGTATAAAGTAGTTAATAGAAAAGTATCGACACACTCAAGACTTTCTGACGCTCACCTTAACAGACTCAATATCGTGTCCGTCTTGTAATTTAATTGACAGCAAAGAATACTGATTTATCTGTGAAAAAGTAACTGAAATTTGCTAGGTCGTCAGGCAGAAGCTAGCTTGGAGACCATCTGCATCCATTCATGCTCTTCATGTTCCCAAATAATGATGAAATTTTTATGAATCCCAATGTGCCATGCCACCAAGCCACAATTGTTTGCGATTGCATTGAAGAACATTCTGGACAGTCTGAGAGAATGATTTGGCTACCCAGATTGCCCAACATGGCACATAATTGAGAGGAATCCTGTACCGACAGCACTTTTGCAATTATGGACGGCTGTATGGCAGCATGGTTCAATACTTCTGCAGAGGAGATCCATCGACTTGTGGAGTCTACAGCACGTGGAGATGCCGCACTGCGCCGGGCAAAGGGAAGCCTGACACGATATTAGGAGGTATCTTGTGACTTTTCTCCATCAGTGTAATGACAATAAAAAACTGAAATGACAGGCTAGCTCCAGTCTGACCCATTTCAGTATTTTTTAATAGTTTCTTAAGAAATAGGGGAAAAACATCTGGGAGTGAAAAGCCAATAGCTACGATTCCGAGAACAATATAATTAAATTACTTTTCAAACTTTCATCACAACATCCATGGGAAATTTGATGTCAAACAAGAATTTCTAGAAATGGTAAAATAATGGTAGCAATGAAGTTATAACATAAAATCCGTAATATAATAGTCATAATGAAAACTTCAATAAGCAGAACAGTTAAAGTCCCAGGTGCAAGTAGATAACCAAAGGACACATACAGAACATGCTGTACACAATAAGTACAAAATCTGTATGGAGTTGTGTGTGGCAAGATGATCGTGACTAAAGCAACTACACACAATATCATTTAAGGACAATCCATTCCTTAATCCTAAGGAATTTGCTGGTTTATAATACCACAATGTGTTAAAAACGCTAAGATGAAAAAATCTCGTATTACTATCAAGTGAGACACAAGGCTACTTCATTAGAGCTCCATAATCCACTCCCTTAACCATTGTGCTGCTCTGAAGGCACACAACTTCTGACTCCATTGTTGTTTACTTTAGTATCTCCTGAAAACGTTTACCGTCAATGCGTCATTAAAAACTTCGTACAAATTTCAAAAAGGGATGTACTTGTACATATATCTACGTATGTACGTATGATCCACTTCTTCTCCTGAAACACTGGACCGATTTAAACCAAATTTAGTATACACACCACTTACTGTCTGGAAATAATCGCTATGGTGGAAAGAACCACCCGCCTAACGGGAGGGTTGCAGTGAAAAAGTGGTGTGGTCCACGACATGTTAAACATATACTTCAGTCGTCCAGTATTTGAGAATGACAGCACTTGGAAACTTGCAAAAAACTCTACACATAATTTCAAACCTTTAAGAAACTTTCTCTCGCTGACGACTCCCACAAAATGATGAAAGGAAAGAAGTTTATCGCTCACAACATTTTCGCTGTTCGTGCAGTAAATCTGCTGCATGAGGCGCAGCGTTTCAATTTATTACTTCTTTACAGTTAACTGCATCCGCGAGTAATTTTGCAGAGAGAATGTGAAAAATTAATCATAGTACGACATTTAGTTGAGGAGGAGATGGACAGACAGCGAGGGGAAGGACGACAGGCACAGATAGGAGGAGGAGGAGAGGTGTAGAAATAGGGAAGAGCGAAATGGACAGAGGTGAGAGGAGGGGATGGACAGAGAAAGGAGAGAGGAGGAGACAGACGGGAAGGGACGATTGGAGGAGATGGACACAGAAAGTAGAGGGGAGTAGGAGAACAAGGAGAGGGGGAGGAGGGGATGGACAGAGAGAGGAGCAGCAGGATATTGATACAGAATAGAGGGTGGAGGAGGTGGGCAGAGAGGAGATGAAGGAGAAGTTGGAGGGAGAAGAGGGGGAGGGGAGAGGAGATGATGTAATAGAAAAATAGAACAAACACATACCTGGGCAATACCTGGTAATCAACTACTTTAATTATAAGAAATCATACGAAGAGTGACAGAGTTGTGACAAAACTTCAATGCGGCATTGGCTGGAAACTCCATGCTGATAGTTATAATACAAAAAAACAGCGATTTCGATATGCATTCTGACATCAATTCCTAGTAAGCAGAGCATGAGCATAGCATGTCAACCTACTCCCCCTCCTCCTCCATGTTGCGGCGGGAACACCTGTCGATCCCGCAGTTTCTCAGCAAGGTGAGAAAACTTCTCCAGGCTACCTGATGAGTGGGGCAAGGGTTCACTGTGCGGAGGTATCAGAGCACACGAGGTCGACAAATTCTGTGAAGGTGTATTGGTTTTTCTAAAATAACGCTTCCATTATCAAGTGCAGCATCAGAACTGCCTCTTGTTATCTTTACCTTTCCTAAGACTAAACTATCGCCTACTTCTTGCTTCCTAAAGTTTGGTACTGAGTAGATGTACACTCTAGGGAAAAAAATCATCAGGAAGGAGTTAAGCACTGAAGTGAAATTCAAACACGTATCGACGGAAGACGAAAAATTGTAAGCTTTGGCGGACGGTGGATTAACTTATGACATTGCAGTGCAATTTCACTGCCCAGTTGCAATGATAGTAAACAGGGGATATGTCGATACCAGTGCATAAAGTCTTTGCGAATTTCATTCCGTGTACTCAGTTGGATAGTAACTATGCCTTGCAGACAGGCCAGTAAATATAAGCGCATCTGAGGCGGCGGGTTGATTATCATAATAATCATCATTTAAATCATTAGTCATAGGAGGAAATTGGAATTGTTGTAAATATTGTTCACCGTCTTTCACGAGAGCCTGGCAGCTATTTCTGTGGTCAGCCGGAAAGCGATGGAGAACATACTGACCATAGATCCCAGTCTGCAAGTACACATTCTTGTCCAGATCACTTAAAGAAATGTTTCTATTCTCTGTTTGCTCATCGAGATCAGGACTATGATTATAACTGAACATTTTGAGTTCTAATTGATACATATATTTGGTAAAGTTTCACATGCACAGCATTGTAATATTCATTTTTTTTCATTCTGACAGTAAATGTCTCTGTGCTAAACAGCGCTATGAGCAGTTTAGAGGCGACCTCCACGGTAAGTTGCTACTAAACTGTCTTACGCCCTGACTACTAATAATCAAAATAAATGCTCGCTATAAAAGTGGAAAATAATTGTCACCACTTGCCACGCAGATTTGTTGACATTGCGGGCTGCACACTAACAGTTACTTTCGCGAAATCGAAGCGATGCAGGATGGTGTACAGTCCTCGTGAGTTCACTTTCTATAGTTACTGAAAATAAGCGTTTTGTAACAGCCTGTTTCTGACGTGTTCCTAGGCAGCGCGCACTCCGGCGTTTGATTGTCGCAAATCTTAGAGTGGTCTGGGTGCGAAGTGTAGCCCAGCCTTGCCTCTCGGGCTGTGTTTATGTATGTGGCGCGGACGGCCAAGTGAACACCTGCTGTCATCCGCCCTACGCCCCTGCTAGCAGTCTCTAAACGGCCGCTTTCTCGGGCACACAGTATTTAATAACAATGTTATGAATCATTTAGAATCTTCGTAATTTTTGCGTGAATGTAGGTACGTTAGTTAAAATCACAGAAAACGTTTTATCTGGCCTGCATTAAAATTTGCCTTCTAGAATTTTTAGAACGGAACTGACAGTAGAACATGACTTTTGAACTACAACTTTAAGAGACCTTGTATTGGTTGTTATTAACATCCGGGTCCTAAAATTTGTTGTAGCTGTATTACTTGTAACCAAAACTTTCTAGCATTAATATAACAGATACTTAATCTTCTACGAATAAGGACGATTTTGTTCCAAATTTAGGTTTCAGAAAATTACTCGAAAGCTGTTAGAGGCAGCCTAATGGAATCACGTAGTTATTATTTTTATGTTGAACTGAAGCGTCACACAAATTTTCACATTTCTAAGTCTTTTAGCGCCTTCAATTTTTCTTAAAACAATGGGTTCTGTCCAAAATATTGCTTTAGTAACGTTGAGACTCGTGCGAGTTAATTTTGACATACATCTGCACATTATGAGCAATTTCTGGCTTCCTACCTTGTAACCTCGCCGTATAAATAAAAAATATAAAACAATGAAATTTGGATAATTAAGTTCTGACGTATGAAAACTGATAAATCTTAACACATGAAAAACTGATAAATTTTGACGTAGGCAGAGCTACGCCATGGTCCTGTGAAATCAATGTGAATCTGTCCGTGAGAAATAAACTGAAAAATTCTTACCTCGTGATGGCGTCGCCGTATAATGCTGTCTATAGATCTGCTCGTAAGTGGCACAACTTAGTGCAATGCTGGCCTATCTACTAATACTGGATAACACTTGTCTGAGATCTGAATTACGAGACAAACTGATTTACTTAGTGGCACAGCTGCACAGCTGGTCGTCTGATTACTAAAGAGCACATGACTATGATCTGACAAAAATTCGGGAATATTTTAATTTAGATAAATGACTGGATCGGGACTGGCAATGACTTGAGGGGAAATTATAATTTTATAGTTGACTGGTAAAAACAATTATATTCTGAAATTTTTACGTTATTGATATAGATAAACTGGTAAAAACAATCCATTACATGGGAAAATTGAATATGTTAGAAATCTGGGTCAACTGGTGCTGACGAAACACAAAAGAAAAGATTGAAGCAAATTCATATTAACATCTCAGACAAGGTACTTAACTACGCGCATGCCAACAACAATAATAAATTGATTTTTCATTTTATTAACATTTGTTTATCATTATCTCATTCCATGGTATTATTTAGCTCTGCGGCTGATAACAATTATTATACAGTTCCACAAAATAAAGTTTTACAATTTGTTCTGCACTGTGACCTTAACAACTAGTAACTATAAACTGCACTGTACTAGCGACAGACTACAACTACACTGTAGCAGCGAGCGACTGCAACTGCCGCAGAGACTGCTCTGATCTGCGACTCTATTGCAGCTCTCTTTTGACAGGGCAAAGATACTATATGACTCAGGCAGCGCCTGTGAATTGTCGTTCTAGCAAGTGAGCTATACATTGAGATTACATTTGCTCCATCAGGATGGTGAACCCCTTACAACCTTTATTATTTAGCGCCACTTAGTTTTTATTAAAACGATGTATTTAGATAAAAATATTGACCTAATCAATCGACAGTTTAACCATTATTACACTAAAGTATATTTTGACAAAGTTTGAAAAATCAACTGTAACTTTTAATCTAATTCTTAATTATGAAGTAATACTTGTGTGCTACGCACAGATGCGCTATGGTGACGTGGTGCTATTATCAGTGAACTGGAGTACGTTTCGCTCCCCTCTGTATCTCTCAAATGATACAGCGCTTGTTCCGCCACACGCAGATGTCAGTATTTAAGAGGTGACGAGTAGCTGGAATCAAAGAAGCTGGTTGGAGGAATCGTCGAATCACTCGACATTCAATAGGTGCGATGATGATGTTCGCAGGAACGAGTGAACCATGGCCAAATACAGCGTCGAGAAGGAAGCGGCCGACATCAGAGACCGCAGAAGATGAGGACCGAGCAGTCGTCAGAGGGGTGCTCAAAACCCGAGAACCATTATTACTACCGATTCGACGTGCAACTGACACTTCAGTGACCACAAGGAGCATTCATAGTCAGCCCACAGAAACGAGGCTGAGCTCACTGCGCCCTTTGCGACGACTACCATTGACCTCTGTACGTCAATAAGCCCTGTAGCAGAGGTGTCGGGCACATTCGACCTGGAATCTCGTAATTAGAGAAGAATTGTCTTCAGAGACGTGTCGCGCTTCGAACTGAGCCGTGATGACCACCGAAGACGAGTCTGGATCAAACTATTTTGGCACAATATTCGAGGATCCTCCTGCCCATTGGGGAGGCACACTTTAAAATGATTCACCGCACACGATTGATCCTCAGAGCAAACGGTTTAGAGGGAGTAAATAAATACATGGGAAATATACATAGATGTATACTTATAAATAAGTGAAATTGATCCATTAAAGTTCTCTAGATCCTATCGAAGCCCTTTCCTTTCCTTATCGCAGAGAGGGCGGGAACGGGACTTTGAGGCCAGGCTTCGGAAGACGACCCCTGTCCTCGTTGCCCCCCAACCCTTCTCTCACGCCCTTTTAGTGGCAAGAACTATGGCCCTTACATGAAGTCATTAAAGATCACCTAACTCACGTTGAGCGAACAGTAGGGCTGAACAAAATGACTGACAAGGCATAATGCGTCTTGTAGAGGGTATAGTGTGGATGTAGTGGAATAATTTATGTCGGGTGATGGTTTTAAAGTAATTCACACGACATGAAAACTTTGTGGAAACGAGTCGATTTACTGGACGCTAGTTTACCCCAGGGAAGTATTTACAATTGACCGTGGCCGGATGGGGAATGGCGAAGGGAAGCGACAATAGGCAGCTTAGGGCGGCTCAAGCTCTGAGAAAGCGGTAACGCGGCGTGGCCTCCAGCCGCCTTAAGATGAGTGACAGTGAGTGGGTGGTTGACCCCGACTCCATGCTAGTGTACCGGGAAACAGACGGAGAACTTTATGCCTGTTGATAAATGTCCGTCGTCCCGTTTTCTGTGAAACATGCGAGAAAACTGCGCAAAGCTATGGTGGAGCGGTCAACAGAGGTAAAAATATGCGTGTTCGTGACTATAGCAACTTCACCGTGAGTTCACGGTCCGCAGAGCCTGAAGTAAATCAGGTGAAGAGCGACAGCATGAAATACGCCGGCCTCCGATGGGAACTTAGGGCCAAGGAATTTGAAGTACTCTCCTGGGGTCAGAATTCCGGAAAACTTGGTGTTTGTGCAGACGCTAATCTTGATGGGTGGCCTGGGAGGAGCTATATAGCAGAAGTTGAGAAGAAGGGAAATTTTGTGGGAATTTGTTCACTTCCCAGAGCAGGCATTGGTGGGCGCTGGGAAGCGACGCATACTTAATGCGACTTGCGCTGCAATTGCTGGGGCGGGGGGGGGGGGGGGAGGGGGGGGGGGTGAACCGAGGTGAAGGGCAGACTGTGAGAAGTCTCGGTAGAGGTCTTCCATTCCCAGATTGCCTAGAGTACGGATGTGGCGTTCTTTAATCAGCTTGCCTGAGAAAAATTGAGCATCTCTGCAGTTTAGGACTTAGCAATTGGAACGATTGAGCTTGGAGATAGAAAGTTTTGATTCCGCTATGTACTGAGCAAGATAGCTAGCAGTGAATAGACGAGCGCAGCCTTGCAGCACCACGAGGTCGGCCGACGTCCGCACAACGACGCCGCTCCGCCACGCTGTATTCGATGATATTGCGCCCGCTCCGGCCACTGATTAATTTGTTGGATCACGTCGTCAAAGTATCCATGAGGGTTTCATGAGCCATGTACTGTAGAATTCTTCTTGCACTTCGCATTACGCCTGGGTCAGTCAATAGAAATTACTTTTGAGTTATCGCGCTTTACTCCATGCAAATGCAATTTATTGCCCCTGCCTGATAGGAGAGTCGTGTAATGCGATGATTGAAGGTTGTGAGTTAAAATAAATTTGTGGTAATCGACTGCATCTGTTTTCAATCAAGTAATTGAAATCCCAAGTCACTTTCTTAATTAATTTTATGTTCAACATTTGCATCTGGTGTTCAATAGCTGCATATAACATCAATGTGCAACTCTTTTTAATTAAAAGTGATCAATTCTGAATCAATTAATGTCAACACTGCCACCGCAGTTCAATCAGGAGTCACAGGGCCTTCTTACTTTCTTTTCGTTATCAGATATTGCGGCCGTTTTGCACTCTCTGTTGATCTGTTAGTCAATTAGCTGGGGTGAACACATGCCAAAACCAGATAAGTGACAGGTGGGGTGCTACAATGTATATAATAGAGGGAAACATGCCACGTGGGAAAAATATATACAAAAAATAAAGATGCTTTAACTTACCAAAAGAGAAAGCATTGGTATGTTGATAGACACAATAAAAAACACAAACACACGCACAAATATTCAAGCTTTTGCAACCCCTGGTTGCTTCATCAGGAAAGAGGGAAGGAGAGGGAAAGACAAATGGATGTAAGTTTTAAGGGAGAGGGTAAGGAGTCATTCCAATCCCAGGAGCGGAAAGACTTACCTTTGGGGGGAAAAAGGACAGGTATGCACTCGCACACACACACACACATATATATATATATATATATATATATATATATATATATATATATATATATATATATATATATACAGGCAGACATATGTAAATGCAAGGAGTTTGGGCTGAGATGTCTGTCGAGGCGGAAGTACAGAGGCAAAGATGTTGTTGAATGGCAGGTGAAGTACGAGGGGCGGCAACTTGAAATTAGCGGAGATTGAGGCCGATTGGGTAGCGGGAAGAGATAATATACTGAAGGGCAAGTTCCCATCTCCGGAGTTCTGATAGGTTGGTGTCAGAGGGAGGCATCCAGATAACCCGGACAGTGTAACACTGTGCCAAGATGTGCTGGCCGCTCACCAAGGCATGTTTAGCCACAGGGTGATCCTCATTACCAACAAACACTGTCTGCCTGTGTCCGTTCATGCGAATGGACAGTTTGTTGCTGGTCATTCCCACATAGAAGGCTTCATAGTGTAGGCATGTCAGTTAGTAAATCACGTGGGTGCTTTCACATGTGGCTCTGCCTTTGATCGTGTACACCTTCTGGGTTACAGGACTGGAGTAAGTGGTGGTGGGAGGGTGCATGGGACAGGTTTTACACAGGAGTAGTTACAGGGGTAGGAGCCAGACGGTAGGGAAGGTGGTTTGGGGATTTCATAGGGATGAACCAAGAGGTTACGAAGGTTAGGTGGACGGCAGAAAGACACTCTTGGTGGAGTAATCAGGATTTCATGGAGGATGGATCCCATTTCAGGGCAGGATTTGAGGAAGTCGTATCCCTGCTGGAGAGCCACATTCAAAGTCTTATCCAGTCCCGGAAAGTATCCTTTCACAAGTGGGGCACTTTTGGGTTTCCTCTGTGAGAGGTTCTGGACGTGAGGGGATGAGGAAGTGGCTCTGGCTATTTGCTTCTGTACCAGGTCGAGAGGGTAGTTGCTGGATGCGAAAGCTGTTTTCAGGTTATAGGTGTAATGGTTCAGGGATTCAGGACAGGAGCAGATTCGTTTGCCACGAAGACCTAAGCTGTAGGGGAGGGAGCATTTGATATGGACTGGGTGGCAGCTGTCATGATGGAGGTACTGTCGCTTGTTAGTGATGTGGACGGTTGTGTGAAGCTGGCCATTGGACAGATGGAGGTCAACGTCGAGGAAAGTGGCATGGGATTTGGAGTAGGACCAAATGAATCTGATGGAACAAAAGGAGTTGACGGTGGAGAGGAAATTCTGGAGTTCTTCTTCACTGTGAGTCCAGATTATGAAGATGTCATCAATAAATCTGTACCAAACTTTGGGTTGGCAGGCCTGGGTAACCAAGAAGGCTTCCTCTAAGCGACCCATAAACAGATTGGCGTACGTGGTGGCCATGCATATATATAAAGTAGCCCCAGGCAGTCGTGGAATACCAACATGACTGTCGGCCGACATACGATCCGTTAAGTGGGAGTGATGTTCTGAGGTGCCATTTCGCTACATTGCAGGACCCCTTCGGTTTTCATCCGCATCACCGTTATAGCACAGAGATACATCGACGATGCTCTACACTCTGTTTTGCTGCCCCTCATGGCAACCTATCCTGGGCTTACATTGTAGCATGGTAATGCCTGCCCGCACACAGCTAGAATTTCTTTTGGTTTCTACCGCGTATCTCCGTGCTCGCCAAACCCTCGTTTGGTCAGCAAGGTCGCCGGATCTCTCCCTATTTGAGAAAACGTCTGGAGCGTTACGGACAGAGCCCTCCAACCAGCTCGTGATTTTGACGATCTAAGAACCAGTTGGACAGAATTTGCCACGACATCCCTCAGGAGGACATACAACAATTTTGTCAATCAGTGCAAAGCCGAATAACTGCTTGCATAAGGGCCAGAGGTGGACCAACGTGTTATTTACTTGCTCAATTTGTGGAGCTCTATCTCTTGACTGTTCTGAAACTGTAGTAATTCGTTTGCCAGTACATGCACGTCTCATCTTCCAATTTCCGTCCCATCCTGGCCGTTGTGGCCGTGCGGTTCTAGGCGCTTCATTCTGGATCCGCGTGACCGCTACGGTCGCAGGTTCGAATCCTGCCTCGGGCATGGATGTGTGTGATGTCCTTAGGTTAGTTAGGTTTAAGTAGTTCTAAATTCTAGTGGACAGATAATCACAGATGTTAAGTCCCATAGTGCTCAGAGCCATTTGAACTCTTTTGAACCGTTCCATTCGTATAATTTTTTCGTGGCGTATCGTTTTTTTCTTTTTTTTCTTTGCCTTGGGGTGCACCACTTTTCTGGAAATCTTCAGTCTCCCTCCTCTTCCTCCTCCTTCTCCTCTCTCTCTCTCTCTCGCTCTCTCTCTCTCTCTCTCTCTCTCTCTCTCTCTCTCTCTCTCTGTGTGTGTGTCTTTCTCTTTCCTTTCCCGCCCTATGTGTGGAGACTTTCCTTGCAGCTTTGCAGCTTTCGGCCCCCGGGGCGAGTGAACTCCTCCTCAGCGGCTACGACGCCGGCGGGGAGCGGGGTGCTTTACGACGCGCTTCAAATTTACGGGGCCTATCATAAGGCGTGCCGTTATTTCAGGCCGGTCGTAAAGGCGGGCCCCGTAAACGTCGGCTGCAGCGTAGCGCGGGACTCGGCCGCCACCGACGGAAGCTGTAGGGGGCGGCCGGTGGTCGCTCGCTGGCTGAGAGGCGGGCGGTAAAAGGCAGTGGGCTCCAGGAGTGCTCAGCGGTCCGCGGCGTGATGCGGGCTGTGGAAGTGTGGCGCAAGCGAAACAGCCTACCACGCTGCGAACTCTGCCCGAGAGAAAAGACTGAAAGAAAAACTCACACAGTTTACGATAACGAGACACAGAAGCGGAACACCCAACCGAAACGTTCTCTCAAGTCTCAGATATCTTCGACCTGCTACATCTAAATACGCTGTCAAGGCATGGTAACCACCTGATTAACTGTGTGGTGGTACAGATTTCGAGCGCCATACAGCAGCAATTCTGCGTGACAGAGATTCGACAAGTCACTGATGGCTTTCTAAAGGAGTGCGTTACCAGATTTTTAAGCACAGATCACGCAACTGCAGTTAATTACTAGTCGGTGGTTTCCGTTCGTCGAGTTAGCGGCCTGTATCGCAGCACATGTGTTTCTATCGGGTTCAGGTCAGCCCAGTTTGATGGCGAAAAAGCTGTAGTTAGTTCACTAATATGCTCATCAAACTACTGTAACCAATATCTGGCCTTAAAGTAGGGACAGTCATAGATCAACATGTCGCCTCCAGGGAAGAAACCAAGCATGAGTACACAGTACACAGTTGATCTATGTTGCGGAGGAATAGTTGATGCTCTTT
This sequence comes from Schistocerca gregaria, assembly GCF_023897955.1. Classification (NCBI taxonomy): domain Eukaryota; kingdom Metazoa; phylum Arthropoda; class Insecta; order Orthoptera; family Acrididae; genus Schistocerca; species Schistocerca gregaria. The sequence goes on from NC_064920.1 coordinate 1,192,239,422, forward strand.
GCCAGGCGGGACTTCTCACAACTCGCCAGGACAGTTTGGGAAGCCCGAATAATTAATTAGATACTCTTCCAGTGAACAAATCCCACAGCTTGGGAGTCGGCACAAAAGGGTCATCTGCGACGACAGTAGCACAACAATTGAATTGTTTACACCTTGCCTGTAAGTGACTGTATGTCACCTTCAATCTATAAGCTCAATATATGCACCAGCAATTCTCATTGTTTAATCAGGACAGCACACATTCGGGACAGGTCCGTTCGGTTCAGCCACCGAGCTGCGTGTCTCTAACAGTGGCGCGTCAACACCCCCCCCCCCCTCACCACACCCCACCACTCTTCCGATTCTTGCTGGCCATGACGTCAAAAAAAGGTTCAAATGGATCTGAGCACTATGCGACTTAACTTCTGAGGTCATCAGTCGCATAGAACTTAGAACTACTTAAACCTAACGAACGTAAGGACATCGCACACATCCATGCCCGAGGCAGGATTCGAACCTGCGACCGTAGCGGTCGCGCGGTTCCAGACTGTAGCGCCTAGAACAGCTCGTCCACTCCGGCCGGCGCCTTGACGTCAGATAGTACACCAAATATCAGCGCTGTTGGTAACTGTATAATTTCCTACGATTTACTGATACGGAAATCAACTCTAAGCTGTGAATTGTGGACAGTCTGTTCTCATAAAATGTAAGGTGAACTATTTTTCTTTTGAGCTGAGTCTCCTGATGGAATCGTCCCAATGAACAAAAGTAAAAGAATGTCCACCCCTGTAAATTAAGACTTAATTTTTTTTCGAGTTCTTTTTCAGTATCCCTACACCTGTTTGTATACTTTCCAAACCCCGCTGTCTTCGGCCGCTGTGCAATATTTGGGGGCCGCGGCAGCCCCTGAACGTACTGCCTGCCCCCCTCGCGGTCCAGCCACATCAGAATCAATTCTGAGAGGCTCGCTGTATTGAACCTCAAATATATCCGATATGTACACCGATCTTTACGCTGTTTTCACCTTTCTTAGTGTAATAAAATACATCAATTAACATGATTTACAGCTAAATACTTCTTAATTATTGTACTTATTGGTGAGCCAGCGGCCTAACCGCAGTGGTAACACCGGATCCCGTCAGATCACCGAAGTTAAGCGCTCTCGGGTTGCGCTATCACATGGATGTGTGCCCATCCGGTCTGCCGAGCGCTGTTGGCAAGCGGGTGCACTCAGCCCTTGAGAGGCAAACTGAGGAGCTACTTGACTGAGAAGTAGCGGCTCCGGTTTCAGAAACTGAGATACGACCGGAATAGCGGTGTGCTGACCACATGCCCCTCCATATCTGCATCCAGTGACGCCTCTGTGCTGAGGATGACACGGCGGCCGGTCGGTAATTTTGGACCTTCATGGCCTGTTCGGGAGGAGGGAGAAGCTTGTTAGTGTAACTCGTTCAACCTGAGTGTATACAGCACTACGGCAGCACACTGCTACGTCTCACATCTTGTGCCTTGAAACAGACGAGGGTCTTGTATTACTAGTGTTAAAGAAAATGTAGTGTTATATTTATAGCTTTTGAGGGTGGCAAAGCTTCTGAACTGGTAAAATGGTACATTGGAAACTTTTACTTGTGGAAAATGAAATTTTATATTCCACCAACCAGAATCAGATTCCCATCAGACCGACGAAAGACCGGTAAAAGAGATCTCAGGGACGCTGAAATAAAAGTCTGATAAAGTAATAGCCAATCGAACTCTAGTACCGTTCGGCTGTGGCCACCAAACAATTGGTCGGCAATTCTGCTTCGCTGAAAAAGTTCTAAAATGCAGCATAATAATTTGAGATGTGGAATTAATGGGAAAGGAAAGTAGATTCTTAATTCATACACGGCTATTTTACTTAAATTAGCATAATTATTTAATCAACAATTATATATACGAGAGAGAGACTTACATTTTGTGAAACAGCCGTCGAAAACAAACGAGAGAGAGACTGCCTGCCTTCAACTTGTTTTACAGTTTCGATTTACAAACATTTTAGTAACACATTCCTTACATTAAATCGTGACCTTTTCACCTTACACTACCGATTTATTAGACAGATAAAATGTATTCTTGAGGCATATTCTATTAATTATTCAAAAAAGCAACTTTTCAGTCTTTAAACATGGATTGTGTGATAGTTGCAAATGAACTGAGTTTCTTCGTTATCTTAACAATTTAACTTGCCTTGAAAATTGAATTTTTGTTAATTCCCAGTGGCTTCTATTTCGTAATGAACTTAATTTGTAATTGGTTTTTGATAACACTTTGATTCATTCATTTACTATTTATTTGTGAGAAGTAGAGCAATAATGTAACATATAGACTATTAAATACAGTACTGACAAACCTTTCTCAATTGCAGTGCTTTTAAATTTGTTCCTAGGAACATCACCATACTGTAATTTGTCTTCATGTTAGGAAAAACCTTAATTTTCCAGACTCATTTTTTTTAATTTCAAAAGAACACTGCAACACACAAAGAATTAATCCTATCATTCAAAAATAGAATAAGAAAGTATATTACACTTCTATTACAGGGTCAGCAGCCATAGATGCAGCAATGTAAAATAAGAGGCTATTGAAATAATTAAAGACTCCAACAGCATGAACAAAATATACTCTGGCTAGGCGTCCAGTCTTCGCAGGACATCCAAAACAATTGCTAAAAATATTTTATGACGCATAAATCTGCTGCAGTTGTACTTGACAAATCATTTATTTGCATAAAATCGTACACAGAGGGATACAAATTACCGCTGCCAACGCCCCCCAATCCGATGGCCAGATCGAAAGGTGGGGAGGAGGGGAGGAATGGGGGAGTAAAGCATGGTGGTCATCACTCACTAAAGAAAATTTTGGTAAAGGCGTTTATACTTTCACCTTTTGCCTGACTGGGTGCAGAGGACATTACAACCTGGGAAAAAAACGCCCATTCACAGAATACCAGTACCTTCTGTCAATAACAAATCTGATATGGCTCGTGAGTCCATGGGAAGAACCAACAAATCAAAGAAAGTACACGCAAACCAGAATGGGATTGACCCACGACAAAAAACAACAGAAAGACTGGCTTTCCTAGAGTAGGAGGATACGACAGCAAACCATGGTCCATAGTGTTCCCAACTGTAGTACTGAGATGAATGCTGCTAATGGTGAATGAACACTGAAGGGTTTGTGCAATAAATGAAAGGGTAGTAAATCACAAAGTGCTTGTATGTTAACACTTCGCGCATCTATGAACGCAAATACAATAAAGATTACTGGTGTATTCATAACGTCAATTTAAACACGTTTTGTGTCGAACACATGAGTGAAACAGTCTCTGAGAAAAGGTTTCCAGAGTTTACGTTACTGAGCAGACCACAGACACGCAGCTTGGCAACAGTCTAATCGTAGATCTGAGCAGCCGTAGTTGCTGAGTTGCGGAGAGAGCGTGTGGTATCATGGTGGGATGAGCAGCGTAGATAACAGACGTACCGCACAGAGATGCAGATGTACCGCTCAGAGATTTCTGTTTAGGATGTTCCATGATGTGTAACATGAGGATAAAAGATGATTTTATGGTGATTTTATAAAGAGCAAACACTTCAAAAAAAAATATTTTGAATTTGTTAGCTGCAATGGTGAGTCCAGTAATTATTGTTGTGTAAAGATTACAATAAGATCTAGATGTGGGTCATCAGGGAAAACTAACAACAGTGTGTCCAGTATTCTAATTAGCCTTCCCCTATTGAGATTAGTTAAATAGTACTGCATAAGCAATACAAGAGAAGAAACTGTGTGATACAATTATTTTTTACAAGCAAAAATTACGGTGTATGAAATAGGGAGAGTAGCAATACCGGTTGTTCACATTGATATGAGCTTAGTTTCGTGTCGTTACGAGGACTGAATATAATTTCAAAATATTTCCTTTTGTCATTTATAAACATTTCATAAAACATATCCCCACTGCTTTCGAAAAAGGTGTTTGGTAAAATTTGCATTGTGACGCCTAGCACTTTTTCGTGGACAATAGTCACATAATTTTGAAGAAAAAAAAGAATAGAAATGTAATTTGCTAAGACAGCAATCTAAATGAAATAACAATAAGACATCAAACTACTTTGTTGTGATTTATTTCAGATCATCGCGTTGTCCGCGCAGCCAGAACAGAGACAAGTTATCCGTTGCAAGATAAGAGCTTGTTGTAGGGCCTAAATGAACATTTTTGGCAGAACGTTACGAACAGTTTTCAGTTACTGAAGTTGCATGTAAACTTACCAGGTGCATTTTTGTGATAGGGAACATTTAAATTTGCGTAACAGTTGGTCATTCTGAGTACTCCTGTGAATTATTCTTTTACAATCTGATTTAGACACAGTCAGATGCATTTCAGGTAAATTAAAAGCACATCCCTAAAAAGTAATTTCCATAAGCAGGTTCACGATGGAAAGTGGTGTACCTGTGCCGGTTATAGACCTAAATCTATAACTGGAATTGAAAAATCTGAAAGTTTTCGGATTGTTAGCAGTTTCAGCATACAAATTACAACGTACAGACAACTTTCAACTTTCCGCTCAGGATATGTTCATCTTAGTAGTTTTTTTTTTTAGTTTTGTGACTGGATGAAGAGGCTCTGCTCTACAATTGCACCTACATTCAAAATTTATTCATATGTGTTTACCTTTTCCTTGTATTTCATATATTAGTAATCATGTGCCTGCATCCCGTGTAGCATTTTTGTAGTTGCCTAATTATTTGTATAATTTAATCATTCATTAACTTTGTTGGAAGAACTGTGATTTTATTTTATTTGTTGTATAATACTGGGTTAACATACCAATACCCACAAGATCCAAATCAAGTGCTAACAGTCTGGGGGAAGCTGATTCCAATGAGTCATTAGACGCAGAAAAAATGATATTACAGAAGCATCCTCAGATTATCAGAGAAAGTAAGATAGGCGCAATAATGACAACCGTAATAGGGATGAACGTGAGAACGTGGTAAGGGGATTTGACAAGTGAAAATATGTTTGCGGCATGTGACTTGTCATGATATGCAAGTTCAGTGACCGAAGACTCCGGTTTTGTTACTGCAACACTAATGGAAACTGACGCAGATTTAGATCTTCTAGTAGTAATGGGGAACTTCTTAGGAAGGATCCCTTCCATTTTCCACAGACGACTGTAGCTTCTTCCTCAGTAAATGGTAATCCTACAGTTGAGAATCGAAATATTATGCAGAATATGTATATTTGAAAGGTTAGAAGAAATTACAGAAACTGGCAAACAGAGGAAGAGAATTTTAAGAGGGTAGAAGCAAATAATATTAGAACACAGGGAAAGAATTTTAAGAGGTCTGAAGAGAGTACTGCTGGAAGGCTCGACGAGAGTAACAAAATCTTATTATGAAAGCAAATTAGGAATGCATTAGTTAGGCCTTACATAAGTAAAATAAAGTCCAGCTTGAACAGTTAGGTGCTGCCGAAACTGAGCAGTTGAAAGAACAAGGGAGTCAGCACAAGACACGAATATAACAATTATAAACCACGTCTAGTGACATTAATCATCATTTGAGTACCGTCAATAGACAAGTTAAGGAACGTTTGTCGACAGATGCTAATAAATATCCTGATGATACTTAACCTGTCCACTTTACCGACGCCAAAAAATTTCATTAGTGGCACTATTTTAGTCCAAGTGAAATCACTATTAACCATCAACACAAACAGGAAGTAAATAAAATTCGCCAACAGCTTTCGGATTTTGAAAATAATATCAAATAAGATCAAGAACAAATAAGATCAAACAGACAATAACAAGAGGCGAAATAGTGTTCATTTTGCAAATTATGACTTGTAAACTCAGATAAAACACACTATAACAAGAGGCGAAATAATGTTCATTTTGCAAATTATGACTTGTACTCTGACTCATGACATGAGGGTGAAGTTACTCTTGAAGATAAGGGAGCTAGGAAACAACTTATAGTGCGAGATGAAGTTCATCCTCTCACAATTATTTTGGGTTAGATACAAGCATTTTCTCACGGTTAGAAATTCAAAGTTTTCAGAAATTTTGGTAACGAAATTCATCCTCGAGAATGGCTATAACTATTTGATTATTCTCTTCCACCAACATGGCCAACTGGTCATAAATTAGAATTGTAAATGTAAATTTCGTGTGACTAGAGCCTCCCGTCGGGTAGACTGTTCGCTAAGTGCAAGTCTTTCGATTTGACGCCACTTCGGCGAATTGTGCGTCGATTGGGATGAAATGATGTTGATTGCAACAACACTACACCCAGTCCCTGAGCGGAGAAAATCGCCGACGCATCCGGGTATCGAACTCGGGCCCCAAGTATTGAAATACTGTCGCGCTGACCACTCAGGTACCGGATCGGACGATTAGAATTTATGTGCAGTTTCTTAAAGGACGAATCAGCTACAAGAATGCATTCACTAAAAAGTGAATGTCAAACTTAGGTTAGTTCTATCACACATCCCTGTCTGCGTACTGGTCGGCGATAACGCAGGACTGTATTAAATACAGCATTATTATGTTCAAGAACTACTATCAGTCTGGTTTTGCAAGTCCCATATCCTTTTTCGAGTTCATGGCGTAGAAGAACTAAGTTTTGACGCATTTATACGGTCTATCAGAACTACGAGAAATACGAATCTGTTTTACGAAGTGGTGGACTCGTATAAGACACATAGTGTTGGCAGGTGGTTGTAAGGACGACATCCAAATACGCAGGGCTTTGTTGCAAAATTTGAATATAATAACGAGGATCGCCCGCTGCATAATAGCCGTTATAACAGTCACTGGCAAAAGTACTACCCATAGTATAACGAACAATGGCCCTCTAGTAATAACCATGACAACGATAATCACAGGCAGAGCTACTATCTATAATGTGGTCAGACACAATATTGACATCAGTTTAATGATAATAGAAGTTATGGTTTGAAAAATGTAATAAAATGATCGTATGGCATTAACTGGGAGGGATATCCGCTTCGGGGTTCGGCCGCCGTATTGCAGGTCTATTTAGTTGTCGCCACTTCGGTGACTTACGTGTCAGTGATGATGAAAATGATGATGGACACACAGAACCCAGTCCTCTGTCGGGAATCGATCCCGGGCCCACTTACATGGTCGGCGGTAACGCTACCGTTGCGCTACGGAGGCGGACTTTTCATATGATGTGATACTATCTTACCACACTTAAGTGGTAAGATAGTATTAATTTAGAAATCAGCTTATTGCCTGTTGTTGTTGTTGTTGTGGTCTTCAGTCCTGAGACTAGTTTGATGCAGCTCTCCATGCTACTCTATCATGTGCAAGCTCCTTCATCTCCCAGTACCTGTTTAGTGTATTCATCTCTTTGTCTCCTTCTACGATTTTTACCCTCCACGCTGCCCTTTAATACTAAATTGGTGATTCCTTGATGCCTCAGAACATGCCCTACTAACCGATTCCTTCTTCTTGTCAAGTTGTGCCACAAACTCCTCTTCTCCCCAATCCTATTCAATACTTCCTCATTAGTTACGTGATCTACCCATTTAATCTTCAGCATTCTTCTGTAGCACCACATTTCAAAAGCTTCTATTCTCTTCTTGTCTAAAGTATTTATCGTCCATGTTTCAGTTCCATACATGGCTGATGATGGGTAATTTTTGTAGTGGTAATAACTGTTCTGATGATGCACACATAATAGTTACCAAAGCCATGGCGATCACATCTCATTTTCCATAACTTTGTGTCATATGTGTTGTAGTTTAGAACCTCTTTGTAGGTGCATGAAAGGTAGACTTAGTTTGTTTCCTTTTTTATAATTATTTACTAACTGAGGTTCATATTACTCTATATAGCTACGGAATAACTTTAATGTTATTAGTGTACACATTTTATAAGACATAGACACTACATCTGTATTTATGCAATGGGTACGAAACTCCAGATGGACGTTCCAATGTCCACAAATAGAATGTTTATAGCTTACAATTTTTCTTATGATATGATAAAATACAACAAAGCTTAAGTAGTAAGATGGTATTGAATTAGAAATTAGTTATAATTAGAAATAAGAAAAATGACTTTGACTGACTTTTTGTATTGCTAATATTTGTTCTGATGATGTACACCTAGCAGTTACCAAAGGCATCTTTACCTTCTTAGTAACATTGTGTCGTATGTGTTTTAGTTTAGATTCTCTTTGCTAGCAGATGCATGAAGAGTACCCTGCAGTTTGGATTTCCCTTCGATTCTATGATTATTTAGTAATAGAAATATCTATATGATATACATAGTACACTGACCTATAAGTACACAAGTTGCTTATTACTCTATACAAATTTGGAACAGTTTTAATGAAAGTAGCGAATTACAGTATACATTTTATTACACATAAACACTATTGTGGGGTGGCGGGTGCAATAATTGTTAAATGTTCCTATTATTTATTTAATGCTCTTGTTTGCCGTTCTCAACACTGGCTCCCTAACTACAATATTGGCAACCAGAAAGTGATTAGCAAAACGTGAAGCCTGTAATTAGAATTCCTAGTGCCCACTTCATCTGAGAAATGCATATATAGCTACCGCTTATAGCTCTGAGGAATTAGGAGATTGTCTGGGATTCATAATCAAAAACCATTCTCTCTAAAATGTTCACTATATTCTGAAAGTCACATACCAAAAAGAATCCACACAATCCAACTACCAGAGCGGTTCAGAGTCTAATGCGCTGATGAAACTGTAACTGTTCAAATTAAATGTTTAAGTTAATGTTCGCCATAATTTGATGATAATGTTCATCAAACGCCACGCTAAATAATGGTAGAATGTATGTCCTGCGGCGGCACGTGAAAATACGACATGCGTAAACTAAAGATAGATTATCAAAGTCATCCCAGAATTAACACTTCACTCGAAAACTATTTCATGGTTACGCGTATCCCGAGTAACTTATTACGGCATCCGAGGCTCTTTATATCAACGATACCGAGGCGACGCGACACTCGGCACAGGTGGTGCGCTAATCAGCGTCTGGAGAGAACTGGGACCTTCCCCTTTTCGCGCAGCGTTCTTACATATAAAGCCGCGGTGCGGACGGCTAAGGGAACGCCTAATCAAATCGGCTCTCCCGACTAGCCGCTGGGCTAGTAATGCACCACTTCAAGTTATATAATAAATCATTGCTTCCTTTGCTGATGACCAATGAAGCTCTTAATTTAAATGTGCAATCAGCACACAGGTAAGTAATCATAATAAAAGTCTGACGTGGCTAAGTCAAATACTTTGGGCGAGAAAATTAATTTAAATACACTACACGCAGTAGACGAGCTCTGAACTTGCTCTTTGGAGATACGCTATAGCTATAGCTTTATAGTTATTCTGTTGAAACTTCTCACATTTTTATGATTATAGCGGATCTCCCTTCTACTTAAATTTAAACATCCTAGCTTTATTTATTCACCTACTTAATCTATCTTGCTTCCTTAATTTCTAAGACAAAAACCAAAAAATCATGAATTTCAACTAAAATCTTAATTTGTGAGATCCAGAATACTGTTTCTACTATTTACTTAACTGACTCATCTTCGATTACCTTATTCTTCGAGATAGTATGAGTATATTTGATTAGCAGTTGTCTTCTTAGCCTTTTTGTACATGTGAGTAACTTGTGGTAATAGTACAGTTCTGAGTGTTCAAAACACACTACGTTTAGTTGACTACTAAATCCACTTATTGGTCTTCTGCTGCTGTGTCAGTTCCACATCTGCAATTATGTACTTACTTACTTTGCTAGTGTATGAACTTAAGTAATACTCACACCATTAAAATTTCAAGCATAGGATAGCACATTTATTTCATTTCTATAGTGTATTGCAGCTGATCAGTTTGCTCACGTGGCAATCCATTTCCACTCGATCGGACGCTGAAACCACAGGTAGTCTCTCTCGACCTACCACTAAAGTGCATTAAGTAATTATGGCCGAGCGTAATGCTAAATTCCTTAAACCTATAGGACACCATGAGCTGCTCTGTCTCATCTAACATAAGGGTACCCATGGCCGCATTCATGCCTCCAACTCATAACCTCAACACGTGTAGGTGTGTCCTGTCACACACTACACCAAATAACGGCCAGCTCCAACCTTATAAATATTTCAAGGACGTCTCAACCACAAACACTGTTCAATTCTATGACACTGCCATTCCTTGTTACACAATGTGAGTTTATTCCTACAACTTATCTGCATATTTTTCATAACACTAAGAAATCTCTTTCACCATTAATTAAAATGGTCCAAATGGCTCTGAGCACTATGGGACTCAACTGCTGTGGTCATTAGTCCCCTAGAACTTAGAACTACTTAAACCTAACTAACCTAAGGACATCACACACATCCATGCCCGAGGCAGGATTCGAACCTGCGACCGTAGCAGTCGCACGATTCCGGACTGCGCGCCTAGAACCGCGAGACCACCGCGGCCGGCACCATTAATTAGTTAGCTCTACAGCATACAATAGGTTTCACTGCCACTTCAGATCCTGCTTGTACACGAATTTGTATATCTTTTTAAATTACTGTTGGTTGACCATTTCCAGTAAAACAACAACTTTGTACTTATAATATTACCAGGGTTCTATACATATTTGTTACTCAAATACCTTTGTATTTTAAGTACATCATACTTCTCTGTTGTTTATGTCACTGTTAGGTTTGTGACATTAGGTATTTTCTTCACTAATCGGTGGATAGAATGATCACAGAACTCAGGGCTTGATAGCCATGACGGAAAATTTTTGTATTGCAAATAAGGAGTCGAAACTTTGGTAGAAAGGAAAGATGAAGAATGAGTGACACCGTGCAGAGGTTATATAACAACCTCCTCCCTACAGAATTCATTAGCTTAATGCTGGCTTGATAGTCATACCGGAAGGTTATAGTATTTGAGAGTAAGAGCCGAAATTTTGGTGGATAGGAAAAATGAAGAATGAATGAGACCTGAAAAGGAAAGAAGATCTCACACAGCTGGGACTGCACAGCTGCCACACTGTGTAGAGGTTACAGAACCACCTCCTCCCTACAGAATTCATTCACTACCTATGAACTTCTTTAGGTCGATCACGTTCCTGAGACCGAATAGCTTTTTACTCTTAGGGTACTCTAGCCTATGTACATTGGTATGTGGTTTTCCTATGATACTGAAAAGTGCTTGGTATACGAACATGAATTTCTTTGTTTCTGCATTTATTTTCTTTGATTTTTCCTTGGTTTTGACAAGGACTAACTGACCTATTTCAAAACTGGTTGGTACAGCGTTTGCGTCATGACGCTTCTTTCTTTCTAATATTCTTTTCCTTATACATGCCCTACCCCTTAACTTCTTTTCGTCTGTGGATATTTCCGTAAGAATAGGGAATTCTACCATATTTGCAATCACATTGTGCGGTTCTTGGCCAAACATCAATTAGGAAGGCGCAAAACCAGGTGCATCATGCCTTGTTAGTTACATTCTCAAAATACTTCATGTGCTCTGCCCAACTTGAGTGTTTCCGAGCACAATAACTCCTGAAAAGCCTATTCAATTCTCTCATAATACTTTTACTCATATTTCCTTGGGGGAAATACGCAGATATTTTCAGATGTTTCACTCCGGCCTTATCCAGACATTCTTTAAATCTATCAGAAGTAAATTGAGGCCCATTGTCTGACAGCAAATTCTTGGGAACGCCAACGTTCACGAAGAAATCTTTTTCCAACTTTTCTACCAACATTTTTGCATTTGCTCTTTTAATTGGGTATAGCTTAACATATTTACTAAATCCATCCACAACAACGAAAACATGGGTGCACCCACCTCTCGAAGCAGGAAGAGGCCCAAACAAGTCACAAGCCAGTAATTGTAGGGTTTCAGTTGGCTCTACTGAATGCATATCCTCTTGTACTCTGGTGTTAGCAGCACATCAGCACGGTCTTTCTGGCACACTACACAAGATGCTAGACGTTTGGCAACACGGCGGTACATGTTGTCAAACACAACATTCTCTTTTAATTTTGCAATGCACTTCTTTGCACCATAGTACCCATACCTCAGGTGTACATAGTCGATTAGTAAGTATACATGTTGTGAGGGGAAGCACAGCCTCCACTCTGAAACTCCTACCTTTTTCCTCCTAAACAGAATACCTTTATGCAGACAGTAGTATTGCGAAACGTTATGGTAGTTCGCATCTCTCAAATAGCTCTTTACTAATTTGAGCTGGTCATCTGCATTCTGCACACGACTCAAGTTCTTAATCACCCTGTTTAAAGCACTTTCTTCCTTTACTTCGTGCAACGCAAACATTCGTACTTCACTTAGGTCGACTGCTGTAATTCCCGCGTCATCACAGAGCTCCGCACCCATCAGCCCTTGAATATATCTAACCTCAAGGTCAAACTGCTGGAGATACAATGACCATCTTACCAAATGAGCATCCCTCAACTTACAGGTCTTTAAAAAGGTCAACGCCTTATGGTCACTGTACAGAATTATCTTGTGACCTAATAGATACTGCTCAAATTTCTGTAACCCAAATGCAATTGCCAATGCTTCCAGTTCTGAGATGCCATAATTCCTCTCTGCTGCCTGTAAAGATCGAGTTGCGAGAGCTATAGTCTCGTGCACTTCTTCTTCGTTCTCCATTTCTACTTGGAATACCTCCACAGCTATACCATAGCCACTAGCATCAACAGACATACAGAATGGTTTTTCAAAATCAGGATGATGTAAAATGGGACTATTAATTAAAGATTGTTTAAGCACCTCGAACGCCTGTTGGCATTCTGCTGTCCAAACCCAAGGGGTATTCTTTTTCAGCAGGAGGTGAAGACAGGGCGCATTAAAAGCCTGATCACTAACAAAACGCCTATAGAAGCCGAAAAGACCGAACATCGATCTTAACTGCTTCTTGTTTCTGGGAGCCTCAAATTTTTCAATGACTGCTAGCTTGCGTGGGTCAGGCAAAATTCCTTTTCCACTTATCATATATCCCAAGAAACCTATTTCCTCTTTAACGCACTCTGTCTTTTCAATCTTTAGTTTCATGCCACCTCTCTCAATAGCCTCTAACACTTCCTCTAATAAAACTATGTTTTCTTCCCGGGTAGGAGTTGCTATTAACAGTTCATCTATGTAGACTGTGATTTTATTACTTAAGGCTGGTCCTAAAACATGGCACATCACACGTACGAAGGCACGAACTGAGATATCAAGTCCGAAAGGTACCACATGGTGTTGGTAACAAACTCTTTCGTACAAGAAAGCTGTGTACTTCCTTGAACTTTCCGCCAGTGGCAAATACCAATATCTACACGTGATGTCCATAGAAGTTAAGGATTTTACTCCCAGGAAGTTTTGCAATAATTCGTCCATGTTCTGCGGTCTGTCACTTTCCCTAACCACTATTTCATTCAACCAACGTGCGTTCAAGACCAATCTGACACTCACGTCTCTTTTTGGTACAACAACAAGAGGATTATTGTACTCACTGACCGCTTTTTCAATCACACCCCACTCTAGCATTCTCTGTATCTCCTTTCGAACCGCCGCCTTCCTAGCTACATGTATTTGGTATGGCTTCCTGAAAAACACTTGGCCAAGTTTCACCTTTAATTTGACACTCATAACCTTTGACCACGCCAGGTCGATTTGAAAATACCTTATGATGCCTTTTTAAAACCTGTCTCAGTTCTTCCTTCTGATTAGCTGATTTTCTGCAATTTAGCTTCTATCTTGTCCAAAATAATTGCTTCCTCTGTGTTTAGCTTACTTTTACTAAGATTAACACCTTCGTCCCAATATCTCCTATTTTTCAGAACTCGTATAGGCAGCTCCCAAGTTTCATCATTAGTTACTACATGTTTATCAATAAAAGGTACCGTAATTGCTCCGGTTATCGGCGAGACCATTTTTAACTGGCTTCTTTCAAAGTCAACAACACTGTGATATTTCGACAAGAAATCTATGCCAATTAACACCTCAATACTGAGATTGTTTACAATTAAGCATGGATGATCAATTAAATTACTATTAATATCAAAGGGCAGTAAAGCTTCTTGTTTTACCGTTTTTGACACCTTGCCAGTAGCGCCAATTATTCTTTGTCCTGATGCCCTCATTACGGTAAGCTTGTCTTTACTAGGTAATGCATCAAAGAAGGACTGAGATTTCGCACTCACCTCACTTCCACTGTCTAAGAGACAACGTACATTGATACCCAACATACTCACTATTATTATAGGGTGGCTTAGTCTAGGTTGTACAGGTGGTTCCTCAAACTCATCGAATGGTTCCTTTTGGATTTGTCTCCAACTAAAGTGATCGACATCTGACTTCATTACATTTAGTTCAAAGTGTGTAGGGGTTTCCTGAATTACATTTTCAGCTGCCTTTTCCTTTGGTCTATTAATTTTAAATCGAAACACCGCATGACTTCATTACATTTAGTTTGCTGAACATGACACAAATTACTGTAGTCTGAGAGATTCTGCGCCTACGGACCGGGCATAACACTAGTTACAGCTAAACCACTTTCACCATTATCGTCGGGTTCCTTCTCAAGTGACAACTGGTCACAGCTACCGGGTTCATCGACCCCCAACAGGCTAGCCTCTACATTCTCACTTACTTCCTGTCCTAAATCTATTAGTACAGTATCAACATCCTGCACAGGCACTTTAGATAAGAGCACATCATTCTCATCGTAAATATAAGCATGAATTTCTTCTGCTTCTTCACCTCACAATTTAGTATTTTGTAGCTCTTCCCTAACATTACACTGCTGCGCCTGCTCTTTCTCTTCCCGCTTAGAAAGCGTCTCTAAAATGGTATCTATTAAATACTGTGAGTGATCTAATATTTCTGCTGCATCCTTAGATGCTACTGACCCCTCATCCACATGTTCAGTCTGAGTATTCTGATCTGTCTTACCAATTACTGTAATTACTGGCTTAGGAAAAGTAACCGCGTGGTGAGCGCCAGTGTCCTCATATACGGGAACTAGTTTTCCTGCCTCGGCCTACTACTGTTTCCTTTATTTCCTTTATAGCTAACTGGCACAGCACTGCTTTCCGCACTGATATTTACTTGCACATTTCTGTTAGGAACAAAATTACTATCATTTGGATGCCATTGTTGGTTCTGATAATTATTTCTCCAATTCCTACCTCTCTTAGGTTGGCGAACACCTACTGTTCTGATGTTTACATTGCCATTCTGCTCGTTCTTAAAATTACTACTAGTGTTATTAGCATTTCTGTTATTACGTGCTTGCTCCTCATTGGCAGCCACACGCTCTACACGTTCCAAATATTCAATGAAACTATCCAGATTGTCTCTAGCGGCAGATATAATTCTAGTTTGCCAATACCATGGCAGTTTGGCTTCAAGACCTAGTATTATCATTTCAGGTTTCAGCTTTTCCGCCAAATGTGACAAACATGAAATCCATAACCTAGCAAACTCTTTAATAGATTCCTTGCCTGCATTGAAGCGTTTTCCACTCCACAATTCTCTCAACACTTCATTTTGCTTATTGCTAGACCAATACTCATTAATGAAAGCTGTTTTAAATTCCGCTAATGTTTTACACTTCAACATAACATCAGCTGACCAACGCATGGCGTCACCTGCTAAATGGCTTCTAATAAATGAGACTTTCTCTCGTTCAGACCAAGTTGGTGGAATCGTTCTAGAAATCTAGCGGGTGGATATTTTTATCTGAATCGAACCGCAAGAACTGCCGACATCCGATAAATGCGGGGTTTGCAACCACAACTTGTTGTGTACTACCAATACCAGAAGTTACTCAAGCTACTTTACTCTCAATGTTAGCAATGTTAGTACTAATATTTTCTGCTCTCATTTCAACATTATCTACTCTTTGCAGAATATGAGTAGTATCAGTTTTGAATGCATCTACTTCTGCTTGACATATGTTTACTTTTATATTAACATCTTTAAACCTATCTCAGCACAGTTCAGATTCCGCCTCGATCTTTTCTGTTGACTTGTGCTCCAGCTTCGCATCTTCCATTTGGATGTCTTTGCGAACCTCAGCAACATCGGATATTACTGTTTTATGTATTTCAGAAAATTGTTGAGCAATCTTTTTCTTAATATCCTCATGATTGTAATCAATTTTATAATTCAAACTGTCCAAATCCTCTTCAAACTTATTGCAACCAGCCTTGAAGGTATTGTCCATTACCTCCAATCGTTTATTAAAAGTAGTTTTGCTGGCCACAATCTCATACTTTAATTCAGCATTACTGCTTTTGACCTCAGTTATTTCAGAGTTTAATTCAGCTGTCATTTTAGCATTACTGGTAGCTATTGCTTGTAATATAACATTTAAATCAATAGCCCCAGTATCTTTGGGTTGCTCACTAGCTGGTTTTTTATCACACTCAGGTGACTAGAAACTAGCCCCAATACCAGAATCATCAAAACGAAATGAAACATCTGATTGATCAGTCATATCTAACTTATCCTTTTTAAACTCTACCACCTATGATGACTGTTTCGTTTTTAACTCATCAGATAAACTATCATCCAATAAATTAACAATTTCTGATTTCTACTTTACTACAGGGGTCTCTATTATTGAATCATTGCCCCTTTTCACACTACTGTCAGGAGACAATACTTCATATTTCACTTTAACATTACTATTTTCATGCATATTTACACTTGAACCGTTCCCTGGATTTACAGTTCCCTGGACAGACATAGGTTCTGATTTAAGTTTAACCTCAGTTTCTTCTGGCGGTTCCATCGCCGACAGTCTTTTAGTGCAGGTTAGTAAAAATTTTAACAGCTTTTCTCTTAACTTAGTTCCTTCTGCACGACATATGGCGTTGCCGGCGCGGCGTACCAGGATTAGTGATGCGACGCGGCGCGTTGAACTGCAGACGGCACTGCGGAGGCTGCTGTGTGTCTGCGTGGCCCGCAACTGCAGGCGCGGCTCTGGTTGCTGCGGTGAGCCGAAACTGTGTGCTCGCGATGCCCGCAGCGCCGCTAGACTCAGCGCCAGCTCCGTCAATCCAATTGTGTCGTCCACATGCACACGTAACACTACCACTATTCTATTACTCAGTTGCGTATCGCAGTTCACTCCCGAATCCGAATATTTAAAAATCACTTTCACTTTTACTCAGTTTGATTCCCGGCCGATGCACCATATGTGGGGCGGCGGGTGGAATAATTGTTAACGTTCCTATTATTTATTTAACGCTCTTGTTTGCCGTTCTCAACACTGGCTCTGTAACTACAATATTGGCAACCAGAAAGTGATTAGCAAAACGTGAAGCCTGTAATTAGAATTCCTAGTGCCCACTTCATCTGAGAAATGCATATATAGCTACCGCTTATAGCTCTGAGGAATTAGGAGATTGTCTGGGATTCATAATCAAAAACCATTCTCTCTAAAATGTTCACTATATTCTGAAAGTCACATACCAAAAAGAATCCACACAATCCAACTACCAGAGCGGTTCAGAGTCTAATGCGCTGATGAAACTGTAACTGTTCAAATTAAATGTTTAAGTTAATGTTCGCCATAATTTGATGATAATGTTCATCAAACGCCACGCTAAATAATGGTAGAATGTATGTCCTGCGGCGGCACGTGAAAATACGACATGCGTAAACTAAAGATAGATTATCAAAGTCATCCCAGAATTAACACTTCACTCGAAAACTATTTCATGGTTACGCGTATCCCGAGTAACTTATTACGGCATCCGAGGCTCTTTATATCAACGATACCGAGGCGACGCGACACTCGGCACAGGTGGTGCGCTAATCAGCGTCTGGAGAGAACTGGGCCATCCTACACTCGCGCAGCGTTCTTACATATAAAGCCGCTGTGCGGACGGCTAAGGGAACACCTGATCAAATCTGCTCTCCCGGCTATCCGCTGGGCTAGTGATGCACCACTTCAAGTTATCGAATAAATCATTGCTTCCTTTGCTGATGGCCGATGAAGCTTTCAATTTAATGTGAATCAGCACACAAGTAAGTAATCATAATAAAAGTCTGACATGGCTAAGTCAAATAATTTGGCCGAGAGAATTAATTTAATTACACTACACGCAGTAGACGAGCTCTGAACTTGCTCTCTGGAGATACGATATAGTTATAGTTTTATAGTTATTCTGTTGAAACTTCTCCCATTTTTATGAGTATAGCGGATCTCGCTTCTATTTAAATGTAAACATCCTAGCTTTGTTTATTCGGCTACTTAATCTATCTTGCTTCCTTAATTTCTAAGACAAAAACGAGAAAATCATGAATTTCAACTAAAATTTTAATTTGTGAGATCCAGAATACTGTTTCTACTAAACTATTATGCAAAGGGAATCTAAATATAAATTTTTACGTCTCTAGCTCTTTTCTGTTGCGCCAATGATTTTTACAGAAAAATGTCCGAATTTCGAAAATGGTTAAAGTTATTGAACTGATATTCAACACATATTGATTTAGTATTACTCCTGACATGTTAGAAACGTTTCAGGTTATTTACTTGATTTTTAAAGTATTGCGCAACATTATGACGTCAGAGCTACTTACAACGGACTGGCTGGCACACAATGGGAAGACTGATGTGAATATTATAAGGCGTGAGTAGGCTGCTTCCCTACACTTGTATCCATACTTACACAGAATGTACAAAGCTTCAAGGTATTGTATTAAAAGCAAATTATGTTTCATGAGGCAGATGATCCTCAGCGCACTTAACTAAATAAGTATATACATTCTATTAAATTTGTATGGAATATAAATGTACTTAAGATTGTGCCTGATTGTTATTTGATACAGTTAGATATATTATAGACAATCATGAACGCAAAAATTATTACTAGGAGAATGAAATATACTCACAAATTACTTTGAGAGGAACTGTTACATGGTTGGTATTAAGGTTCAAAGTCCATTTTTGCTTCACTTGAGGAACAGACACTTGGCTGGACGCCATATCTAGTGTCCACTAAGTAAACACTTTATCTGTCTCCAAAATATAGACTGCATTCAACACAGCTGACATTGGATGATGGAAGAGCCACTATTACTGTTATTTTGACAGTGATTTGGTTGTCAGTGGCGGGGCGAAATCAACTTTTGTTCTCCCTGAGTCTGCCCTCATCTGCACTATTGATCTTCACCGAAATCTTTGGGTTGTCTGTGAGGAAGCACATCACTTTATTTACTCCCTGAATCTATCCTTCGGTCTATGAATCTATCTTTGGTCTATACGTACTTGTTATCCTCTGTAACTGTGAATATGTGAAGTAAACTCTGTCCCCTTGTACAACAAGGTGTGCTGTGGGTGACAGTTGCCTTTAGTTAAACATTTTCACCTCTCAGAACATGGCATTTTTCCATAGCTGTTTTATTTCTTGATTGATAAAGGCGACCCACAAGTTTCCAAACAAAATTTATTTATTTCTGTCAACATATTGTCAACAGTTGTAGCTAGTTTAGTTTAGTCCTTTGTTCAGAATGTATGAAACTCTGATACAATTTTTCTCACTACTCTCGTATCAAGCATTTTGCTGTCGAAGTGACATTACTACCATTCTGTCCAAATTAAATTATTATCGTTTATTTTTGTCAACTTGATTCCATATCATACTATTTAAACTTATAATTCTTAGTAGGTCATTTTGGTAGCTTCTAGATCACAATTTCACGTATTTTGAGTATCTTTTCAAATGATCATACATCAACATCAATAATTTTTGTTTGTAAAAGAATTTATTAAACATTCCTTGCTATGAGTAAGAAAAATTCTGCAAAATTTTTGATTGGTAGGGTGGTGGCTTTGACAATTATATACATTAAATGAAAAGGTACTAAATCACAATGTGTTTGATATGTTAACACTTGGTGCAATTCTGAATGCAAATACAATGAAAAGTACTTGTTTATTACGATGTTGCTTTAAATATCTTTGTGTGCTCAACACATGAGCGATACATAGTCTCTTAGCCCCTTGTTTCCAGAGTTTGCATCATTGAGTACAGTGCAGACAAGTAACTAGTAAGGTGTTGATGAAACATCGATGTACCGATATTTTTTTCCAAAAAATATCGTTCTATACATGCGATAGTCCACCTATATATCGACAACGTTTGTAGTAGAGCATAATTTTACTTTCACTGTGTGAAGAAATCTTACTACTTTTTGAGCTAAGATCAGGGCTAAGCTTTCTCTTTGACTGTGTGAAGCAAGTATAGATAGCACAAAGAAGAAGTCCGATCGCACTTACAAGATTTCCGAAGTGAACAAATAGCACACAAGTTGCTATTTTTTTTTTACTTCGAAAGTCTTCAAAAACTGTTGTTGAAACTAATGAAATTGATTTTTGGGGTAGTCAGAGACGTGTAGGGAAAATGGTGACGTAATCGGCGATCGGAGCTACCAATAAAGCTGTAACGTTTAACTTTACTACGCAATTTCGACACTATGACTGCTAATTCATTGGCGCTTCCAGACATGAAAAAATAGTGAAGAGGACATGAAAAGTTCCAGACAAATCCTATAGGTGCCGAAACCGAACGACAGGCACCAACGAACACCTTTTATTGTGCCATTTACATGCAGTTACAATTGTTACCAAAGTGGTTATCGCCATGCATGAACG
Organism: Schistocerca gregaria; assembly: GCF_023897955.1. NCBI lineage: Eukaryota > Metazoa > Arthropoda > Insecta > Orthoptera > Acrididae > Schistocerca > Schistocerca gregaria. Next base: position 1,192,260,133 of record NC_064920.1, read on the forward strand.
TGCATCGCTTTATTTTCCATTTTTGCTGTAAGGAGGATAATCAGGTTGCTTTGGCAGTTTATTTACAATATACAGCCGATATATATTTTCTTTTTTTTGCCGGTGCGTCGACATTTTTCCGTCTATATATCAATACAGCGACAAATTTTTCGATATATCAAGTGACGGTAATGACATATTTTTAAATATCAATATACAGATTTCCCGGTGTTTTTAAAAATACCATCAGTCCTAGTGACTAGGTAACAGTCGAGTCGAGTCGCAGCCTAGAAGAGTTGAAGTTGTTGAGTGGTGGAGAGAGGGTGTGGTGTCATGGCAGACTTAACAGCTTGGATAGCAGATGATCATTAGTACTGCATTAGCAATCCAAGAAAACAAACTTTGCGGTAGATATGTTTTGTAGAGTCAATAATTGCGATGTAAGAAGTATAGAGAGTGTCAATGGAGTTTGTTCGTGTTAGTATAAGCTTAGTTTCGTCTCCTTAAAAGGATTGAATGTAATTTCGAAGTACTTCCCTTTGCCATTTATAAATATCCCACAAAGCCTACCCCCACTCTTTAAAAGAAAAAAAATTGGTAAAATATGCATTGTCATGGCACGCTCCCTTCCGTGGACGATAATTAGTAATTTTGGAAAGAGAATAAAAATCTAATTTGCTAAAACAGCAGTTTAAGTGAAATAAGAAGAAGAAGGCAAACTTCCACACAGTGATGTATTTCCGATCCTCGTTTCGCCTGGGTAGTAAGAACAGGGTCACGTTATTTGTTGTAGCATCTAAATGAACATTTTTGACAGAGTATTACGAACAGTTCTCAGTTAGTGAAATTTCATTAAATTCCTCACATTTGTTTGTGTAATGGGCCACATTTTAATTTATGTAATAGTTAGTCATTCTGAATATTCTTGTGAATCATTCTTTTATGCAGACCAACTTAGATTCAGTCAGATACATTTCAGATTAATCAAAATCACGTTCCTAAAACGCAATGTGCACAAATAACTCCATGTTCAAGATTAGGGCAGCTCTAGATCTAAGTCTGTTATTGGAACTTAAAAATCAGAAAGTCTTCAGGTTGTTATCAATACATCAGTTACATACAGTTTCAGCACACAACTTAGAACATGCAGACAACTTTCAATACTTTGAACTTAGATTGCTGGTCATTGAAAGTCCAGTACCAAGGTGAATAGTAAGTGAAAAATATTATTATGGCCCGTAAACATTACACTAGTGCACAATGGACCAATAGTTGTCTCTTACTCCAGTATTGCTAAGAAAAATTATATTCCTGTTATACAAACGCTTCGGTAGCGATAATCGCTTCGAGTAATGATCCATTGTTTCAGAATGTGAATTGCTCAGATATCTTCTCTAAATAATTTTGCAATTGGTTTTGATCTTCTGATGACTTTACTAGACAGTAAATGACTAACTCAGCTGTAAACAGTCAGAGACGGCTGCTGATATTGTGTCGTGAATCATGTATATGGATTCAGAACAGCAGAGGATCTACAGTATAACACCTCCTTGGGGAACGACAGATGTCACTTCCGTTTTACTCGATGACTTTCCATAAATTACTGCCAACTGTACCGGTCTGACAGGAAATCTTGAATCCAATCGCACGTCTGACACGATACTTCACAGGAATGCAGATTAATTAGAAGCCGCTTGTGAGGAACGGTATCAAAAACCTTCTGGAAATACAGACTTCTAGAATCAATCTGAGATCCCCTGTCGATAGTACTCGTTAACTTCGTTAGAATAGAGAGCTAGTTGTATCTCACAGGAACGATATTTTCTGAATCTATACTATGTGTTAACAGATCGTTTACTTCGAGGCAATTTATAATCTGGATGGAGCCACTGTTCAAAGTGCCGTCAATGGGAACAAGAGGTGACCGAGAAGTGTAACTAATGGCATCCCGTACTATCACGCCGGGTGATACGCCAGTATGGCGGCGACGAGTATACGCTTCCAATGTGCGTTCACCGCGATGTCGCCGAACACGGATGCGACCATCATGATGCTGTAAACAGAACCTGGATTCTTCCGAAAAAATGACGTTTTGCCATTCGTGCACCCAGATTCGTCGTTGACTGCACCGGTGTAGGCGCTCCTGTCTGCGATACAGCGTCAAGGGTACCCGGAGCCACGGTCTCCGAGCTGACTGTCCGTGCTGCTCCAAACATCGTCGAACTGTTCGTGCAGATGGTTGTCGTCTTGCAAACGTCCCCATCTGTTGACTCAGGGATCGACACATGGCTGCACGATCCGTTAAAGCCATGCGGATAAGATGCCTGTCATCTCGACTGCTAGTGATACGAGGCCGTTGGGAACCAGCACGGCGTTCCGTATTGCCCTCCTGAACCCACGGTTTCCATATTCTGCTAACAGTCATTGGATCTCGACCAACGCGAGGAGCAATGTAGCGATACGATAAACCGCAATCGCGATGGGCTAGAATCCGACCTTTATCAGAGTCGAAAACGTGATGGTACGCATTTCTCCTCCTTACACGAGGCATCACAACAATGTTTCACCAGGCAACGCCGGACAACTGCTGTTTGTGTATGAGAAATCGGTTGTAAAATTTCCTCATGTCAGCACGTTGTAGGTGTCGCCACCGGCGCCAACGTTGTGTGAATGCACTGAAAGGTTAATCAATTGCTTATCACAGCATCTTCTTCCTGTTAGTTAAATTTCGCGTTTGTAGTACGTCATCTTCGTGGTGTAGCAATTTTAATGGCCAGTAGTGTACGTGTGCAGTGAGCTGAGCGGTCCCAAATTAGTCTACTGCTATGTTCGTTTTACAGGTAGGTGTTAGCAGGGACAGTAAAACTCGAGGAATACCCAGCACTCCAACAGCGAAGCGCTGCCCTTACCTGTACTGACGACTGCTTCAGCCATGCAGCAGCGCTGCTGAGTCGTTGCTGGAGTTCTGGGTAGTTCTTCCTGTTAATACGTACAGATTACACGAATATTGCACTAGATTAATTTGGGACCGCTCAGCTCACTGCGCACGTAAAATTCCGATTAAGAAATCATTTTCTTGGCAAAGGAAAACAAACTGATGCTTTGTGTCGAAACCGAGCTTCGCATGAGACGCTTAAAGAGCAGTATTTGTTTGCTGTGATTCCATCTACACTTTGCAAAAACGAAATTGCAAATATGTGCTGAAACACCAGAGAAAATCCGCCTGACTACTCATAGGGGACACACTCGGTATACTAAAAAGAGTAAGTGATAAGCTACAACGTTGTCTAAGGTCCGTGTTTACAGAAATTCTTTTACTTGTTTTATTTCCAGTGTCTATGATAAAAGTAATCTTTGTACACAGACAACTTACTGCCAAAAATTAGATGCAGTACACTGCCCTAATTTCCTAGCACTTGCCACAATATAATCATACAAGGCGTTTCCGTAAGAGCGTGCAAAAATTTAACAGGACATAGAGGATGCTCCACTGGACAATTTGAGGTACGGGATCTGGCGTCAAAGAAGCCAACTGTTTTATTTACATTATTTACAGTTAACTGCAAACTCCTTCATTGACACAATAAACGTACCATGTGTGCTGTATCCCACAAAATGTACTGAAACTGACGACCATCAACCTCAATGCAGGCATGACATAGGCAAACAAGATTCTGAGGCGTCCTGACAAATATCCCTCGTATGTTTCGAATCACATCACAGGCAGCTACGATTCTGTTAACTAATTACATCTCCGTATCCACTGCGGTGACTGGAACTCGACAGTAGGAAAAGGAAGAGCAGGAAACGCAGTGGCTGAATGTGGATGGGAGCAAGGAATGAAAAAGGAAGCCGCCTGGTAGAATTTTGCACAGACCATAACTTAATCATAGTGAACACTTGGTTTAAGAACCCTGAAAGAAGGTTGTATACATGGAAGAACCCTGGAGATACTAAAAGGTATCAGATAGATTATATAATGGTAAGACAGAGATTTAGGAACCAGGTTTTAAATTGTAAGACATTTCCAGGGGCAGATGTGGACTCTGACCACAATCTGTTAGTTGTTAACTATAAATTGAACCTGAAGAAACTGCAAAAAGGTTGTAACGTAAGGAGATGGGACCTGAATAAACTGAATGAACCAGAACTAATACAGAGTTTCGGGGAGAGCATTCGGGGACATCTGACAAGAACGGGGGAAAGAAATACAGCAGAAGAAGAATGAGTAACTTTGAGGGATGCAGTAGTGAAGGCAGCAGAGGACCAAGTAGGTAAAAATATAAGGGCTAGTAGAAATCCGTGGGTAACAGAAGAAATATTGAATTTAATTGATGAAAGGAGAACGTATAAAAACGCAGTAAATGAAGCAGGCAAAAAGGATTACAAACGCCTGAAAAATGAGATCGACGGGAAGGGCAAAATGGCTAAGCAAGGATGGCTAGAGGACAAAAAATGTAAGTATGTAGAGTCTTATTTGACTAGGGGTACGATAGATACTGCATACAGGGAAATTAAAGGGACCTTTGGAGCAAAGAGAACCACTTGTATGAATATCAAGAGCTCAGATGGAAACACAGTTCTAAGCAAAGAAGGGAAAGCAGAAATATGGAAGGTTTATATAGAGGGTTTATACAAGGGCGATGTACTTGACGACAATATTATGGAAATGGAAGAGGATGTAGACGAAGATGAAATGGGAGATCAGATACTGCGTGAAGAGTTTGACAAAGCACTGAAAGACGTAAGTCGAAACAAGGCCCCGCGGGTAGACAACATTCCATTAGAACTACTGACAGCCTTGGGAAAGCCGGTCCTTACAAAACTATACCATCTAGTGAGCAAGATGTATGAGACAGGCGAAATACCCTCAGACTTCAAGAAGAATATAATAATTCCAATTCCAAAGAAAGCAGGTGTTGACAGATGTGGAAATTACCGAACTACCTCTTTAATAAGTCAGGGACGCAAAATGCTAACACGAATTCTTTACAGAGGAATGGAAAAACTGGTAGAAGCCAACCTCGGGGAAGATCAGTTTGGATTCCGTAGAAATGTTGGAAAACGTGAGGCAATATTAACCCTACGACTTATCTTAGAAGAGATATTAAGCAAAGGCAAACCTACGTTTCTACCATTTGTAGACTTAGAGAAAGCTTATGACAATGTTGACTGGAATACTCTCTTTCAATTCTGAAGGTGGCAGGGGTAAAATACAGGGAGCGAAAGGCTATTTACATTTTGTACAGAAACCAGATGGCAGTTGTAAGAGTCGAGGGACATGAAAAGGAAGCAGTGGTTGGGAAGGGAGTGTGACAGGGTTGTAGTCTCTCACCGATGTTATTCAATCTGTCTATTGAGCAAGCAGTGAAGGAAAAAAAAGAAAAATTAGGAGTAGGTATTAACATCCATAGGGAAGAAATTAAAACTTTGAGGTTCGCCGATGACATTGTAATTCTGTCAGAGACAGAAAAGAACTTGGAAGAGCAGTGCAACAGAATGGAAAGTGTCTTGAAAGGAGCATATAAGAGGAACATCAACAAAAGCAAAACGAGGATAATGGAATGTAGTCGAATTAAGTCGGGTGATGCTGCGGGAATTAAATTAGGAAACGAGACATTTAAAGTAGTAAAGGAGGTCTGCTATTTGGGGAGCATAATAACTGAGGATAGTCGAAGTAGAGAGGCTATAAAATGTAGACTGGCAATGGCAAGGAAAGCGTTTCTGAAGAAGAGAAATTTGTTAACATCGAGTATAGATTTGAATGTCAGAAAGTCGTTTCTGAAAGTATTTGTATGGAGTTAAGCCATGTATGGAAGTGGAACATGGAAGATAACTAGTTTGGACAAGAAGAGAATAGAAGCTTTCGAAATGTGGTGCTACGGAAGAATGCTGGAGATTAGATGGGTAGATCATATAACTAATGAGGAGGTATTGAATAGGTTGGGGGGGGGGGGGGGGGGGGGGAAGAGAAGTTTGTGGCACAACTTGACTAGAAAAAGGGATCGGCTGGTAAGACATCTTCTGAGGCATCAAGGGATCACCAATTTAGTATGGGAAGGCAGCGTGGAGGGTAAAAATCGTAGAGGAAGACCAAGAGACGAATACACTAAACAAATTCAGAAGGTTGTAGGTTGCAGTAGGTACTGGGAGATGAAGGAGCTTGCACAGGATAGAGTAGCATGGAAAGCTGCATCAAACCATTCTCATTTCTGAAGACCACAAGAATAACAACAGGATACATCTGTTTTATTTTGCAAACACGTGTTGTATACTTCATGTTTTTATTCAATTGTTTGGTTTGCAAACTTCCTCCCATGTTCTCAAACCTTTTTTATATATGATCATTCGCTTTTTGAAACTTCATTTATTGATTGCCATTATTATATTTTTCATTCCTTATGTACATCTTCATCAATTGGTACTTAAGTTTATGCATTGTAAGTCTGTTTTTATAACTTGTTCTTAATCTTGCTTCCTCTAGGAGATACGCCTTGTATACTTCTTCATTCTCTCGTTTTGTTTTGGATTATTTTCCCACATTTTGCGATTATTCTTATTTTTGAAAATACAATTGGTCCACGTAGATACCACTGACTCTGAATTGTAACATCCTGTACAATATAATTTAACTTATTATTGCCCCTTCATAATCTATCAGTGATCTATAGTTTATTACTGAACGTAAAATTATGAATATCTTTCTTGTAGAATTAGTTATCCATTAGTTTTAGCTACCTGAAAGGTGCATATTACATTAGTTCTTCTCCATTTTCATTCTCTGCTACTTCTCAGAAAGCCGCCCATCACTTGGACTACGCTTTACTCGAGAATTTAAACCCTCTTTGATACTCATCAGGGCACTGTAGATATATGTACCTGTTACAGATTGTACGAGGGCTGTTCGGAAAGTAAGGCCCGAGAGGTCGCGAAATGGAAACCACTGTGAAAAACAAAAACGTTTTATTAGCGGCAGTTAGCTACAATTTCCAACCATTTTTCTACGTAGTCGCTGCTCCGACTTAGACATTTGTGACACTGTTGTACCGACTTTCCGATATCCTCGTCACAGCAGGGCAGGCAGCCATCTGTACTGTCCGTCAATTCGCTGTGCTGGTCTACACCTCGTTGTTTGTGCCAAAATGATGTCCTTATAGCCAGCGGTGCATGTGAGCAGAGATGAAACTCAGGGGTAGCCAACTGAAAAGGCTACAGTAGCATCTTCATTACCCCTGCAGAGTGTGAAAACCAGTTCGCGCTATTCGTCCACGAGACTCAGAGGGCCATAGACACGGGTTCCCAGGTAGATGCCGTGTTTCTTGACTTCAGCAAGGCGTTCGATACAGTTCCCCACAGTCGTTTAATAAACAGAGTAAGAGCATATGGACTATCAGACCAATTGTGTGCTTGGATTGAAGAGTTCCTAGATAATAGAACGCAGCATGTCAATCTCAATGGAGAGAAGTCTTCCGAAATAAGAGTGATTTCAGGTGTGCCACAGGGGAGTGTCGTAGGACCATTGCTATTCACAAAATACATAAATGACCTTGTGGATGACATCGGAAGTTCACTGAGGCTTTTTGCGGATGATACTGTGGTATATCGAGAGGTTGTAAAAATGGAAAATTGTACTAAAATGCAGGAGGATCTGCAACGAATTGACGCATGGTGCACCGAATGGCAATTGAATCTCAGTTTAGACAAGTGTAATGTGCTGCGAATACATAGAAAGAAAGATCCCTTATTATTTAGCTACAATATAGCAGGTCAACAACTGGAAGCAGTTAATTATAAAAATTATCTGGAGTACGCATTAGGAATGATGTAAAATGGAATGATCATATAAAGTTGATCGTCGGTAAAGCAGATGCCAGACTCAGATTCATTGGAAGAATCCTAAGGAAATGCAATCCGAAAACAAAGGAAGTAGGTTACAGTACGTTTGTGCGCCCACTGCTTGAATACTGCTCAGCAGTTTGGAATCCGTGCCAAATAGGGTTGATAGAAGAGATAGAGAAGATCCAACGGAGAGCAGCACGCAAGGTAGCTCGGTACGAGATTTTGTTGAAGTTTCGAGAACATACCTCCATCGAGGAGTCAAGGAGTATATTGCTCCCTCCTACGTATATCTCGCGAAGAGACCATGAGGATGAAATGAGAGAGATTAGTGCCCACACAGAGGCGTACCGACAATTCTTCTTTCCATGAACAATACGTGACTGGAAGAGAAGGGAGAACCGTTAGAGGTGCTCAAGGTACCCTCCGCCACACACCGTCAGGTGGCTTGCGGAGTGTGGATGTAGAAGACGATGTAGATGTAGAGTGTGACCGAGAATTGCCATGAAGAAGAAACGCATGACAGTTATGCTACGTGGACTGCAGGACGTTAGGCTAAATCTCTCAACAGGCCCTCAAACAGGCACTATTTATGAAGGCATCTTTACGTGATCACTGTGCGCTCAGAACTGAAAGAAATGGCGTGAAGCGATCGATGAGCGTACTAGAGACACTGCCCAACACATCTGTGCTAAGCTTCATCGGATTTTCGAGGGCCGATCGGACCTTATTTTCAGATAAGGCCCTCACAGTAAATCATAAAATTGTTTTGTTTCCTCTTTCTTCCCTTCTTCAGGATTTATATATTTAATTGACTTAAGATTTTATTTTTAATACCAATCTTTGTACGAGCAGCTTTGTACACAGATAGAATCGCCCGTTTATATAAAGGTTTTGCTGCCCTGTCGGGTATCAGCTTCGTGGCATTTGTCGGTCTGCTCAAAGCATTTCAATACTGACAAAAGGGTCGGGCACGAAGCTCCGTTAATGATGCCCCTCTGTGAGAGGTATTTTGCCCTGCCTGGGAGGCGAGCTATTCACGTGCGGCGGTACAATGAAAGAACCTCAGACACACACATGCGCGCGCGGACACACACACACACACACACACACACACACACAAAGACACGGACGGACGAAAGCGCGGGGCAGACACGTGCCGGCCCGGGACGTGTGGCGTAGGCGGGTTTGCCCTCTGCAGCCACGAGTCTGGCTGGGCGCTGCTGGCCCCGATCGATACAGGTAGCGGGCGCGGGCGCTGGATGGCATGCCGTGGCCCCGCCTAGCGGGCGGCAGCCGAGCCGGCAGCCGTGCGTTGCGGGCACCCTCGCTCCAGGGGCCCCGGGGCACTACAATAGAACGAGGCTAGGGCATTCAGCTACCGATTCCAGGAACAGTTGCTGCAGCGCTGCCGTTCCCAGAAATATGGCGACAGGGCAATATGGATCTGCAGCAACTGTGGTGTTAATGGCTGCGCTCTTCAGTCCGGACAGTAGTTTGCTGCAGCGCGTCTAGCCATACTGCAGCACCTCGCTTCGCAAAAGGGAGATGAGATACTTATAGGTACTTATACATATTTAAACACAATAGATCAGTTTAAATATATAAATCCAAATTACGTGGATCAATAGGAAACTGTCACGTGGAGGATTGAGTGGGTAGTTAGCGGGAAATTCCGTCATGTGCAGGAACTTAATGAACGTCATCTATTCTTCGACTGTCAAACTTCTGACATCCTTTTCCCCCTCAAAGATGGATTCATTAATGTAAATTATGCGGCTCCCGCACGCCAAAACCCACAGTTCTGTCGTTTCCAAAGGCGTTGATAAATTCATTTTTTTCTCCTTTAAAAATAAGTCGTTTCCATCAGTAAAATGGTTCAAATGTCTCTGAGCACTATGGGACTTCTGAGGTCATCAGTCCCCTAGAACTTAGAACTACTTAAACCTAACTAACCTAAGGACATCAAACACATCCGTGCTCGCGGTTTCAGACCGTAGCGCCTAGAACCGCTCGGCCACTCCGGCCGGCTCCAACGAGTAACTACGGAAGGAGTAAGATACACCCTTCCTTACACCTCACGGTCAATACGACTGCCATTCTCATTCTAAGTACAGAGCGAATACCTCTGCTGGAAGTAGATGAAAAATTCTACATTGCATACTTCTTCGAAACTCCGTAATTATCTCCCATTCCAAAGCATAGGTTTTAAATTTTCGCTCAAATGTACCTAAGAGCTTCGCCTGTCGTGGTGCAAAAGCGTGGTGTCCTGCGACGTCCACATCTACATCTACATTTATACTCAGCAAGCCACCCAATGGTGTGTGGCGGAGGGCACTTCACGTGCCACTGTCATTACCTCCCATTCCTGATCCAGTCGCGTATGATTCGCGGGATGAACGACTGCCGGAAAGCCTCCGTGAGCGCTCGCATCTCTCTAATTTAACATTCGTGATCTCTTCAGGAGGTATAAGCCGAAACGCGCCGCTCTTCTTTGGATCTTCTCTATCTCTTCTGTCAACCCGGCCTGGTCTCGCGGTTCTAGGCTTGCAGTCCGCAACCGCGCGACCGCTACGGTCGCAGGTTCGAATCCTGCCTCGGGCATGGATGTGTGTGATGTCCTTAGGTTAGTTAGGTTTAAGTAGTTCTAAGTTCTAGGGGACTGATGACCACAGCTGTTAAGTCCCATAGTGCTCAGAGCCATTTGAACCATTTGAACCCGACCTGGTACGGATCTTACACTGATGAGCAATAGTCAAGTATAGGTCGAACGAGTGTTTCCTTTGTTGATGGACTACGTCACCCCCGAGCTCGACACAAACAGCGAGTTGTCGACACAAACGGGAAAAAAAACAGACATCAGAAGTTCATGTGACGTATAAAGTGGATTAATGATATTATGAAACGTCCCCTTAGAAAAATTATACAAGACTGTGCTTAAACTGACACACAATATTTTTAGCGCAACGCAATCTTACTTTCAAAAATCCCTACAAAGGAATGGCCCTGACTAACATTAACCTATACGTTTCACAAATCAATTACCTCACAAAAATCTTCGTTACTCGAACTACTGCAATACAGCGAGCGCCACTACTTCCAGCTAACTACGGAAGGCACTAACTACTGATAGGCATAGTTAGCAAATGAGAGATTTTGACAGAGAACAAACAATGTATTTATCTCAATAGTGATCAAAAGTCATAATGTATATCCAGTCTTACAGATTTCAAAACTCCGCCATCTCTCTCCCCACATCCACCACTGCTGGCGGATCACCTCCAACTGCTCAACGCTACGCGCTGTTAACAGCCAGCTGCCCAACACTACAATGGCGAGTATTGCAACAATGCCAACCAGCCACTGACTGCACACAGCACAGCCAGTGATTTTTCATACAGAGCACATCTTGGCGTTACCAATAAAAAAACCTAAACAGCCTACTTAGAATATCATATTGGTACCAAATTTCAGCACAAGCCTGCTCAACACCGCCGTGGTTGAGTCATTCGATAGGAGGGTCGTCACAGCCTGTCTTACGCAAATTTCACCACTTCTTTCAACGATTCTGCGATGGAGGTCCAATCCGTGACGTTCAGCGGTGAATTCAAGTGGTTTTTCTTATGAGTGGTCGAGGACAATATTTCAGACACGCCGCCACTCAGAATGGAAACAGGGGCGTCAGGGGTTGCCATAAAGGGAGTCAATGGAACCAACCTTTTGCTTGGGACATTTATTAACACACATCTTGCGATCTAAAACGACAGTTCGCCGTGCGATGACCAACAGCACAACGATCTTGACATTCTTTGGCGCTAGAGAACCTCCTAGGCGATCCATCCTTTCTCTACGGTCCTCAGGATGCCGGATCCCACGAAAATGATCCCACTCCTTTGTTGTGCAGTACGACAGACGAAATTTGAACGTGATCTGAAGCAGCAAACGGTCCTTATGATTTGTCAGTGACCCTGTTTCACGCCCTCCTGTGTCATGATCATGGAGGGGTGAATAAAACGAAAGGTCCCTGTAAGGCCCCAAGTTCGCAAAACCCTCAGTGGCATCGCCCACATTTAGCAAGATTTTAAAAATGTGCCTTTACAGAGGGAAACTGATAAAGACTCCTGAGCGGCTGCAGGCACACCACGGGCCTCAGGGAAGTGACAGGCGGTTGCCTACCTGAAGGCGCTGCATCTAGATCACAGCTCTTCTCTTTTAAGATACGTTTTTAAAACTCTCAATAAATGTGGGCGTGTGCCACCGAGGGTTTTGATGGACTGGAGGGCCTTTGGCGTCTTATACTTGCATGTGTCACTGCCGCACCCATCCGTGGTAACGTCATAGCAGAGCGTGAAAAAAATAAAATAAAATAAAAAGCATTGAAAAAGTATAAGGAACTTTTGCTGCTTCAGATCACCTTCAAATTGTCGAATGGTCCTTAGTGGTCCCTAGTCGGTCCAACCTGCGTAAGAGACCAAAAATTATGGTCGTGCTGCACTCCAAAGTGGAGACGTCGCCTTCAGTAGGGATGTAGCCCACCCTTGTCGAAAGAGAAGGGTTGGAGCGTCCTGTGGTTCACAGCACTGCGATCCATCGTTTTCGACCTTTCAACGTGTGGGAATCAACGTCCTAACGGAACCCTCTGACGCGTTTTAGTTTCAGATTCTGAGCGGCGGTGTGTCTGAAATGGATTCCTCTGTCCCCCATAAGGAAACAGTGTGATTTCAACACTGAGCGTTGTGATTCTGACCTCCATCGCAGAGACGTCAAAAAAAAAATTTAAAAAAGGAATGTAATATGAGTAAGAGGGGTTGTGATGAGCTTCCCGTCGTTGTTACTTCTACGGTGGCGTTGGGTGGAATTGTGGTGAAATTTTGTGCCAACCTGACATCATTAACTGACTTTACATGCCACGTGACCTTCTGAGCTCTTTTTTTCGCATGTGATGACACCTTGATGTTTGAACATTCGGCGGGCCGAGGAAGACATCGCAGGATGCCACACTTTTGTACCTTTACAGGGGACGGTAGTAGGCAGCTTTGAGCCAAATATCGAACTTATGCGTCGGAATGGGACACAGTTATGCGGTTCTGCAGAAGTGATCCTTTAATTCTGTTGCGCAATGTAGATTGCTTATTCAAGAGACGGGTTATAATTATTTTCATGTAGATTAACTTCATATGCAAAGAAACACCACCTGTTCCTTAGTGTCTTCTCCGCTTTACAACAATATATAAAATTATACGTGTTTGAATGCTTCTCGAAAGAGGGTGCGGTGCTGTAACAAATGAAATTCTTGTGTGGTCGAGAATTGGTTCGATGCATCTCTTATAACTAGCCTTCTCTTCCATCGAAGAAATGGATATGTCTTACTACACTTGATTGCAGTTCTTATAATCGCAACCGCAAAGATGAACTACCACAATGGTTACACGACGAGACAACTACCTTGATGCAGCACTCTTGCAGCTGTTGTTACAGTTCCACTGCTGCCCATTTAAACTGCTAACCGCTTCATTTTAGAGTAGCGCTTACTACAAACGTTCTCAGTCATTGGCTGCCTACATGCCAATCTCTGTCTTTTCCTCTACAGTATTTAGTCTCAACAGTTCCTTTTGAAGACTATACCCCGATGCCTTAGCACATGTCATATGATCCTATCTCTTGTTCTTGTGACTGTTTGCTACACACTTCTTTCCTCGGCCATCCTGCGGAGAACCTCATCTCCTATTTTAAAAGTCAACTTTGTTTTCAGCATCTCACATTTCAAATGCTTCTCTTCTTTTCTGGTTTCTCAATAATCAAAGATTTTAGTGCCTGTTCTGTAGATGTAAATTCTCAGAAATTTCCTCCTCAACTTAAGGCCAATGTCTGATACGAGTAGTCGTTGTGTGTATACAGTACAGCAGAAAAACTATGCAATGAAGTCTGTAAGAGTGCGCATGCTGCGAAGTTCAGTCTACAGAGGTGTCAGCTCCCGGCAGCAACAACTGATCCAGCCCTGCTAATTACTGAGTCGACCTCAGCTTGTGTGGTAGAAACAAATACATTTCACGTCGACGAGTGATAATGTGGGAGTCTCTCGACAACCCATACTTTTCATCACTGAGAATGTAAGTGACCAATTGTCCGGAAACAGTCACGTCGCGTATGCAAATCCTTACTGAAAGACCCATTTGATCGGAATATTTAACTGACGGCGAGGAATATGATAAACACCAATACTAATGATTCTCAGTAACTGAGTAGTGCAGCCTTACCCTTCCTTCACTATTGATTCTACTTCGCACGGCTTGCAGAAGTGAGAGAACGTTGAAAGCATTCTGAGCGTTAGAAAAAGCATCCGGACTTCCAGGGACAACAGAGTCGGCCGACTCCACTAGTGCCCTCTCTAAGAAGGCCTCAGAGGGAGAGGTGAGGGTCAGTAGCCCACCAGGTACAGGTCACGCTTTTCTAATGCCACGCCAGAATGCTCGACTCTGTTCTCAACGAACACAGGTAGGAGATCGCGTGGTACAAACTCATGGCAAAAACATTTTACAACCCACTGAGGAGTAAAGTTTCGCTTTTTAGCAAAAGGCACTACTCCACTGAAATGTAGGAACTTTTTGCATTACTCCGGTTCCCAGAACTCCTGAAGATAGACGTTGACTATGGGTATTGTATCACACACACAGTCCCTTTGACTGTTCAGAGATGTCACTAAACCCGCCCAAAGATGTAAACAACCATGCATGAACAGCGCCTATTAGACGGAGGGAGTCCAACAGTCGATCAGTTCCATTCATTCCACCAGGAAGGAAGCACACGGCTCGTGTTGTCTGTGGTACAACCATGCCTAGACAGTCAATACAGCGGTTCGATTGCGTCCGCATTGTTACTTTGCGCCAGGAAGGGATCGCAACAAGGGAAGTGTCCAACGAACCAAAACGATGTTGTTCGGACGTGGAGGAGATACAGTGAGACAGGAACTGTCGATGACATGTCTCGCTCAGGCTGCCCAAGGGTTACTAGTGCAGTGGATGAGCCCTACCTACGCATTAGGCTCTGAGGAAGCCTGACAGCAACGCCACCATGTTGAATAATGCTCTTCGTGCAGCGACAGGACGACGTATTACCTCAAACAGTGCGCAATAGGCTGCATGATGCGTGACTTCTCTCCCGACGTCCATGGAGAGGTCAATGTTTGCAACCACGACACTTTGCTGCGCGGTACAGATGGGCCCAACAACACGCCGAACGGACAGCTCAGGATTGGCGTCACGTTCTCGTCACCGACGAGTGTCGCATGTGCCTTTAAGCAGATAACCGTCGGAGATTTGTTTAGAGACACCCCGGTCAGGCTAAACGCCTTAGACACAATGTCCAGCGAGTGCAACAAGGTGGAGGTTCCCTGCTGTTTTGGGTTGGCATTATGTGGGGCCGACGTACGCTCCTGGTGGTCACGGATGGCGACATAACAGCTGTCCGATATGTGAATGCTATCCTCCTACCGACAGTGCAACCGTATCAGCAGCACATTGGCGAGACATTCGTCTTCATGGACGACGACATTTCGGACCCCCATCGTGCACATCTTGTGAATGACTTCCTTCAGGATAACGACATCGCTTGACTAGTGGCCAGCATGTTCTCCAGACATGAACCCTGTCAAACATGCCTGGGATTGATTGGAAAGGGCTGTTTATGGACGAGGTGACCCACCAACCACTCTTAGGGATCTACCCAGAATCGCCGTTGAGGAGTGGGACAATCTGGACCAACAGTGCCTTAATCAACGTGTAGATAGTATGCCACGACGAATGCAGGCATGCATCAACGCAAGAGGACGTGCTACTGGATATTAGAGGTATTGGTGTGGAGAGAGAGAGAGAGAGAGAGAGAGAGAGAGAGAGAGAGAGAGAGAGTGAAGCTGCTTTTTTCTGTGGAAGATGGAAGGACGTACATTACTGGTTAGCTAGCTAGAGGATGGAGACGAGTGTTTTCTAAACACCATTTTTATCTGGAGCTCAGACACTCTGAATTTAGCAACAGCAGGAAAACACAGCAATACGAGGTTGTCTTGTGGTGAACACTAGTTCAGAGATCGCTTTATCTCCAACTCGATCTCAGTCTTTGGGAGACTGAGGGGAGAATATTGTCGTTTAACAAAAATTAAAACTTAGGTATACAAAACATTAGTCTCACCACGACTACAAACACTGAACGAATTCAGAAGGTTGCTATCAGGACGGTAAGAGGTAAGAATAGTTCACATAAATGGATCCGAGCACTATGGGACTTAACATCTCAGGTCATCAGTCCACTAGAACATACAACTACTTAAACCTGACTAACCTAAGGACATCACACACATCCCTGCCCGAGGCAGGATTCTAACCTGCGACCGAAGCGGTCGCGCGGTTCCCGACGGAAGCGCCTAGAACCGCTCGGCCACCAGCGGCCGGCGTAAGAATAGTTCATACGAATGTGTAATAGGACTGCTAAGGGGACTTAAATGGGAACTCTTGGAACAAAAACGACAAAAACACGGATGAAGGGATATCCCTGTATGTGCTTTGCGTGTACAGACGAACAAATAATTATAGTCTCAGAAAACTTGTATGATTTATTCAAGAGAAGGAGCTTCACAAATTGAGCAAGTCAATAATGCGTTGGTTCACCTCTGGTCCTTATGCGATCAGTTATTCGGCCTGGAACTAATTGAGAACGTTGTTGGATGTCACCCTGAGGGATCTCGCGTCACATTCTGTGTAACTGCTGCGTTAGATCGTTAAAATCCCGAGACGGTTGGAGCGGCTGCCCATAATGTTGCTGACTCTCTCAGTTGTACAGAGATCCGGTGACCTTGCTGGCCGAGGTAGTGCGTGGCAAGCACGAAGGCAAGAAGTACAAACTACCGCGTGAGAACGGGCGTTATCTTGCTGAAATATAAGCCCAGGATGACTTGCCCTGAATGTCAACAAAACATGGAGTACAGTATCGTCGAAGTACTGCTGTGACGGAAGGTTGTCGTGGATGACAATCAAAGGCGTCCTACTGTGAAAATAAATGGCGCACCAGACCGTCCGTACAGCTCATCGGGCTGTAAAGTGGGCGACAACCAGGTTTCTGCCCTACCGCTGTTCGGGGCGTCTCCAGAGACATCTTCGCTGTTCCTCGGGGATCGATTCGAAGCGGGACTCATCACCGAAGACAATTCTACACCAGTAAATGGGATTCCACGCTGTATGTGCTGAACACCACTGCAAACGGGCTTCTTGCTGTTCAGAGGTCAATGGTAGTCGGCGCAAGGGGAGCCGTGGTCTCAACCTCCTTTCTGCGAGCTGTCAATTAAAAGTTCTCGTGCTCATGGAAGCACCAGTGGCACGTTGGATCGATGATGATGAATCCGGGACTGTGAGCGTCTCTCTGACGATTGCTCGTTCCTCACGTTCTGTCGTCTCTCTAGGTCGACCGCTTCGTTCCTTACGCTACCTCTTTCTGTTTTATCATGGTGTATACTCACATATGGTGGAGTTGTAGACATGTGGCGCTGAAAGGAATGTGCATAAGCGGAGCAAGAGCATAGTATATCAGAGCCTAAAGGACATCCAAACTATAGGAGAACTAACACACAAGAGTTTGGAGGCATAACTCTCCAATTTTCACTCCAATGGCTATCGGCGAGCCATTTACCCAGTCACCTGCAGCAGTAATGAGGGAATCGTTCTAGCGACGATATGGGCCGCAAATGGAGACTTCGACCACTTTGACAAATAGCAGATAGTTATGCCTCAACACTTGGGAACGACCGTCTCTGAAACGATGAAGTTCGGGGATTGTTCGCTTTCTAGAGTCGTGACCTTCTATGAAAACTGGTTGAAGGACAGTGAAACCACGAGTAGGCCACAAGCTGTTGGACGCTCACTCCTCATCATAGAACGTGTAAGTCGGAGACCTGCCCTGTGACTGCTGCAGACTACGTGGACAATATTGCGGATCAACTGCATCCCCTCATGTTTGATGTCTACCCTGATGGTGACGCCTGCCTGAGGCAGGATAATTGTCCTTGTGCCATCCACAGAGTCATGCTACTGGAGTATGGTAGAAACTGACGATGTCTTGATCACCAAATTTGCCTAATCTCAACCAAATGAAACGCATCTGAGACGCTACAATGCGCCAACTCTGCAGCGAAAAACCATCGACCAGTAATTTACTGAAAATGTGTCAACTGTGCGTAGACATCTTGCGCCACATACCGCCTGTGAGCTACCAAAGACCTGTTGAATGCACGACACGCAGAATCGCTGCTGTATGGCGTTCCAGAGGTGAACCAAGGCGCCATGAAGCAGGTAGTCATAGCCTTGAGGCTCATCAGTTTGTGGACAAATGTTATCAGCCTTAAAATTTTATTTTAGGAGCTGAAAGTCGAAAACAACAACGATACGGCCATGCAAACATCACAATTAGAGACGCAAGGCGACGAAATGTCTCTAATGCTGCTGCCTTCCGATTACCTACTGTTCGCTCAAAAACTCATAAAGAACCCCATGTTTTTGCAAATAAAGCTTTGGATTACTCTGCAATGCACAAGTAAGTCCTGGAAGAGGGCTGATCGAACAACCTTCAATCTACTTCTCTACCGTTCCACTCTCGAACATCGTCGGGTAAAAACGAACACTTAAATCTTTCCGTGGGAGCTCAAATTTCTCTTATTTTATTACGATAACTATTCCTCCCTATAAAGGTGGAGGCCAAAAAATATTTTCACACTCTGAAGAGAAAGTTGACGATAGAAATGTCATGACTGCCATCCCAGTTCGTGTGTCAAAATCGCGATAATACAAAACGAGCTATCCTTCTTTAAACTTTTTCAGCGTTCTTCGTCAATCCTGTCTCTGCCGATCCCACGCCGCAAATCAGATTACAGAAGAGGGCGGAGAAGTGTAGTGTAGGCGGTCTCTTTAGTAGACCTCTTGCATTTTTCAAGTGTTCTACCAATAAATCGCAATCTTTGGTTTGCTTTCCCCACAACATTATCTATGTGGTTGTTCCAGTTTAAGTTATTCGCAACTTTATTTCGTTAATTTATAGCTTCTCGATAGTCGTGATTTACAGTGTAACCGAAATTTAAGTGATTCCTTTTGTTACTCATGTGGATCCCTTCACACTTTTCATTATTTAGAGTTAACTGCCACATTTCACACCATAAAAATATCTTGTCTAAATAATTTGTCTATCGATTTCGATCGTCTGTTGGCTTTGCATGACGGTAAAGGACAGCATCATCTGCAAACAAAATAAAAAGGTTGCTCAGATCGTCACCTAAATCGTTTGTGTAGCAGGAACAACAAGGGGTTTATAACACTTCTTTGGGGAACGTCAGATATTACTTCGGCTTCATTCGATGGTTTTCCGTCAATTAATAAGAACTGTTACCTTTTTGACATGAAATCACGATAGTCCATAGGCACGCAACTTGATTAGAAGTCTCTTGTGAGGAACGGTATCAAAACCTTCTGGCAATCAAAAAATATGAAGTCAATTTACAACATCACTAATCGATACCACTCATTACTTCGTGGGATGTAGATGCAAAATGCCTCTGAGCACTATGGGACTTAACATCGGAGGTCATCAGTCCCCTTAAACTTAGAACTACTTAAACTTAACTAACCTAAGGACATCACACACATCCATGCCCAAGGCATGATTCGAACCTGCGACCGAAGCGGTCGCGCGGTTCCAGATTGAAGCGCCTAGAACAGCTTGGCCACTCCGGCCGGCGGATGTAGATGCAGATGCAGACGTAGTTACAAGTGGCACTGACATAGATGAGGAGGTGAAAGTGAGCCACATGTTAGCCATGTAGATTTATTTGCGAGTACCTGTAAGACGAAGAAGGGGGGGGGGGGGGGAATGGAGACATAAAATGGAGATAAAGAGCGAGAGTGACAGAGAGCACCACCTCATAGCTGGGTAAAACATTCCTGATACTTAATTGTATTACTTCCATAAGCTGTACCCACACAAATGTTTCAGTAGCTAACTAGGTATTCCATAAATCCGGGTATCAATCCTTGACTAGACTTTTAGCGTCTTTCACCTCTGCATATGATATGTATTTGCTTACTTTTATGAGCCTCTCCAGTCTTCAGCAGTTTTTCTATATTCCCATTCGGCACCACTTACGACAACTGCAGTCTCCCTCTTTCAGACCTCTCTTCCTCATCATTCCAGTGAACCCCACTCTCAATGTAACTTTTGGCCTTTTGCACTCCCTCCTTCCCGTCAGCGAGCGTACCAGGACTGCTTTTGGCCAACATCTATCTTCCATTGATTGGCGACTCCATAGAGTGCTGTGTGCACAACGACAACATGATAGTTACAATTAGAAGGAAGGTTAGCGTTGGCTGTAATTTTGATGATTTATTAACAACAAAATCGATTTTCGATCACATAATGATCATCTTCGGTGCTTTAGCGTACAAATTAAAGCTCATAGACACTGGTGTCTAGTCATTAGCAATAACAGAAGCTATGAAACTATCACAATAATTATACAGTTATTATGATCGTTTCATAGCAATCACAGTAATTATACAGCTATTGTGATCGTTTCATAGTTTGTGTTATTGATAATAACTAGACACCAGTGCCTACGAGCTTTAATTTGTACGCTAAAGCACTGAAGATGATCATTATATGATCGAAAATCGATTTTGCTGTTAATAAATCATCAAAATGACGGCCAAAGCTTACCTTTCTTCTAATTGTATCTATCTTCCAGTCGCGAAATAGAGCAGAGAGTGTCGCTGATATGATAAAGGATTTGGGGTGGACATAATTAAAACAAAGGCGTTTTTCGTTGTGGCGGAATCTTCTCAGAAATTTCATCACTAGCTTTCTCCCCCGAATGTGAAAATGTTTTGTTGACTCCGACCTGCATAGAGAGAAACGATCATCATAATAAATTAAGGGAAATCAGAGCTCGAATGGAAAGATGTAGCGTTCGTTTTTTCCGCTCGCTGTTCGAGATTCGAGTCATACGGAATTATTGTGAAGATGGTCCGATGGACCCTCTGCCAGGCACGTAAGTGTGATTTGCAGAGTATCCGTGTAGATGTTGACATAACACTGGAAAGACATTTCCCTAATTTTCCCTAATTTTCTCATTTCTTCTCCTCTCTGAGGTACGCTGGCTGTCCTCCTTGTTCCACTCATCTCTACTCCCTGTACTCCGCTTCTCTGCTACTCACCCACGGTGCATTCTTCTGCACGTTACGTTACTATGTTGTATGCAGAGTCCTCTTCTTTGATTCTTTTGATATTGACCTGTTCCACAGGACATCACTTACCATGTTAATTGGTCCTCTTGCCCATTGGTCCCCTCTGCTTCATCTTTGCTTCACAGCTCCCCGATGTATGGAAAGTCTATCCTAAGTCAAACTGCTTTACTGCTATAAGAATTTCTTGTGGCACTACCGCATCCCTTTCATCTCTCCCTCCACCCCCCTCCCCCTAAATATTCTGTTTTGTTCATATTTGTTGTAAGGATATTCCATTACCTTCTTTATCATAAGACTGATATGCTCTCTAATTGTGTCATATCAGTACGTGACCATCGACAAATAATAATGTGTACATAATTCCATGCTGCAAAGGAATTCCCATACCTCTGCATGACTGATTCCACGACTCCAATAAATACTGCATAAATACCGTGTTTCAAACAGGTTCGGTTACATACCGCTGACTGTCTAAATTCTTTCGTTGTTTCGAAAAGCTCACTCTATTATCTCTCTACTTTAACTATTACTTACGATTGCTGGTATATTCCCAGAATTAAAGACATTTTCTAAACCTACAAATATTAGGTGTGGGCCCCAACCTGTAGAATACACTTTCTCATCTTTTTGTGTAAGGCTAAACATATGGCACTGTAAGGTGTGAAGCAAATCCAACACCTTCCATGAGAACCCTGACATAAGCAAATCCAGTAGTATGTCATATAGCTCCGAATAAATCGTGACATTAAATTAAGCAAAGTAATACGAGTAACGAGTGAGCAAATGGAATACCACAGACTTAACACAAGAATGCCTAAATGCACGTCATACCTTCCCACCATGAGGCCGACGCAGTTCCAAGGGGAGAAACGAGAACAGAAGCCGAGAGCAGAACCGTGTTAAGCTAGAAGGCCCTACGATAAGGGACGGACTGGACACCCACGTCGCCAGCTAACCACTAGGGCCACACAACCCGCACGTTTTAGCATGAGACTGTTTCGCGTCTCTGTTACGTCAAGGACCACCCCCCAGCCCATGTTAAAAGCTAGAGCCCTCTAGAAAAACAGTATAGATCTTACGATAACACTAAAAGGACCACAACAGCTGCAGGTTTTAGCGTGAGACTTTTTCGCGTCTCTGCTACGTTGTAAACTTTAAAAACATTGCCCCACCACGAAAAGTATAACGTTTGTCATTGGATGGACAGAATTTTTGTAGGCGGAGCTTAAGGTTAACATTGAGACCCTGATTGGTCAGATGAAAACATAGTCAGACAGTTTTTTTTTAAACCAACTTCGGTAAATTGTAGTAAGGAGAAGTTAGGAGGAGTTACTTCCGAGATGGCGAGGTGAGCGGAGCTGTGCTGCCCGTCGCCCTGACGCTGCCTAAACACCGACAAGGTAATGAACGCACGCGATGCCGCATTTTTGAGCGCGTAAGGCTTCACTCAGAACTGCAGAAGTCTCATCTGTTACACCTCCTCTTTGCGTAATAATAATGTCGATCGTCAATTAAAGCTCATGGTGTTCACATTTGCCACTTGAAGTAAAAATCTGAAACGCGACGATTTTTCTGTTATATAGTTATTGAGAAGCCACATCAGCCACTGTAATTTACGACAAGTTAGATAAGTAATTAAAGATAATTGAGGGTCACTGTAGACCATTTTGATAGTTTTCTCTTTTGTGAAACCTAGTTTATAGATGTGATATGGCATAGGTCATCCTTCGATCCATTGTAGAACTTGGAAACCCATTCAGGGAATATTCGTTCACATTTTTGTTGAACGCAGTTGGTTTTTACCATCCTGTATTAAAACATTTCCTTTTATCAATAGTGCAATTTATAAACGATGTTTTGTGAGTAGAATAAAATTTCCAATGGTAAACTTAACTGCTTTTTCGACGTTATTTTACTAGCTAACTAAAAATAGGAAAGCCTTGAACCCCTTCCACTAAATTTAGTTAATATTAAGGTTCTTTTACAGGGAGTGCAGTGGAGCTGACGCTGAAATCATTAAGTATTTGGTTATATCATCGCTAGTCTCACTGAACCCTTCTGAATTCTACATGTCATGTGTGGTCTGGCGTCTCCTTACCAGCCAACAGGTCCCAGGTTCAAACTAGTTAATTCTCTAAAAAACACGCTCAGAGCGTCGTTGCGCGAAAGTGGTAGGGAGACACGATATAGAACAAAAAGACACCACCATGAATGTTTAGAGTACATACAAGATTGTCCAACAGTAAAACCTACCTGCTCCTCCCGCATCTTCCCCTCAGTGTAATTCTCCAGCATGTTTTCAGTATAGCACTAAATAGCCTGATAGATGGTATCCCCCAATAATTGCTAGGGTGCTTCCTTCTTTTCTTGTAGATTGCAGATACGTAGAACACACACCACTCTCCTATTATTTCCTTTCCTCCTAAAATCTGACTGAACAATGTTCCATAATTTTAAGGCGCCTACATCCACACAATTCTATCACATCTCTTCCTTGTCTACTTGCCTTTCCATTTCTCACCTTTGTTCAGTATATCTTTTATTTCTTCGTCTAGTATAAGTTCTGCATTATCAAACGTACTCCTTTTGTTGTGCATCTCTATCACTCGATCTCTTTGTTCTTCAAAGAGCTTTTTCTACTGTCCGACTGATATAAATTGTACAATGGCTGCGGGATTCCAATCATTTTCATCTTCCTTATCATCCTCCATGCCTCCGCCGATCTTCTGTATCCAAATCAATGTTCTGTTTCCCACACACTCTTTCCCATGTCTCTTACTGACACTTTTGTTAATTTCCTAGTCTTCCTTTTATATATCTTCTATCTATTCCTATTCTCTTTATTCCCAGAGCTTACTCACGTGTGATACATAAAGAGTGATTTAGCTGCCCCTACCGATGTCGCTTTATGCAACCAGTTGTGTTATATTTGGCCGTCAAAACCAAGTGCGAGATTTTTTATATTCTCTTGCTCGCTACACTCAAACTATTAGGCCTGGAGAAAGAAAGAACGGAACCTTTTTGTAGGAAATTTAATGTAGTTACATTTTGTATCGGGATACGTTCTTGCTGGGGGCTACGGTTTTCTAGTTCAAGAGAAACGTACAAAAGTGCCAAACGCACCTCCACCCATAGTCTCATCCGTCACCAGTCAGAATTTCCGGTATGTTGGAGGTGTCACTCCCTCCTATCACTGTACAAAAATTTCCGACTGCATGTAATGTTTCCGACTTCCAACCATTTTTGGTCTCTGCTTAATGGGCTATTACACCACCAATGTAGTCAGTTTTTTCGTAAAAGTTATTAATTTAAACGTGAATAAGTAAAAACGACTTTTGTAAGCGTCACTCTAACACTAATGATGTTGACAATTCGATCCAGACTTAATCCTCACAACCACAGTTGTTTCTTTAGTCAGGAGGCCTGACGAATTCAACGATGTAATGGTTTATTTTATGTTGTTGAAATTCGCAAAATTGTTAGTTAATACTTACGAAAACATTAATTTTATCCCATTGTACCAGCTGGAATAAATCGGTGGCGTAATAAGGCCGTTCAGTGACGATAAAAAATATCGAATATGCGACATAATGCGTGCGTGCAGTCGCAAATTTTTGTACAGTGATAGGAGAAATACTGTGAGGAACATACTAGAACTCCTGACCAGTGAGGGCTGAGTGTGCGAGTGGGAGTGCCTCTGAAGACCACTTCTGTACGTTTTTCTTGAATAACTCAAAAACTATGGCCTCGAACAAGATCATGTCTCTGTACAAAATTTAATTACATTAAATTTCCTGAAATAATCTCCTTCTAACTTAATCATAGCTAACACTTGGTTTAAGAATCACGAAAGAAGGTTGTATACGTGGAAGAACCCTGGAGATACTAAAAGGTATCAGATAGATTATATAATGGTAAGACAGAGATTTAGGAACCAGGTTTTAAGTTGTAAGACATTTCCAGGGGCAGATGTGGACTCTGACCACAATCTATTGGTTATGACCTGTAGATTAAAACTGAAGAAACTGCAAAAATGTGGGAAATTAAGGAGATGGGACCTGGATAAACTGAAAGAACCAGAGGTTGTACAGAGTTTCAGAGAGAGCATAAGGGAACAATTGACAGGAATAGGGGAAAGAAATACAGTAGAAGAAGAATGGGTAGCTCTGAGGGATGTAGTAGTGAAGGCAGCAGAGGATAAAGTAGGTACAAAGACGAAGGGCTGCTAGAAATCCTTGGGTAACAGAAGAAATATTGAATTTAATTGATGAAAGGAGAAAATATAAAAATGCAGTAAATGAAGCAGGCAAAAAGGAATACAAACGTCTCAAAAATGAGATCGACAGGAAGTGCAAAATGGCTAAACAGGGATGGGTAGAGGACAAATGTAAGGATGTAGAAGCTTATCTCACTAGGGGTAAGATAGATATTGCCTACAGGAAAATTAAAGAGACCTTTGGAGAGAAGAGAACCACGTGTATGAATATCAAGAGCTCAGATGGCAGCCCAGTTCTAAGCAAAGAAGGGAAGGCAGAAAGGTGGAAGGAGTATATAGAAGGTTTATACAAGAGCGATGTACTTGAGGACAATATTATGGAAATAGAAGAGGATGTAGATGAAGACGAAATGGGAGATACGATACTGCGTGAAGAGTTTAACAGAGCACTGAAAGACCTGAGTCGAAAGAAGGCCCCCGGAGTAGACAACATTCCATTAGAACTACTGACGGCCTTGGGAGAGCCAGTAATGACAAAACTCTACCAGCTGGTGAGCAAGATGTATGAGACAGGCGAAATACCCTCAGACTTCAAGAAGAATATAATAATTCCAATCCCAAAGAAAGCAGGTGCTGACAGATGTGAAAATTACCGAACTATCAGTTTAATAAGCCACGGCTGCAAAATACTAACGCGAATTCTTTACAGACGAATGGAAAAACTGATAGATGCAGACCTCGGGGAAGATCAGTTTGGATTCCGTAGAAATGTTGGAACACGTGAGGCAATACTGACCTTACGACTTATCTTAGAAGAAAGATTAAGAAAAGGCAAACCTACGTTTCTAGCATTTGTAGACTTAGAGAAAGCTTTTGACAATGTTGACTGGAATACTCTTTTTCAAATTCTAAAGGTGGCAGGGGTAAAATACAGGGAGCGAAAGGCTATTTATAATTTGTACAGAAACCAGATGGCAGTAATAAGAGTCGAGGGGCATGAAAGGGAAGCAGTGGTTGGGAAAGGAGTGAGACAGGGTTGTAGCCTCTCCCCGATGTTATTCAATCTGTATATTGAGCAAGCAGTAAAGGAAACAAAAGAAAAATTTGGAGTAGGTATTAAAATTCATGGAGACGAAGTAAAAACTTTGAGGTTCGCCGATGACATTGTAATTCTGTCAGAGACGGCAAAGGACTTGGAACAGCAGTTGAACGGAATGGACAGTGTCTTGAAAGAAGGATATAAGATGAACATTAACAAAAGCAAAACGAGGATAATGGAATGTAGTCAAATTAAATCGGGTGATGCTGAGGGAATTAGATTAGGAAATGAGGCACTTAAAGTAGTAAAGGAGTTTTGCTATTTAGGAAGTAAAATAACTGATGATGGTCGAAGTAGAGAGGATATAAAATGTAGACTGGCAATGGCAAGGAAAGCGTTTCTGAAGAAGAGAAATTTGTTAACATCGAATATAGATTTATGTATCAGGAAATCGTTTCTGAAAGTATTTGTTTGGAGTGTAGCCATGTATGGAAGTGAAACATTGACGATAACTAGTTTGGACAAGAAGAGAATAGAAGCTTTCGAAATGTGGTGCTACAGAAGAATACTGAAGATAAGGTGGATAGATCACGTAACTAATGAGGAGGTATTGAATAGGATTGGGGAGAAGAGAAGTTTGTGGCACAACTTGACTAGAAGAAGGGATCGGTTGGTAGGACATGTTTTGAGGCATCAAGGGATCACAAATTTAGCATTGGAGGGCAGCGTGGAGGGTAAAAATCGTAGAGGGAGACCGAGAGATGAGTACACCAAGCAGATTCAGAAGGATGTAGGTTGCAGTAGGTACTGGGAGATGAAGCAGCTTGCACAGGATAGAGTAGCATGGAGAGCTGCATCAAACCAGTCTCAGGACTGAAGACAACAACAACAATCTCCTTCTTCATTTTTTGTGTAGGAATAATAGTTTGCTCAAAGAGAGAGAGAGTATTAAAAACACTTGCATGGTTTTTGGAGCCAGTTACAACTTTGTGGGCTGCATAAAATGACATCAGTAGGAGGAGCTCTATCACATCGTATAAGGGGCAGTAAAATGAAAATGGGACATATGGAAAAGTAAGTAAACCGTTTATTATTTCAAAAATAATCGCCATAACTTTAATAGATTTATCCCACTGTGAGAAGACGGTCAGTGCCATAAAGTAAAAATGTTTTTGGTTGCCTGTGGAAACATAATTGTAGCCAGGTGAGCACCTGTTCGTCCGAAGCTAATCGACAGCCACGAATGTCTTCCTTCAGGGCTCCAAAAATATGTCAATCGTGTGGATAGAGAGATGGGGACCGTGTGGAGGGTGTGTAAGATCTCCCCAGAGAAACTTCTGTAGCATAGTAGAATAAGCCCATGTATCGAAAAGCTTGTTTCGACTAAGCTGCAGAAGTTTCGCTGACGAGCCCTGAAGCTTACTCCATACCGGAACACACTGCTGTGCGTCTTTGTCGAGCTGCTGAATCGAGTCTGACTAATTACTGCTTGGACTCAGCCCCGCAACATGTTTCCATGTCTCCGGAATGTACTGCAGGTCCCATCGAAATGGGATTCTCTGAAACAATGTTGCGCAACATTGCACAACATTGCACAACATTGGAAGGGTAGGGAAAGCTTGGTTCAGTCTCAAACGAAGTGGTCGATGTTATTGTCGTCGTCTGGTGTGGTTGTATTTTAACTCTTCCAATGTGTGGACAACTGAAACTACTTTGAAACTAACTGGAGTTTCAAATGAACAGCTGCTCTTTGGATGCCAAACATGACAAATCCACAAACTGCAACAAACGAGGGCAGTTGTTACAATGTTTGTGGGCAAAGTTGGCACTGAAACAGTGGAAATGAGAAAAAAAATCACACTTTCAAAATTCTGTGTCGGTAGGAACACCAGAAATTAGAGTAAAGCAGGAAGAGTGGGAATTCCCCTAAAAAAAGCGTTCGTTGTTTTGATATGAATCTCTCATGTTTCTCCCTCTGGCGAATCAACCAAAAGGTAGTCGTACACTGATGTAGAAGAATAGACTAGGTACTGGCAGAAGTAAAGCTGTGACGACGGGGTGTGAGTCGTGCTTGGGTAGCTCAGTTGGTAGAGCACTTGCCCGTAAAAGGCAAAGGTCTCGAGTTCGAGTCTCGGTCGGGCACACAGTATTAATCTGCCTGGAAGTTTCATATCAGCGCACACTCCGCTGCAGAGTGAAAATCTCATTCTGGAATCATCCCCCAGGCTGCGGCAAAGCCATGTCTCCGCACTATCCCTTCTTTCAGGAGTGCTAGTTCTGAAATATTCGCACGAGAGCTTCTGCAAGGTTTGGAAGGTAGGAGATTAGGTACTGGCAGAAGTAAAGCTTTGAGGACGGGGCGTGAGTCCTGCTTGGGTAGCTCAGTTGGTAGAGCACTTGCCCGAGAAAGGCAAAGGCCCCGAGTTCGAGTCTCAGTCCGGCACACAGTTTTAATCTGTCAGGAAGTTTGAAGATAATACAAAATTAGTAGCTGTTATGAACTTCAAATCGCATTTATCTCTTTAGGAATACAGAGCATTATTTAGGAAAAGGTAGCTTATATGTATTTTTCCAAATAATTTCACCCTTTCAAGGCACTGGAACTTCAAATTATATAAAATAATCTCTAATCTCATTTCTGATTTCCTGCATTTCGTTTGGAGGAGTCTTGTGTGTAGTTTGTATCTCTAGATGTAGTGATTCTTGTAACTCTTATCTCCACGTTCTATACATAAATTCCCTATAAATAACCCATATCTAAATTACCAGGAGCAGTGTAATTTCTTTTTGGAGGGCATCGTGAAAAATTATGCGAATAGGTACCTCCAAGAACACAGTGTTTCTACTTTAATGAAACGTGGTGCTATAGACTTCAGTAAAACCCTACATTTCGCGGCACGTATTCCAAACGCATCTTCAATAATGTAGCGTGCACGATTTAACAGTGGAAACGCACCACCTGCTGATAACACGAACGGGACGGGCTTTAATCTCCTTGGCAAACCTAATATTATATTATTTATTGTTTCATAGATCGTTTCGTATTTAAAGACATCGACATCAGAAATTCTTCCTTGACAACCCACATCCATGTGTATGAAATTGTAGATGGAATCAGCTACAGCTAGCATCACAATGCTGAAAAACTCTTATAATTAAAATACATGCTTCCACTGTGCTCTTGAACCACGTTTTGTATGTGTTTTCCTTTAATATTGACAGACAGGAAAATTCCATTTTCTTGAGAAACCATGGATCACTGGGAATCGTATAGAGCTCACACTGGGTATTTAAAACATAAAAAGAATATCATTACTGGAACTTTATAAGTTTTTACTTTTATAGACCGACCTATACAATTTATTGACATGATTTTATAAAGCACACACACACACACACACACACACACACGACATTTTTCTTGGCGAATACATTTTTTGCACGTTTAGGTGGTTTAATAATAATTATATCAAACGACCTCCTTCACTACTTTCAAATATTTGCTGCGTTTGTGGACAAATGCTATCAGCCTTGAAATTTTATTTTAGGAGCAGAAAGTCGAAAACACCAAGGATACGGCCATGCAAACATCACAATTAGGGACGGAAGGCGACGAAACGTCTCTAATGCTGCTGCCTTTGCTATTACTTACTGTTCCCTCAAAAAATCATGAAGAACCCCACGTATTTACAAATAAAACTTTGGAACGCATGAAAACTATGTCCCAAGAACTGACAAATACAGATAATTTTTTTTTTTTGGGGGGGGGGGGCTTCGTTGAAGACTCATTGAGGAGGAGCAATAGATCGAAAATGGAATAACGGTAGAAAAATATATTACCAGTATCTATTCTATTTGCTACCAGGGGCTTATCAAGCAAAACACACGAGATATTTCATCCGACCGAATGAAAAAACACTTCTCTACACACCTTGGATATAGCCAGCCTCAGTCAAACAGGTAATCAGTCTCCAAGTTGCAGTAAAGACTTCAGTTCTGCATCTCTCAACTCTGAACACGGTTCTTGGCTTGAATATAACATACAAGCATATGTATCCATATACAGAGGGACATAAAATTTGTGTATTGTACATCTACATGTTACGATTGTTAATGGAGTTAGTTTGCAAAACGTTTCATTATAAAGTTTATACAATACTTAATTATGTTTCATACTGTGCTATTGTTTTATTTCATCTTTTTTTTACGATGGTATTGACCAACTAGGATCACGTTAACAACTTAAGTTCCTCTTCTTCGTTTGTTGTTGTTTCCTATTTTTCCAGTATTCCCTCATTTCTCCCCAAGAGGTCTCTTCCTTTCTTCTGACATGTTGTTCCCGATTTTTTATTTCTTCTGCTTTGAAAGCTTTCCAGATTTAGTATTTTGTTTTTAAAACGCCTTTTTCTGCTATTTCTGATTCTTTGATGTTGTTTCTTTCAAGATCTTTTCTTACTTCTGTAATCCGTGCTATTGTCGATTTCTGCTTCCAGAAATATAGGAGTATTTGTTTTGTTCGTCTATTTCCATCCATTCGGTAGAGATGTCCAAAAACGGTTAATCTTCGTTTGGCCATTACTTCAAATATTTTCTCTATATTTTTGTAGGTCTCCTCATTACTTCTTATTTTCCAAACATCTGCTGTTTTCATTGTACCCATTATTTTTCTAATAATCCTACTTTCCAGTACCTCTAGTTTGTCCATCTTATAGTTCACCGTTAGGCATTCAGATCCATATAAACATTCTGGTCTTACCACTGTGGTGAAGTGCTTTAGTTTTGTTTTTCTATATATACATTTCTTGTTGTAAATATTTTGGTCAAACCATATGCTCTTTCCATTTTGTTAATTCTTAAATTTATTGCAGATTTTGCTAGTCCATTCTGTTGTATAGTTTCTCCAAGATATTTAAATTTATGTACTAGCTCTATTTTACCTATTTGTGTTTCTGTGTATTTTGGTGCATTTTTTATATTTGTTAAGAATTTTATTTTTTCAGCTGAAATTTTGAGACCAGTTCTGATTGCTAATTTTTCCAGAATGTTTATTTGAGTAACTGCTTCTGTCAGGTTTTCTGAAAGTATTGCGAAATCAACGGCAAAAGCCAAGCAGTGTACCTTAATTTCATTTGTTTTCCTTTCCAGAGTTATTGGTTCAATTTTGTGATTTTTTAGCTGCACATTCCAGATCCTTACAATTTTTTCTAGGAGACAGTTAAACAGTAAAGGTGATAAACCGTCACCTTGTCTAACACCAGTTTTTATTTCAAAAGGCTGAGATACTTCTCCCATAAATTTGACTTTAGATACTGTACCTGTTACTGTTTCACGAATTATGTTCGCTGGTTTTGATTTAACACCAAATTCTCCAATGACCTTATCTATCATTGTGTGTTTATTATATACTATTTTTCGCTACAATTTTGTACCTACAATGTATAAATAAGAAAAAAAATAAAGCAATATCAAATCTGTGTGAGAAAACGTGAGAATTTTTCCAGATACCTTGTTGTATGCTTTGAAAAAAACGGAGGGCTTCACACACTCCTGGGATAAATAAAGATATACGTAGTTTAGAAATCTTGATAATATACACTACTGGCCATTAAAATTGCTACATCAAAAAGAAATGCAGATGATAAACGGGTATTCATTGGACAAATATATTATAACTATAACTGACATGTGATGCAGCGTCAAGGGTAACCGCTGCCATGGTTTCCGAGCTGATATTTCATGTTGCTGCAAACGTTGTCGAACTGTTCGTGCAGATGGTTGTTGTCTTGCAAACGTCCCCATCTGTTGACTCAGGGATCGAGAGGAGGCTGCACGATCCGTTACAGCCATGCGGATAAGCCGCCTGTCGTCTCGACTGCTAGTGATACGAGGCCGTTGGGATCCAGCACGGCGTTCCGTATTACCCTCCTGAACCCACCGATTCCATATTCTGCTAACAGTCATTGGATCTCGACCAACGCGAGCAGCAATGTCGCGATACGATAAACCTTGTGTGAATGCTCTGAAAAACTAATCATTTGCATATCACACCATCTTGTTCCTGTCGGTGAAATTTCGCGTCTGTAACACGTCATCTTCGTGGTGTAGCAATTTTAATGGCCAGTAGTATACATGATACTTGTAAAGGAGTCTTCACTTGTAAGGTATTGAAGGGTGGTCGCGAGCCTCACGAATAGCGAAACTGAAATATTAAAAGTCGTTCTTTTTTGCATATTCTGCATCCTACCATTTCTAGAAGGAGCTCAGAACCACTGGATGTCATCCATGAAAAAAATGAGAAACCAGCTGTCATCTTCCAGTTTCACTGTACGCAGGAGGTCATGGCATGGTTCATTGACACCACGGAACAGCTTCTGAAACCACCAACGTTTCTGGTTTTGTTTATTTCAGTTTTTAATCAGAAGTAAAAGCGAAACAGAGAGGCCCGTGTGGCGGGTTCCAGAGACACTTGCAGTCAGAGAAGAACTGCTCCTTGTAGTGTGGACAGGCCTCTGTGTTGCGAAGCTGCCCCTGAACAAGTGCGAGGTACTGAATCGGGGCAGCCCCGCAAAAAATATCCGCAATGTTATTCCGGTGTGGACTTAAGCTTTACACATCCTTCATACAGTCCCGATCTCTTCCCATGCGATTTCAGTATTTCTGGAGCCATGAAAAAGGACATTCGTGGCTGGCGATTAGCATCGGACGAGTCGATGCACGCCTTGGTACAATCATGGTTTCGTAAACAACAGCGAACATTTTTCAAGGAACGTATTTACCGTCTTGTCTCACAGTGGATAAATGTGTTGATACTTATGACGATTACTTTTGAAATAATAAGCATTTCACTAACTTTTTTGAAACTATCTCGTTTTCATTTGTACTGCCTCTTACAGCTTCATCTTTTCCTCATCCACCTCCAACAACACCGTGGTTATCCATTCAGGTCTTGCTCTTCTCTCCTTTCCCCTTCTAAGCCCTCCTCCACTGTTTCCTTAATCGACTGTTTCAAGAAACCGCATGGCTGTGGGGGGGGGGGGGGGAGGTCCAGTTCTCCTCCATTGCATCCAGTCTTACATTTAATATTTGCTGATACAAACTTTTCACACTTCCTCCTTGTAGTAAATATATCCTATATTTTGGACAATCCATTTCTGTACTTCCAAAATCCTCCTCCTCTTTTAACTGGAAAGCAATTTCTAAGACGACACTCTGTCTATCTTCTTACCCTCACGACTCGTGCCTTAACCACCCGCTTTCTTCACACTATTACGCGTCTGTAATTGATTTTAGGTTCTTTGCGGGATTAGTACAAGTGTATTGATGAATTTCTTTGTGCTGTAATTGGGCATTCAGAACAATACACTTCTAAACCTCAAAGAAGTTAATCAACCCCTCCTACCATCCTCATTATTTACATCCTTTAATCTTTTTCTTTCGATTCGCGCATTTAAGTCAGTTCACCATACTACGACTCATATCTATCGGGAAATTCGTCGACCACTTCTTGTGGGTCATTCTAAAGGATCTCTCTTCTTCTGCTCAGGGCATCTTCCTTATGGCCATAAATCCCATTTTAACACACACAGTCGTGGTCGCGTTTAAGTTGGTTATTTTTATTTTCAGATGATTGGTTCAGATTTTCTAAGAGATCATCTTCAGATTTTACATTCTTCGATGACCGTAGGAACTGCTGGCGTGGAGCAGGTCCCTTTGTGCAAGCGTGTAGAAAAGTGCACAGATGGACCCGCTGCAGCCAACGGTTCCCATGCTCGTCGAGGAATCTAAGATCTGAAGATGATCGTTTAGAAGACAGAAACCAGTCATCCGAAAATAAATATAATCAACTTAAACGCGATCACGATGGTATGTATTAAAATAAGTTACTATAGAGATCCCTGTTTTTCCTTTCACAGTGTTCCAAAAAATCCCGATTATATCTATGAATTTTTATTGTTAGATTGAGTATTCTTTCATTCACTTCCTTCCAATAAATTATTGTTTGTTTCAATTTCCTTCTTATAAGAACTGCTACCTCTGGTTTTGCTCTTTAAGTTTTTCTCACTGCAGTCCAAAGTAGTCTCCATCCACGTCTTGTCACGTCCTTTCTTTTTGGTTTCTGTCATTCCTAGGATATACACTTTCACTACTTCTATTTCTTTAAATGAATGGGTGATTGTTGAAAGGTACCCAAGTAATATTTTTCGCTTTTTGAGATGATTGCATTTTCGCTACCTAGCGGGGTTTATATATGTTTGAGTATCATAACGTGGCGCAATCAAGCTTTCCTTTTACGCGTTACAGCCAGCGTCTTTTCTGAAGTGAGTGTCAAAAGGTACTCAAGTCAGTGACTCTTGATCCTATTAACACTCAGCCGTTGCTAACACTGCAAATTGTTTTCTGCAGCAGGTTCTTTCTGCTTCTTTTGTTTGTTGTGCTGTCTGTGTTGTGCAGATTGGCAAAAAGTGGAGGTTGTGTTATTCAGTGTTTGTAAATTAAGCTAATTATTGCAAAATGAGTGAATGTACCGATTTAAATGACGTTCCATTAAAAACACGAAAGAGGACGGCATATCAAGAACCTTACAAAAGGAATGTTATTAAGTAGCTGAAATTAAAGGCCAAAGTATACATTGGACATTAAGGAAACCAACACTGTTCTACATCAAAAAATGGTTCAAATGGCTCTGCCCCCTATGGGACTTAACTTCTGACGTCATCATTTCCCTATAACTTAGAACTACTTAAACCTAACTAACCGAAGGACATCACACACATCCATGCCCGAGGCAGGACTGGAACGTGCGACCGTAGCGGTCGCGCGGTTCCAGACTGTAGCGCCCAGAACCGCTCGGCAACTCCTGCCGGAGTTCTACATCAGTTAGTTCACCTTGCAGGTAAGGAGATAATTACTGTAAAACGTGTTGTTTTAGTTTTCCGAAACTTACTGATGTAGATATAGACAGGTGATTTATCCCAATGTATAGGTCAGCATGTAGATAGTAGATTTGCCCATAATCTTAACTATAGGTATGTTTCTGTTTGTTTATAAAAAGAAAACATAACCTAATGTGAACAAAATAATCATTGCTTACTTCAGTGTCACTAATTACATATCTTAATTATCTTTTCATTGGGTTTTAGTTGCGAGAAAAATTGCTTTACATTGTTTAACGACGTAGATAAAGCCTTGGTGTACAACTCTTTACATGCTGATTTACAATCGAAAGATGACCAAGATTTGCATTTATAAAGAATGATAGAGGTGATGTTAAGCAACACCATCCTAGGAATGATGATGCTTCTTGGAGGAGGAACTCTTTTAAATATATTTAAATAAATTCCAATATGAAGCCTGGTTCGAAATCAAAGTTAAACTGTAGGTGTACCAAAACCTATCCGGGCAAACCTCTTCATTGGTTAAAGGAAGGCAAGCGCAGTAAAATAGGGCTTGGTAGAGCAATGACGTTTCCAAATCAACATTGGGTTAAGGACAGGTTTGCATGCTTTATAACAGGAACAGGCACTGCTTTCAAAACTATTCGAGATAATCTTGTAAGACAATTAGCAGTTACCCCATCCACCGTTCCGCTCCTGGTGTCTAGTATATATAGGACATCGAGAGGAACAGCACAGCGTTCGTCAGGAACCACCTGAAGATGGCTGCGTGTACTTCTGCCGAAATATTGAGGAGAAATTACGACGCTACCCGGTCGGATACCCGAGAACTGTTCAAATTGGAAATACGCCGGGAAAACGTCAGATCGCATATCAAGTTACGAGATAATCGCGGCATGAGCCGTTGTCTCCCTTTGTCGTCTAGGCAGAGTGGAAGCCGTATGACGCGTCGCCAGGGCTACCTCGTGAGTCACTGGCGGCGGCAGAAGTCGACGTGAGTCACGGCGCAGTCCGCTGACGTCACGGTAAGGTCGTTTCTCTGCGGGAGCCGCCAGCCGCCTGCTGTTCTTCGGCTGGGGCACCTCACGTCCCTTACAGTAGCTCTTCCGTCAACTCTTTTTAGCTCTGAGTTCCACTTTCCTGTGAGTTTAGTCAGCTTTTGGTCACCAGGTGGACAGGACAGGTTACAGCAAGTATCTTTAACATAAAAAAAACTCGTCCTCCCCGCGTACCTTAATGGTCAGAGTAACGGTTTGTCAATCCTCTGGGCACTGGTTCGATTCCCAGCTGCGTCGGGGAATTTCTTCTACCCAGGGACGGGGTGTTCTGCTGTCATCATCATCATCCTATCATCTTCATCGACTGCAGGTCGCCGAAATGGCGTCAACTGAAAGACCGGCACCCGGCGAACGGTCAGCCCGACGGAGGGCCCTAGCCATACGATTAAATAAATAAATAAAAAAACATAGAAAACTAGAGATTTTATTACTTTAACCTTCTAAAAATAGTGCATTGTATCATCTCCGGCAATAATATATTTATTTGTGAAATATATCAAGTTACCACTACTGCTTGCTGTAAAACGGTGTGCATACGAACAGTGGGATAAATAGATCAGTTTCCAATATTTTACTAATTTCGTTCAGAAATCCTAAGTTTTGACGGTTGAAAGTGGCTGAATATTCGTTTCACATATAAAAGAAGGAATTTAATTACGTAAAAAGGAGCGACTCGTACTACAGTCAAATTAGAATGGCATAAAACTCGGACATTCCACCATGCCGAAATGTTTAAATTTTAGTTTGAAACTACCCCCATTTTATGGATCACTCTTGGTCGCAAAACAAGACGAGGCGTATTTCATATTATATAACAGAAACACAATAAAATTCAGTATAGCTAATTCTCGATAAGAATTATGGTACTTGTACGCAATGGGTTTCCAAAGAGGAATAATAACATAAACTGTTGAAATTTACTTCCTCAGCAACACAGCACTGGCCATTATTTGCACAACTGTACTACAAATAATTATAGCTACCGTTAATTTTTAAGATGTCTCAATGCAACGTAATATTACCTGTCGGAAGTTGAAGCTGCAAGCTTTTAGAAATTACACATCATCACCATCATCTTTGTGAAACAATGGAATATAAATAAATAAAATGAAAACAAAGTGTAGCAGTGGATCTTCTGTTTCGAAAACGACTACTGCATCATCTACGAACACGTAAACAGATTTCTCCTTCGAAAATAACGGAGGAGGTCATGATAAAAAATTTCATTAAAGTCTTCTCGCGCTTTCGAATTTCTGCCCTTAACGTGTGTATTATTTTAGTCCCGTTTGAGTTAAAGCAAGCTTCATACCTTCTACCGAGGCCACGTTTAGTCTCCGTTTTAATACAGCAATTGCACCCGTCTTTCCTTCTGGTCCTTCTTAGGATCCATCAATATGACTCAATCCTCAAAATGATGGTAGTTCTCCCGTTGCGTTGTGCGAGCGCAATTAATCTTTACAAATGAGCTAATGACGTCACTGTTTAGCTCCCAAAATTAAATTCATCCAACCCAAACTTTATAAACTCTGTGCAACAATAATAACTTCGTGTTACTCAATGGCCGAATGGAAATCTTTCAATAGGACACCTGTTCGGCGACTTGCGAGTTCCTAAATCACCCCCACTTAACCAACCAGGAAAAAGGGGCCAACCAGAGAAAGTTAGCATAGCAGACAACTTATCTTTTACAAGTATAGCGTAAAATTTTGCCCACAGTATTTACCCGGTTTAATCCACACCCTACTCTGAAATAGTTACGATGTTCGACAGTATTTCTTCGACTTTGAGACGATCCACCGTTGCAGCAGACGAAATTTATTTGCTTTTTCATAGATTGTTTTCCGATTAACAAGATAACAGCCAACAACTTCCTGTGGTATAGTTACCTTCAAAACAGAAACAGCGCGAGGGCCCCAAATATTCATCACTGTGACCACGACGGTAGCTGAGGCATATGAATGGTCCGGTTCTACATGAGCACCATCTTTGTTTCCTAACGCGCCAAAAAGAGAATTTTAACATAGTACTCGGTAAATCTAAACTATGACTCTAAAGGAAGCTAGTTCGGGCTTTACCCAGATCATCAAAATTTCGGAAAAAATTTATCTACACCCTTGCGAACATGGCAAAGGCAGATAAGTGCAAGACTTATTACACAATCAGCTTAACACCTCAGGCATCCAAGCAGAACACAATTATGTGCAGAAGAACGGACATGTTTGGCTTTAGAGACGTAAAGGCACGAGAGTGGCAGCTCTCACACTGCTCCTCCTAACAGAAGCAACAATCAAGGAAAATCAAGATACGATCACAGAATTTATCTTTGCATTTGTATGGTTGGACAATATGAAGTGATGCAAAATGTTCGAAATTCTGAGAAAAATAGGAGTATGCTGAGGGAAAGACGGTAATATATAATACACTCCTGGAAATGGAAAAAAGAACACATTGACACCGGTGTGTCAGACCCACCATACTTGCTCCGGACACTGCGAGAGGGCTGTACAAGCAATGATCACACGCACGGCACAGCGGACACACCACGAACCGCGGTGTTGGCCGTCGAATGGCGCTAGCTGCTCAGCATTTGTGCACCGCCGCCGTCAGTGTCAGCCAGTTTGCCGTGGCATACGGAGCTCCATCGCAGTCTTTAACACTGGTAGCATGCCGCGACAGCGTGGACGTGAACCGTATGTGCAGTTGACGGACTTTGAGCGAGGGCGTATAGTGGGCATGCGGGAGGCCGGGTGGACGTACCGCCGAATTGCTCAACACGTGGGGCGTGAGGTCTCCACAGTACATCGATGTTGTCGCCAGTGGTCGGCGGAAGGTGCACGTGCCCGTCGACCTGGGACCGGACCGCAGCGACGCACGGATGCACGCCAAGACCGTAGGATCCTACGCAGTACCGTAGGGGACCGCACCGCCACTTCCCAGCAAATTAGGGACACTGTTGCTCCTGGGGTATCGGCGAGGACCATTCGCAACCGTCTCCATGAATCTGGGCTACGGTCCCGCACACCGTTAGGCCGTCTTCCGCTCACGCCCCAACATCGTGCAGCCCGCCTCCAGTGGTGTCGCGACAGGCGTGAATGTAGGGACGAATGGAGACGTGTCGTCTTCAGCGATGAGAGTCGCTTCTGCCTTGGTGTCAATGATGGTCGTATGCGTGTTTGGCGCCGTGCAGGTAAGCGCCACAATCAGGACTGCATACGACCGAGGCACACAAGGCCAACACCCGGCATCATGGTGTGGGGAGCGATCTCCTACACTGGCCGTACACCTCTGGTGATCGTCGAGGGGACACTGAATAGGGCACGGTACATCCAAACCGTCATCGAACCCATCGTTCTACCATTCGTAGACCGGCAAGGGAACTTGCTGTTCCAACAGGACAATGCACGTCCGCAGGTATCTCGTGCCACCCAACGTGCTCTAGAAGGTGTAAGTCAACTACCCTGGCCAGCAAGATCTCCGGATCTGTCCCCCATTGAGCATGTTTGGGACTGGATGAAGCGTCGTCTCACGCGGTCTGCACGTCCAGCACGAACGCTGGTCCAACTGAGGCGCCAGGTGGAAATGGCATGGCAAGCCGTTCCACAAGACTACATCCAGCATCTCTACGATCGTCTCCATGGGAGAATAGCAGCCTGCATTGCTGCGAAAGGTGGATATACACTGTACTAGTGCCGACATTGTGCATGCTCTGTTGCCTGCGTCTATGTGCCTGGGGTTCTGTCAGTGTGATCATGTGATGTATCTGACCCCAGGAATGTGTCAATAAAGTTTCCCCTTCCTGGGACAATGAATTCACGGTGTTCTTATTTCAATTTCCAGGAGTGTATTTACGAGAACCACCAGGGGCCAAAAATACTGAAAGAGAATGAATGAAAGAAATATTTTGGTTAAAAGGGTGTAAGACACGAATGTAGTCTTTCGTCCGTAGTGTTCAATCCGTACATTGAAGAAACAATGACGGAGAGAAAGAAAGTTCAAGAGTGGGATTAGAATTCAGGGTGAAAGAATGTCAGTGATAAGATTTGCTGATGACTTTGCTATCCTTAGTCGAAACGAAGAAGATTATCTTGACGTGTAGAATTGAATATTTACTACAAAAATCACTGATAACAGAAAGAAAAATTGAGTTACTAAAAAGAACGGTTAATTAAACTGTCGCGAGCTCGGTAGGGCTATGAATCTGTAGGCTACTGAAAAAGGAAATGGCAAAGAAATTTAAGCAAATAATCAGTGGCGTGGCAACAGACGGTTGTCACGCTTTTCCACAGCAGAACAGTTCACGAAAAAATACACCACTGGCCATTAAAATAGCTACACCACGAAGATGACGTGCTAGAGACGCGAAATTTAACTGACAGGAAGAAGATGCTGTAATAAGCAAATGATCAGCTTTTCAGAGCATTCACACAAGGTTGGCTCCGGTAGCGACACCTAAAACGTGATGACATGAGGAAAGTTTACAACCGATTTTTCATACACAAACAGCAGTTGACCGGCGTTTCCTGGTGAAACGTTGTTGTGATGCCTCGTGTAAGAAGGAGAAATGCGTACCATCACGTTTCCGAGTTTGATAAAGGTCGGATTGTAGCCTATGGCGATTGCAGTTTATCGTATCACGACATTGCTGCTCGCGTTGGTCGAGATCCAATGACTGTAAGCAAAATATGGAAACCGTGGGTTCAGGAGGGTAATACGGAACGCAGAGCTGAATCCCAACGACCTCGCATCACTACCAGTCGAGATGACAGACATCTTATCCGCATGTCTGTTAAGGATCGTGCAGCCACCTCTCGATCCCTGAGTCAACAGATGGGGACGTTTGCAAGACAACAAACATCTGCACGAACAGTTCGACGACGTTGGCAGCAGCATGAACTATCAGCTCGGAGACCGTGGCTGCGATTACCCTTGACGCTGCACCGCAGACAGAAGCGCATGCGATGGTGTACTTAACGACGAAAGTAGGTGCACGAATGGCATCCGTGTTTGGCGACATAGCGGTGAACGCACATTGGAAGCGTGTATTCGTCACCGGCATACTGGTGTATCACCCGGCGTGATGGTATGTGGTGCCATTGGTTACACGCCTCGGTCACGTCTTGTTCGCATTGAGGGCACTTTGACCAGTGGACGTTACATTTCAAAAGTGTTACGACCCATGGCTCTACCCTCCATTCGATCCCTGCGAAACCCTACATTTCAGCAGGATAATGCACGACCGCATGTTGCAGGTCCTGTATGGGCCTTTCTGGATACAGAAAATGAATGTTCGACTGCTGCCCAGGCCAGCACATTCTCCAGATCTCTCACCAATTGAAAACGTATGGTCAATGGTGGCCGAGCAACTGGCTCGTCACAATACGCCAGTCACTACTCTAAATTGGTGATCCCTTGATGCCTCAGAAGATGTCTTACCAGCCGATCCCTTTTCCTAGTCAAGTTGTGCCACAAACTTCTCTTCCCCCAATCCTATTCAATACCTCCTCATTAGTTATATGATCTACCCATCTAATCTCCAGCATTCTTCTGTAGCACCACATTTCGAAAGCTTCTATTCTCTTCTTGTCCAAACTAGTTATCTTCCATGTTCCACTTCCATACATGGCTTAACTCCATACAAATACTATCAGAAACGACTTTCTGACACTCAAATCTATACTCGATGTTAACAAATTTCTCTTCTTCAGAAACGCTTTCCTTGCCATTGCCAGTCTACATTTTATAGCCTCTCTACTTCGACTATCCTCAGTTATTATGCTCCCCAAATAGCAGACCTCCTTTACTACTTTAAGTGTCTCGTTTCCTAATTTAATTCCCGCAGCATCACCCGACTTACTTCGACTACATTCCATTATCCTCGTTTTGCTTTTGTTGATGTTCCTCCTATATCCTCCTTTCAAGACACTGTCCATTCTGTTCCACTGCTCTTCCAAGTCCTTTTCTGTCTCTGACAGAATTACAATGTCATCGGCGAACCTCAAAGTTTTAATTTCTTCCCTATGGATGTTAATACGTACTCC
Organism: Schistocerca gregaria; assembly: GCF_023897955.1. NCBI lineage: Eukaryota > Metazoa > Arthropoda > Insecta > Orthoptera > Acrididae > Schistocerca > Schistocerca gregaria. The sequence continues at coordinate 1,192,302,464 of NC_064920.1, forward strand.
TAATTTTTCTTTTGTTTCCTTCACTGCTTGATCAATAGACAGATTGAATATCATCGGTGAGAGACTACAACCCTGTCTCACTCCCTTCCCAACCACTGCTTCCTTTTCATGTCCCTCGACTCTTACAACAGCCATCTTGTTTCTGTACAAATTGTAAATAGCCTTTCGCTCCCTGTATTTTACCCCTGCCACCTTCAGAATTGAAAGAGAGCATTCCAGTCAACATTGTCATTAAGCTTTCTCTATGTCTACAAATGCTAGAAACGAAGGTTTGCCTTTCCTTAATCTTTCTTCTAAAATAAGTCGTGGGGTTAATGTTGCCTCACGTTTTCCAACATTTCTACGGAATCCAAACTGATCTTCCCCGAGGTTGGCTTCTACCAGTTTTTCCATTCTTCTGTAAAGAATTCGTGTTAGCATTTTGCATCCGTGACTTATTAAAGAGGTAGTTCGGTAATTTCCACATCTGTCAACACCTGCTTTCTTTGGAATTGGTATTATTATATTCTTCTTGAAGTCTGAGGGTATTTCGCCTGTCTTATACATCTTGCTCACTAGATGGTAGAGTTTTGTAAGGACCGGCTTTCCCAAGGCTGTCAGTAGTTCTAATGGAATGTTGTCTACCCGCGGGGACTTGTTTCGACTTACGTCTTTCAGTGCTTTGTCAAACTCTTCACGCAGTATCTTATCTCCCATTTCATCTTCGTCTACATCCTCTTCCATTTCCATAATATTGTCGTCAAGTACATCGCCCTTGTATAAACCCTCTATATACTCCTTCCATATTTCTGCTTTCCCTTCTTTGCTTAGAACTGTGTTTCCATCTGAGCTCTTGATATTCATACAAGTGGTTCTCTTTGCTCCAAAGGTCCCTTTAATTTCCCTGTTTGCAGTATCTATCGTACCCCTAGTCAGATAAGACTCTACATACTTACATTTTTTGTCCTCTAGCCATCCTTGCTTAGCCATTTTTCGCTTCCTGTCGATCTCATTTTTCAGGCGTTTGTAATCCTTTTTGGTTTCTTCATTTACTGCGTTTTTATTTGTTCTCCTTTCATCAATTAAATTCAATATTTCTTCTGTTACCCACGGATTTCTACTAGCCCTCGTATTTTTACCTACTTGGTCCTCAGTTGCCTTCACTACTGCATCCCTCAAAGTCCCCCTTTCTTCTTCTGCTGTATTTCTACCAGGCGGCTTCCTCTTTCATTCCTTGCTCCCATCGACATTCAGCCAATGCGTTTCCTGCTCTTCCTTTTCCTACTGTCGAGTTCCAGTCACCGCAGTGGATACGGAGATGGAATTAGTTAACAGAATCGTAGCTGCCTGTGATGTGATTCGAAACATACGAGGGATATTTGTCAGGACGCCTCAGAATCTTGTTTGCCGATGTCATGCCTGCATTGAGGTTGATGGTCGTCAGTTTCAGTACATTTTGTGGGATACAGCACACATGGTACGTTTATTGTGTCAATGAAGGTATTTGCAGTTAACTGTAAATAATGTAAATAAAACAGCTGGCTTCTTTGACGCCAGATCCCGTTCCTCAAATTGTCCAGTGGAGCATCCTCTATGTCCTGTTAAATTTTTGCACGCTCTTACGAAAACGCCCTGTGTGATTATATTGTGGCAAGTGCTAGGAAATTAGGGCAGTGTACTGCATATAATTTTTGTGTACAAAGATTACTTTTATCATAGACACTGGAAATAAAACAAGTAAAAGAATTTCTATAAACACGGACCTTAGACAACGTTGTAGCTTATCACTTACTCTTTTTAGTATACCGAGTGTGTCCCCTATGAGTAGTCAGGCGGATTTTCTCTGGTGTTTCAACACATATTTGCAATTTCGTTTTTGCAAAGTGTAGATGGAATGACAGCAAACAAATACTGCTCTTTAAGCGTCTCATGCGAAGCTCGGTTTCGATACAAAGCGTCAGTTTGTTTCCCTTTGCCAATAAAACGATTTCTAAATCGGAATTTTACGTGCGCAGTGAGCTGAGCGGTCCCAAATTAATCTAGTGCAACATTCGTGTAATCTGTACGTATTAACAGGAAGAACTACCCAGAACTCCAGCAACGACTCAGCAGCGCTGCTGCATGGCTGAAGCAGTCGTCAGTACAGGTAAGGGCAGCGCTTCGCTGTTGGAGTGCTGGGTATTCCTCGAGTTTTACTGTCCCTGCTAACACCTACCTGTAAAACGAACATAGCAGTAGACTAATTTGGGACCGCTCAGCTCACTGCACACGTACACTACTGGCCATTAAAATTGCTGCACTACCAAGATGACGTGTTACAAACGCGAAATTTAACCAACAGGAAGAAGATGCTGTGATATGCCATTGATTACATTTTCAGAGCATTCATACAACTTTGGCGCCGGTGGCGACACCTACAACGTGCTGACATGAGGAAAGTTTACAACCGATTTCTCATACACAAACAGCAGTTGTCCGGCGTTGCCTGGTGAATCGTTGTTGTGATGCCTCGTGTAAGGAGGAGAAATGCGTACCATCACGTTTCCGACTCTGATAAAGGTCGGATTGTAGCCTATCGCGATTTCGGTTTATCGTATCGCTACATTGCTGCTCGCGTTGATCGAGATCCAATGACTGTTAGCACAATATGGAATCAGTGGGTTCAGGAGGGCAATACGGAACGCCGTGCTGGATCCCAACGGCCTCGTATCACTAGCAGTCGAGATGACAGGAATCTTATCCGCATGACTGTAACGGATCGTGCAGCCATTTCTCGATCCCTGAGTCAACAGATGGGGACGTTTGCAAGACCACATCCATCTGCACGAACAGTTCGACGATGTTTGCAGAGGTATGGACTATCAGTTCGGAGACCGTGGCTCCGGTTACCCTTGACGCTGCATCACAGACTGGAGCGCCTCCGACGGTGTACTCAACGACGAATCTGGGTGCACGAATGGCAAAACGTTATTTTTTCGGATGAATCCAGGTTCTGTTTACAGCATCATGATGGTCGCATCCCTGTTTGGCGACATCGTGGTGAACGCACATTGGAAGCGTGTATTCGTCATCGCCATACTGGCGTATCACCCGGCGTGATGGTATGGGGTGCCATTAGTTACACCTCTCGGTCGCCTCTTGTTCGCATTGACGGCACTTTGAATAGTGGCCGTTACATTTCAGACGTGTTACGACCCGTGGCTCTACCCTTCATCTGATCCGTGCGAAACCCTACATTTCAGCAGGATAATGCACGACTGCATGTTGCAGGTCCTGTACGGGCATTTCTGGATACAGAAAATATTCGACCGCTGCCCTGGCCAGCACATTCTCCAGAGCTCTGACCAATTGAAAACGTCTGATCAATGGTGGCCGAGCAACTGACTCTTCACAATACGCCAGTCACTACTCTTGATGAACCGTGGTATCGTGTTCAACTTGCATGGGCAGCTGTATGTGTACATGCTATCCGAACTCTGTTTCACTCAATGCCCAAGCGTATCAAGGCCGTTATTACGGCCAGAGGTGGTTGTTCTGGGTCTCAGCGTCTGCTATATTCGTTCAATATTAAAATATGTCTCTTACGCCTTTGGAAAAAATTTTGTGACTTAGCTAAGTTCTATGTTGATATGACACTGATTATAGTGCTGAAATACTGATCTTCCACAATTCTTTATCGTGAGCTAGTAGTTTGATGAAAGATTTTCCTATAATTATTCAAAGATTCACGGGCACACAGCACAAGCTCATCATATATTCGTCTGCAGTGGTTGTAGTTTTGTTCCCTTACACGATATCAGGTTAAATTTATTTACGTAATGATCTGTAAGAGAGATTGCAGAAATGAAGCTATTTAAAGATTTGGTTCAACGCTGAAAAAAAAAAAATTCTTATGCCATTACTGTAGAGGTGTAACATATTTTTGATTCTAATTCTGAAGTGCTCTTACAAGCCATTATGCTATGATGATGTCTTGTTTGTGGGGCGCTCAACTGCGTGGTTATCAGCGCCCGTACAAAGTCCCAATTTTCACACAGTCCAATTTTCACACAGTCCAATTTTCACACAGTCCAATTTTCACACAGTCCAATTTTCACACAGTCCAATTTTTACACAGTCCAATCTAGCCACTGTCACGAATGAGGATGATAGAATGATGAGAACAACACAGACACCCAGTCCATTGGCAGAGAAAGTTTCCAACCTGGCTAGAATCTAACCCGGGACCCCGTGATCCAGAGGCAGCAACGCAAACCACTAGACCACTACCTGCGGACAAATCATTATGCTACAGGAGAAGAAAACGTGATCTGCGTTTCAGTTCATGTTGTCTGCGTAGAGTGCAACGTTTTCTAGGTACACTTCCATTATTCTGCTTCCAATTCTACTCCGACAATATTCCACGGATACTAAACACAATGAGGCTTTTGTATCAGTAACCGATTCTAACGAATATAGGGTCCCACTTATGAAGTGATCGATAATTTCCTTAAGGGCAGTATACAACATGTTATTCAGAATGTCAAGTAAGTTTAATGTAATGTAATGTAAAAGACCGTATCTGTACAGTTTATGAAATAATGGACCTGCGGAAAAGATGAGTTTCAGTGTCAGACTTTTCATATGAAAGGTTTTTATCCATGAGGATATTGGATATAGTTAAATTTGTAACATCTAATATCTCAGGATCTATGCACCCAAATTGCGTGAAAATGTAATCAAATGTCAGTTGTAGTATAATACATTTGTCCAATGAATCCCGTTGATCGTCTGCATTTCTTCTTGGAGTATCAACTTTAGTGGGTAGTAGTGTACTTTATCTGCCTTTTCGGTGTTATTATAGGACTTGTGTTAAGGCACCAGGGAATAACTTCCATGGTACTAGAGGGCGCTGTAGACGGTAAAAACTTTAGAGGGAGAGAGAGACTGGATTACAGGAATTAACTGAGAACGTAGGGTTGTAATGGTACTTGAATTACGTAACCATTACGGCACCTCAACTCAACCTCTCGATACCAGCAATATTCTACTGTGTTTCTGTAAAGTAGTTACCATATTTCTGAGACAACATACAGATTTGATTTCATTAATGTAGAGATACTTTGATACATCCATATGTTTATGTTGCAATGAAATTATTCTTATGTGTATGAGCAGTAGGCAACACTGATGAGGAGGAATGGACATCTCTAAAAAGGGCCATCACAGAAGTTGGGAAGGAAAACATAGGTACAAAGAAGGTAGCTGCGAAGAAATCATGGGTAACAGAAGAAATACTTCAGTTGATTGATGAAAGGAGGAAGCACAAACATGTTCCGGGAAAATCAGGAATACCGAAATACAAGTCGCTGAGGAATGAAATAAATAGGAAGTGCAGGGAAGCTAAGACGAAATGGCTGCAGGAAAAATGTGAAGACATCGAAAAAGATATGATTGTCGGAAGGATAGACTCAGCATACAGGAAAGTCAAAACAATCTTTGGTGACATTAAAAGCAACGGTGGTGACATTAAGAGTGCAACGGGAATTCCACTGCTAAATGCAGAGGAAAGAGCAGACAGGTGAAAAGAATACATTGAAAGCCTCTATGAAGGTGAAGATTTGTCTGATGTGATAGAAGAAGAAACAGGAGTCGATTTAGAAGAGATAGGGGATCCAGTATTAGAATCGGAATTTAAAAGAGCTTTGGAGGACTTATGGTCAAATAAGGCAAAACGTATAGACAACATTCCATCAGAATTTCTAAAATCATTAGGGGAAGTGGCAACAAAACGACTATTCACGTTGGTGTGTAGAATATATGAGTCTGGCGACATACCATCTGACTTTCGGAAAAGCATCATCCACACAATTCCGAAGACGGCAAGAGCTGACAAGTGCGAGAATTATCGCACAGTCAGCTTAACAGCTCATGCATCGAAGCTGCTTACAAGAATAATATACAGAAGAATGGAAAAGAAAATTGAGAATGCGCTAGGTGACGATCAGTTTGGCTTTAGGAAAAGTAAAGGCACGAGAGAGGCAATTCTGACGTTACGGCTAATAGTGGAAGCAAGGCTAAAGAAAAATCAAGACACGTTCATAGGATTTGTCGGCCTGGAAAAAGCGTTCGACAATATAAAATGGTGCAAGCTGTTCAAGATTCTGAAAAAAGTAGGGGTAAGCTATAGGGAGAGACGGGTCATATACAATATGTACAACAACCAAGAGGGAATAATAAGAGTGGACGATCAAGAACGAAGTGCTCGTATTAAGAAGGGAGTAAGACAAGGCTGTAACCTTTCGCCCCTACTCTTCTTATCTGTACATCTGTGGAATTAAAGTACAAGGTGAAAGGATATCAATGATACGATTCGCTGATGACATTGCTATCCTGAGCGAAGGTGAAGAAGAATTAAATGATCTGCTGAACGGAAGGAACAGTCTAATGAGTACACAGTATGGTTTGAGAGTAAATCGGAGAAAGACGAAGGTAATGAGAAGTAGTAGAAATGAGAACAGCGAGAAACTTAACATCAGGATTGATGGTAACGAAGTGAATGAAGTTAGGGAATTCTGCTACCTAGGCAGTGAAATAACCAATGACGGACGGAGCAAGGAGGACATCAAAAGCAGACTCGCTATGGCAAAAAAGGCATTTCTGGCCAAGAGAAGTCTACTAATATCAAATACCGGCCTTAATCTGAGAAAGAAATTTCTGAGGATGTACGTCTGGAGTACAGCATTGTATGGTAGTGAAACATGGACTGTGGGAAAACCGGAACAGAAGAGAATCGAAGCATTTGAGATGTGGTGCTATAAACGAATGTTGAAAATTAGGTGGACTGATAAGGAATAAGGAGGTTCTACGCAGAATCGGAGAGGAAAGGAATATGTGGAAAACACTGATAAGGAGAAGGGACAGGATGATAGGACATCTGCTAAGACATGAGGGAATGACTTCCATGATACTAGAGGGAGCTGTAGAGGGCAAAAACTGTAGAGGAAGACAGAGATTGGAATACGTCAAGCAAATAATTGGAATGTAGGTTGCAAGTGCTACTCTGAGATGAAGAGGTTAGCACAGGAAAGGGATACCTGGCGGGCCGCATCAAACCAGTCAGTAGACTGATGACCAAAAAAATTCTTTCTTTTGTCACTATGATCTTTGACGTACTTGTAACTCTGATTTTTGGGCGCGTAACCGATTATTAGTTGTTAGAGAGGCGGACGTTGAGAAAGACAAGTCTTCGACGTCATGTGGGAAAGACGCATATTGTAGTCAGCTTATAAAATGTAAACTTTAATAGTGAGGAAGATGTTTTCAAGTATGTTTTGTAATGTGAAGTGATGTTTTGTGTTTTACGTGCTATTGCAACGAAAGTAATAAAAAAGGAAGTGTAACTTAAATTCGGAGTGCTGATTATTTTTTTACATCGCCATTATTCTAACTTTGGTTTAATCTTCACGAATGGTCTGTGAAGAGCATCTACAAAACTTTTGAATTTTGAATATAGCAGAATAAAACCTAGGCCTCTTAGAATCCGAGCTTGGAATCATCACCACCTAGGTTTTCGACGATTGAGCCATGATTTTACAACGAGACCAGCGTGGGAAACACTAAAAGATGAGTGCCTAGTTTATTCATCATTACATGAAATGACTTTATTAACTGTGCTCTAATGACATCTGCCACATAATAACTACGTTGTTGCCCGAAAAGGCAGTATTTAGCAGCGTGAGCAACACCACAATCATTATTAAATTTTGACCTTTGTTGTGGTAGGGTTGTTAGAAGGTGCAAGTGCTGTTCCGAGGTGAAGAGGTTGACACACGAGAGAGCAGTCACATCGAATCAGAAGTGTGATGACCGAAGAAAAAAGGTTCTGCACCGTGTCTGCTGGAGAGGGGACGCTATTTTGGTGAGGTGCCCGCCTGCGATGCGCCCGACGGCGTCACGAAGGGCCGTCAGTGGCCGCCGCCGCCGCTGCAATCGTAATGGGCCGTGGGCGGCAACAGGTACCTGCCGCTCTGCCCTGCCCTGGCCAGCTCCGGGCTATTAGCGTCGCAGCGCCGCCGCGCTCGTCAATAAGTGAGGCCCGGGCCAGACGGGCGCGCGGGTCACGGCTGGCGGGGTCAACCCGGGTCACGGCCGCGGGCCTGGCTGGGCCTGGCTGGGCCTGGGGACCGCGGGAGGGTGTGCGCGGCCGAGCTCACGCCCACGCACCGGCTGCCCGGGGCGCAGGTGGCAGGCACAACAGCCCCACCCACCGCCGTGCTTTGCACAGGCGCCCGCTTCCACTGCCGTGCTGCGGTGTAAAAAAAAAAACCGGACTCTTGGAAGCCGAGAAACATCCACTGTAACACAGGACTCGCTTTCGGGAGGACGACGGCTCAAATCCGCGTCCAGCCATCCTGATTTAGGTTTTTCTGTGATTTCCTAAATCGCTTCACGCAAATGCCGTGATGGTTAATTTGAAAGGGCACGGCCGAGTTCCCTCTCTGTCCTTCCCTAATCCGATGACACCGATGACCTCGCTGTTTGCTCCCCTCCCCCAAATCAACCACCCAGCCAACCAACTACTGTAAGCTTACTACTGTTTAGTGAACTCGAACTTGTGAGACCTTAACTTTTCCCGGCGAATTGAATGTTCAAATAACTTACGGGTTTGCTGCCTGGTGACGTCGTCGACCACCGCCGATGTTTCGACAGGACCACACCCCGCCATTCTCAAGGCACAAATGCTAGGAGGAAGCAGTGTGCAGGGGAATTTCATACCTCGGTTGACAGAGGAGAAACCAGGAAGATACCACACACAGAACAAGTGTAAACACATAAAAAGATGACCAACAACAGAAATATCGATAGTGACTAATCAACAGGTGAGGTAGCACTAATTCTGTCCCTCTGTTTTTTGATGAGAGACAGAGCCGGATTCCAGGCACTATTTAAACAAAATCCACCACCTTTGTTAATAAGGTTGCTTGATAGTTTGATTTCAACATCTTCCTTAATAACACTATCCAAATAGCTGGACCTGCAAGCCAGAATCTCCGTGTTGTTGTATTCCATAGGATGACCGATGTCAAGGCAGTGTTCTGCCATAGCGGATTTGCTCGGCTGTTGTAAGCGTACACCGCTTCAATACACCGGTCTTCCACAGTCCTGATTGTCTGACCAATATATGACATGTCACAACTGCAACGAACACGATAGACTCCAGCCTTAGGCAAACCAAGATCATCTTTTACGGACGCCAACAGGGCCTTAATCTTAGAAGGTGGTCGGAAAACACATTTCACATCATATTTCCGCAAAATACTGCCAATCCTGTTGGAAATGCTTCCTGCGTAATACAAATAGGCCGTAGACTTAGGTGCCACTTCGTTGCTATCGTCACTCACCCTTTGCGCAGAAGGATGATAGCGCAACGCACGTTTGATCTGCCTCTCACTATAACCATTCTGACGAAAGGTGACTTCAAGATGTGATAGCTCAGCTGCCAAAGTCTCAAGGTCTGAGATAACGTGGGCCCTGTGAACCAACGTACGAGGTACTCCTTCACGCTGAGCTGGATGGTGACAACTATCAGCGTGAAGCCAACGCCACGTGGCACGGATTCGAGTAATGTCTGAAGTAGTGCTGGAGAGAACCGACATCATCAAACACGCAGGACTGTCCATAAATCCGTAAGAGTACGAAGGTGTAGAGATCTCTTCTGGCCAGCACGTTGCAAGGCATTGCAGATATGCTCAATAATGTTCGTGTCTGTGGAGTCTGGTGGCCAGCTGAAGCGTTTAAACTCGGAAGAATGTTCGTAGAGCCACTGTGTACCAATTTTGGACTTATGGGGGTGTCGCATTGTCCTGCTGGAATTGCCTAAGTCCATCGGAATGCACAATTGACTTGAATGGATGCAGGTGATAAGAAAGGATGCTTATGTAAATGTCACCTGTCAGAGTCGTATCTAGACTTATGAGGGGTCCCATATCGCTCCCCCACACCATTACAGAGCCTCCAACAACTTGAACAGCCCCCTCCCGACATCCACGCTCCATGGATTCACGACGTCGTCTCCACACCCGTACACTTCTAATCATTTGACAATTTCAATCTAGACTCGTCCGACCAGCCAACATGTTTTCAGTCATTAACAGTCCGTTGTCTGTGTTGACCGGCCCAGGCGAAGCGTATAGCTTTCTGTCATGGAGTCATCAAGGGTACACGAGTGGGCCTTCGGCTCCGAAGGCCCATATCGGTGACGTTTCACTGAATGGTTCGCAAGCTGAAACTTGTACGCCCAGCATCGAAGTCTGTAGCAGTTTGCGGAAGGGTTGCACTCCTGACGGTTGTCTTCAGTCGTCGTTGGTCCCGTTGTTGCAGGATCTTTCTTCGGCCGCAGCGATGTCGGAGATTTGATGCTTTACCGGATTCCTGATATTCACAGTACACTCGTGAAATGGTCGTATGGGAAAATTCCCACTTCATCGCTACCTCGGAGATGCTGTCTCCCATCGCTCGTGACCCGACTATAACACCACGTTCGAACTCACTCACATCTTGATAACCTGCCATTGAAGCAGCAGTAACCTATCTAATAACTGCGCCAGACAGTTTTTTTGTGTTACATAGGCGTTGCCGATCGCAGCGCCGTATTCTGCCTGTTTACATATCTCCATATTTGAATGAGTATGCCTGTGCCAATTTCTATGGCGCTTCAGTGTACATATAAGTTTATAATAATTACGAAGAGCGTTCGATAAGTTGTGCAACACATTCTTTACCCTTGGCTAATGCTTTCTCTCCCCATACGTTCTCTTTGATGCAGCTCACCAGATTTACTCTCCCTTGCCAACCTTTTCATCTCATCCACGTCCTCAATTATTTGTTGCATACACTCCAATCTCTGTCTTCCTCTTCAGTTTTTATCATCTGTAGCTCTCTCTAGTACCATGAAAGTTATTCCCTGATGTTTTAAGACATGTCCTATCATCCTGTCCCTTGTTCTTGTCAGTGTTTTCCACACATTCCTTTCCTCGCTGATTCTCCGGAGAACTTCCTCATTCCTTACCTTAACAGTCCACCTAATTTTCGACACGTTTCTGCAGCACCACATCTCAAATGCTTCGATTCTGTTCTGTTCCGGTATCCCACAGTCCACGTTTCGCTACTATACGATCCTGTACATTCACAGAAATTTCTTCCTTAAATTAAAACCTATATTTGATACTAGGAGGACTTCCACGGGCAGGAATGCCCCTTTTGCCAGCGCTAGTCTGCTTATCTCGTCGTCCTAGCTCAGTTCGTTATGGATTATTTTGCAGCCTAGGTAGCAGAATTCGTGAGCTACATTCACTTCATTATACCCAATTCTGATGCTTAGTTTCGCACTGTTCTCATATCTGCTACTTCTCATTACCCTCGTCTTTCTTCGATTTACTTTGATCCATATTCTGTACTCATTAGACTGTTCACTCCATTCATCAGATCGTGTAGTTCTCCTTCACTTTCACTAAGGATGACAATGTCCTCACCGAATTTTATCATTGATGTCCTTTCACCGCGATTTTCAGTCACACTCTTGAATCTTTCTTTGATTTCCGTCATTACTGCTTCGAACTGTAGATTGAACAATAGGGCAGTAGACTACATCCCTGCCTTAGACCCTTCTTTATCCGAATTCTTGGTTCTGGGTCTTCCAGTTTTACTATCCCCTCATGGTACCTGCACTTACTGTATATTATCCGTCTTTCCCTATAGTTTACCAGTATCTTTTTCAGAATGTGGAACATCTTTCACTGTTTTACATTGTCGAACGCTTTTTCCGGGTCGACAAATCCTCTGAAATTGTCTCTATTATTCCTCAGTCTTCCTGCCACATCAACCGCAACGTCATAACAGCTTCTCTGCTGCCTCCACCAGCCCTGAGGCCAAACTGATTGTCATCTGAAAGTTGATTAAAAAGAAATTCACAAAGCTTTTACGCGTTCAGTATCAAATACAACAACCTACACATGAATAACAATCTGATTTTCAGTTTTATCAACGCATAGAAAATTCCACAAATATCAATGTACAGATAACGAAACAGATCTCCTCACAACATGTCTGAAATGCAACATAGCCCCAGCATTACAGAAAAATTCTATAAACCACTTGACTGCTACTGTTGAAGTTGCAATAGGTGTAGCCAAGCTCTCATACAGAAACCTGGATGGCATTATAGTTAACGTAACAAACATTATAGACAAGGAACTATGCAAACAGAATGCATACAAATAGTAGCCCAAGACAGAACATAGAATTCTCAATAATAATAAACGATAAATTGCTATTACGCGATGCTATAGCATTAAAAGCTGATAAATGGAATACCGTGGTCATACTTATCATAAACTTGTCATTCTTTAAATGTAATCATATCACAGAATTGCCTCATAACCCTAACAGGTCTGCAGCTACAATAAACAAAGCCACTAAAAATTTAATACCGTTGTCACTGAACATGAAAAAAGAAAATACGGAATAATGAATTCAACCAGATTAAAATTACGAGCCCAACCAAAGATACATAAGCCGTCGGCCCCGATTCGACCCGTAATTAGTTCCGTCGACAGAATAACAAAACTCTATACTTTCGAAAAAAAGTGCATGATCAAAAAATCGCATAATATGGTAAGAGAGATAAAAGACGTACAAATACCACCTAATGGTAAATTTATTTTTATTTCGTCACTAATCTATACACCAATGTGCCAGTACAGAAAACATTCCAAATAATAAAATATAACCTGTTACAATATAGGAAAATATCCATGGCTGGAACACTTGAAATTATAAATCTTTTTGAAATAGCACATGAAATAGCTGAATCAGTATAAATTTTGTTGTTAAATTCAAAATAATTTTGTGATGTGCTATTTCACAAAATTATTTTGAATTTAACAACAAAATTTATACTCATGCAGCTGCAGTAGCCGTGGGTAATAGTGTAGCAGGCACATTAGCCGGTATCTTCCTAAATTCTCTGTAAGAGAAATTCTCTAATCACACTGGCCTACTCTAAAACAAATTGTATACTGTTTTAGGTTTGTAGATAACACCCTCATGTTGGTAGACGGCAGCCACGCAGAAATCGAAAATATCCACCAAAATCTCAACTAACTACACCCTAAAATTCATTTCTCAATCGAAATTGAGAAAGAAAATACGCAATAATGAATCCAACCACACCAAAATCACGAACCCAAGCATCTGGATCTCACAACTGGCAAAAATAATATTAACCACACATTTCATATCTATAGAAAGAATACAACTTCTGATAACATTATAAATGCCATATCCTTTCGTCCAATGGCTCATAAACTAGCATTTTTCCATTCAATTACTAATAAATTAAATGACCTGCAATTAGAAGAACCAGAAATTCAAAATGCACTTAACAAACTTCGTTATATAGCCTATTCAAATTATTTTTATCCCAACATAATGATAAAATTGCAAAGCAGAAAATACATAACGGGATATGCGTAACTCGAGAAACATCACCTGCACAGAAAATAAGATACTTACCAGCAGCCTACCTTGATAGAATCTTCAACAGAATTAATGCACTTTTTAAAGCTACAAATATTCAATTACCCTTTCGAACTAACAACAAGCTATCAATAAAATTGTGTTCCGCCACCACTAAAACGTCGAAATATGATGACCCAGGCACATATAAAATCAAATGTGGCAGCTATAACAGCGTTTGCATTGGCCAAATATGAAAAAACTTTAACGGGAGATATAGGGAACACATTAGAGAGAGAGTAAAAATAACACATGCCACCGATGGAAAAACTTTTTTGCTGAAAATACCTTATTTTCTTTAGAGTGTGAAATCAAAATATGATACTTAAAAAAACTGTACCACCCACGATTTCTTCACATTTTACAGTTAAATTTATTAAATTAAGCGTTTTTTAAAGAACTTAACAGCTTTTATATAGTCAAAATAGTTTAAAAAGGAGGTGTAATGTATCTAGGTGACGTTGGTAGCACTGCTGAAAAACATTTGATGGCAAAAAAGGTCGATTCTACTTTTGTGTTACCAGATGGTGTTTTGGTTACTTCAATCTAACCTCACTGTCCCGTTTCCTGTACATGTGCTCAGTACAATGTCTAATCGTGGTTGTAAAAACTCTGCTGACAGTTTTTGTTATATTTGTGGTGAATTTCTGATAAAACACCAAAGAAACGTTACATACTTTGTGAAAAAAGGTTTATCTATCATACTTTGGATGTAAACTTGGTGATCAAGATAAATCTTGTGCGTGGGGAGGATCTGAGAAAATGGTTCAAACATGAGAAAAAAAGCCTTTAGATTTGCTGTTCCTATGATACGGAGGGAGCCAAGAAATCATTCTGATGATTGGTACTTTTGTAGTTTTGATATTACTGGTCATAATTCGAAAAACAAGAAGGTAATAAGCCACCCTAACCTTCCGTCCGCCATTCGATCAGTACGGTATGGTGTAGATTTGCCGGTTCCTGAACCACCAGATGATTTCAATTCAACTCCAACAGAAGTATTTTCTGATGTACAGTCTGATTTAGATGAACCAGATGGTGATGAATTGCATTATTATACAGAAAGTCTAGAGCCTAAATTGTTTACTCACAGCGAGCTTAATGATTTGGCTAGGGATCAGGGCTTAACGAAAGAAAAAGCTGAATTACTTGGGTGCAGATTAAAAGAAAAGAACGTATTGGCAGTTAGAACCAGCATATACATGTATAAAAAGCGGGTTCAGCAATTTTCCAAGTTTTTTCAACAAGGAGGTGATTTAGTGTACTGCTTAGACATTCCTGGTCTGATGAATGGGTTTGATATTGAATACAAAAAGGAAGACTGGAGGCTGTTTATTGATTCATCCAAAACTAGTGATGGAAAAACGCTACCAAGGCCGCTGGAACACCAACTTGATGGGGGACTACTGCTGGTCACTTCACCGAGAAGTTCAGCAAGCGACTTATCGTACAAAAAGCTACACAAGAAGCTTCAAAGAAAAAAGAGAAAGAAAAATGCCAACCAATTCCAGGTGACAAGTGATCTGTCACTACAATAAGACTAGATTAAAAAGAAATAAAAAATAGAGTAAAATTTTCTAGTGGTATGGTTCTTCCAATGCTGATTCATGGTAGTACCGTACTTTATGTAATATACAAAGTACTGATTAAGAGGAGAACACTGGGTTACTCATTGTGGAGTTCGAAATGCTCTCTGCGGAAAGCACAAGACTTTAAAACCTGTTAATATAGTCATACAAACAAAATAATAGATCTGTTACTGAAATTTCCAGGAAACCTACTGGTAAATTACTGACGATATTACTAATGGGCAGTCTTGTCGCCCTCAACGTTATTAGAAATTTTTCTTGTATCTGCTGATACATCAACTTCTGCGTTTACATTTTCAACAAAATGTATTTGAAATAGGGATCAATTTGGTTCAAATGGCTGTGAGAACAATGCGACTTAACTTCTGAGGTCATCAGTCCCCTAGAACTTAGAACTACTTAAACCTAACTAACCTAAGGACATCACACACATCCATGCCCGAGGCAGGATTCGAACCTGCGACCGTAGCGGTCGCTCGGCCCCAGACTGTAGCGTCCAGAGCGGCACGGCCACTCCGGCCGGCGACGTCAATATCCTGAAACATTTTGACGTTGCTAAAGGCTGTACGACTACTAATGTTACCAATATGTAAAAAAGTAAGTGAAAATACATTTTCAATTAGTTCGAATAACGTCTCATCTTCCAGTAGCGGCCGTAAGACTAAAATCAGATTTGTTGCCATTTGAAATGATTGTCATGGATCAGATAAAACTGAACGATGTTTTCGGAAATCACATCTTCAGTTGGGGCTCCAAAGAAGCATTTGTATGTGCATCGTCCGGATTTTGCATGCAGAAATAATCAACCTCGTTCGGGTTTTACGCGCAACAACAGTTATCCCTAAATAACTACGGACTGTAGCGAGGCTCATGATTCAGGTTTGGTCCACCGGTGTATCTGACCTTGCTCTAAGGCGTATTTTAACCGTTTGAAACAATACTGCTTAGTTTGGATTATACATACAAAAATCGTTTTTTCTGAGAATTTTCTTTTTCACGCGCCGCTTCTATATTCCAAAGTTGTGGGAATCGATTCAAATTATGTAAGAAGACAGACAAACACTTGTAATTAGAGGTCACCCTGTTGCCACTACATAAATAACGTAGTTCGAAAGAGAACCAAAAAATCTATACCGGATCAATCGTCGTCCGAGTCTACAAAAATCTACATCGGTTGCCAAGCTATGTCAACAGTATGACTGAGTAAAAGTTGGGAACCCGAATAAAAAATACTCTTACCACAGCACAAAAAAGGTGAATATGCCCCGAGCAGTGTTAGAGATGTAAAAGAACGGAACTTGCCTTTCGGCTCTTCTGGCAGCTTCAGAGACATTTAGGTCGAAACATCTTGGTAATTCCCACTTTTTTCACTAGTAAACTTTACTTGCCTAGTGCAGTGAGCTTTCTTAGACGTTCCACGTGTTACACGTACGGTGAGGGGTGTAAGAACATGTAGACATAAGTTTATGGGCTTTTAGAGATTGGTATGCATCTATAATACGAGGTACCCGGGAGTGGGGGTACATCTATAATAGGAAGTATCCCAGAGTGGAGATGCATGCACCCTAAACTTCAATGACACGTTGTGACACACTGCATGACATGACAAATGTCATGTTGGGTGATATGATGACATGTGTCATTTTACACGGCATGACATCATGTATCATGTCACTGTACTTGACACGATGCATTATATTACATGACACAGGAATAAAAAGGCGCGAATATGTCAAGATTATTAGATTTAAAAGGCTTTGAAGTTGCCAGATAAGTCGAAACGCCAGTTCCTTCTTTTACGACCGTAACCCTACCCAGAGTTTCCATTTTTTGTGCTACGATACGAGCATTTTTCATTCTGGTCAAAATCTGTATCTGTACTCTGCAAACCACTGTGAACGGGTTTTGTCATTTCGATCCCTATGTGAACGACGCCAAAGGGTTTCTAGTATAATTTACATCCCTTACTTGAACCTGGTTCCAGAAACTTAATAGGTAGACTTCCATAGAATATTTTGTGTCCATCTTAATGGTTCACCAGTTTAGTTTGGTATTATTCGTGGTGCCCCTCTTCACATACATTCAATATCCTCTGTTAGTTGTATGTAGCATGGGTCCTACTTACGTGAGCAAACTTTTCGGAAGAGTCGCACGAATGTTTCGTAAGCAATCTCCTTTGTATACTGACTCTACTTTCATAGTCTTCCACGAATGATCCGCTCTGCCACCTACCTTACCGAGGATTGAGTACATGTGATCATTCTATATCATTTTGTCGTTATTTCATTTTGTCATTAATAATATATCAATTTTTCAACCCAAAAGCTCAATTCATGGAATCAATACTAGAAATAAGAATAATCTTCACAAGGATTTAACGTCACTTACTCTTGCACAAAAAGGTGTGCATTATTCAGGAACACACATTTTCAATAACCTTCCAGCAGCTATATAAAGCTTAACAACCAAAGAAATTCAGTTTAAGAGAAGCCTAAAGGATTTATTGGTGGCCAACTCCTTCTACTCCATTGATGAATTTCTCAGTAGTGTGTGTGTGTGTGTGTGTGTGTGTGTGTGTGTGTGTGTGTGTGTGTGTGTTTAAGTACAATCTAACTTCTGCACCACATCAGTGCAGCGATGTGTTCATTGCAAATAAGTATTTTAGTATTTCTATTATATATTTATTACCTTATGAATAAAAAAACATTTTTTAAATTTTAAAATCATACATTAATGCAATCTTAGTAAATGAGTGTTTGTAAAATGATTCTTTGATATAGTGTTCATTAAAAAACGACCAACATTTCACTTATTACCTGTGGAGGGTACATTAGCTTATTTGTTACAGTCGTAAATATTTGTCATGTACAACATCCTGGAGGACCTCCTCACTACGGATCAATTGGAATGTAAGTTAATCTAATCTAACACAATCATATTCCAAAAAATTGTGGCACACATGAATTTGAATGAGTTGACCGATTTTGCTTGTGAAGTACACAGCTGCCATTAATATTTTTGAATATCTACTCACTGATGCGAAGAAAATAAAAGATGAAAAAATGTCCAGTAAAAAGTGACGTCTATGCTCCATAGAAATACTTCTGAACGCATAATACTTCGAGCTCGCAATAATGGAACATAACACGCGACTCAGATTGACCGCTTCGGAATAGAAACAATCCTGAAAGTGGTAGACGCAGAGGCAACTGAAAGTAGTGTAAATAAAAACTGCAGCTGCTGGTATGAACGCTGTCGGATGATGGGCAATGCATGACTTTCTAAATTAGCACTAACTTGCAAATCGGTAGATGAATAGGATGAAGAAAGATCTAAGATACGATAGGCAGACAACTTATGAAAGTGAAACAAACTTTGTATAATCTGTGAAGAGAAGAAGATAAATAAAGAAACTGGTGGAAGAAACGCGAAATTGTCAGTCTGTACCACTCTGTCAGGATGACACGCTCTAACGAATTCGGGTCTGGTCCTGCGGCTATGTTTATACTGGCGTTCATTTCGTACCAACCCGACAGCTGCAAATGACGACAGCAGTGGAATGAAAGGGCCGTAATCAGAGCTAAATTTGCGCTCTGCAGTGTGGAACATTTCGCTGATCTTGCAACTGCATTGAATACTAATTTTATGATCGACGGGGCAATTTACAGTCCCAAAAATGCGTCACAGTGAATGTCATATCCAGTAAACAATACAGCGTTGCCGTCTAAATTGTCAACATTTCATGTTCAGGGCCGCCACGCACACTTTGCTAGCAGCACAGCAGATGCGATTGTTTTACATTTAGCAATACCTCTCGTCACCCATTCACTTCCGTGTGCTTGGAATTATTGTCAAGTTAATACTGTACAGTTCATAATTAATTAAACAAATAACTATTGCAGTAGTTCTGTAGAAAACAGGGTGCAAAGGGTCATTCTGTTCGAGATACCTCGTTACGTTTGAGCTCAGTATATTCTATAAGATTCTATTACAATTGGATGTCAGTGATACTGGGCGATAATTTTGTGTTTCCTTTTTGTTGCCGTTCTTGTAGACGGGTGTGGTCTGTACTTTCTTCCAACTACTGGGTACAGCTTTTCATTAGAGGGATCTACAGTGTATTGTAGTTGAAACAGGGGCCAGGTCAGCCACAAATTCAGTACAGAATCTGATAGGAATTCCATGAGGTCCCAACGATTTCAGCCGTTCCTCAACGCCACTCTCTCACTCATCTTTCCAGTGGCACTTCTGGGCTTTCATTCTATTCCATTACGGCTGGCTCGTACAACAACAGTTTGAAATCATCTCATACTGAAAAACAGTATCGGTTGCTATTTCAATAACGCGTTTCTGTCTTTTGTGACATCATCAGATTCTCCACAAAAAAGGAAAACAATCCATTAAGAACAAAATAGAGGGAACGGCCTGGTACTGTCTTGTACAACAGCGCAAATAAATGAACTGAAATAGACACCAGAAATTAACGTAAAAGTAACAGGAAATGAAACCTTAACCACACCAGCAGACTTCGCCTTAGCAGCGCAGCATTAGACTCGCTTACAGAAGTATGAACCTAACAGCAGTGTGCGGGATCACAGTGCTGGAACCTCAAATGACAACCGGGTGGATCGCAAAATCAACCGTACGGATTGTTACATAAATATAAAGGTGCTTAAAACAAATATAGTAAAATAGATACATCGAAAACATAATACGTAAGTAACAGAATCATACGAAATTACGTAATACCAAATATACAGGGGTGAGTCACTACTATTGCCACCAAGAATAACTTCGAGAGTATGGTAGTAGCTGGAAAGTCCGTGGGACAAATGTTGCAAGGGGACAACAGGGGCCATAATATGACGGTTTTTTGTTGTTGGGTGGAGTCGTGTCAGAGATGTGAAGGTCAACTCTGTTTTTTTTTTAAATGGGTTGCTATAGTTTGGTATTTATTTTCTGATAGCGGCCATCGAGACTAATCCAATGATGTGTAACAGTAAGGTCTTTGGAGGTCAACGAAGGCCAAAAAGGTGGCATGGATATCCAGTTACAGAAGGTGTTCGAAGTGATGACCTTTGGCATCAATGCGGTGCTGCAATCGTCTAATCATGGATTGAGTGGTATTCCTTATCATTTATCGAAGCACATGCTCTGACAATTTTCTCTCGTCGTGCCCTTAGTAAATATTCGCCGAATAGAGCGTAACCCTCTAACACGCCATTGACATGTAAACACCATTCGACGGTTAGCAGTACAGCACTAATAGGAACGGTAAGACTGGTATTGTCGAATCAAGCGAAAGTGAATTATGTATTCCTTCGAAGGACAAGTAGATATGCCAACGAAATTCAGTGAGAGCTATAGACATATGCTGAAAGCTATCCTCAACGTACTCACCCTACACGTCGTACATTTTAATATGTGTATGATAAATTGAAAACAACTGGATCTTTAACGCATCGGAAACATATCTGTCAAAGGAAAGTTACTAACGAGGAAACGGAAATTGGTACTCTTGCCACAGTGGTTCGAGATCCTTGTGTTAGTTAATGTAAAAAACGCAAGGGAATCTGGAATGAGCAAGAGTAGTGTTTTTCGTGTTAATAAATATCATCCTTCCCATGTCAGTCTCCAGCAAGAATTAACTGCTACGGATTGTATGGATCGCATTGAATTCTGCCAATGGGCACAACTTCAGATGCATAAAGAAGGCACATTTATTAATTTGATTTTATTTACTGACAAGACTACATTCATGAACCATGGAAATGTTAATTTTCATAACATGCATTATTGGCCTACTGAAAATCCATGTTGGCTGAGGCAAGTCGCACACCAAAAACCGTGGACGGTGAATGTATGGTGTGGGATTCTGGAGGACAGAGTTATAGGCCCCTATTTCATCAAAGGAAAGGTTAATGGTAGGAAGTACACCACATTCCTGCAAGTAAAATTAGGTCTATTACTGGAAGACATACCTTTAGGAACAAGGAAGAGAATGTGGTATCAACACGATAGGTGTCTGGAAATTTTTCGCTGATGGCTAGGAATAAGTTGCAACGACAATTCCCAACTCGTTGGATTCGACGCGGCTCGTCCGCCAGACTTGACGCCTCTGGAATTTTTCTTGTGGGGTTTCGTAAAAGATATTGTTTATAAAGACGTTTCAGCCACACCTGAAGATATGCGAGAGAGAATTGTCAGAGCATGTGCTTCGATAAGTGCCGAAGTGATAAGGAATACCACTCAATCCATGATAAGAAGATTGCAGCACTGCATTGAGACCAATGGTCATCACTTCGAACACCTTCTGTAAATGGACGTTCATGCCACCTTTTTGACCTTCGTTGATCTTCAAAGACCCTACTGTTACACATCACTGGATTCGTCTCGAAAGCTGTTATCAGAAAATAAGTACCAAACTGTAGCATCCTATTTAAAAAAAAAAAGGAAAAAAAGTTGACCTTCATGTATCTGATACGACCGCACCTACCAACAAAGAACCAATGTCATATTATTGCCTCCGTTGTCCCATGCAACATTTGTCCCACAAATTTTCCAGCTACTATCATACTCGCGGAGCTATTCTTGGCGGCAATAATTACTGACTAACCCTGTAAATTACGTTGCCTATATAAGAAGCAAAATAGTAAAGTGATAGTAGCTTGATACGATACGAATCAAGAATGTGACGAAGGCCCAGTAACGCGCAATAAATTGGCTAAATTGTAAAGTGCATTTGCAGCACATGCATTCAGTAACCAATGAATACAAACATCAAAGCACTAGAAAGAGAGGTCGTGAAAGAAATAGCAGATCACAAATACTGTCCTATCCTTTTACATTTATATATATATATATATATATATATATATATATATATATATATATATGATGATGATGATGATGAGTCCCATACTCCGTTTACCGAGCGTAGGGGAGCGACGCGGGAGACCCGCGCCGCCATACTAGGCAAGGTCCTAGTGGAGGTGGTTTGCCATTGCCTTCCTCCGACCGTAATGGGGATGATTGATGATGATGATGAAGACGACACAAACACCCAGTCATCACGAGGCAGGTGAAAAATCCCTGACCCCGCCGGGAATCGAACCCGGGACCCCGTGCTCGGGAAGCGAGAACGCTACCGCGAGACCACGAGCTGCGGACTATATATAAGATACATCAAATATAAGTCACCTACAATAAAAGATACTAATTTAAAAGACACAAAAAGTAAGTCAGCTACAGTAAAACAAATTGAATCCCTTACAAACCTAACAGAAATCCGCCGTGACTTAACAATATGCCAATTGTTGTTGTTGTTGTCTTCAGTCCTGAGACTGGTTTGATGCAGCTCTCCATGCTACTCTATCCTGTGCATGCTGCTTCATCTCCGCAACCTACATCCTTCTGAATCTGCTTAGTGTACTCATCTCTCGGTCTCCCTCTACGATTTTTACCCTCCACGCTGCCCTCCAATGCTAAATTTGTGATCTCTTGATGCCTCAAAACATGTCCTACCAACCGATCCCTTCTTCTAGTCAAGTTGTGCCACAAACTTCTCTTCTCCCCAATCCTATTCAATACCTCCTCATTAGTTATGTGATCTACCCACCTAATCTTCAACATTCTTCTGTAACACCACATTTCGAAAGCTTCTATTCTCTTCTTGTCCAAACTAGTTATCGTCCATGTTTCACTTCCATACATGGCTACACTCCAACAAATACTTTCATAAACGACTTCCTGATACATAAATCTACATTCGATGTTAACAAATTTCTCTTCTTGAGAAACGCTTTCCTTGCCATTGCCAGTCTACATTTTATATCCTCTCTACTTCGACCATCATCAGTTATTTTACTTCCTAAATAGCAAAACTCCTTTACTACTTTAAGTGTCTCATTTCCTAATCTAATTCCCTCAGCATCACCCGATTTAATTTGACTACATTCCATTATCCTCGTTTTGCTTTTGTTAATGTTCATCTTATATCCTCCTTTCAAGACACTGTCCATTCCGTTCAACTGCTCTTCCAAGTCCTTTGCCGTCTCTGACAGAATTACAATGTCATCGGCGAACCTCAAAGTTTTTACTTCGTCTCCAAGAATTTTAATACCTACTCCAAATTTTTCTTTTGTTTCCTTTACTGCTTGCTCAATATACAGATTGAATAACATCGGGGAGAGACTACAACCCTGTCTCACTCCTTTCCCAACCACTGCTTCCCTTTCATGCCCCTCGAATCTTATGACTGCCATCTGGTTTCTTTACTAATTATAAATAGCCTTTCGCTCCCTGTATTTTACCCCTGCCACCTTAGAATTTGAAAAAGAGTATTCCAGTCAACATTGTCAAAAGCTTTCTCTAAGTCTACAAATGCTAGAAACGTAGGTTTGCCTTTTCTTAATCTTTCTTCTAAGATAAGTCGTAAGGTCAGTATTGCCTCACGTGTTCCAACATTTCGACGGAATCCAAACTGATCCTCCCCGAGGTCTGCATCTATCAGTTTTTCCATTCGTCTGTAAAGAATTCGCGTTAGTATTTTGCAGCTGTGACTTATTAAACTGATAGTTCGGTAATTTTCACGTCTGTCAGCACCTGCTTTCCTTGGGATTGGAATTATTATATTCTTCTTGAAGTCTGAGGGTATTTCGCCTGTCTCATACATCTTGCTCACCAGCTGGTAGAGTTTTGTCAGGACTGGTTGTCCCAAGGCCGTCAGTAGTTCTAATGGAATGTTGTCTACTCCGGGGGCCTTGTTTCGACTCAGGTCTTTCAGTGCTCTGTCAAACTCTTCACGCAGTATCGTATCTCCCATTTCGTCTTCATCTACATCCTCTTCCATTTCCATAATATTGTCCTCAAGAACATCGCCCTTGTATAAACCTTCTACATACTCCTTCCACCTTTCTGCCTTCCCTTCTTTGCTTAGAACTGGGCTGCCATCTGAGCTCTTGATATTCATACACGTGGTTCTCTTCTCTCCAAAGGTCTCTTTAATTTTCCTGTAGGCAGTATCTATCTTAACCCTAGTGAGATAAGCTTCTACATCCTTACATTTGTCCTGTAGCCATCCCTGTTTAGCCATTTTGCACTTTCTGTCGATCTCGTTTTTGAGACGTTTGTATTCCTTTTTGCCTGCTTCATTTACTGCATTTTTATATTTTCTCCTTTCATCAATTAAATTCAATATTTCTTCTGTTACCCAAGGATTTCTAGCAGCCCTCGTCTTTGTACCTACTTTATCCTCTGCTGCCTTCACTACTACATCCCTCAGAGCTACCCATTCTTCTTCTACTGTATTTCTTTCCCCTATTCCTGTCAATTGTTCCCTTATGCTCTCCCTGAAACTCTGTACAACCTCTGGTTCTTTCAGTTTATCCAGGTCCCATCTCCTTAATTTCCCACATTTTTGCAGTTTCTTCAGTTTTAATCTACAGGTCATAACCAATAGATTGTGGTCCACATCTGCCCCTGGAAATGTCTTACAACTTAAAACCGGGTTCCTAAATCTCTGTCTTACCATTATATAATCTATCTGATACCTTTTAGTATCTCCAGGGTTCTTCCACGTATACAACCTTCTTTCATGATTCTTAAACCAAGTGTTAGCTATGATTAAGTTGTGCTCTGTGCAAAATTCTACTAGGCGGATTCCTCTTTCATTTCTTAGCCCCAATCCATATTCACCTATTATGTTTCCTTCTCTCCGTTTTCCTACACTCGAATTCCAGTCACCCATTACTATTAAATTTTCGTCTCCCTTCACTATCTGAATAATTTCTTTTATTTCATCGTACATTTCTTCAATTTCTTCATCATCTGCAGAGCTAGTTGGCATATAAACTTGTACTACTGTAGTAGGTGTGGGCTTCGTATCTATCTTGGCCTCAATAATGCGTTCACTATGCTGTTTGTAGTAGCTTACCCGCATTCCTATTTTCCTATTCATTATTAAACCTACTCCTGCATTACTCCTATTTGATTTTGTGTTTATAACCCTGTAGTCACCAGACCAGAAGTCTTGTTCCTCCTGCCACCGAACTTCACTAATTCCCACTATATCTAACTTTAACCTATCCATTTCCCTTTTTAAATTTTCTAACCTACCTGCCCGATTAAGGGATCTGACATTCCACGCTCCGATCCGTAGAACGCCAGTTTTCTTTCTCCTGATAACGACATCCTCCTGAGTAGTCCCCGCCCGGAGATCCGAATGGGGGACTATTTTACCTCCGGAATATTTTACCCAAGAGGATGCCATCATCATTTAATCATACAGTAAAGCTGCATGTCCTCGGGAAAAATTACGGCTGTAGTTTCCCCTTGCTTTCAGCCGTTCGCAGTACCAGCACAGCAAGGCCGTTTTGGTTAATGTTGCAAGGCCAGATCAGTCAATCATCCAGACTGTTGCCCCTGCAACTACTGAAAAGGCTGCTGCCCCTCTTCAGGAACCACATGTTTGTCTGGCCTCTCAACAGATACCCCTCCGTTGTGGTTGCACCTACGGTACGGCCATCTGTATCGCTGAGGCACGCAAGCCTCCCCACCAACGTCAAGGTCCATGGTTCATGGGGGGGTAAAAATTGGTAAAAATAAAAATAATACTGCCGTGTGAGATCGCCTAAGACAGAAAACAATCCGTATCATTGCACCAACACTCTAAAACATGGAAACACTGAGACTCAATTGACCTGATATTTAATGATGAGTTCATCGTTCGGCAAATTATCCTTGAGAACAGGCAGGTGCTCAACAGTTTTCAAGTCCTGAAGCAGATTCAGCTTTTTCCCCTTCCGAGGAAAGCGTAGGATCCTCAGTTTTTCCAAAGCGGGAGGCTGGTGCTACCTTAAGATGCTCGGGAAAAGCGAAATGCTGTTTAGCCCTGCCTTTTTTAGTTGACGAATGTACACTAACTCTCGTCTCGAACATTCTCCCTGTCTGGCTCGCACGAGCATTTCGCAATCACTGCATTCTAATTTATACAAACCGGATCTTGCACACTCATCTCGCTGGAGTGCTCATTACGAATATAATTATATTGAATTTTATTACCGGTGGTGCAGAAAACATGCATATCCTGCTTTTTAAAGACCTTAGCCAGTTCATAGGAGAGATTCTTTGTGTACGTCATCTTCACAAATTTGAATTTCGAAAACAAGGAGGTGGAGACACCTTTAGCTTCAATTGCAGATTTTCTCCTTACGAGCTTTATCAGTTATTTAACGGCTGTAAGCATTGTTTACAGCGACGTGTTTCAAATTTCCTAGTCTATTTTCCATGCAAGATGGACAGAGCTGTATCTCACTAGCGCGGTGTACCATAGATTTTAGAAAGCTCAACTTGCACTGGTGAGAGTGACAGGGGGAGGCACGATTGAAAGACTAGTCGAGAGTTTACGATGGATGTAAAAGCGAACCCCATTCCCAATAAGCCGAAGCTGCAGATCTAAATAGTTAAGCATACTGTTGTGGTCCATCGCTTCGTGAGTTAATACCATTGAGTTCGTCAGCTAGAAACGGAATATCACAGGCAAGACCATTGAAGACATTAAAGATGTCATCTACATAACGGCGATAGAAGAGGACTTGATGTGAACTACTAGCGTTCTGCCCAAAATAGCTTCTCTGTAAATCACTGACAAAAATGTAAGGGACACAATTGAATAATTGAAAGAGAAGTAACTGCAAGACGTATCTAGCCTCAGTAAGGTGATTACTTCTACTACCTCATCTGAAAATCAGTGGACAGTGCTTACAGAAACTTTCCTCGTATAATAAGGATCGTATCATCCTGAGAAACATTTTCCTACAGATTTTTTAATATCCCGAGGGAACAAGCAACAATCAGGCGGGAAAAATTTGTGATTTAAAAGTTGAACAGATTCTTTTCTATTAGAAATTGCAAAATTTTTCTCGTAGACAAACAATTTCCGAAGTAACTCTAGCATTTATTTGCAGAGAAGTTTACCTGGGTTCCCCATACCGTTAACTAACGGATTTATCGGAAAGACACCCTTATGAGACTTAATTTGGGCACGTGGAGGTGGTGTTGCAGGGTTCATCACTTTCATTTTCGGTACAAGGTTAGCAGAAAAAATATTGGAGCAGCCGTCTATACAGATTTTGAACTCCTTCGTGCACTTTTGAGCAGGACCGTAATCTGTCTGTTCGACTTGTTATCCTAAAAAAATCGTAAACTCATGGTGATAAAGTCTGTTCTATAAACGACGACTGATGTACTGCCCTTAACATCGCGAACTATAGTGCTTCTTCAGGCTTCAACTTTTTATTAACAGAATTTAGAAGCACCTGGTGTTTATTACTAGATTTTTTTTGAGTAGCCTTTCCAATAAGATACTGTAAACTATTTTGAATTTTTCTGATTGCCTGCAATAGGTGGCATATAGGGCAATTTTTAAACCTGCCACCAAAGCAGTAACCGACCTACCATCTAGTCGCAGTTGGGTATTGTATATGAAAGTTTTAAACAGGCTCTTACTTGTTAGCAGGGAAATAGCAACTAAACCTCTTGCTAGCAAACTGAAAAAAGTGTTCTTTTAACATTCCGGTTACCGTGTCTGAGCAACAATCGCTGTAGCTATATTAATTATGAACACGAAGTTACCTGTGGAAATAACTTTTTAGGCATATTTTTTTTTAATTTACCTGAAATGCATCTGGCTGTAAATTATACAGAAAATAATGAATGGTTCACAAGAATACTCAGAATGACATTATCGTGAAACGAGGACTAGCAGTTACGTATTGTAAATGAGTCCTGTTGCATTCATCTGAAATTTCAGTAGTGAAAACTTTTCCTAAAATTCTCTCAAAAGGTTACTGTAGACCCTATAATTGTTTCTTTCCTCGCAATGGGTAACTCAACTCTGCTCTATCTGCACTGCAAAATACTGAGCTGAATGATGGGCTGTAGTAAGCCACTGCGAGACAGTTTGCCTTCTTATTTACTATCAGGCTACATCAGTAAATTAAGATTTTTGTCTTTTTGAAAATATGACTCACTGCCCACGTAATAGTGTAAGGTGTGACAGAGTGTAGGTCGTGTCGAATCTACCTTTCATATAATAGTGAAGATAAGCTTCACTGGATGTAAATAATTTGGAGAGTATTTTGCAAGTAGATTAAATACTTTTAAAATCTCAGAAATGATTCTACCTGACATGAAATATAACTTCTTCCTGTCATTGTCATACATCATCATACTCACTTTCCGAATTGCGTAAATTTTACACTTTTGCGTTCCTAGTCAAATAACTTTAAAGTTAATCTTGGTGGGGAAAACTAATTAGAAATCTGACCTCAAGACGGATAATTCTCCCTCGATACCAACACGAAGATATTATTAAGAACAATGATAACTTTACATTACAGTTGACTCTTTGCCTTCCAAATGAAATATTTTTACGTAACAATGGAGGGCGTAAGATAATTGGAATACTGAACACATATTCTAATGGGATGCAGTATTTCGCTGGCCATGTGAGATTACCATTGCTTAGGTTTTTCAGCAGTGTTTCATATAGTTACTGTTTCAATTTACAATACTATGAATTCAATTGTGGATACCATTGCGTGGACATTTTTAAACGCAGTCAAATCTTAACAATACAATAATTACTAAACTTGCAGCAAAATACTCAATGCAATTACCTTTTTCCAAACGAGTCATCTCTCCGTAAAATCCTTAAAAAAATCATCATTTATCCTTCGTCCTCAGTTACGTCATCTCAGATAACATAATTTATCCTTCGTCCTCAATTACATAATCTCAAATAACAAATTATTTCTTTCTGCAGCTCATCCGTCGTCCAGGCTCCTCACTCTGCGATGATACAACACTCTCTCTCGCCAAAGACAAAGTCAATCATGGGTGCAGGCATACAAAGATGATCATAGTGGTAAGAATTCCAAACAACTGTGATTTCTCTACGTATATACAGTTTTTACCATCAT
The DNA here is from genome assembly GCF_023897955.1 of Schistocerca gregaria. NCBI lineage: Eukaryota > Metazoa > Arthropoda > Insecta > Orthoptera > Acrididae > Schistocerca > Schistocerca gregaria. The sequence continues at coordinate 1,192,331,571 of NC_064920.1, forward strand.
TTCTCATAAAGTGTGGAAATTTCATAATCCTCGAACAAACAAGAATTTTGCAAAATATTTAAGTACTTAAAAAAATTCGTCAAAAAAGGGAGTACTGTGTATGTTGGTATATAAACATTCTGAAGAAAAAACAACCAAAAATTGAGTTGTGAATCTAGTAGCTACCAAAATGGGATATATAATATCATAAGTTGAAACAGTGACTATAAGATTCACAGCTGATAGACATAAGCAATGGTAATCTCACATGCTCAGCAAAATACTATGGATGTCATTCAGAATATAATGCTTGTGATGCATAATATTTAGGAGAAACTTTAAGAATGGCAGGTCTTAAGTAACTGTGATCTATGTATACAGTAGGATAAGTACCTAATAGCAACGTAATAAGGAAAGGATAACAAATTATTATGTTTTTAACAAAGAAATGAACTAAATAAGCTACAACTGTTAACCTCACATTGACACAAGAAGGTAGATTTTTCTTTATCAGTATGTAAAATACACATAGAATAATATCATGCACTGTGAGGTGACAGACTTGCACAAGTTAAAAATGTCACAAGCAGCCCACTTTGTATTTTACAAGCACGCAGTATTTGCTCCCCATATTCACAGTTAAAGAGGGGGGTAAGTATTTATGGACGGAAGGGCAGACTCAGGGAGTAACTAAATTGATCTGTCCTTCCAATGACAGACCGATCATTCACAGTAGTCTTAACAAGAGCAGTGTTAGCTCTTCCGTCATCTACTGTCAACTGTGTGACATAATGTTAATTTTCGAAGAAAACCCAGACAGTGACAGAGTGGCGAACCAGCACTGTAGTAATGTCACACTAATGTGACACGTGACATAATACTCTGCCAAGCGTCTCTGATCCAGCAGAAAGTGAAACAGAAGCGGATATTTCAGTAATTACTAACACCCATTTAAGAGTTCCTCTCAATGCAATATGTGCATGCATCTTTTTTTTACTGATTAGTGCCCCCCCCCCCCCTCATGCTTGTCCTTAATACATGATATATAAGTGAAAAATTTGGACATTGTGTTAAGTTAATTTACGTTAGAAGCTGGAATGAAATATTAATTGAACAGACATACATGTATAGTTTAGAGTACTTTGAATAACGTGCCTCATAAATCTGCTTATGAGGTTGGAACTTTAATAGTGGCTAACTATTTGTTTACAGCTCGTACAAAATAGATAGGTGCTGCAATGTTTTTCTGACCTTAAACTAGTTAGCAGCATTATGTATAACCCGTTGCCAGCGATGTGGAAGTCGTAGGATACTCTCAGCAGTGCTAGTTGTGTTGACAGTTCGAGCGGCGCGGTCTATTGCCCACCGAATTTGTGGCAGTTCTGAAAGGAATGCCGTGAAGTGTTTCGCGATCGCCGAATTTTACTTCCCTGGACTACTTCTACTGAGGTCATATTCGGAGTTTAATTTACGACACTCCTGTAGAGACAGAGGAAGATCTGCTGACATGAGTTCTGACCGCTGCAGTTCAAACTGAAGAGACACCATGTGGGATGGACTGTGTGTACCACAATATGCTTCGTAGATAACAATGCATGTAACAACGCTGGTGGTCGCCATATCGAGCCTCTGTTGTAATGCATCAGTACTGTTCTGTGTGTACAGTATGCTGGATCCTTTTTTTTTTTTTTTTAGAATGATGTGTACACGTACTTTTTAAATCTTAATACAAATGTGCTTAGGAGATAAACGGATATTTCGTTATGTTTGTTTTCGAATTGTTACCTAATAACTGAACTGTGTGATGCCTAATTCAGTTTCTCAAGCAGAAATGGATGAGTTAAACACCTGAACTGAAACACTAGTATAATAGAAACGGTAAGTTTCCGGGCATGGGTTCCTGTATTATGTACTCACTCCCCTCTACAAGCCCTTGAAATTTGTAACGGGAATCTCCGAACTGGTGAGTGAGATTCCCAGCATCAAAGTAAGTTTCATAAATGGCATTTTCTTTAAACTGCATTGACTTAAATTTTGTATACTACCGAGAGACTGTAAACCTTAGTATTTGACATAAAGTTATATTGATACACTGTGGGAAAAAGGTCTTAACAGGCAGGCAGCCAGACAGACAGACGATAAAGTGATTCTATAAGAGTTCTGTTTTCACCGACTGGTTCTGTTTTCAGTCAGTGAAAAGAGAACCAGAAAAGAAAAACAACTTGTGAACACTTCACACGTAGTCAGTTACCTAGGTACCAACCTCTGATGCGTGTTGCACGCCTATTCCATTTATGAGCCTACAGGTCTCAAACATAGAGCGCAAGTTCAGGAATTCGTAGCCTAGCTTGTCACAAAACTTTGAAGTCCCAGGTTCAAGCCTTCCACGTGACACAGAAACAGGGGACTGTGGTCTTTACTGGAGATGACACTGCAAATTGTGAGCTTTATTAAAACCCTGCGAACAAGCTTGGTAGTTTCAATCTTTTGACCGTTACTGGAATGATCCAAGTACGACATTGGGGCGCAGACAACAGCCATTTTGTCTCAATATGCCCCACATTTCGCAGTTGAGTCTACCCGGTTCACTCAGGGGACGACCGAATGGCCTTTTCATCGTGTTGAATGAGACTCCCAGACACACATACTTGTAATCCAGAGACATTTCCAAGAACCTTAGAACATGAGGCGAAGTCCCAGCAGCTGTTTAGTCATGTCCCATTACAAAAAGAGACGGTAAAATAAAATTATATCGACGTTTCCAATCACAGATTCGGAATGCTTATGCAATTACGTGTTAAATGGAAGCAGGTTGGAGGCTGCGTACCACTTACTTAAAAAATCAACTATAATCTTTCCATTACACATTAAAAGTAATTTTCGCAAGCCAACTGCAGTCACCGATAGCTACCTAAGTAGAGGTCTATCTAATGGTATGGACGGAGCAGTTTTAGTGATACATAATTTACTTCGTAAAATACTCAAGATGTCGTAAACCTATAGACATTCCAGTGGCCGTTAGTTTCTTCAAGCGTAGGCAACGGCTGCGCAGAGGGACTCCAACTCTTCCCGCGGTCAGAGAGTTGGTGCCATTCCCAGGACAATTTGTCTGCCTTTGGGCGCGCCGAACTACCCCTCAGCAGAAAGCCTGAGTGAACATTAGCGTGTTCTCCCCCTGTTAAGTTGGTTAGAGGAACCTTTTGATCCCGGAGGAAGAACGTAGCAGTGCGTCGTCGGTGGTAACAAAATTGATGAGAGATGCTCTCTCGGCCTCATCTCGTTTCTGTTCTTGGTAGGCCTCCTATCCTGCGATGGAAGTGTTGGTTTCCACCACGTTGGAAGCAACCACGTACCGTGTCATTCAGCTGTACCCAAGACGTTCGCGGGAGAATGCTCGTAGCACATCCGTCCGCGATTAAACTGCAAATATACTATTTCCACCACGAGCAATTATCTTCGGAATATCTACAATTCTAGAGCAGTAATCTCTCTCGCCGTCCTGTGTGCGTGCTCGTTATGCGAGATTACTCATGGATCACTACTTTCATTTTTAGTCTAAATTTCAAGTTTCTTCTCTGATTTTCTGATCTCTCGATGGACTGGTCAAGTGATCATTATTTCTGTTTTACTTTGTCTTTTCATGCACTCGTATGTGTCACACATCAAGCCTGCAGATCGCCATACAATCTAAAACTGTGTGCTAGCAAATTTTCGCTTTATGTAACGAGACTGCCTCAAATTTCTTTCTTTCGTTATTGTATATCAGATATAGTTTCCATTGACCAATTTTTCTGTTCTGTACTGTCTCCTGTTCCCTTCATTAACTAATGTATTTACCTCAGTAGTTGAACACTCTACAGTAAGGCGAGAGTTCCAGTGGCTCCACAGTCATCCACTCCATTAACTATTTATTTACCTCTGAAGTACCACGAGAAATCCAATGGCTCCACAGTCGAAGGAGCGGAAGACTGTCAGCCGAGATAAATTTAATCTGATGGCATGGAATATAATAACAGCAGAACTTCTTTATTTCTTGCAGTTCAGCTCTTTTATCTACATTCTCAGTGCACACGGTTCTCTTTTAGTCGATGTTGCCATTTCGTAAGGGGTACCATTATTCGACATAACTCTGAACAGGTGTCAATGAACAGAACCCTACATTTTGGGTTGGACTCCATCTGACACAGGACATTTCAAGACAGCTGCATGAGACACATTGGCTCAGCCTCGGTTCCATTGGAAAAACAGCGGATCGAACTTTCAGTTTAGGGGAAAGAGTCTAACATCCTGAGTTCTTCCTGGTCCCCGTCTCACACTACACCTAATCTAGACATACACGCTACTCACAGTCAAATCTTCCCCCGAATTCTTCTCATCACGTTCTTTTTGATACAAAAAAATAATAACACAGTGTCAACAGGTTTTGCGGTACTCTGATCCACCTTGTACGCATGCCAATTTTTTTTTTTCCGTATGGTAAGTTAAGTCGTACTCGACATCCAGTTCTTCACAAACCGCCAGATGCAGGCAGTCATTGTTAATGCGTTCAACAATGTCCAGTTTTAATAAACAGTATGTAGCTCTGCAGCAACTGTTAGGAAAGCACTGCATGCCTGACAAAGGCAACTCTGTTCAAAGAGTTGCAATATCGAAGACATATTACCAGACATTCTTCAATTAATGATTGTCGCTGAAGGTGCTGGCGTCTTGAACACTGGTTTCTGATATAGTGCGTCTTGCACTTCACAATACGCTGCTCTTGGACTCTGCTCTCTCGTTTTCACTCTAATAACTTAAACCCCAAGGAGACTCTACCAGTCAACATGTAGCCATGAAAACGATACATAATTTGATATATCAATTCTGATCCATGCTGGGGACAACACTGAAATACTAAAACTCTGGTGCCTATATGTGTCTATGCCATTACATTCGAAAAATTTAGCTTAATGAACAATAGACATCATATTCTTAAGTTTTATGAATGTGCCTTAACTGATCAGGTGACTTTTCCATTATACTACAGAGTGGGGCCTCCAGGATGCCCATATTTAAACACAGGTGTAAGGGGCTAATCATCTGAAATTTTAGTTTAAGTTATATAACGTACATTTCTACAACTGTTTTTGTATTGCTGGAATACACCTTGTTGATTTTATTGTATAAATAAAGTCTTCAGTACCTCAATTTTATCACACATAATATCATACTTCTTCACGATTTTTGAAATCGTACAGATAAATGAATTGTTATACAACTGAATTTCACAGTTTGAAAAATTATATTATCTCTCAGCAAGTAAATTTTTACGTCAAGCTAAAGCCCACGGTGTAAACTTGCAGTTAAAAATCATCCTCGATAGCTAAAAAAAGAAAGTCTGCAAAACTAAAAGCAATTTACTTTAACTAACACTAGTTACTTTGTTGGAGAAACAGTAAGGTCCCCATCAAACCGTTCCGAAGTTCTTCCTCTGGATGACCCTTGGCTAGCAAACTGCGATCACTGGTTATTGTAAAATCTTAGTCTCTTTTGTCTATTTTTTATCTGTATCAGTGATATCTTCCTCTATTCACCAACTACCAACGTTATAACTCTTTAGATCGTTAAGACTGACACGTTACTACAAACACATTTTGCACTATACTGAAGAAAATAGGTATGTACTTCATGAGGCGCGATCTAGGAGACACCAACACCTATCAGTAAAACGTGTCAACGACAGACAAAGAAGACTACAATGCAAACGACAGCAAAACATTGTAGGGTTGTCGATTTAAGGAGGATAGGGGGAGGATAGTAGAATACTGCCAGAACCGACCTTGGAGAGCGAGTTCGAAAATTTTCGTGCGGTCTGAGAGACCACACCTCATGAGTGCCAAGAGATACACAACACTAATGTAATTCAGAGCGAAAATTCCACGCTAAAGTATTGTAAGGATTAACAAAACAACTTTGATCTCTGTTGTGCAGTGAATGTGCTCCACTGTCAACACTGTGTTGCGAGAAATGATATACTTTACCTGTAAACTTGTAGTCTATTAAGTAACGTTCAGTCAACGTCTGATACACAAACTGTAGTTATATTCTGAGCTACTATTTAAGTTTCTTGGTAGTTGTGCATTCCTTGCATCATAGGGCACCAGGAAAAGCTGTGAAACAGCAATACTAGAAAAGTGACTTGTAGTCCGAAATAAAAATGTAAAAGAAATCAAATTTTATCAATCATCTGCAAAAAAGTTTGTTTTCATGTGTAATTATTTACAATGGTTCACAATGACACCACAGTCAAGTCGAGTAAAATATTCCTTTTGTATGGAATTTGTCTTTCTATCCAGACTCAATTTCCTTTCTCTTCAGATCAGTTTTTCTTTCTATCCAGTCTAAAATTAATCTAAGAGATCATCTGCATGTATACCCTACAGAGGAAAACATACTACTCTAAAGAAGTGTTTCGCAGCATTTGATACAAATAGAACAGATAGTGTGTATCTAGCAAGAAAGGAAAATCTGGTGTAAGGCATGATCAGAAACTGTCCCAGTTTTCCAGCAGAGATCACCAACATCAAAATTTAATTTCTGCCAACAGAAACTGACCAATTTTATAAACTGATCTCCACCTTACCTCCAAAGTGATTACTCACACAGATTGTTTTACTGCTTTATTGTAGTCCTTCTTCAAATTACAAACGACCCTCTGATTTCATCGGCATCCTTCCTTTTATAGTCAATAGTATGGGCCAGAAAAATGAATTATTTGCTGTCAGAATTTGTTTACATTTCAGCCACACAAGATTTTCTAGTATACCATCTAATGCCAATTTTAGGAAAACTGGAATGCGCAGTGTGTTTAAGGTTCTGACAAAAATGTTGTAAAAACTTTCTCCTAACAGCTTGCTTAAAAATTGTGCACAAAGAGTAAATAGTTATTTATTTTAATTATAATTGAACCTACTAGATTATTGAGGTTCACGCAGAACACTTAATATGAATTGTAAATAAATTGAGTAATTACAGATATTTGGGTATTTTAACTGATATTTTGGATTAGTAGAAGTAGAAACCACCTAAAATGGTTGCATCCAAAGATTACTGGAATAACTGGAATATATTGGATCCTCACACAAACATCTCATAAGCTTTTGTAGAAACATGATTAAGCACACTTCTTAAATTAATAACTCGTGCTAGTTTGAGAACAACTGTGTATACAGTAATATGGTATTGAAAGGAATATGAAAGTTGACTATCTTCGACTGTACAAATTTCGTATGTAGTTGAAAGTGTATTTTGATCACATCTCGAACAGCCCTACAGCATAAGAGAGCTGTTTAGTACAGTGTTAAAGTTTATTCTCCTGGTAACTTTTAAAGAGTTTTTGACCATAAGAAAAATTTAGAATCAGCCAATGGCTAAGTTGTAGATCAATTAAGATTTTAGCAATGGTTGTAAAATGATTTTGTAAAATCACAGGTTCAAGCTTAGATGTTAGTATACAAGGCAAATGTGTTATTGTAGTATTTTTACAAGACAGGCAGTTCAGTACTTCTCATATAAATTCGCAAGCTATCTAAATATTCTTCTCAAACAATGAAGAACAATCAAATAAAAGAAATAGTGTTTAATTACAGATAGATGACTAACTTCAGAAAACTTAAAGCCTATAATTAATGTAGTGCCATAGGGCAGCTGCATTTGCAACACCATGACTTACTGCTATGGGTGCTTTAAAATGGAAAACCTAGTTTCTTATTTATGCACGTATTTACTATACACGTTATTTTTCTGGAAAACTAATTACAAGAATAGAATTTGTAGAATGTAGATGTGTTTTGTAAGAAGAGCACGAATTCTTATGTAAAATCAATATACAAATTTGTATATATTTATGTAATTAATATGCGGAAAATATGTAAGAAAATATGTAATGTCACGAAAATATTTCATTAAATATTTAAGATTATGATCACTTGAATCACACCATATCCTGTTATGCTGTCTTAATATGCACTTAAGGGGACATTGTATGTCCTATGCTGCCAATGTTAAATTATCAAATTTTGTGACCCATTACCTAGGGAACGTTTTCAGATACCAACTTGTAATTTTCCATAATTATTGCATGCACCTTTCTAGATATACTGAACTAGAATTATTACTAAAATTGTATTGTGGGGCATGTTATCTTTTTTTTCAAAGACTAATTTTTTTGACAATTTTGTAAATAAATGAACATAAAACATCTTAGGATATATAAATTATTCTAGCTCCATATGTGTTGAATCTCACACTTGACATGCTGTGAAAATTTCATGTCTTTGACATCAATACTTTTTTATGAAATAGGTCATTTATTGCAAAAAATGTAGTTCAGAGATATTGATATTTAAAAGTTTTTTCTTAAAAATTCTTATACACACTTATATTTCTGCATCTTTTAGCACTAGAATTACCCTCGTCCACAGTCTGTGTCTTCTTCAGTGTCACAACAGCCCAGTGCTTGCCTCTTCCTTTTCTTTCTTGGTTCTTTTGTCATTTGCTGTGCAGCTAACTCTGCTTCACGTGTACAAAGCTCATCCATTTCCTGCGGTCCTTTAGCTGTGTTCTGTCCAAATCTTACCCCTAACTTCTCCAGAACCTTAAGTCCTTCATAGCTCACATGATTAAAAGTTATTAAAACATCATACACTGCTAACTTAAGAGTCGTAAGGCCAACAAATACATTTTTAGGCACATGGCACCACACAATATTATTGAAGGACTCATTCACATTCTGAGTCTTCCCATGTAAACAATTCTTGAGTAACTCAGGATTTGCCAGATCTCTGTAAATAGGTTTGATTGCCCCCATTACTGTGAAAGGAAGAGAATGTTTATGTGTAAAGTCATGCAGTGTGCCAGAAAATTCAGCTTGCCAATATTTACACCAAGTGTTTGGTGGAGGTGGACACAAAGCGTGACATGGCTTTTCATCCGTTGATATTCGATGAAATGAAGTGCTCCACACAGCTCTTTTCATCTTCTCTAAATTGTCACAGCTATCTCTAATGGCCTACACTTGATCATTTTATTTACGTATAAAAAGGAACAGAAGTTAGCTTACTACAAAAATAGCCGGTACTAACACTATTTTCTACGAAAACTAGTATCAGAAGCAAAGGTGTAACTTCTGAGACGTAGCAGTAGGCACAAAACAAAGCAATTCACAGCCTTATTGATTGTGTGGTTCCCAAGATATGACTGTTCAACTGCGGCAGTATATGCATAGCCGCGAAATTCGACCGTCACACATCACCATTCAAAAATTTATTTGAAGGTCTCACAATTGTCTGATTTTAATGTATTATACACCAAAATATTCAGGAAAGTCGAAAGGAAATTATTGAGTAAAAAACAGAAAATGTCAAATTTCAAGGAATTTCACGCGCAATGTCCCTTTAAACATACCAGAAACACGAAAAGTACGTCATGAACTTCCATTTCACGTTACTTAATTACTTGTTTTTAAAGTATATACTGCGATAACAAAACGAAATTGTATTCAGTAACATCTCTTTACTAAAACGTCCATCTTCATTGAAATTACTAAGGTACCCTACCTTACCCTTCATTTTGAAAAGTGATAAACTATCATGTTTTCCTCCAAATTCTTCGCAGACTTATAATGTCCCCAAACAGAACGAATGTTTTTGTAGGACCAAAATGACTCCTCCACATAACAAGAAGTAGATAGCGTAAATTTTAGTAGCTGAAATATTCCGGGAGAAACCATTGCTGTGGCGCCTTCTTTCCCCAGCCCCATTCGACCCCCTCCCCCCCCCCCCTTCCGCCATTACTGAGGAGATCCCACCAGATAGTAGCGAAAGTTAAGAAGCCTGGATTTCCCGACAAAAGAGCGTCAAACTCATTCACTACCCTCTGTCAGTTAGCTTGCATTTGGCATTCCCAACAATTTCTGCAACAGCAATAGATTGACAATTTTGCCGCCTATGAAGCTACAGTTGCTATGTGTGTACTCCAGAGCATTTTAAATTTTAAGTTCAGTGAAAGCACTTTGTGCTTCTCGTATTTAATCTGAAGATTCTCTCAGAAAGTATCAGTCATTGATTTCAGGACCTGAAAAATCCATATTTATTATAAATGCGAAAGTAGCTTTGTCTGTTACATTTTCACGACTGTACTCTTGAACCAATTTTGATGAAATTTGGTATGGCGGTAGCTTGCAACCTAAGAAAGAATAAAGGCTACTTTAAAAAGTAAGAAATAAAAAAAGTACTTCTAAGAGGGTGAAGGAGAGAATGGAAAATTTCTTTACAACACTTGATACTGTATAAACCATGTTACAAAAATATTAAATTTGTTATATATGTACACGTTGAATACTGTATAGCCATTTCAACAGCACAATGCATAGATCCACGCTCCTGCCCATGCCTCTCCGCCCTTACCTGTGAGCAGTTATGCTTGCGCCTGGCATGATGTCAAGTGTGGGACAACTGTGACTTATGGTGGGTTGGAGGTGTACATCACAATCACTACATACCTGAACAAACAGATACATGTGGGCAGCTGATGTTATTGCGTGTACAAACATTAAAAAATTTTGCTGCTTTTAACAACAAATTAGCTACTTATTTCCTTTGTCACTTTGATGCTACTTAATAATTTTTAGAGAGTCTGCATTTTCTTTTAATATCCTACTTGATTCCTCGGAATAGGCATCCGTTTTGCACTAGATAATAGATATTTTTTAATTTTCAGTTCTATATTTAATTCAGTTTTTATAATATAATCATAAAATAACAATTTCTTTAGCCATTTACTGTGTTTTCTGTCGCAGTCATTTCACTATGAATATTTTTATTGATTTATTACAAGTAATAGTTAATAAGGTAAATAAGTACAGTTGTTTCTCTCGTAAATTTTACAACAGTCCTATTAAACTGACTAGTTGTTCAGTATTTATTTGTTTCTATAAAAACTTTTCTTTTTTTATTTTCTAAAAGGTTTCCAGTTTCTAAAAAATATTTCATCTCTTTTTATTCACTAACCATCATACGACAACTACTGATATGACAGTAGCAGTTGCAATCCATGTTCTCCACCTCATTAGCACTGGCTCAGTCAACAAAGCTAAGTTCAGTAGGAGTTCTCTCGAGAGAGAGACACGATGAAGGGCTTTGAAAAATACTTTCATGGTGTATGAAATTATCCTCCCCCCATGAACCATGGACCTTGGCGTTGGTGGGGAGGCTTGCGTGCCTCAGCGATACAGATACCCCTACCGTAGGTGCAACCATAACGGAGGGGTATCTGTTGAGAGGCCAGACAAACCTGTGGTTACTGAAGAGGGGCAGCAGCCTTTTCAGTAGTTGCAAGGGCAACAGTCTGGATGATTGACTGATCTGGCCTTGCAACATTAACCAAAACGGCCTTGCTGTGCCGGTACTGCGAACGGCTGAAAGCAAGGGGAAACTACAGCTGTAATTTTTCCTGAGGGAATTCAGCTTTACTGTATGATTGAATGATGATGACGTCCTCTTGGGTAAAATATTCCGGAGGTAAAATAGTCCCCCATTCGGATCTCCGGGCGGGGAGTACTCAAGAGGATGTCGTTATCAGGAGAAAGAAAACTGGCGTTCTGCGGATCGGAGCGTCGAATGTCAGACCCCTTAATCGGGCACGTACGTTAGAAAATTTAAAAAGGGAAATTGATAGATTAAAGTTAGCTATAGTGGGAATTAGTGACGTTCGGTGGCAGGAGGAACAAGACTTCTGGTCAGGTGACTACAGGATCATAAACACAAAATCAAATAGGGGTAATGCAGGAGTAGGTTTAATAATGAATAGGAAAATAGGAATGCGGGTAAGCTACTACAAACAGCATAGTGAACGCATTATTGAGGCCAAGATAGATACGAAGCCCACACCTACTACAGTAGTACAAGTTTATATGCCAACTAGCTCTGCAGATGACGAAGAAATTGAAGAAATGTATGATCAAATAAAAGAAATTATTCAGATAGTGAAGGGTGATGAAAATTTAATAGTCATGGGTGACTGTAATTCGGTAATAGGAAAAGGGAGAGAGGGAAACGTAGTAGGTGAATATGGACTGGGGCAAAGAAATGAAAGAGGAAGCCACCTGGTAGAATTTTGCACAGAGCACAACTTAATCATAGCTAACACTTGGTTCAAGAATCATAAAAGAAGGCTGTATACATGGAAGAACCCTGGAGATACTAAAAGGTAGGAGATATATTATATAATGGCAAGACAGAGATTTAGGAATTAGGTTTTAAATTATAGGACATTTCCAGGGCCAGATGTGGACTCTGACCACAATCTATTGGTTATGTCCTGTAGATTAAAACTGAAGAAACTGCATCTAAGGAGATGGGACATAGATAAACTAAAAGAACCAGAGGTTGTACATAGTTTCAGGGAGAGCATAAGGGAGCAATTGACAGGAATGGGGGGAAGAAATACAGTAGAAGAAGAATGGGTAGCTTTGAGGGATGAAGTAGTGAAGGCAGCAGAGGATAAAGTAGGTAAAAAGACGAGGGCTAGTAGAAGTCCGTGGGTAACAGAAGAAATATTGAATTTAATTGATCAAAGGAGAAAATATAAAAATGCAGTAAATGAAGCAGACAAAAAGGAGTACAGACGTCTCCAAAACGAGATCGACAGGAAATGCAAAATACCTAAGAAGGGATGGCTAGAGGACAAATGTAATGATTTAGAGGCTTATCTCACTAGGGGTAAGATAGATACTGCTTACAGGAAAATTAAAGAGACCTTTGGAGATAAGAGAACCACTTGTATGAACATCAAGAGCTCAGATGAAACCCAGTTCTAAGCAAAGAAGGGAAAGCAGAAAGGTGGAAGCAGTATATAGAGGGTCTATACAAGGGCGATGTACTTGACGACAATATTATGGAAATGGAAGAGGATGTAGATGAAGATGAAATGGGAGATACGATACTGCGTGAAGAGTTTGACAGAGCACTGAAAGACCTGAGTCGAAACAAGGCCCCCGGAGTAGACAACATTCCATTGAAACTACTGACGGCCTTGGGAGAGCCAGTCCTGACAAAACTCTACCATCTGGTGAGCAAGATGTATGAGACAGGCGAAATACCCTCAGACTTCAAGAAGAATATAATAATTCCAATCCCAAAGAAAGCAGGTGTTGACAGATGTGAAAATTACCGAACTATCAGTTTAATAAGTCACAGCTGCAAAATACCAACGCGAATTATTTACAGACGAATGGAAAAACTAGTAGAAGCCGACCTCGGTGAAGATCAGTTTGGATTCCGTAGAAATACTGGAACACGTGAGGCAATACTGACCCTACGACTTATCTTAGGAGCTAGATTAACGAAGGGCAAACCTACGTTTCTAACATTTGTAGACTTAGAAAAAGCTTTTGACAATGTTGACTGGAATACTCTCTTTCAAATTTTGAAGGTGGCAGGGGTAAAATGCAGGTAGCGAAAGGCTATATACAATTTGTACAGAAACCAGATGGCAGTTATAAGAGTCGAGGAGCATGAAAGGGAAGAAGCGGTTGGGAAGGGAGTGAGACAGGGTTGTAGTTTCTCCCCGATGTTATTCAATCTGTATATTGAGCAAGTAGTGAAGGAAACGAAAGAAAAATTCGGAGTAGGTATTAAAATCCATGGAGAAGAAATAAAAACTTTGAGGTTCGCCGATGACATCGTAATTCTGTCAGAGACATCAAAGGACTTGGAAGAGCAGTTGAATTGAATGGATAGTGTCTTGAAAAGAAGATGTAACATGAACATCAACAAAAGCAAAACTAGGATAATGGAATGTAGTCGAATTAAGACGGGTGATGCTGAGGGAATTAGATTAGGAAATGAGACACTTAAAGTAGTAAAGGAGTTTTGCTATTTGGGGAGCAAAATAACTGATTATGATCGAAGTAGAGAGGATATAAAATGTAGACTGGCAATGGCAAGCAAAGCGTTTCTGAAGAAGAGAAGTTTGTTAACATCGAGAATAGATTTAAGTGTCAGGGAGTCATTTCTGAAAGTATTTGTATGGAGTGTAGCCATGTATGGAAGTGAAACATGGACGATAACTAGTTTGGACAAGAAGAGAATAGAAGCTTTTGAAATGTGGTGCTACAGAAGAATGGTGAAGATTAGATGGGTAGATCACATAACTAATGAGGAATATTGAATAGGATTGGGGACATGTTTGTGGCACAACTTGACCAGAAGAAGGGATCGGTTAGTAGGACATGTTCTGAGACATCAAGCGATCACCAATTTAGCATTGGAGGGCAGCGTGGAGGGTAAAAATCGTAGAGGGAGACCAAGAGATGACTACACTAAGCAGATTCAGAAGGATATAGGTTGCAATCGGTACTGGGAGATGAAGAACTTGCACAGGATAGAGTAGCATGGAGAGCTGTATCAAACCAGTCTCAGGACTGAAGACCACAGCAACAACAACAACATGAAATTATTTTATTTACTTCAGCGTATCTGCTGCACTCTTCTATGGTGATACGGTGCACAGCATGGGCTTTACAGATAATATGGATTAAATGCAAATAAAATACACGCACCGTATCTGCCGCGATTTGCGTTGCTCATCGGCATCCGAATACGTAACAAGAGGTTTTGCTTCTGCAGTTTCGTCACGATTCTGTTTAATTATTTGTGCACTCCATCTCTTTGCAAGAAATCAATAGTTACTTTGAGGATTCTTCTCAATCGCATTTGCCGACAGTGAGATTGTCAACGAAACGTCCACATACGTCTGTTGTTTTGTCGACTGCTAATCCACATGTGGTGGCTCCATGTATAGCACCGCACACTTTGCGCCCCCTAGAAACAAAAATCTGGATAGTTTTTTCTTAATGTCGATTCATTGAAGCTAGTACCATGCGTAGTTCGTATCATGAAGAAATTCATGTGTTGAGTTTGGCGTCTTTTGCATCTGTGTTAGTAAAATTTGCTTCTTAGGCCATTGTACTGCTTTGTTCTCTGTGTGCCTATCGATATGTATTATGTTCCTCAAGTTGTGACTTGAACACAACGAGTTACGATCTCTCTTTGGTGAACGTACTGCCTAACTCTGAATCGGTTAAAGTCCCTAGTAGCCAGAAAACTTGGAGCCGCAAGTCTTTTCTTTGCCACAATGCCAGACTCGACAGCACACGAAGCCATTTACTACAAACAATAACAGCTACTACAATGATACACACAGTATTGTTACTTCATGTCCTTTCCTTAAAATTATTTTATTTCCATACTGTATATTTCAGAATATGGTTAGCTTTACGCATTAAGCTCCCTCTACAACCTCTATAGGCCTGTAATAGGAATTGTGAAACAGCGTGTATAACTGTCGTATTCTGTTTAGCACTGTCGTAGAATACAGTTAACAACGTATTGTCTTCGTTCAGAGCTGTGAGCGACGGTCGTACACACGCTCTGTGTCTACAATCCAGCCACAAATTTGAATTATTTATACACGAGTTTTACTCCAACGTATGGGTAAAAAATATGTCAATAAAGTGTGTGCTAGGTCCTAAGCCTTGAATGTCTACGTCCGTCTATCATATTTTTCGACACTCCTATTTGGATACACCCGTTAACTGACGTGTATCAGGAACATATCAGAGAATGCTACTTGATGATGAATAAGTCAGTCCTTGAAGTACTGAAGAGAAGACTTTGTGAGGCGGCGGGTAAATGATCTAAATGGTCGATACTTTTATGTCTTTATGAAGAGACACTTAAAATTGTCCGTGCGTGCTTTACACCTACCTTCGCTGTTTACAAGAGCCTGAAAACTATTTTTACGGTTAGGCAGAAAGCGATGAAGAACATAATCTCTATAATTTCCAGTCTTCAAGTCCTCATTACTCTTTGCACTCACTGAAAAAAAATGTTCCTACTTGCAATTTACCTAGCGGGATCAGGAACTATGACTATAAGTAACAGTTTTGAGCTCTAACTGATTTATATACTCTTTACAATTTCACTCTCACGAAATATAATAATATCCCTCTTAATAATAATATCCCTACAGGAAACAGCACTATTTACAGTTCAGAAGTTACCCATAAAGGGAAGTTGCAAGTATAATGGTTTACCACCCTGATTTCCAATGACTAAAGTTAATTACAGATTCGTATTTCGGTGCGAAGTGTCTCTTCTCATTGCCTCTCTGGTCGTATGTATACATAGGCGCAGCGGACCGCCAAACGGAACATCTGCTATCAACCAACTTACGCACAGGTAGCAGCATCTAAATGGCCCCTCTCTCGGACAGGTATTAATTAATATCTCTGTCGTTTAACAGTTTACAAGCTTCTTAATTTTTATACACATAAATTTACGTTTGATTTAGTTTCTGAAAACTCGACCGCATTTGAACTTTACCGGCTATAATTTTTAGAATGGAACCAGCAGTAGAACTCGACCTCTGAACCGCCTCTTTAAGATTCCTTGTAACCGTAGCATTAAATTATCAAGTGCTGTAATTGGAACTTTCTATTACAAATACAAATTACATCTAATCTGCCATGAATCAAATTTGGTTTTTGGTAAATAACTCGAAAACTAATAGAGGTAGCTTATTGGGTTCACATGTATTGCGATTTTACTTGTAAATGAAGCTACATACGAATTTTCATCTCTCTGAGTCCAATATTTAGTATCTTCAAACTTTCGAAAAATCGCCGATTTTGATCAGAATATTGCTCTGATCTGGTCAAGACTTGTAAGTTTCAATTGTGTCGTACATTTGCATCTTCTGATCAATTTTTAATTTTCTAGTTTTATTATTTAGCGCCACTTACTTTTTTCTGACATTCAGTATTTTATGTAACATATCCTTTGATCCTTCTGAGTCGTTACAATGTTGACATTAATATCCTGAAACATGTTGATGTTGTTGTTGTGATCTTCAGTCCTGAGACTGGTTTGATGCAGCTCTCCATGCTGCTCTATCCTGTGCAAGCTTGTTCATATCCCAGTACCTACTGCAACCTACATCCTTCTGAATCTGCTTAGTGTATTCATCTCTTGGTCTCCCTCTACGATTTTTACGCTACACGCTGCCCTCCAAAGCTAAATTAGTGATCCCTTTATGCCTCAGAATATGTCCTACCAACCGGTCCCTTCTTCTTGCCAAGTTGTGACACAAACTTCTCTTCTCCCCAATTCTATTCAGTACCTCCTCATTACTTATGTGATCTACCCTTCTAATCTTCAGCATTCTTCTGCAGCACCACATTTTGAAAGCTTCTACTCTCTTCTTGTCCAAACTATTTATCGTCCATGTTTCACTTTCATACATGGCTACACTCCATACAAATACTTTCAGAAACGACTTCCTAACACTTAAAACAATACTCGATGTTAGCAAATTTCTCTTCTTTAGAAACGCTTTCCTTCCCATTGCCAGTCTACATTTTATATCCTCTCTACTTCGACCATGATCAGTTATTTTGCTCCCTAAATAGCAAAACTCATCTACTACTTTAAGTGTCTAATTCCCTCAGCATCACCCGACTTAATTCGACTGCTTTCCATTATCCTCGTTTTGCTTTTGTATACCTCCTTTCAAGACATTGTCCATTCCGTTCAACTGCTCTTCCAAGTCCTTTGCTGTCTCTGACAGAATTATAATGTCATCGGCGAACCTCAACTTTTTTTATTTCTTCTCCATGGACTTTAATACCTACTCCGAATTTTTCTTCTGTCTCCTTTACTTCTTGCTCAATATACAGATTGAATAACATCGGGGAGAGGCTACAACCCTGTCTCACTCCCTTCTCTTTCATGCCCCTCGACTCTTATAACTGCCATCTGGTTTCTGTACAAATTGTAAAAAGCCTTTCGCTCCCTGTTTTACCCCTGCCACCTTTAGAATTTGAAAGGGCGAATTTGGAAAAGTTATTTTAATTTTCAGTTTCACTGCTAGTATCATTTGTATGTTAAGCACAGGCGCCTTATATCGACGTAGTAGTGAATTGGGAGTAAGCCCGGGCAAGCTCGCCTCTGTACACCTTACAGTGATATAGCACTTGTTTCGCCTCAACCTTCAAACAATCATGCCATGAAAAAGTTCAACAACCACGAACCAAATTTATAAAATGCTGCAAAATATTATTATGGCACACACGGTAGTTACCCGGATATATGAGCCACCATAACATCACAACGGCACACATTCTTCGCTTTATAAAATATTCCGAAGAAACTTGGGCACCACATTTATTGCAGTAAACATTTGTTACTTTGCGCTGCGTTATTTTTTCTCATTTTCTTCTGTGCTTTGTTGTGACTGTAGTTGGAATACTGCGCGTCTCCAACTTCGCTTTGTTATCCTTGGCTGTTATATTTCATGAAAACTTCCCCACAATTTCGGCCTAGCATAGCAGCTGTTGCGCCTTTTAAAAAGGACGCAGCACATCTAGCAGGCTCCTCCGCTATTCGTAGCCAACGTTAAGGCGTGAGCAATTCCTCACTCAGTTACCAAAACAAGAAAACTTTCTGCGCTTCCGTTAACAACTTCACGGCAAATCTTAATTTGTGAAGTCGAGGAAAGGACAGGACAAAGTAAAAATAATGAGTCTCCTGTTTTATTCAACCCGGAAAATTGCTACTCACGCGTATTATGACCTCGCATAGCGCGTAATATTCATATTAAAACCAGAGATACACAGTTGCTGGTGAAAACTGCAGCGCCCAGAAATTGCGGTGCCAGGGGAATGAAATTTTATATGTAGGCTACACATGGCACGGCGTACGTTACGTTTTACTTTCATGGCTGCAGGATAATAATGTTGCTCTGATGGCGGCAGCAGCAGAGGACGTACAGCAGTCTCAGCACTGACAAAGGTATTCAGAGCGTATACCCAGCTGTTATAAATGCACGTTCTCACGGAGATCTAGTGTGGGCTGTGATTAACGTATGGCAGCGCAACTTGGCAAATATGGTAATTCGTTACTACGGAAAAGCTTTAAACTGGAAAAAATTAGTTCCAACTATGACAACCAGATGCAAATCTGCCGCTATACAGCTGCTCGTCGACGTGAACGATGTTCATAATGGATAAACTGTGTAAGTGATAGTTAAAATAAAAATTACCCCTTTCTCACTTGTTTGACCTTTTCTACCTGCGTACAGTTTTTAATCCATTACATATGGAAACATTCCTGTACGTCTTTCTTGAATTCACAGTACCAGATTTGCACCTGGTGACCAAATTAGGAACTATTTTTTTCCAACGTGAATCGACCACACATTAACGCGATAGAAGATAGCTGCGTAATTTTCTCTTCTGCAATTTATACTCACTCGTTTCTGGAACGCGTTAGGGTTATCCAATTCATAGTTGATTCTAAAAATGTCGGTTGATCTGGACAGTTACCTTTTGTGCGGCGAAGGAGAAGAAGAAATATTCCCAAGAAGTTATCCACAGACACAATGTAGAATACATCAGACTCGGGAATAACTAACTCACAACATTGATTCGTGTAAAAGAACCGTCTACCAGAAAATCAGTATCCGTCTGGCAAGAAAAATAAATTCAGCTTTAACACGTTAACCCATGAGCGAGGTTCGGTATCCGATATTCGGTTTTCATTTTCTGTAAATTGTGTTGTATGTAAGCGTAGCAATTCTTGCAATCTTTCTGCCTTCATAGGTTCTTTTCGTAACAGCTCGTAGTCACTACGTTTCAGGGACCTGAAAAATATGCGGAAAATTCCCATTCAAGAACAACTGCCGGACACCTTTCCTTTTCCCGTTTCCCACAGTCCATGTTTCGCTACAAAACAATGCTGCGCTTCAAACGTAGTCAGAAATTTCTTCCTCAAATTAAGGCCAATGTTTGACACCAGATGGCTTCTCTTGACCAGGAATACCTTCTTCGCCTCTGCGAGTTAGGCCTATATTTCATATCAGTAGAGTTCTCTTGGCCAGGAATACCTTCTTTGCCTGTGCTAGATTGCTTCTAATGTCATCCTTGCTTCGTCCATCATGGGTTATTTTGCTTGAAAAGTAGCAGAATTGCATATTATCGCTGTTCTCATTTCTGTTATATTTCATTACTTTCGTTTTTCTTTGTTTTACCCTCAAACTATATTACGTACACATTAGACTATTCATTCCATTCAACCGATACTGTAATTCTTCTTCACTTACACTGAGGATAGCCATTTCATCATTGAATCTCATCGTTGATATCCTTTCACCTTACTTTTAATCCCAATCTCGAAGCTGTTTTTTATTTCCTTCATTGCTTTTTCCACGTATACACGCCATAGTACAGAAACGTCCCCTTTGAAAACTTAATCAATTACTATGCTGATAAACCTCTTACATTATTTGACTTTCAAACAGCTGAGCAGAACTGAACGTACTCAGACATTTATTTATTTATTTATTTATGCATTTATTTTACCTGGCAAGATTAGGGCCTTCAGGCCCTCTCTTATACCTAACCAGGCATACTCAGATTGAACGAGTTACAGTTTCTACATAACATTAAGGACATGTAGCCTATTATGCAGTATTGATGTTAAAGAAAAAAAATAGATATTATAACAGTAGTACAATGATAATTATAACAATAAAAAATAATTATAACAATCAATAATAATAATAATAATAATAATAATAATAATAATAATGACTATGTATATGCAAGTAAACATACTTTTCTTTTCTGAATGTCAGTCCCATTGTTAGTTGGGAATTTTCTCGTTAAGTTCTTGCAGCTTGTGAGTTATTCTCATCGAGCAGAGACATAAGACGATAGAATGGGGTGAAAGAGATATGTAAGAGGTCGTAAACAATGAGAGTCGTGAAAAACTTCCGCATTGTGCATGATGTTGAAATTTATTACTTCTTTTCTAATAACTCTATTCGCAGCATACTTCCCAGACGGTACCCACATATACAGCCGAATGTACGTACACAGATGAATGCCCGGCAATGCAGGATTTTCCAACTGGTATGTTTATAAATGGAAGCAAAGCAAAGTACACACAGGTACATGCTAGCAGAGAAAGGGATATTTTCGTTAATCTTGAAAACAGCCCTGCAGGAGGCATTCCTGGCTACATGGCACACAAGTTGTGAGAAAAATATCTGGTACTATAAGCAGTGACACATTATTAAAAATATACTATGGTCTCATATATCCGCACTTAGCTTACTACATTTTCGTCTGGGACTGTGCTGCAAAAGCTGTTGAAATTTCAAAATACAGCCGTTACCAGTGTCGCGGTAATATCTCCTAGAAATTCTTCGAGACACTTATTTTAAAATCTCCAGATGTTAACTGTCCCAGAGTTGTACATTAATGAACCCATTCATTCATTAAAGCTTCACTGCTCACCCGATTTTAACCGACACATACATTATTACAAAAACAGAGATAGGAATGATTATAACGAAGAAAGCAAGCGTTTAAAGCTAAAGCATAAATACACAATATGAGCATATAGTATTTCGTTGCTATGTGAATCATTATCATCGTCAGCTTTTATTTCTCTCTCTTCTTCGTCGTAATTCTCATTCTCTTTTTTCCTCAGTAGCTTAAAATCCTCATTACAGTCATTTTCTACTTCTTCGTTACCACCACATTGTTCATAAAAATTACCCTATTCTTCTTCTTCTACAGCATCTCTGCCTTCTGATTTCGTAAATACATTTGCTTTCTTTGTCTTTAACGGGTTTGGCTTCTTGGTTTTCGTCTGTGTTCTCCTTCTTCTTTATTTAAGATATCTGGCATTCTTTATCAATCTCTGTAGCAGTTGAAAAGCGAGTTTAAATGCTTTTTGCAGCACAAGCTAAACCCAGCTTGCCCTTTTCCTTACGGATATTTCGTCGAGATTTCAACAAAAGCTGACAAGATTTTAAGCATTCAACACTAGGCACAGTTGAATTAGGGTCTGAAACCGACAATAATGTAATATCTCGTTAATATGTCTGTTAAGTAACGGTTAGAGAGTTTATAGATATTGTTCTTTTGCGTGTTGTGTTTGGAAACTAGTCCGATGGTAAGTTGAAGTGTGTACTTCTTGAATTGCCTTTTCAAACACAATGTACCTTCTAGTACTTTAAGATGATCAGCCAGAGCTTCTTCGTGTGCAGAAGGAAAGACATATTTTCATTGATAATTTTGGGTCTGATTCATTCCCTCTCTTTAATTTGATTCAGTTTGTGGTATGACAGGACCGCACTTTCGAAGCAAAATCAGATGAAACTGGGGAGAAAAGAAATTTATGACACAGTTTAACCTAAGGAGAGATCGGCTGAAAGTAGATATCTCGATTCATCAAGAAGTCGTTAATTAGATAGTGGAGGAATGTGTAGAGCGTAAAAGTTGTAGAGGCCGAACGAGGCTTGGCTACAATTAGCACGCTCATATGTTTTTAGGTGACTGTAGTCATTCGGGTGTGTGCATCTCTGCATATGGCGGACGAGCCGTGGGAGCTTTTGATATGTAATCGATAATCTGTCGCATCGGCTGAACGCTGCCCCAGACCAGCTCGCTCTCACTTGCCTACAGATAATAGGAGAATGGCCGTCCAACGTCTGGCGCTTATAAGGGGCTTGGGTGCTGCAAGCAAGTGCCACAACTGAACAGCGCAGTGAAAGTCTGCATTGCAAATCTGCATTACATCCTTGAGGAAGAGACGCTGGAATCTGTCTGTAAGACGCCTTGATATTAGGTCTCCAGTTTGGTGCGGAAACTGCAGGCAAAGTGGAATGGCTGAGCCATATGGACTTCTCTGGCGAGCATTTAACGTGTATACTACACGAGAAGCTAGTTGGAGTTAGTGGCAGTGCCGTGGTGATCTTATACGGTGTGTTTTATGGTTCTTGGTAGTTACATTTGTAAATTTAACTTGTTTCCCGCTTATAGTTGTCTAATGTCTTTGTGCTCCATGGATAATTCATGAATATTTTGAGTTGTGCCTATAATGAGTTCTCAGCACAATTTTCCTGTCTTAATTGAAGTTGTATGGGAGTTCTGCTTAAAATTATAGTTATACATTTCTATAGAAATGTTGAAAAGGTAAGGTATGTCCATTGGTGAGGGCTTCTGTCTGTTTGTTATAAATACTTGGCTCCGATTTGTAATTTAAAAGTATTATTTAGGCTGGCTTTTCTATGCAGGATTAAATATACTACTGTTAGTTAAAGGCAGCACGCCACGGTTTATTGAATTTATTTGTTCATCTATTATCGATGGCCACTTGTTTTGAAGTGTTTTTGTTAATAGTGGCTCATTGCTTGCTCTGAGCTCATAACTAAATCTCCATTCATATTAGTTTATTGGTATGCAGCATTTGCTAACGGACAGGTTCCTCTCTCTGTTTAGTTAACATTGTAATTATTAAACTATTCTGAAAAGGAATCACCAGAATGAGGCAATACTTAATAGTTTAATGCAATTTTGTCATATGATGACATGGTTGGAGACCGTGGCTGTTATTTGAAGACAAATGTTGATGGTGTTAGGTCAGCAACCAGCCACAAATTTACTTTCAGTTCCTTTATTCGAAAGGTGCCGTTACCGGTTTCGAATCATTACGATTCTTCTTCACACGGTTTTCATGCTTTCATAGGAACATGTGGTGCGGTTTTTTAACAGTTTAATTGTCCTAAAATATAAATAATACATAATTATTAGCACTCCACACGGATGGTTGCGTTACCATCTTTGTGGCGTGTTTATAATTATGTATTATTTATATTTGAATACAAGTAATCTGTAAAAAAAAAAAAAACGCACCACATGTTATAATGAAAGCACAAAAACCGCCTGAAGGTGAATCGTAATGATTCGAAACCAGTAATGGTACCTTTTGAATAAACGAACCGAAAATAAATTTGTGGCTGGTTGCTGTGTCAACACCATTAACACTTGAATTAATAATTTGCTATATTCAGTTAGAGCACTTTCTAATTTTAAAACTGTATTCTTCATTTGCTAGCTACTGATGAATTTAACAATTGCTGTCTTCAATTAAATTTTGCAGTTACTAATTTTTAATTATATATATATATATATATATATATATATATATATATATATATATATATATATATATATATAACAAAAATCACAGAATGTGGTTGCCTAATTGTAGTTTCATTCTATGGTTGGTTTATCTCTACATTGAGAGTAATATTTCCTGCAAATGACGAACTATGTGATGTTAAGTATATTCAGCAAAGATCTATGCAGCGTATACTCATTGTATAAATGTAAATCCTCGTCTGCACATTATTTTTTGAATGTACTAATGTGGATTTGTTTAGCAATAACTATACAGATTTTTCTTTCGACTGTTAGTATGCAATTTCATTTAACGTTATTCAGAGCGGTGCAACGTGACCACTCAGAGTAAATTTAAAAATGGGCCTGCATAACATCGAAGATTTGTTGTTCCATATGCTATGTACGGTTTATTGCACTGCATGTAACTGTGTTGTATATCATAATGATGTTTGTATATTGCAATGGTAGTCATATTTTTGTGTTTCTGTTTGAAATGTAAAATATTTTAGCCTCTTCTGGTGCGGCAGCGATGATACTGACGCTCTCTGACATGTCGTAATCGATAGCTTTTAATATCGTGTGTGACAGAGGTCTTTGACAACACTGAGTAACAGCCGATTGTGTCAGTTTACATATCGAGTGGCTACAGCTTACACGAATTTATCAAGTGTTCATGTAGATGCAATGACTTACTTTCATTCACTTATATTATTGGATATGGTCAATGTAAAATGTAGCCTCAAGTGTGGATTCCAAATTTTAATTACGTACTAAATGTTATATGATGCTTTATGTAATGCTGATCCACACGTAAGCAGATTAATAGTTTCGTGTCGCGTTTGTAACAACATAGTTATTACGCCTCGTAGCTTTTTGTAAAGTGTGTAGTGAGTTTATAGTGTGCTCCATGTTGGCATGTTTCATTTTAGGTGCTTGATATTGACGTAATTGTCGAAACCGACAGATAGTACAACTAATAAATGAAAAATAAAAAGAATGCGGCCTACTACCGACTATGCTTTGCCTAATAAACTTTCCGGGAGCTATGGCCCCACATACAGGCTAAACTATCAAGAAATTGTATTGCTATCTGTTTGCATTTATTGAAGTTTCTCGGAACTACTGAAGATACGCTAAAGAAATACTTTTACATAAATATTTGCAGTGCCATATTTAAAATAAATTGTGTTTTCTTGTTCAGATATTAATTTTTTGGGAACTGACGCCTTACCGCTCCAAGTTCGGCGCTAGCTACCGCATTTAAATGGCGAGCTGCGTCACACCAAGCTTCGGACTGGAGACAATGGCAAAAGCAACAAGGTGTGAGCTCTACCTGTACCTGGCCTGTTTGTTGTCCACGATTTGAATTAGTCTCTGGTCGGGTTTATCAGCCTCCGCTGCACACTGTAAATCGCTGTTGGTGCACCGCTCACTGTGTGAACTCTGTCGTTACCTGCCACCCGCGACTGTCTCCCGCCTCCGCGTTACCGTCTGTGCGAGTGACACGAACCTACTCTCCACCTATTTATGAAAAGAGCAGCGAGATAAGCACGAAATATATTCCTACTCATTGCAGCAAGATGGTACACCAACCATGTAAAGTGTTTAATATTAAAAACCACTCCCACGCTGCATTATGTTTCTTACTGGTCCAAAAACGAAGCGTATCACCCGTATCATCATCAGGTTGTCTGGAAGTACAGTAGAAAATGAACATAATATATAACGAGTGCTGTCCTATCATGAACTACTATGCTCAAAAGCGAAAACCAAAAACGTAAATATACAAGACAAAAAGGATAAAAAAGCAGTTATAAGGCGCCTAAAATACCAGGCAACTGAATATGAATTTCACCGTCTAAGAAGGTGTAAAAACCACCGAGAATAAGCTTACAGTAGAGTGCTGAAAATGTGTAATTTCAGTGTATTTCTTATTCATCAAAGTTTCAATGATGAAATCGCATCTGAAGTGCCTGAAAAATAATTAAAAGTGTGACGTGACCTACCTGACATGCCCACTTACCGAAGCAACAATTCAGTTCTAACTAGGTGAACAACAATTTACTTGATTACTTTCAAGTATACATCCACGGCATACATCGAGAAGGCTGTAATATACACTCTTTGGTTTTATGGATCATCATTCCGTATTTTAGAAACAACAACGATCAGCTGCTTTTTCTATGAAGATGAAAGATTCTTTAAGTGTATTACGGCAAGGCTATCAGACAGAACCTATCCAGTGCAAGAGAGGCGAAAAGCGCTCTATGGGCAACATATTTCCACATCGCGTCAACAGATGAACGTCACATTACCTGGTGTCAATACCTACAGACTCAGAGTGACAACAATCGCTGCAGTCACAAGAAGAGGCTTCCAAACTGTACAAACTGTATCGAGGATGTTGTCAGTCCCAATTCCAAATTTCTGGCGAATCCTGAACTTCTAAAAAAGTGTGTTAATGGAAAAACTAGAATCCAAATGGTTCTCTAAATTCACTCATATGAAACCGATGTCGTAAAACCACATATTCAACTATCAGAATTGCAACTTATGATGCAATTCTTATCTTTAACAATGGGAACTTGGTGGATGAGGGTATTAGAGAGAATGGGCTTTAAGCAACAATAGAGCCACATTCATTATGTACCTACACACCAGCGCTGCCTACATTTTTTTATACATTCTTCTGTACACCACATATACGCAGACGTCTCGTAAAATTACTAGCTTACTTACTATCACTTAGTCATAACAACTAATAGGAACATAAATTAAATGGAAGTATACAATGCCATACCCAAATTGAATCCTTCCTAATTAAAACTGTGCGGAACACGAGGTAGAGGGTAAATAAGAGGGAAGGGTGATCAGTACAATACTCTGCACAACGACTAAAACTAAAAGTGGTCCAATAATTGTACAGAGTGTGTAGCCCAAACCTAGAGTTGCGCTTTACCAAAACTATGATTCGATAAATCAAATGACGTAATAAATGGTAGGATTATCGGTAGTATTGTTAGAACCAGTAGGAAAAGAAGTATAAATGTGTAACAGAGAAAATGAGAGCCGACTACTTCTTTGTATGTTCTGCACTTAATAAAACCGCACGTCATTCAGTGTTAGACCGCTGCGTATTTTATGTCTTCACAGAATTAAATTCTACGTCATAAGTAATAAAAATTAGCTTATCACCTAAATTCTGCGCTTTTATGTAACCAAAGCAATTATGTACTTTGAGGCAAGTACACTTCATATGCATAAATATAAAAAATTATATATAATTATGGATGTTATTTTGTACTTAACAGAAAATTCTTCACCATGGTCAAAGGCAAGAATTCCCTGTTATTATTCATAACTGCATAAGTTCTTTATGAATGAACAGGAACATGTTGTATATTTATATATTAGTTCGACTATGCGTTGAAACGATGTTTTATATATTTTTGTTTGGCGGGTTTGCTTTATTTTACCTTTCTTTCGAGCAAATTACATTTTCTAGCGCTACATGTCAAATTCTAGCTATTTTTCCTACAACATTCCTTTAGGTCCACGTTTCAACTAAAACCTGAACTGAACATTGACAGTTTCAGTTTTACTATAAATATTGTTTAAGCAACAAAAGGGAGGATAACTATGTAGATGAAAAATGTCCTGTCTGGCACTTTACTTATCCTCACTCAGTTTCTAGATGGTTCACCACTCCCTCCTTTTAGGGAATCTAGTAAGACAATGATCACATATGTAAGCAAAGCGATCGTTATAAAATAACGCCTAGCACACATGCACCACACACCACTACAGGGAACGCAGGTACGACCTTAACTGACCAAAGCTACCTGGAAAACTACCGTAGTATCCATTTATTTATGATATCTTGGGTATTAATAAACGCTTCAGATGAATTTGGTCTTTTATCACTGCACCACTAGCGGTTTCGCGGACCTGAAAGCCACATCTTCAGGTGACATACGCTTAAAACACTACAGAGGAAAAGCTCGCAATCTTTTTTTGCAACATTCGTTGTCCGTCAAAATAAAACACCGCAAAAAGACGGTATTTCATGGATGACAGTCCACAATATTTTTAAACTCTACCCAGAAACGCAGTTAGTTTATAATCCAACAACTGGCATATACACTCCTGGAAATTGAAATAAGAACACCGTGAATTCATTGTCCCAGGAAGGGGAAACTTCATTGACACATTCCTGGGGTCAGATACATCACATGATCACACTGACAGAACCACAGGCACATAGACACAGGCAACAGAACATGCACAATGTCGGCACTAGTACAGTGTATATCCACCTTTCGCAGCAATGCAGGCTGCTATTCTCCCATGGAGACGATCGTAGAGATGCTGGATGTAGTCATGTGGAACGGCTTGCCATGCCATTTCCACCTGGCGCCTCAGTTGGACCAGCGTTCGTGCTGGACGTGCAGACCGCGTGAGACGACGCTTCATCCAGTCCCAAACATGCTCAATGGGGGACAGATCCGGAGATCTTGCTGGCCAGGGTAGTTGACTTACACCTTCTAGAGCACGTTGGGTGGCACGGGATACATGCGGACGTGCATTGTCCTGTTGGAACAGCAAGTTCCCTTGCCGGTGTAGGAATGGTAGAACGATGGGTTCGATGACGGTTTGGATGTACCGTGCACTATTCAGTGTCCCCTCGACGATCACCAGAGGTGTACGGCCAGTGTAGGAGATCGCTCCCCACACCATGATGCCGGGTGTTGGCCCTGTGTGCCTCGGTCTTATGCAGTCCTGATTGTGGCGCTCACCTGCACGGCGCCAAACACGCATACGACCATCATTGGCACCAAGGCAGAAGCGACTCTCATCGCTGAAGACGACACGTCTCCATTCGTCCCTCCATTCACGCCTGTCGCCACACCACTGGAGGCGGGCTGCACGATGTTGGGGCGTGAGCGGAAGACGGCCTAACGGTGTGCGGGACCGTAGCCCAGCTTCATGGAGACTGTTGCGAATGGTCCTCGCCGATACCCCAGGAGCAACAGTGTCCCTAATTTGCTGGGAAGTGGCGGTGCGGTCCCCTACGGCACTACGTAGGATCCTACGGTCTTGGCGTGCATCCGTGCGTCGCTGTGGTCCTGTCCCAGGTCTACGGGCACGTGCACCTTCCGCTGACCACTGGCGACAACATCGATGTACTGTGGAGACCTCACGCCCCACGTGTTGAGCAATTCGGCGGTACGTCCACCCGGTCTCCCGCATGCCCACTATACGACCTCGCTCAAAGTCAGTCAACTGCACATACGGTTCACGTCCACGCTGTCGCGGCATGCTACCAGTGTTAAAGACTGCGATGGAGCTTCGTATGCCACGGCAAACTGGCTGACACTGACGGCAGCGGTGCTCAAATGCTGCGCAGCTAGCGCCATTCAACAGCCAACACCGCGGTTCCAGGTGTGTCCGCTGTGCCGTGCGTGTGATCATTGCTTGTACAGCCCTCTCGCAGTGTCCGGAGCAAGTATGTTGGGTCTGACACACCGGTGTCAATGTGTTCTTTTTTCCATTTCCAGGAGTGTAATTCTGCCGTCATGAGTAGGAACCTTCGGTATAAATTATGACTAAACTGCAATACGTAAAGCAATTACAAAGCTTGAATGTTTCGAGTTAAAATCATGAAAGATACATAAAACAAGCCTTACAAATTACAGACAGTTCTTTCATTAAAACGTGTGTGACTAGGGCCTCCCGTCGGGTAGACCGTTCGCCTGGTGCAAGTCTTTCGATTTGACGCCACTTCGGCTACTTGCGGGTCGGTGGGGATGAAATGATGATAATTAGGACAACACAACACCCAGTCCCTGAGAGGAGAAAATCTCCGGGAATCGAACCCGGGCCCTTAGGATTGGCCTCTTTTTATCTGATTTTGATCGTTTTCGTTCGTTTCATCTGCTCGGGGCGGACGTCGCAAGACACCCGTTTCAGTTCATCGTTGGTCCATGAACTCAGTTTTTTTTATTACAGAGGGCACGTAACCCTCTGACCGAACACGCTGAGCTACCGTGCCGGCCACATTCGGTCGCGCTGTCCACTCAGCTGCCGATGGGGACAATTCCTTCATAGTTCAGTGTTACGAATAAGGGACGGACTAGAAGGCACATAAGGAAGAGCGCATAGCAGTAAAATAAAGTGATTTAAAATGGAATGATCATACAAAGTTGATCGTCGGTAAAGCAGATGCCAGACTGACATTCATTGGAAGAATCCTAAGGAAATGCAATCCGAAAACAAAGGAAGCACGTTACAGCACGCTTGTTCGTCCACTGCTTGAATACTGCTCAGCAGTGTGGGATCCGTACCAGATAGGGTTGACAGAAGAGATAGAGAAGATCCAACGCACACCAGCCCGCTTCGTTACAGGATCATTTAGTAATCGTGAAAGCGTTACTGAGATGATAGATAAACTCCAGTGGAACACTCTGCAGGAGAGACGCTCAGTAGCTCGGTACGGGCTTTTGTTGAAATTTCGAGAACATACCTTCACCGAGGAGTCAAGCAGTATATTGCTCCCTCCTACGTATGTCTCGCGAAGAGACCATGAGGATAAAATCAGAGAGATTAGAGCCCACACAGAGGCATACCGACAATCCTTCTTTCCACGAACAATACGACACTGGAATAGAAGGGAGAACCGATAGAGGTACTCAGGGTACCCTCCGCCACACACCGTCAGTGGCTTGCGGAGTGTGGATGTAGATGTAGATGAAAATAAGTGAAGCAAAACGCGGAATTATGATTGTGAAGAATATCTAGGCCTGTATTGTCCTTCCAGATAACATGAGGATTCCATACACGTATAAAACGCATCTTTTGAACCAATAAAGAACGTTGTACAACCTGGGATTATTTTTCAGAATAAGCACGTTCCCTGTGCACGGACAGCGGCCGCCTGTGCTGCCCCCTAGCGACCACGCCGCCTGTCCATGCCACGTGCCGGGCCGCGAGAGGCGAGGCTACCCCCCGCCCCTGAGCGGGCAGCTGTCAGCCGCCGTCATACGGCCAGGGGGCGTGGCCGATGGAATGGCGGCGGACGGACGCCGGCTATCGATCCAGCAGTCGTTCGCTCCGGACAGCAATCCAGTTACCGGCGAGAGCAGGAAGCCAGCAGCGCCTCGCGCGGCGGCGCCGGGAAACACCGGCGTCCGGGAGCGCTGGCGAGGCGAGCCCCACCCCGCGTTCCAGCTTCCTGAACTCTCAACACACGCCTGCAGTAGCAAAGAAAGCGAATTACTCAAAATAACAACGTATTTTATGCACCTTGTATAGAACAGTTACCAGAAAACTGGAAGCACAATATTATCAGAAAAATTTTGAATTTGAGAGGTAGGAGGCGGAGTTACTGACAGTAGCATGTAACCTCCCAACAGTAAAAAATATAAGTATATAATTCATTCACATTCAGTGTAATCTCCCACAGATAAATTCCGCAACCTTGGAACAATACATGCGACTAATCTCCTAATAAAAAAATGTGACTCATAGATAAGCTTTCAGTGATTGACTGCGAATTTAAACTGGTACATTTTGGACGTCAGCAGTGCTGCGTCATGGCCCTGAAAGATCATACTGAATAAATTGAAAATTCTTACCTCAATGAAGTCACCGGATAACGCATATACAGGGTGTTGCAAAAAGGTACGCCCAAACTTTCAGGAAACATTCACCAGACACAAATAAATAAAAGATGTTATGTGGACATGTGTCCGGAAACGCTTAATTTCCATGTTAGAGGTCATATTAGTTTGGACCTCATGTTCTTCCACCTACGCTCAATGGAGCACGTTATCATGATTTCATACGGGATACTCTACCTGTGCTGCTAGAACATGTGCCTTTACAAGTACGACACAACATGTGATGGAGCTCGTGCACATTTCAGTCGAAGTGTTCGTGCGCTTCTCAACAACAGATTCGGTGACCGATGGATTGGTAGAGGCGGACCAATTCCATTTCCTCCACGCTCTCCTGACCTCAACCCTCTTGACTTTCATTTATGGGAACATTTGAAAGCTCTTGTCTACGCAATCCCGGTACCAAATGTAGAGAATCTTCGTGCTCGTATTGTGGACGGCTGTGATACAATACGCTATTCACCAGGGTTGCATCAGCGCATCAGGGATTCCATGGGACGGAGGGTGGATGCATGTATCCTCGCTAACGGAGGACATTTTGAACATTTTCTGTAATAAAGTGTTTGAAGTCACGCTGGTACGTTCTGTTGCTGTGTGTTTCCATTCCATGATTAATGTGATTTGAAGGGAAGTAATAAAATGAGCTCTAACATGGAAAGTAAGCGTTTCCGGACACATGTCCACATAACATATTTTCTTTCTTTGTGTGTGAGGAATGTTTCCTGAAAGTTTGGCCGTACCTTTTTGTAACACCCTGTATATCTGCTCTCATAATATTTTTTTCTGACACAGCTCAGTGCAATGTTGGCCGATAGATATGTCATGTATAAAAGGAAACAACAGATTTTTCTTTACAGTAATCGGGATGACCACGGATTGGAGAAATTAGTAAATTCTTTAAATTGAAATGAATGATTGTCAAAATTTAATTTTTATAAGAAAGATTATTATTAAAAGATTTTTTAAACATTTACATGGGACTTGATATAACAATACTACATATGCCCGAGGCTGCTTTTACCTTATACTATATAGCTCAGGCACTGCCATCGCTCCCCACGACCGGCCCAGCCAACTCGATACACCAGACTGCTAGCAACTACTTACTCCTACTTCCACACCGTTCCTACTGCTGCCAACACTGCTCTTTGGTCTGAGATTCTCTTATAGCTTACATATCGCAGGCAGCGCGTGAGCAATCCATCGAAATTACATCTGCTTGAGTGCGCTAGCAACAAATTCCTTAGTCGTGGACCTCTTACAAGCAGAAGCATCAGGAGCCGTTTCTGTGATAGCTCAGTTGTTACAGCATTTGCCCTCGGTAGGCAAAGTTCCCAGTTTAGAATCCCGGTCCGCCACACAGCTATAATCTACCAGAGCGTTTCTTGTCAAGGAATAATAATCTTCTTTATCTCTCCACATCGAACTTCGTTGCTGGTGTTGCAATACAGTTTTCTACAGGACCTATTTCTCTAAATTTCGGATAAAATAGAATTTACCTTCTTCCACAGTATTTTTCTTTTAATGAACCTCTCTGAAATTGGTGCCGTTGCTATTGTACGGTAGTGACCATGCTTTCCACTACGTTACAATCGCTTGCCACCTCCATATCTATCTGTATACGAAGCTGATTTGATAACTTTGGTAAACAGCAAGTAAAATGTATGTTTCGAAGACAACTCGTCTTACTTTTCGACATAGACTCTGTCAGGAATATACGCTTGGCCCAACAATCCTCCAGCTTTTTCATCCCATCGGAAAAATGGATTCTGTCAAACTACACAAAATACTAGTTGACTATGTGGTGTCACAAGGCTTAGGTCTGTCCCACCCCTCATTACATCGACCAAGACTTATACGAATAATTGTAAGATCAGTTATTATTATAATGTTCTTCAAGTTTGTTTTTGGGTTTTCAGAAATACTGTGGGAAGAAAGTTTATTTATGTTGCAGATAACATGGAAGACGCTGCCCAACGATCACCACGAAAGTTCGACGTAGCGGCAAGTGAGCGATGAATAAAAGGAATACTGCGTACTACCGTGAGACATGGAAAAACCTGGGCCGCGAGGGCGTAGAGCTTCCTAGGTCGTTGTTGGAGAACGTCGAAGGAAGAGATATTCTGCTTTCTATTTGTAAACAGATCGATCGAGTCTTGAAAGGTACATGTAAAACGTATAGGCGGATGACACATAAGGTGGGAGCCGATGCCTGTAATACTTCACAGTCATTACAAAGTTGTTAAACGGCAAAACCAATAGTTCATCATTTATATAGATAAAAAGTAGTAAAGATATAGGAAAGGAAGAGTTGCGGCGTCAGAACGAAAAGTGATACATCGCTCAGCAACGAAGAAGGGCGTAAACAGCGGGCGTTACGTGGTGAAAACAAATCAACTGATAAAATAGTAAGTCTGTAATTAAGCATGAAGCCGCGTAACACTGCAACTGAAACTATCACTTGCTCATTTGATAAGCAGCTAACCAAAGTTTCAAGTTAGGGAACAGAAAGAAGTCACTTGGGGCTAGGCCTGGTAAATAGCGTTGATGAGGAAGCAGTTCATGACTTTCGCCATTGTTACCGCATAAGTGTGAGATGGTGCATTATCCTGGTGAAAGCGTCCTTTTTTTGAGTGGCAACATTGGTCTTTTTTTCCGTCAACGCAAGTTTCAAACGATCCAGAAACGAAACATAACAGGGTCCAGTCACGGTTCAGTCTTTTTCCAAGTGATCTCCAAGGATTATTCCTTGGGAATCTCAAAAAAAATAGTGGCCATCACTTTACTAGATGCAAAATGTAGTTTTCCTTCTTCGGTGCACTTTCATCAACCTTTTTCCATTGTTTCGACCGCCGTTTTGACTCTTGTGTGTAACAATGGATCCAGGTTTCATCAGGAATAACAAAGTCTTGTGGATTGCGACTAAATGTCGCTACACATTGGGTTGAAATGCTCAGCAGAATGCGCCTTGGGTCGATTGTGAGCAATCGGAGCTCACCATCAGGACGATAGCTGCTTCACAGCCAATTCTCCAAGCAGAATATTATGCAATCGCTTAGTTGAGAAGCCTGCAGTCTCATAAATCTCGCAAATTTTTATTCCACTACCATACCATGGATTTTGTCAGTGGTTCCCTTTGTGGTTACCGCAATTGGACGGCCGGAGCGGGTCGACACAGTGACGAATTCCGACAGCTGTCTACAATTAACTCTACGCCCTACATTGCCGAAATTCTACATACGATTCTTGGAATAATCAAGCTTAGCAAACACGGAGACGCAACAAAAGATTCAATTCTTTTATGGAATTTTTAAGACTTATCAAACCACCTTCATACTATTCGGTACTGACTGCGAATAACTCTACAGTACTGCCACGGGCCTAGACCATGTTGGCGCCAAAGAAAAATGTAATAATACAATAGAACAGTTTACTATAAAACTCATTTTTCTAGTTTATAGATTTTGAAAGTTTTTCTATAATCATATTCTTCAGTCACATGTCTAATTACTTGCAGTTTTGAGATTAAGGTTCTTCCTTTCGCCGTCAGGGATAGGATTTTTAAATTTTCGTTCTTGTTAGTAATACCATGTATTTATTTCATAGGGTGAGGTCTCAGCGCCGATTTGTTGTTGTAGTATGTATGTTTCATGAAACGAAGGTCGAAGGATCTACTAGTCCGTCCAATCGATCTTTTCTTGCGGTCTTTACATACAATGTTATACACTCCGTTCACTCACTACTTATCTGTCCTCTCTAATACTACATTGTAGCTGTATTTCAGATTACTACTTGTTATAGAATCTATTAGAAAGCTATTTTTTCGTAGA
This sequence comes from Schistocerca gregaria, assembly GCF_023897955.1. Classification (NCBI taxonomy): domain Eukaryota; kingdom Metazoa; phylum Arthropoda; class Insecta; order Orthoptera; family Acrididae; genus Schistocerca; species Schistocerca gregaria. The sequence continues at coordinate 1,192,367,129 of NC_064920.1, forward strand.
ATGTTAAATTTTATCTGATGTAGGTCCTTTGTACATCACTGCAAGAGTTTTCTTTTTATTGACACTGCTTATATTTAGTTGAAATTTACCGGTATAATAAACCAAGGTGATTTTCAAGGCCTTTTTTCAGGTGACGGAAACTTACAATGCAGCTTTATTTTTGGACATATAGCTTCTGATTAATGGTTTTGGATATTTATGGAATGTTGTAGCAGTCTGGAAGAGTGCTTAAAGTTAGTCGATTATGTATCGATATTTTTACACGTTATTGGGTTATGCTACGAGAAGTAGTCTTCCTGTAGATACCACAATAAAATATCAAACACAATTTTGTTTTCAATTTTAATTTATACAATCAAAATAATGTCTCTTATCAGAAATACTACTTATACCTGTTTAATTTACCAACGTTTCTTGTGCCGATATTATGACGTGACCCAACATCTGTATTTTTAAAAAACAGTTAGTTGTTCTCACTTTCGTAAATATCTTTTATTTACATAATATTTTCAAATTGTTTTCATCTGTGACAGTGATCAACTAATTTTGATTCGTGTTAAATATTAAAACTAATGTAACTTTCTTTGTGAAGAAACGTACGTCTGAAGAAGATACATACTGAAGTTGCAGCTGTTTATCACGGTATAAAACACGGCCTTAGCTACAAGTCATTGGATTGCCGACTGAATTCCTTCATTCCTAATGCTATATTGTCTAAAGCTGACATGGTGAGACCGTGGCTGTGTACAATTAATGTAGGTCAATTCTTACAAAGAAGAAAACAGCAACCATCCACAGTTAATACTGCTATTTATTGAGGTAAATAGCGCCGTTACCGGTTTCGAACTGGCAAGTTCATCATCAGACGGCTGTTCACATGATTTTCAAGATACACTTTACATTATCGTCCGTTTTCGATTTTTATTCTTCCACTGTGGCGAAGTATTTTTGGTGTGTTGTTGCCCCACGGTAGAAAACAGTGTTAGAAGCGCCCTATGTGAAAATAACTAACCACCAAACGATGAAATACAGCGTAAATGAATATGTGAGGTTAAGTGGTCATGGTACTTACGTCGAAAATTCCGCGCGATTTTGTTGCAAAGTTGCAGGATTGTATTTTTCGAATATTCCAAAATATATTCAGCACTTATGCAATTTGTACGTCAACATATTGTGCAAAGCACCACACACACACACACACACACACACACACACACACACACCAAAAAGAATTTGCCGAATTTGAAGTTATCACAAAGATTGCAGATTTACATATACAACAGTGCCACAGACATTCTCTCTCAGAGACTCACTTGCTTTGATTTATTTATGCTGTATTTCATCGTTTGGAGGTCAGTTATTTTCACATAGGGCGCTTCTAACACTGTTTTCTACCGTAGAGCAACAACACAACAAAAATATTTCGCCACAGTGGAAGAATAAAAATCGAAAACGGGCGATAATGTAAAGTGTATCTTGAAAATTATGTGAACAGGCGTCTGATGATGAACTATCTGTGTGTTCAGATGCTTTAAAAGCGAGGGAATGTAAAACCTTTTCATTATGCTCTTCAGTATTTCGATGTTAACAACGAGATACGCCAGAGATTGCTAGATTTTTATATAGACTCCAAAGAAACCAACAAAGCCGTTTACGATGCAAAAAGAACATTACAGAATTTAATGGCTATCGATGACAATGTTCCAGTGAACTGTAACAAAAGTAACGCGGTTTTCATCTTACTGAAAAACGAAAATCCATCCATTTTGGGTGCTAATTGCTATTGCTATGTAATGAATAATACTGTAAAACATAATCTTAAAACACTTCGCTATGATGTAGAGGCATGAGTTCTCAAAATATGCAGAGAATTTGGTTTCTCTGCGTCACCTGTTCAGTCACTTAGAGAATTTTCAGAGTTTGTGAAGATACATTACTTTTGAATACATTATAGGAGTGACAGTGATCAATGTATTACAAATATTTACTATTAAAACAGTGTTGATCACAATTTATTTATCACGGTGACCGGTACGACCACTGCTGTGGTCATCTTCAGACCAATGAGTAAGAACCTCATTCTGCTGAAGATGACCACAGTAGTGGTCGAAACCGGTCACTGTAATAAGTAAATTGTGATCAAGACTTTTTAATAGTAAATATTTGTGAGGATAGAGTTTAAGGAAATATTATACTACGTCCATAAAAGATGGTTCACGCTAGTTCTTGGAACTGACGGAATTGTATGCTGCTGGACTGCCATTTAGTAATATTGTATATCAAAGGGCGAGGAAGACTGTTCAAGATTTATTTCGCACTTTGCGACGTCAAACAGGCACTACGGTGCTGAACGCTATCTACGTTTTCTGCAACTTATTTAGCTCTTGTTTTGAACTGCTTTTAGAAAACTGGAAAACAGCTAAGATACTTCTGTTGAATAAAAAAAAAGAGAATAATAAGGGACCTTAACAGCAGTCTAGAGAGCTGGAAACAAGATCTGTCCTTAAGAAATGAAGTTCATGAAATCTTGGGAGAAATATTAAAATCACAGAGGTTGGGTTTTGAGAATGATGCACAACCTTTTTCGTTACGTTGCACTGATTATTTGTCCCATAATCAAGAATTTTTCTGAGAACAGTGCGTTCAATCTACTTACAAATTTTTTACTCAAAGAACAAGAAGATTTTCGTCTGAAACGGCAATGTGTTTTAACGGTTATCAATCAATTATACAATGAATTCTGTGATTCCCAGAATTCGTACGCTGGAGTTGATAACAGTAAAACAGATGAACGGAATTGAGTAGCTTTCTCTAAACAACAGACCACGATTGACATGTTTTTGTTGTGGTCTTCAGTCCTGAGACTGGTTTGATGCAGCTCTCCATGCTACTCTATCCTGTGCAAGCTTCTTCATCTCCCAGTACTTGCTGCAACCTACATCCTTCTGAATCTGCTTAGTGTATTCATCTCTTGGTCTCCCTCTACGATTTTTACCCTCCACGCTGCCCTCCAATGCTAAATTTGTGATCCCTTGATGCCTCAAAACATGTCCTACCAACCGGTCCCTTCTTTTTGTCAAGTTGTGCCACAAACTCCTCTTCTCCCCAATTCTATTCAATACCTCCTCATTAGTTATGTGATCTACCCATCTAATCTTCAGCATTCTTCTGTAGCACCACATTTCGAAAGTTTCTATTCTCTTCTTGTCCAAACTAGTTATTGTCCATGTTTCACTTCCATACATGGCTACACTCCATACAAATACTTTCAGAAACGGCTTCCTGACCATTAAATCTATACTCGATGTTAACAAATTTCTCTTCTTCAGAAACGCTTTCCTTTGACATCTCCCATTCCTAATTGCTTAGACTTATTTCAAACACATCTTCAGTTCCTACCAGTAACTCATTTGCTGATAGACTCTTCAGTATGACAAAGAACTAGTAGTCAGAAGAAAAAAATAGGATCTCCATGGTCTTAATGAAAATTAAAAATGAACTTTAAGAAAAGTTGTGGTGAATTCTTGAATTTTCTGAAAGAGAGGAAGAGCAGTGAAATTCTACTGAAAACGGCAAAGAGCAACGCAAATCGTGCATTCAGAAATACGAAACAGTGTTCATGTTACTTTTGTGCATTTTCTACGAGATTTTTTATCTCTCTTTTCTATATGGACTTTGAGCTGAACTAATTCTATTGCCTGTAAATGTTCATTTAAAAATTCATTTATTATTTAAATGGCAAATCCAAGCATTACAGACAAGAATGAAGAGGATAACACTTCCTTTTTTATTTTTGTGTTGTTGTTGTTGTTGTTGATGTTGTGTTGGTGCATGCCTCCAGTCCAAAGACTGGTTCGAGGCAGATCTCCATGCTCTTCTGTCTGTCTGTGCAAACCTCTACATCTCCGAATAAGTACTACAATTCACCTCCTTCTGATACAGCTTACTGCATACACACGATGTTTACGATTTTTACCTCTCGCACGTACCTCGATTACTAAATTACTGATAATGTCTCTGAATGTGTCCTATCAACCGATCCCTTCTTCTAGTCAGGTTGTGCCACAAATTTCTTTTCTCTCCAATTCTATTCAGTACCCCATCACTACTTACTTGATTCCCCCGTGTAATCTTCAGCATTCATATCTAGTACCACGTTTCAAAATCGTTCCAGTTTCATTTCCATACATGGCTGCTTTCCATAGAAATACTTTCAGAAAAGACTTCCTGCCACTTAAATCTGTATTCGATATTTACAAACTTTTCTTCAGAAATGCTTTCCTTGCCTTTGCCAGTCTACATTTTATATCCTCTCCACTTCGGCCATTATCAGTTATTTTGTTTCCCAAATAGAATAACCTATCTCCTACTTTGTACATCGTTTCCCTCAGCATCACTTGATTTAATTAAACAACATTTCATTATTCTTGTTTTGCTTTTGTTGATCTTCTTATATCCTCTTTTCGAGACTCTGTCTATTCCGTTCAACTGTTTCCCTAAGTCCTTTGGTGTCTCTGACAGAATTACAAGGTCATTGGCAAACCTCAAGGGTTTTATTTCTTCTCCCTGAACTTTAATTCCTATCAAATTTTTTTCTTTAGTTTCCTTTATTGCTTGCTCAATATATTTGTTGAATAAGAACGGTAACAGGCTACTCCCTTCTCAACCACTGCTTCCCTTTAACGCCTCTCGATTCTTGTAATTGCCGTCTGGTATTTGTGTGTTGCAAATACCTTTCGCTCCCTGTCCTCTACCCCTGTTACCTGCAGAATTTCAAAGAGAGTATTCCAGTCAAACCTACTAAAAGCTTTCTCTAACTCTTGTAGACTTTTGTGCTAACACAGCGTTAAAACTAAATTTTGATATGTTAAGAAATTATGGGTACAACGATTTTGTTATAGTACTTACGATACTTGTAGTAAACTATTTAGGATTTTCTTCATTCCGTATGATCTAGAAATTGTCCAGTCCAGGCTTTCTTGTATGGTTTCATCCCTGTATTGAGTTATAACTCCAAAACTGATCATGTCAACCAAAATAAAGTTATCTCACTCGCAGAATATGTAACTCGATTCTGTGCACTTTTTGTCGTTTCATGAGCACAGGGGAGCGTGAGATGCGGAGGGTGGCAGCCGTGAACGGCGCGGAGAGAGTAAAAATCGGGGAACAGGGGCAGGCAGAGTTCTCGCAGAAGGCTACTTCAAACAGTCACAGTTCGTGCTTCGTACCGATTGTCTGCTGTGGTGTAATTTTCACGAATGATACATATGCGTACTACCGAACCACGATATTAATGCACTTAGCCTCTGATGTCCGTTATCGGAAACACACCCATTTTTTCAACTGTCATATACACTGTGGAAGTCCGAGTAGCTTAACGAGCAAGTTGACTGGTCCTTAGAACAGCAGATGACATTCTGATGAGCTTCAAGCGCACAGGTAAAAACACTAACTGACCGGAGCTCCCTCCCTCCCAGGTCCAATACTACTGTGATCGTCTTATGGCACACCACAAAGACAAAAAAAAACAAACGCACACTTAATGATTGCAGCGCTGAGCGGTAGTAGGTCGCGTTAGTTGGCAGAAGTTAAAAAGGCACGAAACGTCCGAAATTATGTTAAAGAGTTCCGAGCAAAACTAGGAGTCTCAGCGAACAAGGAAAAGTAAACAGACTATAGTATTTGAAATAGCGCCTCCAACAATGGGTTTACACATGGAGGTGACATTTGGTATTGTTGATGTGTTACGATGTAGTACTCCCAATTAATGTTGACAGCAAAACAAAACAAATGTAGGCTTAACTTACAACATATCTTTATTACGTAAATAAATCAAAATGCACGACATACATAATTAAATGTAAACGTAAATTAATGACACAATGAACTTACCTTCCACATATTTTTCTTGCTTTGGCATCAGGGAACTTCTGTACGGCTTCGCTGAAATCAAAACATTCGATTTAAAAATGTTCTCTCAACACCGTTTCCAGCCCACACAGTTGCGACTGGTCCACTGTTGACCTCAGGTAAGTTTTCATCAGGTTAAGGTTCGAAAAAGGAATCTCCACTTTCCACTGTGGCCGGTTGGGGTAGCAAAATTCGTAAGGCTGTACATTGCGCGCAAAGCCACACACTTTGTATGACTTTGAAAGGTTCACGTGGTGTGCTACCACGCTTTACCAACGTTAACATTAATTTCAGTTCATTTTTAAAATCGACAAGACTGATGTCTTTAGTCTGCCCATGACTAAAACTGTCGCACAATTTGGAGCACTGGACATTTAGAAGCCGGCCGGGGTGACCTAGCGGTTCTAGGCGCTACAGTCTGGAACCGAGCGACCTCTACGGTCGCAGGTTCGAATCCTGCCTCGGGCATGGATGTGTGTGATGTCCTTAGGTTAGTTAGGTTTAATTAGTACTACGTTCTAGGCGACTGATGACCTCAGAAGTTAAGTCGCACAGTGCTCAGAGCCATTTGAACCATTTTTGACATTTAGAACGTCTGGTGACATGTCTTCAATATTTTAAGTGTCGTACAAAAACTTAAAGAGCCCACTGTGACATTTCGTCTGTCGAAATCTCTCACTTAAAGGACATATTATAATGTTCAATACTTTTAATTGTAATTCTGTTTTGCATTGCATTTCTGAATCTTCAATTTTCTCGTCTTCTCCCTCATACTGTAGCTACTACTTCTTCAGTCTCTTTCGTATCCACGTTGCACCATATAGGTCGAAATTTCTATATCGCGTTGAGTTACCATTTCCATAGCGTACAGTGGCTATTGTTGGAATCTGAGGACCTGTCGGCAGTGTCTGTTCCAGTAAGTGAATAGCTTTTGACAAATCTGTTGCAATACTGTGTGTGTTTTGCTGTCAACATTAATTGGTGTAGCAATTTTAATGGCCAGTAGTGTAGTTGAAATCTAGATCTTCCGTAATAAAAAGACTTCGCAATCGATTACTGCTCTGTTCTGCATTGTCTACTATAACTAAGTTTACAGCTGACTTTGTGAGGAACAGGACAGCGCGAAGAGGACAAATCTTCAATTTTCTCGTCTTCAACCCTGTTACTGTAACTACTACTTCTTCAGTCTCTTTCGTATCTACGTTGCACGAGCTGCTACTTACTTGTATTGATTTTTGCTTCTGCAACAGTTTCCGTCAGTACTTCTGACACCACTTGTAATGGCACGGAAGGGATTAGCCGAGTGGCTCTCTGTGTAGGTGGAAGACAAAGGCGGCCGGTGGTACAAATAATTTATCGGCTTCCGAGTTAGCCAGGCGTACAGACTGGCGATCATCAGGAGGCGGGCGGCGGCACAAGTGTGCGACGAGCATCAGACCGGAACGGGGCGGCCAAGATGCGCCGGTGTCGGCGCTTTCCGTCCACGCTGCTGAGACATGAGTCTCGCTAGCGGCGCATACCAGCCGCTCCTTCCTAGTGCAGTGCAACGATGCGGTGTCTGCGCTCTCGTAACTGTGGCGGAGCGAGCCAATACTCAGCCACGCGGTTGTCGGCAGTGTTACCGAATTACCAAAGGTGGAACACCGACTGGCGGCGGAAGAGCAGTGCAAGCGCTGTCGGACGACAGAGGCTCTGGGCCAAGTGCAGTCGTGGACAAAACGAGCGAGACCCCTCGCCTTTTCGTTATGCTGATCCGCACAGCTTTAAAGTCTGCTACACAGCATAACAGGCAGGGCGACGAAGTGCTACCAACATACTATGCACAGGCGTGAAATTGACAAACCATCCGAACTTTGTCAGACTGTTTTCAATCTTGTGTATGACTATATTAATGCTCATTAGTGTGTTAAACACTGCACGTAAATATAAGATATAAATGAAAGAAAAAACACTAATTAGTGTGAACTTTTAAGAAATAACTGTTTTACAGTTACAGAGGTTGGAATCCTATCTCGGGCATGGATGTGTGTGATGTCCTTAGGTTAGGTAGGTTTAAGTAGTTCTATGTCTAGGGGACTGATGACCTAAGCAGTTTGGTCGCATAGCTCTTATAGCCATTTCTTGACTTTCGCGTATATTTTCTTTACATAAACGTCCGTATCTTTAGATTGCGTTGACATAGAAGTTCAATTTTTTATACCACCAAGGGACCGCATACCGCAGGAAGTGCGATACATTTTCGCTTATTATGTCTACCTGTAATCGAGATTAACGGGTTTTAAGGATTTGGTAGACAGATAGACGGTCAACAAAGTGAGACTAGCAGGGTTCCATTTTTACCGATTTAGGTGACGAAATTCTAACAACGAAAATAGATACGACAGTTACTGAAGATGAGGGCCGCATAAATAATTCCCCCTACTCTTTATTCGAAACGTTATAGTTGCAGTTATTACATAACCATATTAACGTAGCTACGCTTTCTATCCAAATCGCGTTTACAGGAATTCAAATAAAATCCATTTGCCTACACACGTGGTAATTCTGATCCCAGTATTAATCCCACTGCGTTTTAGAAGTGCGAGAATTCCCATTGCTAGCTAGATGAAGAAACACTTCAGCTAATGAACGTTTTCTGGCTGTGGCGAGTCTTACGGGAAGCGCGTTGCTGCTACAGTCGCAGGTTCGAATCCTGCCTAGGGAATGGATGTGTGTAATGTCCTTAGGTTAGTTAGGTTTAAGTAGTTCTAAGTTCTAGGGGACTGATACCTCAGATGTTAAGTCCCATAGTGCTTGGACCCATTTCATCCATTTGAGAATTCGAAACAATGTAGAATACGTTTGGCAGCTATGTAGCCGTTTGTTTCCTGGGATGGTGCAAAATTATCCTACTAAATATACTCGTTAATAACAGCATTTTGTTATTTCGATAAACATCCCGAATAACTGTTACATAAGCGGTGACATAAAGATAGGAAATTTATGTTTTTTAGTCCAGAAACCTCTATGCAACAGAAACTGCAGATCATCTTGCCATTTCCATTGCGAAATTGGAGTAATAATAGAGGGCTGTTTGCCTGCCTTGTCTGCTAGCGTAGTGAAAGGTGTTTGCTGCTGCAAGGCAGGTCTGGTTTGTTTTCGGTTCTAATCTCGATAGAGGCAGATAGACTATCAGTAAAGCATTTTTAAGAAATTCTCGCACCCCAATACATTTTATTGCTACCTTTATTCTGTAATTGCGCCCTCTGGACGTCAATATGAACCTACTGTACAATTTCATACTTGTTACTGCCTACTTTTTCCGCTTCTGTCAATAATTTAATTGACTTAAGTGTGGCACTGAACGATTTTTAACTGAATTTCGTTATGAATCTTCACGCATTGGTAAAGTTTCACACTTTCATGGTAGAACAGCAATGGTAATCCAATATGACTGGTCTGAACGTTGACACAGACCGTTTCACGGCCGAATGTGGATAATATTTTGCTAATTCGTAACGATCTGGGGTACTTTGCCTTACCAAAACAGTTATGTTACCTCGATAAGCTGAATTTTTATTAGTACAGTTCATACTAATTAGCGTTTCTTCTTTCATTTACCTTATATTTACGTGTAGTGTTTAAAATACTAATGAGCATTAATATAGTCTTACACATGATTGAAAACAGTCTAACAAAGTCCGGATAGTTTGTCAATTTCACGCCTGTGCATAGTATGTTGGTAGCACTTCGTCGCCTTGCTTGTTATGCTGTGTAACAGACTTTAAAGCTGTGCGGGTCAGCATAACGAAAAGGCGAGGGGTCTCGCTCGTTTTGTCCACGACTGTACGTTAGTTTCACACCCGTACAGCGAGGACATGGCTGGACGTCCGGACTGTCGGCCCTCCTGGATAGGAAGCCAGCACGAAGAGCACACCAATACGAAGGCTAGCCACACGAAGCCCAGCCTGGGAGGACGGCTGTCTTTTATACACTGAGGCGACAGAAGTCATGGGATAGCAATGTTCACATGTACTGATGGCGGTGGTATCGAGTACACAAGGTATAAAAGTGCAGTGCACTGGTGGCGCTGTGACCTGTACTCAGGTGATTGACGTGCAAACTTTCCGCACCACGGGCATTAAGAGGCTTTGAATGAGGGGTTGTAGATGAAGACAGACGTATTGAGGCGTAGCGCCGTATAACGACCCTGCCTTGCAGGCGGTTAAGTGGAAGATGTGTCTCAGAGCTGGATAGTGACATATGGTGACGCGAGGCTGGACGCGCACGTAGTTTATGTATCAGCCGATAGAAGACAGTATTGGATAGGGGACTGTGATTTAGTTTCGATTGTGCCCACTAGCGTACACTACAGTAATAGAATGTTTTTCATAAACTGTTCCAGTATTTTCATAAAGTGTTATTACGTCTTTTTGTGTATGTAAAATGTTATAAACGTGTTTTAGCAGTATGAATGATGCGTGAGTGTGGTTTAAGGTTAATATGAAGATAATTGTTTAACGAGTTGTGTAGTAGGATTTAGTGTGGGAACATTTCGAAGAAGTATGGATATGAACGAAGGGGATTTTTGTAGACTAGATTTGTAAAGGAAGTTTATGGTAAAGGGAAAGTTAATTCAGTTATAAATAGCACGGGTAAATAACTTTATGCATAAGCAAAACTTCAGCATATTAGATAACTACGTCGGTAAAAAGTGCAGTCGTTAGGTTTACTATTTTGCGATTCGTTATTGATGAAAAGCGCGCACTGACGCGGGAGAGTGTTGTTTTGCTATTGGCTGTTGAGTAAACTGACCAATGGTAAAGCAGTATTCTTCGTGCGCCTTTCTCTGCTGATAGAGAAGACTTAGAGTATTCTAGAGGAGAGTGGGAGCCTAGCCATGAAAAATTCGGACGTGTATAGTAGTAGTTCCGATGGAAATGAGAAGTTGCCGGATGTAGCAGTGTTTCATACATCAAAAGTGTGGTAAAGTGACGGCATAATTGTTCCAATGGGCGTATAGAAATTTCGCAAATTTTAAATGAATTTTGTGACGAAAAAAGACATATATTCCGCGTGGCTTATTGAGCAGGTCCGTGGCTAAAAACTGTGACTGCATTAGGTACCGACAGACTTAATATTTGGCGAGCATTCTCAATCAAAAACAATCAGTATTTTTGTAGCTATTACGTTTTCGGGAAATGCAACACCATAAACGTGCTAAAGTGAGTGAAAGGGATTGTGAGTGACTGTGTTAAGACTAGCACGGGCTTGGCAGTCATACTTGTTCACCTAAGTTTCAGAATATAGTAATTGGGGATAAAATTTCCAACCTTTCATTTGTGTGAAAACTTTCTCCCGAAACGTAGATTAGTGACTTAAATTGCAGCCTGGTTCACTTCGAAGTACAGTAGGTTTCACTCGGCTTCCTTACTGATGATCTGCTGAGACAATGTTCACAGGTAGGTGCAAGTCCATCATAAAGGGACGGAAAGAACCGCGCCGCCGCAGTATGGGACTTTCAATTTCGGAAACCGTTAGAAAATTTAGTATTCCGAGATGCACGGTATCAAGATACTGCCTACAATAACATCGTCGGGGCATTACCTCTCACCACACACAACGCAGTGGCCGACGGCCTTTACTTAACGACCGAGAGCAGCGATGTTTGTGTAATGTTTTCAGCGGTAACAGACACGCAACACTGCGTGATATAGCCGCAGAAATCAATGGTGGACGTACGACGAGCATATGGGTTAGGACAGTGCGGTGAAATCTGGCCTATATGAGCAATGGCAGTATACGACCGACGCGAGTGTCTTTACTGACAGCACGACATCGCCTGCAGCGTCTCCTCTGAACTCGTGACACATCGGTTGGATGCTAGACGACTGCAAAAACGGGGCTTGGACAGATCATTTCAGTTGTTAAGAGCTGATAATAGATTCGAGTGTGGCTCAGAGCATATGAAGCAAAGAACCCAAGTTGTCAACAAGGCGCTGTGTAAACTGGTGAATGCCTCGAGATGACTGGGTGTTTGTGTTGTTCTCATCATGTCATCATCGTTCATGAATGTGGCGAGATTGGACTGAGCAAAGGTTGTGAATTTGTACAGGAGCTGATAACCGCGCAGCTGAGCGCCCCACAAACCAAACATCATCATCATCTAAACTGGTGATGGCTCCATAACCGTGTGGTCTGTGTTTACATGGTACGGACTGGGCCCTGTGGTCCAACTGAACCGATCGTTGACTGGAAATGGTTACGTTCGGCTACCTGGAGACCAGTTCCAAACAGCGATGGAATTTTCATGGATGACAATGCGCCGGGCCACAATTGATCGTAATTGATTTGAAGAACATGCTGGACAAATCGAGCGAATGATCTGGCCACCCAGATCACCTGACTCGAATCCAATGGAAATTTATGGGACGTACTCAAGAGGTCAGTCCGAGGCCAAACTCCAGCACTGGCGACAATTTCGGACTTATGGACGGCTATGAGGACAGCAAGGCTGAGGATTTCTACATCGGGCTCCCAATGGCTTGTTGAGTCCGTGCCAAGTCGAGTTGTTGCACTGCGCCGTGAAAAATGAGGTCCGACACTATATTAGATGGAACCCCATGACTTTGTCACCTCAGTGTGTAAAGCATGGTCTGATGTCAATGTTGGAGAAAACAAAGGAACAAGTACGCTGTCATTATGTCAACGTTACGAAGTTCTACCTTTCTAAATCTTTTCACACACTAAGTAGCTCAAAACAGTCAGCTGAAATTCCTCTCAGTAGCAGCCCTTTCTCAGCAGAGGTAGGAATAAGTAATATATCACCGGCCGGTGTGGCCGAGCGGTTCTAGACGTTTCAGTCTGGAACCGCGTGACCGCTACGGTCGCAGGTTCGAATGCTGCCTCGGGCATGGATGTGTATGATGTCCTTAGGTTATTTAGGTTAAAGTAACTCGAAGTTCTAGGAGACTGATGACCTCAGATGTTAAGTCCCATAGTGCTCAGAGCCATTTGAACCAATAATTGATATCGGTTCAGCAGTGTCTATAGGTAACGCACTCACTCACGCGGACGCACACACACACACACACACACACACACACACACACACACACACACTTTTTTTTCTTTTTTCTATCCCAGAAAAAAAATTAAAAATACGTTGTGTTCCCTGGTTTAGACGAAGATTTTTAGTACTGCAAATCACACTTGGGAAACTTCTGCGCTACTCTCAGCCTATGGGCATATCTAAAAAGAACAACATTTTGTTCTGCGGCATCCCGCCCTTCTCCCAGAAGTAGGGACAGAACGATGATCTCGGCTGTTTTGCACTTCCACGCGCTCCATTCTTCGCGACGCAGTCTCCGGGAACGCATTGAGGTGGACTCAATTTCCTCCTACATTACTCACAAGCACCGGAGCGAGGGCAGGACGCCGTAAAAGCCTTTTGTGTGGTATGCGATTAACAAAGAACAACGCCACACTCTGCCTTGTGTGCCTCCACAAACAGTCGCGCTCGCCCTGGACAGAAGGAAAGCGAGGAAGAGAAGGAAGCGGGTGGCTATAAAAAGAAAATGAGAGAGTGTGGAGAACTAATGCCTTCTGGTTTTTTACAACCCCGGGTAGGCAGTCTTGGTCTCGGAGAGCGACCTCGTTCAAACGCACGGTGTTTGCACCCGGAATACTTGCTGAAATTTAGGACGCCTGTGAGGAGGTTTAAAAATCACAGATACGTTTATCAAGATACGTTTATCAAGTGTCTATGTAACTTCTAATAGGTTATTGTGAGAGAAAATCAAGAAAGAATTCAATAATTACACATCAAATTATTTCACAGCCGGCAAAAGAACTAAAAAGACAATTAAAAAAAACAAGTTATACGTTTAATTTGCTTTTCTTTCCTTTGTCTTGCCTCTGATTTGATATGTTTTATTAAGTCTTCAAGAATTGCAGTATTAGCTGCACCATTAAATTAGTTTCATGGTGAGCACCAGAGTTTGAAGATCGAGATCCGTGTCCAACAGCTGTGAAATTTCATCGACAGTATTGATCCCTCGTTTTATGTGGAGGATCAAAGACCCAAAAAGGGAGTAAAATATGACTTCTACTGACCATTCAAGGAAACTTACGAAATGCATGCTCTCCCTCAGGAAGCCGCCGTACATACATACATACATTTGATGCCTTAGAAATGACGGCAGCTATGAAACTTTTAGTCGTAACAGACTGTAGAAGTACAAAGGAGAAATTGAAACAATACAAAAGCTGTACTCATAAACCGACTCGCTGCATTAATCCGGGCAAAATGAGTATACATAAGTGTCTATTATTTGTAAGGAAATACACTATGTATCAAAAGTTTCAGGACACCGCCCAAAAGCATACGTTTTTCATATTAGGTGCATTGTGCTGCCACTTACCGCGAAGTACTCCACATGAGCGTCCTCAGCAGTCAGTAGACATCGTGAGAGAGCAGAATGGGGCGCTCCGCGGAACTCACGCACTTCTAACGTGGTCAGGCGATTGACTGGGTGTCACTTGTGTCATACGTCTGTGCGCGAGATTTCCACACTCCCGAACATCCCTAGGTCCACTGTTTCCGATGTGATAGTGATGTGGAAACCTGAAGAGACACGTGCAGCACAAAAGCGTAGAGGGCGACCTCGTCTGTTGATTGAGAGAGACTGCCGACAGTTGAAGAGGGTCGTAATGTGTAATAGGCAGACATATATCCAGACCATCACACAGGAATTCCAAAATGCATCAGGATCCACTGCAAGTACCATGACAGTTAAGCGGAAGGTAAGAAAACTTGGATTTTATGGTCGAGTGGCTGCATATCACTCCGGTAAATGCCAAACGACTACTGAACAGTGGAAAAGCGTTGTGTGGAGTGACGAATCACGGTACAAAACGTGGCGATCCGATGGCAGGGTGTCGGTATGGCGAATGCCCGGTGAACGTCATCTGGCAACGTGTGTAGTGCCAACAGTAAATTTCTGAGGGCATGGTGTTCTGGTGTGGTCGTATTTTTCATGGAAGGGGCTTGCACCCCATGTTGTTTTGTGTGGAATTATGACATCTCAGGCCTACATTGATGTTTTACGCATCTTCTTGCTTCTCACTGTAGAAGAGTAATTCGGGGATGGCTACTGCATCTTTCAACGCGATCGAACACCTATTCATAATGCACGGCCTGTGGCAGAATTATTACACGATAATAACACCCCTCTAATCGACTGGTCTGCACAGAGTCCTGACCTGAATGCTATAGAACACCTTTGGGATGTTCTGGAATGCCGACTTCGTGCCAGGCTTCACCGACCGACATCGATACATCTTCTCAGTGCAGCATTCCGTGAAGAATGGGCTGCCATACCCCAAGAAATCTTCCAGCAACAGTCTGAACGTCTGCTTGCGGAAGTGGAAGCTGTTATCAAGGCTAAGGGTGGGCCAACAGCATATTGAATTCCAGCATTACCGGTAGAGGGCGCCACGAACTTGTAAGTCATTTTCAACCAGGCGTTTGTATACTTTTGATCACGTAGTGTATGAACTGTGAAAGCTAAGCCTTAAGACGTCTCTAAGATGCAGACTGAAGACTGGCGGAATAGTGCATGCCGCAACAAAGGACCTTTTCTGAGCCACTGTCTCCCTTATGCAGATTTACAGAAAAACGTGTCCAGGTAGACTAGTTCAACCACTGTCTCGCTACGCAGACGGATAGTCCGGATTTCAACCTGTCATCCCACGGAAGCAGTATTTTTAGGGTTCCGGTTGCAATAAGCTCAAGGTCAGAAAAAATGTAACTTATTTACGATCAGAGTTGGTCGCCTGATTCGGAAGAGGGGGCCTGTCGACCTTCCGAAGCTGTGGGGATAGTAGTATCAGAGGCATTAGTTCACATAGTTTTAATCTGCAGCTCGTCTGCCTGTCCGGCTGTCTGTCTGTCTCTCTGTCTGACGGTTCAAACCCATTTTTCTCAGAGTACACGTATCAAGTTGAAAATTGTCACATATTAAGGTCTGTGGTACCTTGGAGTGTAAAAAAAAATAAAGGTCCTAAGGCAATGCTGTCAAAAGATAAGGGAATATGTGTAACATATTTTGATGCTCACAAACGCACTCATCAGAACCCATAGGTTACTTCCCTTTGTTCTAGAGTAATGAAATTTGACACGAATCAGTTTCACAGTACAACAAGAGAAAAATCCGAAAATTGTTAATTTGTAATTGTATCACACGAAAGAAAGAGTTTTGTCATTTGTTAACGGAGTGTCCGTCCGTCCGACTGTTAAGAACCTCATAGACGGGTGGAGGTACCAAGTTGAAATTGATGCCACATACTGTGGTCTACAGTTCTTTCGTGCTGGAAAAATGTTAATCATCTAAGTCAATACAATCAACAGTTATTGCCATTTATGTCACCTATTTTGATACTCGCAAACTCAATCGTTAGAACCTATAGGGTACTTCCTCTCGAATCATGAAATTTGAGAAGACATTTTCACAGTTCAAGAGAAAAAAATCGTCACACGAAAAAATATTTTTTTTTCTTTTGTTATCCGACTTCGTACTTGAAATTATAGCATTCTCGAAGTTGTGAAATCACTGGGACCAATATCTCGGTAGTATCATGACATTAACGGGAAAAAATCGAGAAGATACTCGATTCGCGGATTGGATGGACTATCTATACACATAATTAAAATTGTAACGAACCCTTCGCCCACGAGTCCTACTTGCATCTGGCTAATTTCTTTTAACTGAATCTCAACCCACATTCAGTGTGACTAGGACCATCATGCTATCAAAACCATCTCCAAGACTTGGTCGCCCTGAGAAAACTTTGGAAATAGCCAGTCTCAATCACACCACCATGGCATGCAAGAAGTACAGGAGGGAGAACGACGACTCTTACGAGGAACTCGAGAAGCACTGGACACCACAACACTTTATCTTCTTGTTCGTCCCAGGCAAACATAGTCTTATAAATTAGCGAGCGAACCAGGTAGTGCTTCGAAACTGCTAAGTATGTATGGAAACTGGATATGCGTCCTAATCTGGAGTATCCCTGGGAATTGTGTCGAAACGCAAATTTCCGCTCCTATTTGCGGCTTCGCTCACTTTGCAAGTATGGAACTCGAAGTTATAATAGACCGAATAGAATGTGAATGAAAAAGACTACTTTGTTTTCGTTTTTGGTTTGTTATTCTCTTAAGGTTTTTTAAATTTTTTTAGGCAATACAATCACGAAAGTTCAGAATATTCATTTTTCAACAACTGAAAATCAAGGATGGAATAACGAAAACGACGGACTACTACTCACCATTGGAGGAAACGTTGAGTCGCAGACAGGCGCAGCGAAAAGCCTGTCAGGTGTGAGCTGTCGGTAAAAGGCGTCCTTCTACAGTTGACAACACACATACACGATCACGCAAGCGCAACGTGGCACAAATGGTCTCAGTGGCTAGAGACAGTGGTCGTGTGTGTGTGTGTGTGTGTGTGTGTGTGTGTGTGTGTGTGTGTGTGTGTGTATGTGTGTGTGGTGCTTGCGTGAATATAATTTTCATTTATGGATACATTGCAGTAAAAGTATGAACTGCTTTTCTGAACTACTAGTTTTTGAAAAGTCAACATGCAACTCAGCGTGTGACAAACACTCTCATTGTAAATAAGTTACAACGTATTTAAATTTCTGATATGAAGCAATGTTTATTCTTACTGGAAACGGATACCAGATTAGGAAGCGAAATTGCTTAAATGAATAGGTAAGTCCGATGGGATCATTGGTATACGGGGTGTGAAAGCGAATCTCCGCTGAACCTGTAGGTATAGTAGCTTCAATGGCATTAGTTCACATAGTTTTAAACTGCAAATCAAACGGGTAGCGTTTCAAAGTTTCGGACGATTCAGAATGTCTAGCAGTATTCTATTTATAAGTCCATGAGCCATAAATGCAACTTACCTAATACACTGGTTTTCTGTTAAAACCGAGGGAGAAAACGAAATACAACTCCAGTGGAAGACTCTGCAAGAGAGACGCTCAGTAGCTCGGTACGGGCTTTTGTTGAAGTTTCGAGACCATACCTTCACAGAGGAGTCAAGCAGTATATTGCTCCCTCCTACGTATATCTCGCGAAGAAACCATGAGGATAAAATCAGGGAGATTAGAGCCCACACAGAGGCATACCGTCAATCTTTCTTTCCACGAACAATACGAGACTGGAATAGAAGGGAGAACCGATAGACGTACTCAAAGTACCCTGCGCCATACACCGTCAGGTGTCTTGCGGAGTATGGATGAAGATGTAGATACAACTAACTAAATACACTGGTTCTCTATTACTAACCGAGTGAGACAAGGAACCGAACACTGGTATATGTATAATTTTTGTTTAAAATTGTATATACAGACAAACAATACACACGGGAGAATAATTTGTCTAATGGTTCAAATGCTCTGCTCCCGTAGTTTAAAATCGAGTGCTAGAAAAAAACCAAACTCCACAATTTTATAACACAATTGCAATCTCTGGCATAATGAATATCGTACACGCCGCAGTACAGCACAAAAAGGCGTGCTGAAAAATAAAGCCTCCAAATTTCTTATTCTGTTCTCAATATCGATCGTGCATACTTATTAATCGGTCGACTTCCGCGCTTCGCTGATGCGAGTTGCAGCCGTCTGCCGCTAGAGGGCTGCGAATTGTATAGCGTGTAACATGGGGATAGCTAGCGTTAACTATGTCGGGGCGTGAGAAACAACGCGCTGTGATCGAGTTTCTAACTGCAGAAAATGTACCTCCAGTTAAAATCTATAGAAAAAATGAAAGCTGTGCACGGTGATGATTGTACCGTCATCAGTGTTGTGCGATGTCGGGCTGCTGGTGCTACTAATGAAGGAAACGGTGGTGCTAACTTCAATGAGTGTGACAGAACTCTGAGTGGACAACCGTGTACATCAACCAACGAGACTCGGAACTCATCAGAGAAACTCGTCGGATGCCGCAGACACAGCTCTCAGATGAGTTTGCAATCAGGTGCGCAGCTCGTGGTCGTGCGGTGGCGTTCTCGCTTCCCACGCCCGGGTTCCGGGGTTCGATTCCCGGCGAAGTCAGGGTTTTCTCTGCCTCGTGATGACTGGGTGTTGTGTGATGTCCTTAGGTTAGCTAGGTTTAAGTATTTATAAGTTCTAAGGGACTGATGACCTCAGAAGTTGAATCCCATAGTACTCAGAGCCATTTGAACCATGTGACGGCTGATGCAAGCTGGATTCGCCGTTTTGACCCCGAAAACAAGAGAACATCAGTGGCGTTCCGCCACAAAGGATCACCGACGCCACAGAAGTTCAAGACCATGCCATCAATAGGCAAAGTCATGTCCACAAACTTCTGGGATGTTCAGGGTATGATGCACTTGGAATTTATGCCTAAAAGCCCCACCATAAATTCTGGAAGGCCCTGCGAGATACTCATAAAACTAAAAGTACGAATCCGAAGATTTCGTCCACTCACGGAACGCCCTCTCCTTCGGCAAGACAGTGCCAAACCACAAACGAGCACTCTGAAATCTGCAACAGTCCGACGCCTTGGGCTCCCTGTCATCGGTCATCCTCCATCAGATAGCGACAAACCGGCTCAGGCAGAAGTGACGTAGTAGCTCCGTTAAGAACGTCAAACGTTTGCAGCGTCAAACGTTTGCAGTGACGGTATCGACGAACCGGTCTCACGATAGGAGAAATATGTCTGTCGCCAGGGTGTCTATGTTGCGAAATAAATACGTAGGCATGGAGAATAAAGATTTAGAATATTAATAGAGTTAATTTTTTTTACATGACAGGGACTGGACTCTGGTAGGGGTGCCGGCCCCGGTTCGAATCCACCTGGCGGATGACTGACAAGGGCCGGTATGCCGGCCAGCCTGAATGTGGTTTTTAGGATGTTTTCCACATTCCACTAGGTGAATATCGGGCTGGTCCCCACGTTCCGCCTCAGTTACAGGACTCACAGACTTCTGCAGACGGTCTCACTATTTTATGGTTTCCAGTAGATGCATACAGCTGGGGTACACTGTTTCCATCCCGGAGGGTTAGGGGTGGTGGCAGGAAACGCATCCGGCCATTCTCTGTAACAAACACTGGCAAATTCGTAATAACAATGTCTACCCATCTTGAAGCGGGACAAGGTCCAAAGAAAGAAAGGAAAAAAGAATAGAGTTAATTTTATTTAAAAAGCTTTAAGAGTTTTCACAGAAAAGTATGAGGCATTTCTTTCCAGCACGCCCTCGTGTTAGTGTAGATAAATGATTTGTCCGGCCTGGCGTCTCTTAGTGCCAGAATGTTAGCTCAGCGTGTGCGGTCAGGGATCTGGTCGCTCTCTCTAGTTGAAAAACTGAGCGCAGTTTTCATCGATGGGATATGAGAGGTCTCATGAGACATCCATACCAAATTACTGACGAAAAATGGCAGACAGATGGGACAAAAGAGAAAAGTGGTAACGCGCTTGACTGGGAAAGGTTAGGCCGCGCGATCGAATATCCGTCGGACCATTAAAATTTTTCAGTCTCGCTCTACGCTAGGCTTCACCTCTCAATAATGTGAAGATACGCCAGGAAAGGCACGTGGTTTGGTTACTACGATAAACTGCATGTCCTTTTCCTCGATAGGAATACTGGGCTAGGTCAAGGGCACATAAGTAGCCGAAGTGTGTGTGTGAAATCTTATGGGACTTAACTACTAAGGTCATCATTCTCTTAGCTTACACACTACTTAACCTAAATTATCCTAAGGACAAACGCACACACACCCATGTCCGAGGGAGGACTCAAACCACCACCGAGATCTGCCGCACAGTCCATGACTGCAGCGCCCCAGACCGCTCGGGTAATCCCGCGTGACGTAGCCGAAGTGCCGCCCAGTTGAAAGAATTTGCAAACAGGCGGCTGATCATTCCTCTAAATGGATTCACTTCACCTCTTTTGATATAAATGATCTGGCACTAGTCAAATATGAACCGACGTAAAATATTTTTACAGATTGGCATTGCTAATGTAGAGCCATGCTTGTATACGTATCTAAAGTCTTGTACTTCAGTTAGTGCACTGTGCGACAGTATGGAGAAAAATGTGGTGCTGTAAGTTGAAAACGATTAATCTTGGTGAAATGATAATAAGCAACAAATATTGCAAGTTTATTGTTTTTAAAACTATTTATATCACTTAGAAGACTAATCAAAACTACAAACTCTGTTAAGTTGTTGGATAACGGGCCGAGCTCCCATTTGGCGGCAGCAAACTCTCTATATAACATTTTATAAATTTATGAAAGCTGGTAAATCGTTAACTAAGTTCACAGTCATTCACTGAAACAAAGAAATCGCGGGATAATTCGCATCTATCAGCGACCAGGCGACACAAGACACTAAACTCTTCGTGCAGATCGGCGAAAAAAATCATCGCGAGTCGAATCTCAGCGTTCATAAGTGTCCCAAATCCACTTTACACGCAAAACATTATGTTCTAAGTCCACGAACAACTCGTGCTAATCTACTCTAACAAGAGATGTCTCAAGGCTCGAAAAGAAATTTGTACTAAAGTATTTGTGCACAAAACTATCTCACATTGCTAACCATGCTTGGGGCAGCATGTGATTGTGTTGCTCTTGGTTTGTACACAACATCGCCTGCAGTCTTAGAGGAGGAGGTGGGGAGGAGCTAACACGCCAGTCAGTTACCTCAGCAAGTAGTTGCCATGTTTAGTATACATGTTTTCAGTACTGTCATACATACGCAGCAAAAATGAATGAAACCATAAATGGTTGGAACGTTTTAAATAATGTGGCATCCAAGTTAAGATACATGCAAGGCGGATAACAGGCTTTATAAAGAATCTCTACAACGACTTCGACACTAAATTAGGAAACAAAATTGTCGTAATGGAAATGAATTCTATTTTTCATAACCAGCTGTATGTTCCAGTGTATCAGCCTATGCTTCAATATTACTAGAAAAGGGGTTGGGTGCAATACTCTCGCACATGTTGCTGAATTCAAGAATGCGACTTAAGTGACATTTGATTTTGCAGCTCAAGAATGTGATTCTAAGGACTGTGCAAATATTGCTTTCACCAGATTTGCCTATTGTGATTCTGTATACTGTTGCATTGCTGAGGAACCTAATGTATATTTTTAAAGTCCGATAGTGAGCACACTAAGAGTGATAAAATCGAATGCTTTCACGGTCCTAATCACAGTGGAACGTAAAATTTGTAGATACAACTGGAACACAGAATTCCTGTTCGACCCGAAACACTTCCCTTCTTACCCAGCTATCGGACCACCCAAAAAGCTATCTGCTTCACGCGAGCGCAGGTGAAAATCGCCTCTCAGATCGACACTGCTCCTGCCCCCCACTAGACAGCACAGGACACTGCCAAAAGAAAGATGGTCGTGGCCGCTATACAGTCTCCGTCCACCCATTGCGCGAAGCTCCCGTGTTTGCGTCACCAAATGAGTTCGCAGTAACAACAGTCTACTTTGCGTTTTTTGATACGAAATAACAATCACTGATTTTGAAACGTCCCCTTAGAAAAATTATACACGACTGTGCTTAAACTGACACACAATATCTTTAGCGCAACGCAATCTGACTTCCAAAAATCCCTACGAAAGAATGGCCCTGACTAGCATTAACCTATATGTTTCACAAATCACTTACCTCACAAAAATCTTGGTTACTCGAACTACTGCAATACAGTGAGCGCCACTACTGCCAGCTAACTAAAAGATTCAAACTACGGAAGTCACTAACTACTGAGGCACAGTTAGCAAATGAAAGGTTTTAATAGAGAACAAACAATGTATTTACCTTAGTAGTCATAATATATATATCACTTCATGACACCAATTCTTACAAATTTCAAAACTCCGCCATCTCTCTACCCACGTCCACCACTGCTGGCGGTTCACCTCCAACTGCGCAACGCTACGCGCTGTTAGCATCCAGCTCCCGCTGCCCAACACTACAATGGTAGACAACAATGCAAACCAGCCACAGACTGCGCACAGCACAGCCAGTGATTTTTCATACAGAGCGCTACGTGGCGTTACCAATAAGAAAATGTAAACAGCCTACTTACAATTTGCTTCCTGAGATGTTAGCGCAATTTGATATATTACACTGTGAGTGCAAGTGTTCGCCCAGAAATTAACCTTAACTAATTGCAAAATTTGTTGCAAGTGGCCAAAACTGTTCTTGCTCATCGTGGCGTTAAATTGTATGACAATCATTAACACGGAACCACTTCATTATATGATTTTACCGCTCTTTATGTTGCATTAACCAAAATTTACTTATTATTAATCGCTCAAAGAATACGGGCGAGACCGCGGTGTAGGCGCCTTGCCACGGTCCGCGCGGCTTCCCCCACCGGAGGTTCGAGTCCTCCATCGGACGTGGGGGTGTGTGTGACGTACTTAGCGTAAGTTAGATTAAGTTGTGCGTGAACTTAGGGGCCGAATACCTTAGCAGTTTGGTCCCATAAAAAAAATAAAAAATGGGCGAAATCATGCTAAATTAACAAGAAACAGAGAAACATACAATAAAAATACAGATCTTAATAAATAATGATAGGGTACTCTGGGGTGCAAACTTGGATTCAGACCACTACCTTTCTAAAATTAAGTTCAAAGTCATCCCAAACAGGAAACGCAGCATGAAACAAATTAAGGGTCGGAAGTACAGCACAGAAAAGATATTAAAATCAGACGAATTGACAAAAGCAACAGAAACCATTCAGACAAAATCTGGGAGGATATCAAGGAAAACCTCATTACTACAGCCGAACGGACAGCACCTAACATAAAAAGTAAAACTCATGCCTGGTGGTAGCTGGAATGTGATGCCCTCATTGAAACAAGAATACAGGCATGGCAAAACTTGTAATCACAGAAAACAGAAGAAAGCAGATTGAATTTCATTACAGTTAGAAAACTGGTAGATAAAAATAGAAAAAGGATTAAGAAGGCACATGAAAACAAAACTCTCCTCCAAAGTGATGTATAATTTGCTAAACACAACACAAGAAGCTTCTACAGAACTTTCAAGCAAAGGTTATCAACATACAAAGCGCCCACCCTTCAATTTCGAGATGTACATGGGACCACTTCTCACAGTAACACGGAAAATTGCAAAATATTAGCAGGCTACTTTGAGAAACTCTTGAATTGTGTACCCATCCTTGAAAAATTTGAATCCATCCCAAATAACCGTGAGAAGCCGCATTCAGAAACACCGATGACTGACGAACTACAAAAGGTCATTTCAGAACTTAAAAACAACAAGACATCCGGAGAAAGTCAAATAGTGGCCGAACTATGGAAAAAGGCTAACAAGAATGGAATTATGTCCCTTAAATGTGTTTTCGGTAAAATCGGGAAAGAAGAAGAGAACTCGACAGAATGGAGAACAGCTCTTATCCACCCTATCCACAAGAAAGGTTTGAAGACAGACACCAACAATTACAGAGGAATATCACTGCTCGATATAGCATACAAGAGGCAGAGCCCCAATTGGACCCGCAAATCAAGGAATACCAGGGAGGTTTTAGGAAGGGTAGATCATGTTCGGAACAAATATTAAACCTCAAAAATCAAGGACAAAGACATACGTAACCTCCTTCATTGATTTAAAAAGCATATGATTCGATTGATAGAGAATCTCTATTATCAGTCCTGGAAGAAATGGGTTTGGATAAGAAAACAACTAATATTATAAAAGCGACCCTTACAAATACTTTTTCGAAAGTTAAATTTATGGACGAACTATCGGAACCCTTTGAAATAAAAACTGGTGTGCGAGAGAGGGATGGCTCTCACCGTTGCTGTTCAATCGTGCGCTTGAGAAAGTAGTCAGAGAATGGAACACAAATATTAATAGTGGTATAAGACTGGGTTGCAAAAAGAAGATGCTTTTGCATATGATGTGGCTCTGTTTGCTGAAAGAATGGAAGAAGCACGGGAGCAAATCCTTGAACTAAAGAAACAAGCGGCTAAAATAGGTCTTCATATCTCCTTTGAAAAACTAAGATATTGACAAACATCAAACACTCGTGTAAATACCTCAAAATTCAAGAACAGAAGATTGAAATAGTAAAAGAATTCAAATATCTCGGAGAATAGATTAGTTAGAATGCCGGGGAAACCAAATCAATGGAATCCAGAAAAAATGAACTTGAATTGGCATTCCAACTAACAAAAAATATATACAACAAAAAATCCCTTTAATGGGGGTCCAGAATTACACATTACAAGACACTGATTAAGCCAGAAGCACTGTATGCAGCAGAAACACTACACACGAATTTCAAAGGCCAAATGGAGAAAATTGAGCTAAAGGAGAGAAAAATTTTAAGAAAAATCATAGGGCCAAAATTTCAAGACAAGAAGATTATATACGTTAAAAATCAAACACTGTACAAGAAAAATGCAAAACTTTCAGGTACTATGCGATAAAGGAGAACAAATTTTTATGGTCCATCTTCTCAGAATGAATTCCAACAGATTAACTAAACAAACCTTTGACTTTTTCCGTAACCGCAAAACGAAACCCGACTGGTTTAAAGAAACTGTGAAGGACCTAGTAGAATTGATGATTTCAGAAAATTCACTTATTGATCCAACTGCTAAATTAATTACTTAAGATGAAAACATAGGATTCCAAGGCAGATCTTACACAAAAATCCAAACCTTTCACCTCGGAAGAAGAGAGGAAAAGATGATCAGAAAGAATGAAGAAATACTGGGTCCTAAGAAAAGAACAACGTACAAAGAAATTATTGATCCAGCGTACACCAAAGAGGGTGAAACGAAAGAAGAAGCATAATAATTGTAAAACGTGTAACAGAGCTCCACCAACGTAAACTGTCTTACTGTATGTGTAATTGTATCGTGGTAATTTTTTATGTCAACTTGCAATATAATTTCGATTAAAATGCGTTTTACTGCTGAATTAATTAACATATAAATTATGTACTGTAGTATATGGCAGCCTACTATTGTTTTACAGTTCTAGCCCGCACGCTTTGCAGTGCCTACGCTGTGGACGAAGCTGGTCTACCGTTTCCGCCCACTCGCACACGACGGCTGTCGTTCCACGCTGTGGTCGCCGCTGTGTTCGATACTCTTCTATCATCTGGGTCCATTGTAGCAGCCTGATCAGTACGCGCCCAAATATCATGGCCAGCAAATCCGTTTCCCAGAGACAAATCTTTCTGTCCAGTTCGTACTCACTCATATGCAGATACTGCGTCTTTTCACGACTTATCCCGTCACACAAAAGAAGGTGCTGCTGTGCCTACGTGCTTACGTGCTTGTTCCACTGTTTTACATGTCGTTAAATTTTGAAGTGGTTCAGAGCACTCCTTACGGGTATTGCTGTTTTCACAAGCAATAGCATTTTTTACGGATATAGTATATATCTATACTATATGTTGTTGTTGTCTTCAGTCCTGAGACTGGTTTGATGCAGCTCTCCATGCTACTCTATCCTGTGCAAGCTGCTTCATCTCCCAGTACCTACTGCAACCTACATCCTTCTGAATCTGCTTAGTGTACTCATCTCTCGGTCTCCCTCTACGATTTTTACCCTCCACGCTGCCCTCCAATGCTAAATTTGTGATCCCTTCATGCCTCAGAACATGTCCTACCAACCGATCCCTTCTTCTAATCAAGTTGTGCCACAAACTTCTCTTCTCCCCAATCCTATTCAATACCTCCTCATTAGTTACGTGATCTATCCACCTTATCTTCAGTATTCTTCTGTAGCACCACATTTCGAAAGCTTCTATTCTCTACTTGTCCAAACTATTTATCGTCCATGTTTCACTTCCATACATGGCTACACTCCAAACAAATACTTTCACAAACGACTTCCTGATACATAAATCTATATTCGATGTTAACAAATTTCTCTTCTTGAGAAACGCTTTCCTTGCCATAGCCAGTCTACATTTTATATCCTCTCTACTTCGGCCATCATCAGTTATTTTACTTCCTATATAGCAAAACTCCTTTACTACTTTAAGTGTCTCATTTCATAATCTAATTCCCTCAGCATCACCCGATTTAATTTGACTACATTCCATTATCCTCGTTTTGCTTTTGTTAATGTTCGTCTTATATCCTCCTTTCAAGACACTGTCCATTCCGTTCAACTGCTCTTCCAAGTCCTTTGCCGTCTCTGACAGAATTACAATGTCATCGGCGAACCTCAAAGTTTTTACTTCGTCTCCATGAATTTTAATACCTACTCCAAATTTTTCTTTTGTTTCCTTTACTGCTTGCTCAATATACAGATTGAATAACATCGGGGAGAGGCTACAACCCTGTCTCACTCCTTTCCCAACCACTGCTTCCCTTTCATGCCCCTCGACTCTTATGACTACCATCTGGTTTCTGTACAAATTATAAATAGCCTTTCGCTCCCTGTATTTTACCCCTGTCACCTTTAGAATTTGAAAAAGAGTATTCCAGTCAACATTGTCAAAAGCTTTCTCTAAGTCTACAAATGCTAGAAACGTAGGTTTGCCTTTTCTTAATCTTTCTTCTAAGATAAGTCGTAAGGTCAGTATTGCTTCACGTGTTCCAACATTTCGAAGGAATCCAAACTGATCCTCCCCGAGGTCTGCATCTACCAGTTTTTCCATTCGTCTGTAAAGAATTCGCGTTAGTATTTTGCAGCCGTGGCTTATTAAACTGATAGTTCGGTAATTTTCACATCTGTCAGCACCTGCTTTCTTTGGAATTGGAATTATTATATTGAAGTCTGAGGGTATTTCGCCTGTCTCATACATCTTGCTCACCAGCTGGTAGAGTTTTGTCAGGACTGGTTCTCCCAAGGCCGTCAGTAGTTCTAATGGAATGTTGTCTAGTCCGGGGGCCTTGTTTCGACTCAGGTCTTTCAGTGCTCTGTCAAACTCTTCACGCAGTATCGTATCCCCCATTTCGTCTTCATCTACATCCTCTTCCACTTCCATAATACTGTCCCCAAGTACATCGCCCTTGTATAAACCTTCTATATACTCCTTCCACCTTTCTGCCTTCCCTTCCTTGCTTAAAACTGGGCTGCCATCTGAGCTCTTGATATTCATATACATGGTTCTCTTCTCTCCAAAGGTCTCTTTAATTTTCCTGTAGGCAGTATCTATCTTACCCCTAGTGAGATAAGCTTCTACATCCTTACATTTGTCCTCTAGCCATCCCTGTTTAGCCATTTTGCACTTCCTGTCGATCTCATTTTTGAGACGTTTGTGTTCCTTTTTGCCTGTTTCATTTACTGCATTTTTATATTTTCGCCTTTCATCAATTAAATTCAATATTTCTTCTGTTACCCAAGGATTTCTAGCAGCCCTCGTCTTTGTACCTACTTTATCCTGTGCTGCCTTCACTACTTCATCCCTCAGAGCTACCCATTCTTCTTCTACTGTATTTCTTTCCCCTATTCCTGTCAATTGTTCCCTTATACTCTCCCTGAAACTCTGTACAACCTGTGGTTCTTTCAGTTTATCCAGGTCCCATCTCCTTAATTTCCCACATTTTTGCAGTTTCTTCAGTTTTAATCTACAGGTCATAACCAATAGATTGTGGTCAGAGTCCACATCTGCCCCTGGAAATGTCTTACAATTTAAATCCTGGTTCCTAAATCTCTGTCTTACCATTATATAATCTATCTGATACCTTTTAGTATCTCCAGGGTTCTTCCACGTATACAACCTTCTTTCATGATTCTTGAACCAAGTGTTAGCTATGATTAAGTTGTGCTCTGTGCAAAATTCTACTAGGCGGCTTCCTCTTTCATTTCTTAGCCCCAATCCATATTCACCTACTATTTTTCCTTCTCTCCCTTTTCCTACACTCGAATTCCAGTCACCCATTACTATTAAATTTTCGTCTCCCTTCACTATCTGAATAATATCTTTTATTTCATCGTACATTTCTTCAATTTCTTCATCATCTGCAGAGCTAGTTGGCATATAAACTTGTACTACTGTAGTAGGTGTGGGCTTCGTATCTATCTTGGCCACAATAATGCGTTCACTATGCTGTTTGTAGTAGCTTACCCGCATTCCTATTTTCCTATTCATTATTAAACCTACTCCTGCATTACCCCTATTTGATTTTGAGTTTATAACCCTGTAGTCACCTGACCAGAAGTCTTGTTCCTCCTGCCACCGAACTTCACTAATTCCCACTATATCTAACGTTAACCTATCCGTTTCCCTTTTTAAATTTTCTAATCTACCTGCCCGATTAAGGGATCTGACGTTCCACGCTCCGATCCGTAGAACGCCAGTTTTCTTTCTCATGATAACGACATCCTCCTGAGTAGTCCCCGCCAGGAGATCCGAATGGGGGACTATTTTACCTCCGGAATATTTTACCCAAGAGGATGCCATCATCATTTAATCATACAGTAAAGCTGCATGTCCTCGGGAAAAATTACGGCTGTAGTTTCCCCTTGCTTTCAGCCGTTCGCAGTACCAGCACAGCAAGGCCGTTTTGGTTAATGTTGCAAGGCCAGATCAGTCAATCATCCAGACTGTTGCCCCTGCAACTACTGAAAAGGCTGCTGCCCCTCTTCAGGAGCCACACGTTTGTCTGGCCTCTCAACAGATACCCCTCCGTTGTGGTTGCTCCTACGGTACGGCCATCTGTAACGCTGAGGCACGCAAGCCTCCCCACCAACGGCAAGGTCGATGCTTCATGGGGGGAGGTCTATACTATATATAGTATATATATCTAACTACAGACCTATATCATTGACGTCGGTTTGCAGTAGGGTTTTGGAGCATATACTGTATTCAAACATTATGAATCACCTCGAACGGAACGATCTATTGATACGTAATCAGCATGGTTTCAGAAAACATCGTTCTTGTACAACGCAGCTAGCTCTTTATTCGCACGAAGGGGATCTCAAGTTGATTCCGTATTTCTAGACTTCCGGAAAGCTTTTGACACCGTTCCTCACAAGCGACTTCTAATCAAGCTGCGGACCTATGGGGTATCGTCTCAGTTGTGCGACTGGATTCGTGATTTCCTGTCAGGAAGGTCGCAGTTCGTAGTAATAGACGGCATATCATCGAGTAAAACTGAAGTGATATCAGCTGTTCCCCAGGGAAGCGTCCTGGGACCTATGCTGTTCCTGATCTATATAAATGACCTGGGCGACAATCTGGGCAGTTCTCTTAGGTTGTTCGCAGATGATGCTGTAATTTACCGTCTAGTAAGGTCATCCGACAACCAGTATCAGTTGCAAAGCGATTTAGAAAAGATTGCTGTATGGTGTGGCAGGTGGCAGTTGACGCTAAATAACGAAAAGTGTGAGGTGATTACTCGATAAATAGTACAATTCTCAAGGCTGTCAATTCAACTAATACCTGGGTGTTAAAATTACGAACAACTTCAGTTGGAAAGACCACATAGATAATATTGTGGGGAAGGCGAGCCAAAGGTTGCGTTTCATTAGCAGGACACAAGTCCACTAAAGAGGCAGCTTACACTACACTCGTTCGTCCTCTGATAGAATATTGTTGCGCGGTGTGGGATCCTTACGAGGTGGGATTGACGGAGGACATCGAAAGGGTGCAAAAAAGGGCAGCTTGTTTTGTATTATCACGTAATAGGGGAGAGAGTGTGGCAGATATGATACGCAAGTTGGGATGGCAGTCATTAAAGCAAAGACGTTTTTCGTTTGCGGTGTGATCTATATACGACATTTCAGTCACCAACTTTCTCTTCCGAATGCGAAAATATTTTGTTGAGCCCAACCTACATAGGTAGTAATGATCATCAAAATAAAATAAGAGAAGTCAGAGCTCGAACAGAAAGGTTTAGGTGTTCGTTTTTGCCGCGCGCTGTTAGGGAGTGGAATGGTAGAGAGAAAGTATGATTGTGGTTCGATGAAAACTCTGCCAAGTACTTAAATCTGAATTGCAGAGTAATCATGTAGATGTAGATGTAGATATACCGATATAGTACATTATAAGGAATGGACAGTGCCTTGAAACGAGGATATAAGATGAACATGTATAGAAGTGAAACATGGACGATAAATAGTCTGGACAAGAAGAGAATAGAAGCTTTCGAAATGTGGTGCTACAGAAGGATGCTGAAGATTCGATGGGTAGATCACATAACTAATGAGGAGGTATTGAATAGAATTGGGGAGAAGATGAGTTTGTGGCACAACTTGACAAGAAGAAGGGACCGGTTGGTAGGACATGTTCTGAGGCATCAAGGGATCACAAATTTAGCATTGAAGGGCAGCGTGGAGGGTAAAAATGG
This sequence comes from Schistocerca gregaria, assembly GCF_023897955.1. Taxonomy (NCBI): domain Eukaryota; kingdom Metazoa; phylum Arthropoda; class Insecta; order Orthoptera; family Acrididae; genus Schistocerca; species Schistocerca gregaria. Next base: position 1,192,398,362 of record NC_064920.1, read on the forward strand.
CAGAGGGAGACCAAGAGGTGAATACACTAAGCAGATTCAGAAGGATGTAGGTTGCAGTAAGTACTGGGAGATGAAGAAGCTTGCACAAAATAGAGTAGCATGGAGAGCTGCATCAAACCAGTCTCAGGACTAAAGACCACAACAACATTATATTATTATCATTATAATAAAGAATATAGCGGACTAAGTCGAGACGAGCTTATAGTAGGAATCAATGAGTATGAATCAGGAAGCTAGTGAAACAGCTTCTTGACTGAAGTTTCAACAAAATATGTATTTACAGCTGATAAGAAAAAGGCATTGATTGGACCTTCGTTAGTTTACTGAATAGCGTCACGTCAAAGCTTTAGATTTCAGTGGTCCTCAAGTGAAAAGCGAGAAAGTCAGAATGTGAGGAAAGCGAAAAATGCAGAATGGAAACAAGAGCAAAGTAAGGATTGTCTGTCCACATCATTAAATCAATTCTCATTCCTCTAAGGTTTCAGATCCTTAAACAGAAAGAAACGTAGAAGTGGTACTTGGTACGAGAATAACCTTCGCCTTGTGGTGCTGTTCCCCGCCGGTTCTGATGAACTACAACTACTTAAAGCGCGTGGATCCAGACAGCACTGCATGCATATGCCTGAAGGAGGTCTTTATTCGTAAATGGGAATGAAATGGATGATGATGAAAAAGTGTAGACAGACGGCAAGTGGGCTAAGCTCGATTCGAATTTTGATCCAAAAGTAACTGAGGTGCATTGCTACCTGCCAAATCGGTAAAGAAGGTTCAGTATAGGAAACGACTTCCATTCTACCTGAGTGTATGATACTTGGAAAAACAAATGAGTTACGGAATGACGTGTAATTCACGATACTGCCGCTAGGAGACTAGTAAGCAGCAATGGCTGACAATGGAAGACTGACGACAGAGCAACGATCGGCAATTGTGTTCCTTTTTCATGAAACGAAAAGCCTTGTTGCGACTCAGAGGCGTTTTCGACAACAGTTTAACACAGGATGGGTCTCTTGCAAGAAGACCATCCACAGGTTGTACGATAAATTTGTACAGGAATGAACAGTATTAGAAGTGAAGCGACCTCGGCCTAAGCCTGTTTGTTCGCCGGAGAATATTGAAGTGGTACGAGTTTATGTACAGAGAAGTCCCGGGAAATCGTGTAGAAAGGCAGGAGTGCAACTGGGAATATCCAGACGTTCCGTTCAACGCATTCTTAAAAGTGACCTCCACATGAACCCATACAAGATGACCTGTGCACAGAAGCTCACTGAAGAACACAAGCAGCAGAGACTGCTATTTGCTCAGTGGGCAGAGGATATGGAAGAAACTGTCAACGTTTGGTTTTCAGACGAGGCGCATTTTCATTTAGACGGTGTGGTTAACAAACAAAATGTACGTTTTTGGGCCACTGAAAACGCACAAGTGCTTCACGAACGGCAACATTATGCTCTGAGGGTTACAGCGTGGACGGAAATTTCCAGTCACGGACTTATTGGACCCTTTTTCTTTGAAGAAACTGTGAACAGCGAGCGTTGTTTGAGCATGCTTCGCAATAGCTTCATTCCACAGCCTCTTGCTACTGCCTTGCCCTTCAACACGCAGTGGTTCATGCTGGATGGAGCAAGGCCACATACTGCAAACACTGTGTAGGAGTTTTTACACGAGCATTTCGACATGCGGGTCATTTCACTCAGGTTTCCAGGTCGCTTCAATGACGGACAAAATTGACTTCCCAATAGTCCAGACCTCAATCCATGTGACTTTTTTTGGGGGGGTACCTAAAGGAAAAAATTTTCCCGAAACGTCCACGTGATTTAGTGGAGCTCAGAAGACTTATTCTTCAAGCTTGCAGTGAAATTACGGAAGACATGTGCTGTAGGGTAATCACTAATTTCAGTGTTCGTTTGAAGGAAGTTAGGAAAAGAATTGGTGGACATATTGAGCATGTGCTGAGTTAGAACAAATCTCCATGGACGGCTCTTCATTGTAGTATATGTTCCTTTCAGATTGTATTGACAATAAAGTTTATATTCAAAAACAAAACGGTAACACATTTCGTGCGCCACCCTGTAGTAGCAGGTGCACCCAGAGCTATTTCACCGTTCTTTTCTATTCTTGCAATAGAAAATTCAAGATGACTGTATGTTCTAAAAGATTCTAGTGTAGCGTTGTATCTTCAGCTATCTATTTTTTATCTCGTGGTACGTCAAAAGCTAAAAATGAGAGTACAAAAAGGTAACGGTGTACTTTCAGGTGTTCGACCGAGTTGTTGATTGCATTTTACACACGATACTTAGACTACCGATCGACCAGTCGCCTTCTTCAGGTTTCTCGAGCTGTGTTGTTAAGCGCACTCTCCTCCTGAACTCCAACCAGCCTGTGATCTATCTACAGCCGAATTAGACTCGCTATGAATAGCCGCGTGACACCAACATCAGTTGACAGTCTGGTTGGGGTCCAGGCAGCGACTACGCATCGCCGACACAGCTCGCACCACTTGTAGAAGGTGACTGGGTAGGTCGTTCAAATATCGTGCATAAAATCCCTTTAATCAGTAACACCGAGGAAACTGGAGAGATCACAATATATAATATAACGGCATGTAACTAAATATGAGGGCAAAATAAAGGTAACTGATCTCAGAGTCCTCTGACAAAGCAATACTCTCTACCAAAGAATCACAACAGAAGAGAACTTCCACGTACAAAGCGGCAATCCAGGGAATAGAAATCTGGAACGACTACATAACACTACGCAATAAAACAACATTTGCAATACTTGATGTATTATAGAAGGACACTTACTCAAAGAAAATCTAGCATTCAAACATCCTTTCTTCCTCAAAAGAACTTTTTTCTCAAAAGTAACCGCCCCCCACCACTCTCTCTCTCTCTCTCTCTCTCCCTCTCTCTCACACACACACACACGCACACACACACAAACACACACACACACACACACACACACATATATATATATATATATATATATATATATATATATATATATATATATATATATATATATATATATAAACCGTAATTTACTGCAGACCCAGATTTCGACTATAACACAGCCAGCAACGGTGCGTTACTAGAAAAGTCAAATAGGCGGAAAGATGGCACAGCATAGATTGTGATTCTAGCATTTACATGGCCATGTAAATGCTTACAAAAGTTGTCACAAGTTTATGCTCTGACTCCGTTCCGCTTATATGGCTCTTCTGATAATGTACCGATGATTTTGCTATAGTTGAAACCTAGATATGCAATAAACTAAGGATTTCTGTGACTGATTGCTGTCCTTATTTACATCTGAATATTCACTGGCCGCTGTCCACCACCTGTATTCAACGGATTCCAGTACATTCTACACTACAGCCATGCTGGTCAAAAACAAGACGATGAAGAAATGAGCAGCGACAGTAATACAGGGTGCCCGGAAATATCCCTTACAAACTTCTAGGACTTGTAGAGAGGGTAGAGAGGAGTGGATACATGATATTTTCAACGGGAGCCGATGTTCGGAAACGTACCATTTCTGTTCTACGACGATTTCAATTCTTATGTGTAATGCGTCCACGTCTGCTGCACTAGAAACTGAAGAGACACCAGGTTGGATGGAGAGCGTGTACGAGAAATGATGCTTCATAGATGCAACAGCTGTAACAAATGCAGTGGTTGTCGCAACGGTACTGTTACGTACGCGCAGGATGCTGGGTTCTCTTTTGTTTTGGAATAATGTAAACACGTAATGTTGAACTGTTACTTGAAACAAATGTGCTTAAGTGATACATTGATGTTTCGTTATGTTTCCTTTCGAGTTGTTACCTAATAATTGTACTGCGTAACGCCTAATTAAATTCCTCCAGCAGACGTGAATGAGTTAAACATCTGAATTAAAAGTGTCGTAGAACGGAACGGTACGCTTACGGACTGGGGTTCCTGTTCAAAATATTACAGACTTACTTACTTCTACAAATCCTAGAAATTTGTAAGGTGAATTTCCAAATAGCGTGTATAATATCTATTGATGAGTGGTGCAACATAATTTCGTTTATGTGGATGAAAACTTGGGATATCAGGTGAGATTCAAGTAATAAATTTGTAAAAAACAAGACAGTGTGTATAATTACACAACACACTAAGGAAATACGAAACGACAGGACATTCACGCCTACTACTATTGCTAAAAGGATGCAAACGTAAATACTCGTTGAACAAAGAAGCATATTCTTCCGACTGCTTTGCACATGACGTGCTGTCAGGCCATAAAACGCATAAAGACAGCAAAACGGTGCAGCTACGCCTTCGAAATTAATGCAGTTTATGTGAAGCACCACAACAAAGTAAAAATGTACATGTAGTTTGTAGTCGTAAACGAAAAATTAGTCAGAAGCTTTATGGTGTGTTTTTACTGTCGAGGTTCACTGAAGATAACACTTATATATCGAAATATGTTTGAGTTTAGCATAGAAAAAAGGAAAAAAGCACTATTGTTTGAGAAAAGTGTTGTGGAAACAAATCTACGAGTCTCACACTATACTCTCTGTTATGAACCTTGTAGGTCCTAGCTTTCATATGTTTCGTGATTAATAAACACTGATCTTGGAAAGTTTTAATTTGTTAGAAATTGTACTTCGTTTCCTCCAACCCTCATTCTTCCTTAAAACTAATGTTGGTTCTCTCCTACGCTCCACCCAAACCCATTGTTAATTCATATCTTGGGCACGCAGCAGCAGAAACAGCAAGTCCTAGCTGATACAGCTAGCTGCGCCGAGCACGTTCTTTGTGAAAAAAGCACAGCGGGCAATACTTTTCGTCCGTGCGGCGGCAGAGCAAGTAAAATGGAAGTGTTATCGCTGCGACCGCCGTGGCTGCGATAAGAAAGGAAGGCGGGCGACTACGGCTGCAGAAACAGGACAAACAGACGCGAAGAGCTGGGGGCCGTCAGTTCCGGAAAGGGCAGAAACTGCTCATCCAACGAGGCCCCGACCTGTCGTGGCTCAGGCAACGTAACCCGGAAGTACAGAATTGATCGGTATCGAATTTAATGTCGTATCTACATTTACAAAAAGAACTGTCAGAAAAGAAATTAACAGTCTATGAACAACTTGAACGAACGCTAGAAATGATGCTCCTTTTCTTACATGGCTGTGGGATGTTGTTGTCTTCAGTCCGAAAACTGGTTTGATGAAGCTCTCCATTTTACTATACTCCGCGCATTATCTCTTCATCTCCGAGTAACTATTGCAACCTACGTCTTTCTGAACCTACTTACTGTCTTTCCCTTCAATTTTACCTCCCTCCCCCCCCCCCCTCCCGCCTCCCCTCTATCCCCCGACTCCCCCCCCCCCCCCGGCTTCCCTCGAGTACTGAATTGCTAAATTGGTGATCCCTTGATGTCTCAGAATGTGCCCTACCAACCAATTCGTTCTTCTAGTCAGGTTGTACCACAAATTCCTCTTCTCCCTCACCCTATTCAGTACCTCCTCATTAGTTACGAGATCTACATATCTTATCTTCATTACTCTTCTGCAGCACTACATTTCAAATGTTTCTATTATCTTCTTGTCTACCGCCAATGATGTATGCGTATACTAAGTTAACTGTCATCCAGCCATGTCTTCTGGCTACTTAACATTTTTGTCAGGCACTGTATTATCGTCTTTCACAAGGAAAGCAAATATAAATGGTGTAGAGGAGCAGTCATGTCGATGTAGGATGTGTGTCTCAAATATCGTCTACAAGATGTTTTTGTTTTCTCTTGAGGTCCCTCTACAATTTTTACCCCCCACGCTTTCCTTGAGTACTAAATTGGTGATCCCTTGAGGTGTCAGAATGTGTCCTACCAACAGATACCTTCTTCTGATCAGGTTGTACCGCAAATCCAACTTCTCCCCAATTCTACTCACTAGCTCCTCCTTAGTTACGTGATGTACCCATCTAATCTTCAACATTCTTCTACAGACCACATTTCAAAAGTTTCTGTTATCTTCTTCTTCCACGCGGCGTAGCAGCGCGGTCTGGTGACCTCCGCAGTTTGGTCCCTTAAGGCCTTACCACAAATTTCCAAGTTTTCTTTTCTGAACTGTTTACCTTTCACGTTTCTCTTCTATGCATGGCTACACTCCATAGAAATATGTACTTTCAGAAAAGACTTCCTGGCACATAAATCTATTCTCGCCGTTAACGAATTTCTATTTTTCCAAAAGGTTTTTTTGTCATTGCCAGTTTGTATTTTATATTCTCTCTATTTGGACCATCATCAGTTACTTTAGTGTTCAGTTCGTAATTTAATTCCCTCACCATCAATTACAATGTCATCGGCAAACCCCAAAGTTTATATCTCTTCTCCTTGAACTTTAATTCCAACTCCATATTTTTCTGTAGTTTCCTTTACTGCTTGCTCAGTGTACAGATTGAACAACATAGGGGATAGGCTTCAATCCTGTCGCATTCCCTTTACCATCACTGCTTCCCTTTCATGTCCTTCGACTGTTGTAACTGTTATCTGGTTTCTGTAGAAATTGTAAATAGCCTTTCGATCCCTATATTTTACCACTGCCAAGAGAGTGTTCTAGTTAACGTTGTGAAAAGCTTTCTCTAGGCCTGGAAATGCTATAATCGTAGGTTTGCCTTTCCTTAACTTACCTTTTACGAGAAGTCGTAGGGTCAGTATCGCGTATTCTCCGGTATCCAAACTGGTCTTTCCCTAGGTCGGCTTCTACCAGTTTTTTCCATTCTTTCTTAAAGAATTCGTGTTAGTATTTTGCAAGCGTGAGTTATTAAACTGATAGCTCGGTAATCTTATCGTCTGTCAACGCCTGATTTTATTTCGGTAATTTTCACACCTGTCAGCGCCTGATTTCTTTGGAATTGGAATTATTATATTCTTTTTGAAGTCAGAAGGTATTTCGTCTGTCTCACATATCTTGTTGTCTACTCCCTCGGCCTTGTTTTGACTTAGGTCTTTCAGAGGTCTGTAAAATTCTCCACGCAATATCGTATCTCCATCTCATCTTCGGCTACGTCCTCTTCCATTTTCATAACATTGCCCTTAAGCAAATATCCTTTGTATAGACTCTCTGTATACTCCTTCCACCTTTCTGCTTTCACTTCATTGCTGAGAACTAGTTTTCCATCTGAGCTTTTGTTACCCATAAGGTGGTTCTCCTTTCTCCAAAGGCGACTTTAATTTTCCTGTAGACGGCACCTATCTATGCCTTAGTGATATAGGCTTCTAAATCCTTACGTTCGTCCTCTAGCCGTTCCTGCTAAGCCATTTTGTATTTCCTTTCAATTTCCTTTTTTAGACGTTGTAATCCCTTTCACCTGCTTCATTTACTGAATTCTTATATTTTATCCTTTCATCAGTTAAATTCAATATATCTTGTGTTGGCTAAGGATTTGTACTAGCCCTCGTATTTTTACCTACTAGATCCCCTGCTGCCTTCATTATTTCATCTCTCAACGCTACGCATTCTTCTTGTCAATCATTCCGTAATGCTCGCTCTGAAACTCTCTACAATCTCTCGTTCATTCAGGTTTCACAGGCCTCATCTGCTTAAATTCCCATCTTTTCGCAGTTTCTTCAGTTTTAATCTACAGTCCATAACCAATAAATTGTAGTCAGAGTTCACATCTGCCACTGGAAATGTCTTACAGTTTAAAATCTGGTTCCGAAATCTCTGTCTTACCACTATACAATCAATCTGAAACCTTCCAGTGTCTCCAGCTCTCTTCCAAGTATACAATTTTCTTTTATGAGTCTTAAACGAAGCGTTAGCTATAAATAAATTGTGCTCTGTGTAAAATTCTATCAGGGGATTCCTCTTTCACTCCTTTTCCCCAGTCCATATTCACCTACTATTTTTCCTTGCCTTCGTCTTCCTACTTTTGAATTCCAGGCCCCCATAACTATTGAATTTTCGTCTCTCTTAACTATCTGGATAATTTCTGTTATCTCGTCATATATTTCTTCAGTCTCTCCATCATCTGCAGAACTAGTTAGAATATAGACTTGTACTGTTGAGGTGAGTGTGGACTTCATGTCTATCTTGGCTGCAATAATGCTTTCAGTATGCCGTCCATTCGTATTTTTATGTACATTATTAAATCTACTACTGTCGGATGTGTTGAATAAATTTTTATTTTCCTTATGTAACCTTGTTATTGAACCAGTGAAAACAACTAAGGAATGATATAGCAAGTTTATGGCAATAGAAAGTGTTCTGAAACACTCCGGCGGTGCATGTTATGGAGTTTCGGAAGAGACAGTGGAGGACATCAGACAAACGTTTCCCAGAAGCCCACGTAAGTCAATTCGTCCAGCATTTAGGCAACCTGATGTACCTCGATTTGTTCATCAGCGCCCTCGTATGTCTGCTTACAAAGTGCAAATTCTGCAACATCTGACGCTGAACGACAAACCACGCCGACAAAAATTTGCTGCGGATATGCTGCAGCGTATTGATATGAATGCCAGATGCCTGGAAAGATGTTTATTCCCAGATGAGGCAACTTTTCATCCATCAGAAAGGGTTACTAGGCATAATGTTCGGATTTGGGTTTCGCAAAATCTGGACGCTGTCATTGAATATATTCGTGACAGCCCTAAACTAAACGTCTGATGTGGGCTAATGCACGACAATATTGCTGCACCGTTCTTCTTTGCGGAACAAGTAGGAATGGGTCAGTTTATCTGCACTTGTTGGAGTAGTTTGTGCACCCTCAGATACAAGACTTGCAACCCAACATCATGTTTCAACAAGATGGAGCTCCACTGTAATAGTCAACGGCTGTTAGCAAGTTCCTGGATAGGAAATTTCCCAATCGTTGGATCGGATGCAGAAGATCCATTGCCTGGCCACCACGTTCATCCGACATTACGCCGCTTGATTTCTTCATGTGGGGATTCGTGAAGGACCATAGTGGACGATATTCCTAGATTGTGACATCGTATCACTAATGCGATTGCAACAATCGCAGAGGAAATGTAACAGAGAACTTGGAAAGGAGTTGAATATAGACTCGATGTATTCTTCGTGCTACAAATGGTTCTCATGTAGAGGTGTATTGATGATAAATAAATAACTTCTTTGAGATGCTCTACAATGTGTTGCATTTTACATTGTCGAATCTACTGTGTGGTTTTTTTTCCTGTGTCTTTGAAATCAGGGAGGTTTGAGTGGGACACTCTGTACTTCTATTTTCTACATACTGTTGTGGGATATGGCTTCCCTTCCAACTTTAAAAACAATTTAGATATGCTAGCTACGTTTAGTACACAGAAATATCTAAACATGAACCGAACATAAAACAGCCAGCAACGAAATTTTTCGCCTGAGCATTTAGTATCACAGTAACTGAAACCAATATCGAATAAAAATGACAGTTTATCTTCGAGCAGAGACATGCAACTATGAAAGAAACCAATTTTGTGCGTCAGCTAGATCCCTCGTCATCGAACGAAAGGTGCTTTATGCAACAGTGAAGAAAGCGCGCAGATGCGAAACAATACGTTTTTAATTTTTTTAAAGGAAAAGGGGAACCTCTGCAGAAGAACTGACTCCAGGAGTTGATTTAACTTTGCTTCATTTACGTAGTATTTTTACAATGTATTGAGCTTTTATTGTTTACAGCAGGAATGTCGGGAAACTCGTTTTCCTCATGTACAGTACTGTGAGCACCCTCGTCGTGGGACTACGAGTCCTGCTCTCATACTACCGTTCGTCATATACAGTCTACGACAAAAACTGACCACCACATAGCTACCGGCAGAATGAGGTGGAAATCGTTAGATGTGATATACACGTACAGACAGACAAATGATTACTGTTGTGGTTGGCAGGAGAGCCAACACCGAGTTACTAGGGGAGGCCGAAAGGCACGCGTTATAGCTCAGGCAGGCTGGCGCGAGGTATGATTCACAGTATGAATAGTAAATGATAATGGCGCCTTACTAAGTCGTATCAAATAACGTAGCTGAAGGCTAGGCTAACTATCGTCTCGGCAAATGAGAGCGTATTTTGTCAGTGAACCATCGCTAGCAAAGTCGGCTGTACAACTGGGGCGAGTGCTAGGAAGTCTCTCTAGATCTGCCGTTTGGCGGCGCTCGGTCTGCAATCACTGATAGTGGCGAGACGCGGGTCCGACGTATACTACCAGACGGCGGCCGATTTAAAGGCTACCACCTAGCAAGTGTGGTGTCTGGCGGTGACACCACATTTACAATTCCGGAAAGATTGGATGATTCATTCAAGAGAAAGAGCTCCACAAATCGAGCAATTCAGTAACGCGTTGGTCCACCTCTGACCCTTATGCAAGGAGTTATTGGGCTTTGATACTAATTGATACATTGTTGGATGTCCTCCTAAGGGATACCGTGCTAAATTCTGGCCAAATGGCGCGTTAGACCGTCCGGTTAGAGGGTGCTGCCCATAACGCTCCAAACTTTTTCAATTGCGGAGAGATCTAGCGACTTTGCTGGCTCGGAGGCAAACAGTAGAAACTGTCGCACTGTGGGGCTGGCATTATCTTGCTGAAATGTAATCCCAGTGCGGCCTGCTATGAACGGCAACAAAACGGGGCCTAGACTATCGACGACATACCGCTGTGCTATAAGGGTGTTGCGGACGAAAACCAAAGGGGTCCGTCAATGAAATGAAATGGCACCCCAGAACACCACTCGCGGTTGCCGGGCCGTGATGAGGGCGAAAGTCACGTGGGTATCCCACCTCAGTCTGGGGAAGTCTAGACACTTCTTCCCCCGCCATCGGGGCTCATCACTGTACACAACTCCACTGCAGTCAGTTAGACGTCAGGCCAGGTCAGCAATGTCGCCGCATCCCTCCCCAATCGAGAACACCCGCCGTATTGTGCGCAGGGCCCTCTAAGCACCTCCAACCGTATCGGGATTTTGACGTTCCAACGCGCGAATTGGACAGAATTTGGCAGACTGGCCCTCTGGACAACATCCAACAGCTCTGTCAATCAATGCCAAGCCGAATAACTGCTTGCAGAAGGGTCAGAGGTGGATCTACGCGTAATTGTCTTGTTCGCTTTGTGAACCTCCTTCTCTTGAATAAATCATCCAATTGTTTTTGGAAATTGTAATGATCTGTTTGTCTGTACACGTACATCACTCTATCAGTTTCAGTTCCGCTGGAATAATTCATTTTTGGTCTTTTGTTTGTCTTACAGTGTTTTTCTAACTTTAACAGTACATGAAACAACTGTTTACTGGTATGTGAGTCCAGCAACAAAAATGCAAAATTAATCAAATAAAGAGACAGCAAAGGACTTGGAAGAGCAACTGAACGGAATGGACAGTGTCTTGAAAGGATGATATAAGATGAACATCAACAAAAGCTAAACGAGGATAATGGAATGTAGTCGAATTAAATCGGGCGATGTTGAGGGTATTAGATTAGGAAATGAAAGGCTTAGAGTAGTAAATGAGTTCTTCTATTTGGGGAGCAAAATAGCAGATGATGGTCGAAGTAGGGGATATAAAATGTAGACAGGCAATGGAAACGAAAGCGTTTCTGAAGACGAGAAATTTGTTAACATCGAGTGTAGATTTAAGTGTCAGGGAGTCCTTTCTGAAAGTATTTGTATGGAGTGCAGCCTTGCATGGAAGTTAAACGTGGACAATAAATAGTTTAGGGAAGAAGAGAATAGAAGCTTTCGAAATGTGGTGCTACAGAAGAATGCTGAAGATTAGATGGGTAGATCACATAACTAATGATGAGGTATTGAATAGAATTGTGGAGAAGTGGAGTTTGTGGCACAACTTGACTAGAAGAAGGGATTGGTTGGTAGGACATGTTCTGAGACATTGAGGCATCACCAATTTAATATTGGAGGGCAGCGTGGAGGGTAAAAATCGTAGAGGGAGACCAAGAGATGAATACACTAAGCAAATTCAGAAGGATGTATTTTGCAGTAGGTACTGGGAGACGAAGAAGCTTGCACAGGATAGAGTAGCATGGAGAGCTGCATCAAACCAGTCTGTGGACTGAAGACTACAACAACAACAATCAAATAAACAAAATGTTTCCATTCGCCTTTTGCATCAGACACTCGTCCGGTTTCAATATGGCAATTTTCGCGCATGTGCACAGATTTTTGCCGCATTGATCGCAGCCCAGTTTCGCTCCCCCGTACGCTGTGTTCCGTGCTTTTATGCAACTGGCAGACCGCGCCCCGTCGACTTCCCGCTTTTTGTTCTGGCAGCCTATGGTATACCGGCCCGCGGATGAACCGCAGTGCATTCCAGCGTCGGCCGCGCCTGTTCGGCGTGCCGGCTTCTCGCTTTCATTGTCGGCATTCGGACCAGCAACGGACGCTGGCCGTTGGCGGCTGCAGAAATTCGCGGCATGCCGCCCGCGTATCTGAAGAGCGGTAACTCGAAATAAAAACGGCCGTTTGGTGCGCACAGCGTGCTTTACGGCTGTCCCTGGCACTTGCTAACAACGCGCCAGCTCCCCTGTGCGTAAGCATTCGTCGATACGTCGATATGTCTTTCCTCTCGTTAAATTTGAAGCCTGATTTATCGTATTTGTTTCTAAGCAAGATAAATTTTATTTTTCCTTTGCGATTGGTCCGCTGGCGACCTGCGCGTGAAAAACACTGACAGCAGTACCCTGTCAATAGTGGAAACGAAAACTGAAAATATATTGTTTGAAACGCGGCTTGGTTTTTAAGACACTCTACGACACTCGAGAAGACATTTTGGTACTGCGGCTAATAATATAGAGGAGATTTTAAGAAATTAGGCCGCAAGCATTCCACAGATCTGCCACTGGTACGTTCGATCAGCGCGCGAGTAGTAAGCAAATGCTCCACCAACTGGAATCGGAATACCTGGAGGGAGGAAGACATTCTTCTTGCGAGGCACTACTGAGAATATTATTACAAAGATGCATGAGAATAGCTGCTGATAAAAATTTTTCGTTTTTAACAATAGATTCTTACGGCATTTATCGCCATTTTCAACTACCTGCGAATACAATTTTTTACAGTAGCTGGACAGCTCTGCTCATACGACGACGTAAGCTTACAATTTTTTTACAGATGAACAGCGATATTATTTTACTGATTAAATATCGTCACGTTTATCTTTGTTTTTTCCGAAAGTAGATACCTTATGGGTTGTGAAGCAACTCAAATCGCTTGATACGGGCAAGTCTTCAGGTCCAGATTGTATCCCGTTTAGGTTCCTTCCAGATTACACTGATACAATAGCTCCCTACTTAGCAATCATATACAACCGTTCGCTCACCGATAGATGTGTACCTACAGATTGGAAAACTGCACAGGTCGCACCAGTTTTTAAGAAGGGTAGTAGGAACTACAGACCTATATCATTGACGTCGGTTTGCAGTAGGGTTTTGCAGCATATACTGTATTCAAACATTGTGAATCACCTCGAAGGGAACGATCTATTGATACGTAATCAGCATGGTTCCAGAAAACATCGTTCTTGTGCAACGCAGCTAGCTCTTTATTCGCACGAAGGGGATCTCAAGTTGATTCCGTATTTCTAGACTTCCGGAAAGCTTTTGACACCGTTCCTCACAAGCGACTTCTAATCAAGCTGCGGGCCTATGGGGTATCGTCTCAGTTGTGCGACTGGATTCGTGATTTCCTGTCGGGAAGATCGCAGTTCGTAGTAATAGACGGCATATCATCGTGTAAAACTCAAGTGATATCAGGTGTTCCGCTGGGAAGCGTCCTGGGACCTCTGATGTTCCTGATCTATATAAATGACCTGGGCGACAATCTGGGCAGTTCTCTTAGGTTGTTCGCAGATGATGCTGTAATTTACCGTCTAGTAATGTCATCCGAAGACCAGTATCAGTTGCAAAGCGATTTAGAAAAGATTGCTGTATGGTGTGGCAGGTGGCAGTTGACGCTAAATAACGAAAAGTGTGAGATGATCCACATGAGTTCCAGAAGAAATCCGTTGGAATTCGATTACTCGATAAATAGTACAATTCTCAAGGCTGTCAATTCAACTAAGTACCTGGGTGTTAAAATTACGAACAACTTCAGTTGGAAGGACCACATAGATAATATTGTCGGGAAGGCGAGCCAAAGGTTGCGTTTCATTGGCAGGACACTTAGAAGATGCAACAAGTCCACTAAAGAGACAGCTTACACTACACTCGTTCGTCCTCTGTTAGAATATTGCTGCGCGGTGTGGGATCCTTACCAGCTTACCAGGTGGGATTGACGGAGGACATGGAAAGGGTGCAAAAAAGGGCAGCTCGTTTTGTATTAACGCGTTATAGGGGAGAGAGTGTGGAAGATATGATACACGAGTTGGGATGGAAGTCATTACAGCATAGACGTTTTTCGTCGCGGCGAGATCTATTTACGAAATATCAGTCACCAACTTTCTCTTCCGAATGCGAATATATATTTTTTTAGACCAATGTATATAGGTAGGAACGATCATCAAAATAAAATTAGAGAAATCAGACCTCGAACAGAAAGGTTTAGGTGTTCGTTTTTCCCGCGCGCTGTTCGGGAGTGGAACGGTAGGGAGATAGTATGATTGTGGTTCGATGAACCCTCTCCCAAGCACTTAAATCTGAATTGCAGAGTAATCATGTAGATGTAGATGTTATTTCCGATTTATCTTTTTTCGTGTTGTAAAAGTTCAATAAAATATTTGAGGTAGTAAAAGTTTAATAAAATATTTGAGGTAGTTTTTGTGTCTAAATTCATATCATTGTAGGTGTGAGTACATTATAGTCACGTTAATGTAAATGACATTCACAAATATACACGGTCTCTCCAAAATCGTATTCGCAGGTACATGTAGTGCTGATAAGTCCCTACGGGACCAAACCGCTCAGGTCATTGGTCCTTAGGCTTACACACTACTTAATATAACTTAAACTAAGTTACGCTAAGGACAATACTCACACCCATGCCCGACGGAGGACTCGAACCTACGACGGGGGGAGGGGGGGGGGGGGGCGGGGAGAGACCGTGCGAACCGTGTCAGGGCGCCCGAGACCACGCGGCTACCCCGCGCAAGTACTTGACAATGCCGATAAATGACGAGTCTGTCATTAATGAAGATTAATTATAAGTACCTATTCTGATGCATCTTTCTAATAATGATGTCACTGCCTGATACATACTGTGTTGCGCTGGTGCTAAGGAAGAAAAACTACACTCCTGGAAATGGAAAAAAGAACACATTGACACCGGTGTGTCAGACCCACCATACTTGCTCCGGACACTGCGAGAGGGCTGTACAAGCAATGATCACACGCACGGCTCAGCGGACACACCAGGAACCGCGGTGTTGGCCGTCGAATGGCGCTAGATGCGCAGCATTTGTGCACCGCCGCCGTCAGTGTCAGCCAGTTTGCCGTGGCATACGGAGCTCCATCGCAGTCTTTAACACTGGTAGCATGCCGCGACAGCGTGGACGTGAACCGTATGTGCAGTTGACGGACTTTGAGCGAGGGCGTATAGTGGGCATGCGGGAGGCCGGGTGGACGTACCGCCGAATTGCTCAACACGTGGGGCGTGAGGTCTCCACAGTACATCGATGTTGTCGCCAGTGGTCCGCGGAAGGTGCACGTGCCCGTCGACCTGGGACCGGACCGCAGCGACGCACGGATGCACGCCAAGACCGTACGATCCTACGCAGTGCCGTAGGGGACCGCACCGCCACTTCCCAGCAAATTAGGGACACTGTTGCTCCTGGGGTTTCGGCGAGGTCCATTCGCAACCGTCTCCATGAAGCTGGGCTACGGTCCCGCACACCGTTAGGCCGTCTTCCGCACACGCCCCAACATCGTGCAGCCCGCCTCCAGTGGTGTCGCGACAGGCGTGAATGGAGGGACAAATGGAGACGTGTCGTCTTCAGCGATGAGAGTCGCTTCTGCCTTGGTGCCATTGATGGTCGTATGCGTGTTTGGCGCCGTGCAGCTGAGCGCCACAATCAGGACTGCATACGACCGAGGCACACAGGGCCAACACCCGGCATCATGGTGTGGGGAGCGATCTCCTACACTGGCCGCACACCTCTGGTGATCGTCGAGGGGACACTGAATAGCGCACGGTACATCCAAACCGTCATCGAACCCATCGTTCTACCATTCCTAGACCGGCAAGGGAACTTGCTGTTCCAACAGGACAATGCACGTCCGCATATATCCCGTGCCACCCAACGTGCTCTAGAAGGTGTAAGTCAACTACCGTGGCCAGCAAGATCTCCGGATCTGTCCCCCCATAGAGCATGTTTGGGACTGGATGAAGCGTCGTCTCACGCGGTCTGCACGTCCAGCACGAACGCTGGTCCAACTGAGGCGCCAGGTGGAAATGGCATGGCAAGCCGTTCCACAGGACTACATCCAGAGAATAGCAGCCTGCATTGCTGCGAAAGGTGGATATACACTGTACTAGTGCCGCCATTTGGCATGCTCTGTTGCCTGTGTCTATGTGCCTGTGGTTCTGTCAGTGTGATCATGTGATGTATCTGACCCCAGGAATGTGTCAATAAAGTTTCCCCTTCCTGGGACAATGAATTCACGGTGTTCTTATTTCAATTTCCAGGAGTGTACTTAGAAATTCAGGGAACTGGCATTTGCGACACGCTGCAGAACGATTGCAAAGCCACCAACCCACAACTCGCGTAAGGAAGACGAACACAAGAGAAATTTGGGCTCTTACCATTTGCCGTGAAAACTTCTACAGAAGCCTGTATACAGTCGATCTCCCTCGCTTCGTTTGTGAAAGGGAAAGGCTAGCAGTAGTACAACGTACCCTTTACCACGGGACGTGTGGTGCCTTGCGGAACTATGTATGCGGATGTCGATGTAGATGTAGATTCTAGATTTAGGAAAAGCATTTAACTATGTGAAATCAAATACAATGTTTTCCATTTTCAGACAGTGCGGTATCAGGTAAATCGATAGAAGGGTGATGCATTCTCTTTACGTATGTAGATACGGATATAAAAATCACTCGGCTCTGAAAATAACGTGGTCAGTCGAGACCAAGATCCATGTAGCCCGATTAAGAAAAGATTGGCTCATTACCTACAGGCTGGAGAATATCCCATTTCCCCGGAAACCAAAAAATCGGGGGTGGCATAGACGCTAGCAACCAGCAATAGCCGAGTGGGCGCGGAGCGTAAATGCTGTGTTAAAAATTTTATATGGATGTGAAACGCTGAGGGAGGAACAAATTAACAGATTAAAGCCACGACGTGTGGCGCTACGGAAGACTGTTGCACCAATTGCTTAATCCAGTAAGGACTGCAAACGTCTGTAAAGAGTCGAAGAAATGTTTGTTAATTGAATCAAGAGACGTAATAGTTGACTTCATATTACATGAAACGTTGCTGTAAGCCGTCGTTGAAAGGTTGCTAAAGGGAAAGAATCGCATGCGCTGACCTAGACATCAATACGAAAGGCAGATCATCGATGATGTGGGACACTGTGGGGATCTTGCTGGCCACAGGAATATCCCAACATTACGCAGACATAGGACACGTGCTTTATATGGGTGAGCACAGTCGTGTTGAAAAAGTGCTCAACGGTACTGGCCCATGAGAGGTAACATATGAGGACATGAGCACACAAGATGTCGGTGACATACCGTTGTGCCCGCAGAGGTTCTTCAGTTATTACCAGTCGTATCCAATGGCTGCGCACACCATGACGCCAGAAGCTACCCCGCTAGCTGGAAGAATGTCACCTCTACCTAGGTCGCAACCGGACTCGCCGACAAAGGCCATACGACGTAGTACAGAACCGCGATTTTTCTCTGAATAGGAGGTCTGTTCAAAACATCTCACAGCGTCGTCTACAAATTTTTTCTACTCTTACCTTTTACTTACTGTGCATGGCCTCCTTCGAAATACTCTTCTCTGCAATTGACACACCGCTCCCAATGCCGTTTCCGCTTCAGGAAGCAGTCTTAGTACGACTCTTGCTGTATAGCGCGAAGCGCCGTCTCTGAATTTTCTTTTATCTCTTCTATCGTTGTAAATCTTCGTTCTTTCAGAGGGGTTTTCAACTTTGGAAATACAAACATGTCGCCAGCGGTCAAGTCTGGTGAGTACGGACGAAGTGGCAGCACAGTGACTTCGTTTCTTGTGCAATAGTAGCGCACCATCAGAGAGGAATGTGCGGGTGCCTTATGCAAGAGCCACGAATTGTCTCACCACATTTCAGGCCGTTTCCTTCTCAAATTTTCTCGCAGGCGCCGCACGTCCCGATGGTACCATCGATTAACAGTTTGTCCCTGTGGCACGAATTCGTGACGAACCAATCCTTTAAACACAAAGAAAACTATCAGTATGGCTTTGACGTTTGACCTGACCCGACGAGCTTGTTGTGGTCTTGGAGGACCTTTGCCGCCCCATTGTGAAGCCTAATCATTATAACAACAGACCCACGTCCCATCACTACTTATCATTCTCTTAAGGAACATTTGGTTCTCATTTGCACGATGCAAAAGCTCTTCACAGATTGCGAGACGAACGTCTTTCCAGTCTCGACTCATGAGCCGTGGCACGAACTTGGCGGCAAAACGATGCATTCGAAGACGCTGTGTCAGGATTTCATGACACGATCAAGCGGAAGTGTTACGTTCTTATGCAACCTCTCCGACAGTCAGGCTTCCACTGACACGCACGGTTTTGTTGACGTTCCTGACAGCGGCGTCGTCGGTAGACGTCGAAAATCGTCTCAAACGAGGATCATCTTTAACTTCCGTTTGGCCATTTTTAAAGCGTGTGTGCCATTCGTAACACTGACTGCGGCTTAAGCACTCATCATCGTAAGCTTCCTGCGCCATTTGGTGTGTCTCTGTAAAGATTTCTCTGAGTTTCACGCAAAACTTAATGCAGACGCGTTGCTCCTCTTATTCTGCCATCTCGAAATTTGCAAACTGTGCGACGTAACGTTCCACTCAATACAGCACTGAACAATAAGTGCCGGCAGCGGTGGTCTCGCGGTTCTAGGCGCGCAGTCCGGAACCGTGCGACTGCTACGGTCGCAGGTTCGAATCCTGCCTCGGGCATGGATGTGTGTGATGTCCTTAGGTTAGTTAGGTTTAAGTAGTTCTAAGTTCTAGGGGACTGATGACCACAGCAGTTAAGTCCCATAGTGCTCAGAGCCAACAATAAGTAATGAACATGTTGTTGTTGTTGTTGTTGTCTTCAGTCCTGAGACTGGTTTGATGCAGCTCTCCATGCTAATCTATCCTGTGCAAGCTTTTTCATCTCCCAGTACTTACTCCAACCTACATCCTTCTGAATCTGCTTAGTGTATTCATCTCTTGGTCTCCCTCTACAATTTTTACCCTCCAAGCTGCTCTCCCATGCTAAATTTGTGATCCCTTGGTGCCTTTAAACATGTCCTACCAACCGCTCCCTTCTTCTTGTCAAGTTGTGCCAAACTCCTCTTCTCCCCAATTCTATTCAATACCTCCTCATTAGTTATGTGATCTACCCATCTAATCTTGTAACGAACGTACAATAATGAAATTCCTGCAGGTACGCATTAAACACATACGAGTGCAGGGATGCCAACGCATTTCTCTCCAACACGCCATTCGCGCGAAACTACGAATCTCCCTGAATTTTTTGAACAGACCTCGTACGCCATAAGCAGCCGTTCGTGTTGTTGTGTTAACAGCAGCCTACGCATGGTACTGCGGACCAGTCGTTGTGGATGACGCAAGCTAAGCTGGAACGAAGCGGATGGGCTGCAGATCACAGGAATGGAGTGTGCATGAGTCCACCCTGAGAGATGCTGACCGAAACGACAACGTATACTATCAGACACGTGAACGCTGTGATCATGAAAAGGGAGTTTGAAGCCGACATGCACTATCTTAGTTGCCCCAAACGTTAGCTTCAGTTGAAAGTGTTTTGATTTTAAAAAATTCCAGCTTGCGTCATCCACGAGTGTACTAATCGTTCCGATTATAGTCTACAGCGTAAGGGAATCACACTTCACTCGTAAATGGGCTCGTTTAAGCGGTGTTTTGTTTTATATTCATTAATGTTGGTTGAGTTGATTACTTTTACTGTAGTAGTTTTATTTTTATCACTCGACTTCAGATTTTCTTCTATCAGTCCAAGCTCTCTGAGTGAACGCTGTGAGATGAAAAATTTTCACTACGGTCGCAGCTTCGAATCCTGCCTCGGGCAAGGATGTGTGTGATGTCCTAAGGTTAGTTAGGTTTAAGTAGTTCTAAGTTCTAGGGGACTAATGACCTCAGCAGTTGAGTCCCATAGTGCTCAGACCCATCTGAACCGTGAAAAATTCTGGAATTTACCAAACATTGCAAGATATGTTCTCAGTATTTTCGGTAAGAGCACATACATCTAACAGCACATTCGTCAGTTCGCCATTTCTCATTACATACGTCTCTTTTTGTTAATTCGAAGAGTATAAAATAACAAAAATAAAATTATATTAACGTGACTAAATGCGTGGTATTACTGGACCAAAGATGCATTTAAGACGAGAGAAACGTCTGAAAATGTCTTCCTGACTCTGTGTTAGCCACGAAATCACTGTTAACATCTGATATTTAGAAGAAATGTTGCGTGCACATGGCAGTAGTTAAGGTAATAGTAGTCTGCTAATGTTTCTGGGTGCCCAATATGGTGGCGCCAGCTTCAAAGCAACGTACAGCATATGACAAAATCGGCATTCCTCCTTGTTGCCTTGTGACTGAGTCCATTGAGTGATAGTCAATCGCAGATCCTGTTTACGTGGGTTGCATTTCATTTCCTTAAGTTTAGAGACAGTTGTTTATCATTAGACCTCTAACAGATCGTCAGCAAATCTCTCTGCATTTGTAGCAATCCATTAAGGCTGTCACCTTCCTGTAAATAACTGCCCTCTCCTCTAAGATCCTCTACGACTACAGGCATCCGCCTAGTCACTGAACGAAATTTTACTGCATCATGGTTACATTAAGACAAGGGTTTGGAATATGGCTAGTGATCTGTGATACTTCAAGTTACAGTAAACCGAGCGTATCATGCTTTCTGTTGGCTGATATAGCATTGCAAACGCAACAACACAAATTAAGGTTTAATACGTGTTGAAGTCTCCTGAAGTTTGTCCACATGTAAATTATCCATAATAGTTAAAATCCTTTGCTTTAGCGTCTCGATAGTCATTATACTACATTTGGTATATTCAGGGCGAGTCACTAACTATTGCCACCAAAAAAAAACTCCGAATGTATGATAGGACCTGAAAAGTATGTGGGACAAAAGTTGCCTGGGACAACGGGAGCCATACCTTGACGTTGGTTTTTTGTTGTTAGGTGGGGTCGAGTCAGAGATATGAAGGTCATTTTTTTTAAATGGGATGATGTAGTTTGGTACTTAATTTCTGATAGCTGCTGTCGAGACGAATCCAGTGATGTGTAGCACTAATGGCTTTGAAGGTCAACGAGGGTCAAAAAGGTGGCATGAACGTCCATTTACAGAAGGTGTTCGAAGTGATGATCATTGGTATCAATGCAGTGCTGCAATCTTCTTACCATGGACTGAATGGCGTTCCTTATCAAATCGGCACTTATCGCAGCACATGCTCTGACAATTCTCCCTCGTATATCTTCAGGTGTAGTTGGAACGTCTATGTAAACAAAGCCTTTTATGAATCCCCACAAGAAAAAATCCAGAGGCGTCCAGTCTGGCGAACGAGCCGGCCACGATACATCTCCTCAGCGTCCAATCCAACGATTTGGGAATTGTCTCCTCAAATCATTTCTAGCCATCAGCGAAAAATGTGCCGAACACCCATCGTGTTCATACCACATTCTGTTCCTTGTTCCTAAGGGTATTTCTTCAATAACATGCCTAATGTTTCTTGCAGGAATGTGGTGTACTTCTTACCATTCAGATTTCCTTCGATGAAATAGGGGACTATATTTGTGTCGTCCAGAATCCCACGCCATACATCCACCGACCACCGATTATTGTGAGCACCTTGCCGCAGCCAACATCAATTTTCAGTTGCCCAACAATGCATGTTATGCAAATTAACATTTCCATGGTTCGTGACTGTAAAATCAAACTAATAAATGTGTTACCCTCTGAATCTCAAGTTGGGCCCATCGACAGAATTCAATGTGACACATACAATCCGTACCAGTTAATTCTTGGTGGAGTCTGATATAAGGATGTTATTTATGGCGATGCAGAACACGAATTTACACTACTCTGTCTCATGCCAGATTCCCTTGCGATTTGACGCGAACTAACAAAAATTGTTCAAATGGCTCTGAGCACTATGGGATTTAACATCTTAGGTCAACAGTCCCCTAGAACTTAGAACTACTTAAACCAAACTAACCTAAGGACATGACACACATCCAACCCCGAGACAGGATTCGAACCTGCGACCGTAGCAGTCCCGCGGTTCCGGACTGCAGCGCTAGAACCGCACGACCCGCGAACTAACATAAGGATCTCGACCCACAGTGGCAATAGTACCAATATCCATTTCCTCGTTAGTAACTTTTCTTTGCCGGATATGTTTCCGATGCGTTAAAGAGCCAGTTGTTCTCAGTTTATCATACACATATTTAAACTTAAGACGTGTGGGGTGAGTACGTTTAGAATATCTTCCAGCGTATAAGTCTCAAGCTATCACTGAATTTCGTTGGCTTTTCCGTAAATGAGAAGCATATCGACTTGTTCTTCAAAGAGATAATACATTATTCACATTCGCTTGATTCGACAATACTAGTCATACAGTATTGTTGTATCGCGAAACAGCCGAATGATGTTTACATGTCAATGGCACGTTAGTTGGATACGCCGTATTAGGCGAATATTTACTATTTTCACGACATACGAGAGAGAATTGTCATACCATGTACTTCGATAAGGGCCGACGTGATAAGATTGCAGCACTGCACTGATACCAATGGTCATCACTTCGAACACCTTCTGTAAATGGACGTTCATGCCACTTTTTTGACCTTCGAAGCCCCAACTGTTACACATCATTGGATTCGTTTCAATAGCCGCTATCAGAAAATAAGTACCAAACTCTAAACATTCATGGTGGTGTCTGTTTGTACTATATCGTGTCTCCCTACCACTTTCACGCAACGACGCTCTGTGCGTGTTTTTTAGGGAATTAACTAGTTTGAACCTGGGACCTGTTGCTGGTAAGGAGACGCCAGACCACACATGACATGTAGAATTCAGAAGAGTTCAGTGAGACTAGCGATGATATAACCAAATACATAATGATCTCAGCGTCAGCTCCACTGCACTCCCTGTAAAACAATCTTAATACTAACTAAATTTAGTGGAAGGGGTTCAAAGCTTTCCTATTTTTAGTTAGCTGGTAAAATAACGTCGAAAAAGCAGTTAAGTTTACCATTGGAAATTTTATTATACTCACAAAACATCATTTATAAATTGCACTATTGATAAAAGGAAATGTTTCAATACAGAATGGTAAAAACCAACTGCGTTCAACAAAAATGTGAACGAATATTCCCTGAATGGGTTTCCAAGTTCTACAATCGATCGAAGGATGACCTATGCCATATCACATCTATTATCTCGGTTTAATTTAAGTTTCACAAAAGAGAAAACTATCAAAATGGTCTACAACTATCAAAATGGCCTACAGTGACCCTCAATTATCTTTAATTACTTATTTAACTTGTAAATTACAGTGGCTGATGTGGCTTCTCAATAACTATATTTAAAAAAAAATCATCCCGTTTCAGATCTGTTCTTCAAGTGGCAAATGTGAACACCATGAGTTTTAATTAACAATCGACACTAGTATTACGCAAAAAAGGGGTGTAACTGATGAGTCTTCTGCAGTTCTGAGTGAAGCCTTATGCGCTCAGAAATGCGGCATCGCGTGCGTTCATTACCTTGTCGGTGTTTAGGCTGCGTCAGGGCGACAGCGGCCGGTGCACCAGCCGTCCAGCTCGCCGTCTCGGAACCAACTCTCCTCTAACTTCTCCTTACTACAATTTACCGAAGTTAGTTTAAAAAAACTATCTGGCTATGTTTTCATCTGACCAATCAGGGTCTCAATGTTAACCTTAAGCTCCGCCTACAAAAATTCTGTCTATCCAATGAGAAACGTTATACTTTTCGTGGTGGGGCAATGTTTTTAAAGTTTGCAACGTAACAGAGACGCTAAAAAGTCTCACGCTAAAACCTGCAGCTAGTGTGGTCCTTTTAGCGTTATCGTAAGATCTATACTGTTTTTCTGGAGGGCTCTATCTTTTAACATGGGCTGGGGAGTGATCCTAATGTAACAGACACGCGAAAAATTCTCACGCTAAAACTTGCGGGTGGTAGTGGCCCTTTTTGTGTTATCGTAAGATCTATACTGCTTTTCTGGAGGGCTCTAGCTTTTAACATGGGCTGGGGGTGATCCTTGACGTACCTGAGACGCGAAAAAACCTCACGCTAAAACGTGCGGGTTGTACAGTCGTACAGGTATGCTCGCGGCGTGGGTGCCCAGCCCCTCCCTTATCTAGCTTAACACGGTTCTGCTCTCGGCTTGTGTCCTCGTTTCTCCCCTCGGAACTGCGTCTGCCTCACGGTGGGAAGGTACGACATGCATTTAGACATTCTTGTGTTAGTCTGTGGTATTCCATTTGCTCACTCGTTACTCGTATTACTTTGGTTAATTTAATGTCACGATTTGTTCCGAGCTATGTGACATACTACTGGATTTGCTTATCATGTCAGGGTTTTCATGTAAGGTGTTGGATTTGCCTGACACCTTGCATATCACCACCCTTCGAACTTAATTTTTGCACTGAATTTGGCAATGATTGACTCGTTGTCTAAGTCAGTCAAAAATTTTCTAATTTATCTAAATTTTGTTGCGTATTGTTCAGCCACGTTATTCTGTTCTATGCTAGTTTGTATTACTAATTTATATTTTTATATTCTTCCACATTATAATTAAAAAATGCTATTATTAATATTTAATTATTTTCTTTCTTTATTTAAGTGTGAAATTTTTTTTAAGAAGTTTGTTTTCGAAAGTGAGGAGTCTTTCACATCGATTTTCTTAGAAATATTTTTTTTATAAATGTAGTAATTGAGTAAAATCTATTCCTAACACATTTTCTAAATATCATGTGCAAGTAAAATGTTTTTGTTTCGAGACACTCATTTCAACATTGTTACACTAACAAATAAGAATTATTTCCTAGAATTGTTTTGACAAAGAAATATACATGCACAAGTATTCAGATATTATCCTAACAAATGGTACAAATGTTAAAAAATTGCTTTGACAAAGAAATATACATACACACGTATTGAGGTATTATCCTAATAAATGGTACAAATGTTAAAGAAAGGGAAAACATCCAACAAGATAATTTTTTATTCTTTGTTTTTATAAGGAGAAACTAAGTAAAATATAGTTATTCTTTCATTTTTATGAGGAGAAAATAAGTGGCATATTGTTTCTTTATATACTGTCCATTTCAGAACTAATGACTTGTTTTTATCGACAGTCTATTTTTTACTTAAGTCCATAGTCAATGACTGTTATTTTGCAGTCTATTAGCTGTCTGGTGTGCTTAACGTATTTAGTTTTTCACACGTTTCTTTTGCACAATTCCTACATCATATAATTTGATTTCACACGTTCACACAATCCTATGAATGTTCAAGTATGAGGTTGGCGAATGTTTTGCACGAAGGTGATGGACTTGAGCGGGATGGATCTGGGCAAGTATTCGATGTACAGCTTCGTTCGTCGTTCCTTGTTGGCTTTGCAAGTGTGTGTTGCTGTTGTGGAGGTCCCATAATGGAATGGAGCTGTGAGTGCAGAATCTCGTGGTTTACTGGCTTTGTATGCGTGAAAGTCATCGTTATGTGTCGCTGAATGCGGTCGTTTTTCGTTGTAATACTTCGCAGACGACTAGTTTACAATAGGATAGGGATTTGGGAAGGTATGTCGTCTATTCTTCACCCATCTTCTTTCTTGGTCTCAATCTTGCGAATCTTCAACTTCTGTTCTTCCTGTTTTTTCTCTGCTTCTTACTTGCTTCTTGGTTCTTCTCTGGGCAGGATATGGAAATATTTATTGATAACTAGTTCTCCTCCTCGTAACAGTTTGATAAATTGTTTGGGCGCGTCATTTTTACTTTGTGGAAGTTCTTCTTCAGATTCGTGCATCCGCGTGCTGTTTAATACCAGTAGTGTGACTTTTACGCATATTTTTTGCCAGCGGTGGCTTGCCCAAGCGGTCTTCTCATCGGGCCGTTTTTTGCTTGCTCCGCTGTGTCGGGGCCCGGAGACCCTTGCGGCGTTCGCCGTCCCAGCGTCGTTCCGCCGCGTCTCAGCAGGGGTCTTTCACTGTGCGGCTCGGTGTTTCCTCCGAGCAGGGTTCCTCCTAGCGGGCATATTTATTGCCCACTTTCTATACAAGGGCCTTTCGCTGTCCTTTCCCTTCTCTCGACGCTCCTGCTATGTAGGAATCGTGTCTTGCTAATTACATCCTTTTCTTTCTGGATACATCTCGCGTTGCAACGTGTGGGTCGTTGCATCTCTTCCTTGCTGGAGTTTTTACAATGGTTCTTACAAAAAGTTTTACTTATAATCATCTAACATATATCTACTATCTACTTGTTTTGCGCCCACTTAAAAAGCTTTACAAATTTCGGCGCCCTTTCCATGTTACAATTCTAAGATATTCGGAGTCTTAACGTCTACTCAAGAATCCTCAAATTCGTTTTTTATTTTTGTGTAGTGTCGTGGTGTATAGCATTTTAGTATTTGATGCTGTTAGACTATCTACGCTTTATCCCTTCACCTTAAGCTATGGTACTATTGTGTTATTATTGAAACTACTTTCTTTTTCCCACTTTTCTCTCTCTTCATTCTTCTTTCACCTGACGATCTTATCTGCAACATAATCTTGAAATATTGTGCTGATTATTTACCAATAATAAAATTAATCTTCAAACTTTTTTATATGGCTCACATGGTGAAGTCCTAAGGTTTTGCCTGTTTTTGAGTTCATTAGTTCCACAGCATTATCATGAGCAGTTCGGCTAATTATGACAGGTCCTTTGTATGCAGCGTAAAACTTATGTATTTTGTGTTTCTGTTTGCTGGAGAGATGGTGTGTTTTTACAAATACTTTCTGGCCTGCTGAGAATGTTCTTTTAATTGCTGTTCTATCTCCTCTTTCTTTTATTTTAATGGCTGCCTTTCTGATGTTGGAGAGTGCTGTTGCTATGATTTGTTTGTGCTGTCTACGTGGTACAATAGGAAATCTAACATTTTCTCTGGTTATGTTTGGGGGTGCAATATTTTTAAGTACAGTAACTGGAGGTAGTAGTGTAGCGCTATGTGGCATTTCATTTATTACTTCTTGAAAATCTTTAAGGTATGTATCCCAAGTGTTGTGTCTTTTGCCTGCATATAATCGGCATAAAGTGCCTATGTCTTTCATAGATCGTTCTGCTGGATTTACGCTAGGTTTGTACTTAGATATGTAGACGGGTTTTATTTTGTGTTGTTTTAACGTGTTTTGCCATTGCACTGATTTGTATTGTGGGCCATTATCAGAAATTATTCGTTCGACTCGAACTACTTGTCTGAGAAAATCTTGTCTAAATGCTTTACTTATAGCAAGTCCTGTTGATCGTTTTAATGGTGTCAAGGTAACATATTTAGAAGTAAGTTCCAAAACGACAAATATGAAAAATGTATCCATTTTTTGTGCGTGGGAGGGGCCCCATCAAATCTGTTGCAGCTATTTGTTTTAATCTTTTAGGGATTATTGGAAACATAGGTGGTTTGGTTTGGAAAGTGACGTCTTTAGCCCTCATACGTTTTTAGCATTTGACTAATACTGTTCTAATTCGTCTTTCCATATTAGGAAAATGGCTTGTTTGTTTTATTTTTAAAAAGCATTTCTTTGGTCCAAAGTGGCCACTACTTAAATGTGTATACCATATGTACTTATTAATAAGTTCATCTGGGATATAAATTAGCCATTCATTCGTTGCAACATTTCGTCTTAAAAATAAAACATTGTTTTTTACGAGATAGTGCTGTCGAATGTCTGGAAAATCCTTACTTCTCCACTTGTGTTTGATTCCTAGTATTTCGGGATCCTTGTCCTGTTCTTTGCCTATGTTTTTCAATGCTCTCGTAATGTAGTTTCCGAAAGGTACTTGTTTCATATAGTACATTGTAAACTGGTCTTCTGCTGCTTCCAAACCTATGTTTTTGGATGCACCCTGTGGACATCGTGATAAAGCATCTGCCAATACATTCGCTGGTCCCGGTATGTGTGTAATAGTGAAGTCAAATTCTTGTAGTATTAACATCCATCTGGCTAACCTCCCATGAGTTAGTTTGGCGGATAACAGAAATTCTAATGCTTTGTGGTCAGTATATACTTTTGTTTTTCTTCCGAATAGGAAATATCGAAAACGTTGGAAGCCCCATACAATGGCCAATGCTTCCAGCTCCGTGACTGAATAGTTTTTCTCGCTTTTTGTGAGTACCCGACTGGCAAAGGCAATTGTTCTATATGATCTTATCCCTGCCTGTTCGTATTCTTGGAATAAAACAACTCCTAAACCTGTTTTCGCGCTATCAGTGGCCATACAAAAATTTTGTGTTAGATCAGGATGTGCTAAAATCGGTGCTGTTGTTAGTGCGTTTTTCACTTTTAAAAATTCGTCATTGGCTTGTTGATCCCATACCCATGGCGGGTTTTTTCCAGTCAGTGCACATAGGCGTGGTGTTGCGAGAGAGTCGATCCAAATAAATTTTTTATAGAATCCGGTGAGACCTAGAAATCCTCTGAGAGTTTTCTTATTATATGGAGTACAGAATTCTTTGATTGCCGTTAGTTTTTCTGGGTCAGGCATTACCCCTTTCTCGGAAATTATGTGTCCTAGAAATTTGACCTCTCGCCTTCCAAATTTGGATTTTGTTATATTTACTGTGACCCCATGCTCTTTCATGATCTGTAAAAACTGATTTAATGTGTCATTGTGATGTTCCCAAGAGGGTTCTGCTATAATCACATCATCAACATAACAAGTAATTTTTTGTAAAATTTCAGGACTGAGTATAGTATTAAATCCCCTAATAAATGCTGCTGATGATATGTTTAAACCAAATGGCAATCGTTTAAACTGGTAACATCTACCGAATACGATAAATGCTGTAAATTTTCTACATTCTGTTGCCAATTCTATCTGCCAGAAACTACTCCGTAAATCAATTGATGAAAATATCTTAGCACCGTGGAAGTTTTGTATCAATTCCTCTAATTTTTCTGGGCGATCTGTCTCAGTGATTATGATCGTGTTGATCTGTCTGGAATCAAGCACTAACCTGATGCTCCCATCTCGTTTTTGTACAATATGGAGCTGGCTGTTATATGTGGAGATAGCTGTTTCAATAATATCGTCACCTAACATTTTGGATATCTCCTGGAATACTTTATTCCTGTAGCTTAATGGGATTGTATAGGGTGGCATTCTAAATGGTTTGTGCTGTTTTACTTCAAACTTGTACTGAAAGTGCTTAATACTGCCAGTCTTAGGTAAAAATACCTCTGCTTCATCTCGTAAAATACCCTCTAATTCTGTTTTACTGTGTTCCGAAATAACTTGAACTTCTTGCAATTTTTCGTCGATTTCTTTATGGACTTCTAACATGAGTTGAGGCGATTCTCCTTTTGTGCATACCATTCTAATTCTTCATCCTCTTTACCTCGAATCATTCTTAATTGTTTGTTTATAACTGGAATCTCTTCTAATTTTAGCTTTTGCTCAAACAGAAGAGTGACATTCCCGAATGTTACGCTACCTTTCCCCATATCTATTATCGCTCGTCTCTCATTTAAAAAATCTGCACCTATTATCAAATCTACAGTTAGTTTAGATATAATCACGAAGTTGGCTTCGATCTTTTAACCTTGGCACGAAAGAGTTAATCTTGTTTGTCTCGTAACTTCCGCAGCATTGTTTCTAATAGGACCTCTTACTTTAATCTTACGTGTTTTCAGAACTGGCAATTCCTCACTGGCATTACACTGCATGAATAAATTTTCTGAGATCGCAGTCAGTTCACTTCCGCTATCAATTACAATATTGACTGGGATATGCTTTACCATAGCCTTCACAATTGGTTGGATTTGAAAGGGTTGGTTCTGTTCTTCTTCCTCTTGCATCAACGAATCCTCTACTGAATCATACATGAGTCTTTTTAGGAATGTCCCTTGTGAATTCGAACTTTCTGTAGGATACGCTTCGACTGCTACTTCTCTCTCTTTTATTTCCTCTTCTCTATTTCTTCCTTCATTTACGCTTTCTTCTACATCCTCTACTTTTTCCTCATCCTCGTCTATCTTCTCCTTCTCCGTCGCTACTTCCCCATAATCGCATCTAAATGCACTAATTATCGCTTCATTACTTCCTTCATTATATACGTTGGGTTCTGTGCCCACTTGTAACTTATTTTCAACTTCTTTCAACTGCGCATTATCCTCATTGAATTCTCTTTCCCTGGTTTCCATCTCAAATAGCTCTGCAATACTCATTATTTCGTCCGTTCCTCCTACATTCGTTGTGCATGCCTCTGGTAATTCATCTTCCTCGTCAGTATTCTCCAGATTAATTTCGTCCCAACACGATATTGTTATTTTCTTGTCTTCGTTCTCATCTGGTCCCTGCGGATTTGTTTCTTCCTTCTTTTCTCGTGATAAGAGTTTTTCTTCTCTGTTCAAGGTGCTGCAATTGTCCTGGGTCGGTGCGTCATTCTCTTTGGCATGGGCGCTTAGTTGTCAATCCGAACGTTTATCGGGTTTTGGTGGTCTTACCTCAACCTCTTCTATCTGCATTCGCTTTTCTTGTTCAGCTTGTTGATAGTGGTTTCTTTGTTGATAATTTGTCGATCTATTGGTTCTCCAGTACCCGTTCCGGTTGTCGTTATTCCCTCTGTAATAGTTGTTGCCGTTCCTGGGTGAATTATAGTTATTGCCATATTCTTTTCTAAATCCATAACCGGTTCTTTGTTGAAATCTATTGTCGTTTCTTGGTGCGAAATTATCACGTGGTTCGTAATTATTATTTTTTCGTACTGTGTGTTGTGGATTCTACTGCTTTTTGCTTTCGTTTTCACGTGCGCTTCTTCTTTTTCTTGCGTCATCTTCCGAAAATATGAACTCTAGTTCCCTTAGAGTACCTTTAAATGCTTCTACGTCATTGCGTCCGCGACCTACTAATGATTGCTGGTATTTCAATGGTAGCTTCATCGCGCATAATTTAATCAACTCTCCGCCACTGTATGGTACATCTAAGAATTGATTTTTGTTTGCCATTAATTCGAAAAATTTCACGGGACTCTTCTCTCCTGAATTTTCAAAATATGGGTTCTGTAATAATTCGTACTTCACTCTGTTCTGCGCTTCGCTGGACCAATATCGTGAGAGAAACTTCTCTGAAATCTTCGTACGATCGACATGTCGCTGCAACATTCTGCATGGTTTCTGCGACTGTTCCTGACATGTGTGCACATATAAAGTCTAATTTGTGTGCTAGCGTCCAGTGTTCTGGTAATACTACTCGGAATTGATCAATAAAAGTTCGTGGATGTAATGAGTTTCCTTCTCGAAAGTGTTGAAATTTTCTGATTGTGAGAAAATTATCGTTGTCGTACTTCGTCATAGTTCCATATGAAATTCGCGATTCTTCGCCACTTTTGTTTCTGATCATTTCTCTCGTCGTTCTTTCCTGTTGTGGTAGATCCATTGGACATTGTCCACTGTAACTTTCGCGTACCCGCGGTGCAGGCTGTCTGATTTCACATTTGCTACTTTCCGCCTGTGACTGGAATCGAAAATGCGTAATATCTTTGTTAATTGCTTGTTTTTCCTGTGCTGTTACAGATACGGATGTGCTTGCAGACTCTGTGCTTGTTAGATCCTGTTCATTACGCTCTCCAATGGTTTGCAACAACTCTCTTCGCAATTTCTGAAATTGTCGCTTCGTTTGCGCTTCTATTTTGACTATGTGGTTATCATATCTTTTCAGCGCTGCTCTTGTAAAACGTTTGTGCAACACACTTTTTTCAACAATCTCACGCGCTGTACCTGCTGCTTGTCTAGTAATTACGTTTATCTGTTTCTTTAGTTTCTTGACTTCTCCCTGGGTGTTGTTACGTAATGTTTTGATCTCGTCCTGAATGTCATTACGCAATGTTTGTACGCCCGCTTGTACCTTGTCAATGTCTGTTCTCAATTGATTGTGACCTATTATTAAGTTTCCTATCACTTCTCGAGATTCTTTTGCCTCGTCTTCAATACGACATAGGTGTAACTGAATTTTTTGTTTTGTTCTTTAATCTCACGCATTTGTCTCGTGGTTTCTGCATTCTGAATTTGAATTTGGTTCGCTATGTCTTTATTTTGCCTTGTCATGGTTTCCGTAATTTGTTGTAATAATTCTGCCAGATTGGTGGGTCCTATTGCGTTTTCTTCCGACGTCCTTCGCTCTGTGTTTTCTTCCAAGTGTTGGTTCGCAACCGATTGTATTGACCTGTGCTGTGACACGTTTGTGCTCGCATTCCTTGTACTCTGTGGTGAGGGAGCTCTGATTACTTGTACTATGGGTTCTACGTATTCAAGACGCAAGTTAGAATCCTCATCGACTGTCTCTCTACTTTCCTGCTCCTCTGTCGTATGCTGACCTAAGTTTTCTGTGCTTTGGCGTACATTATCTTCGTTATGGTGCGTTACCTGTCCTATTTCTCGCGATACTGCATCGTCTGTTGTACTGTCCTCTATTCTCTGTCGATTTTCATTCTGGGTCTCTACCTCAATTCGGTAAAGGTCACGATATGCCATTGCTAATCTTTCTGAATCCCTTATTTTCTGTTTTAAAAGCAATTCACGCGCCCTACTTCGCGTCAAAATGCGCTCATAGGATCTCACACGTTTCATAACCTTTTTGTTCACACGACTTGACACTACCAAGACTGACAATCCATTCACTTACTTGTTAGGTCAGAACCAACTTGTCAACGACATATCCGCCACCTGTGCGCTTGCATTGGAAAGAAAACTTAATTCTTAACAAATATTAAAATTCATAACTTAATTATGCTATTGTCTCTGCTAGAATTCTCACTATTTCTTGAATACTTTTACTGTCTATCTATCGCCGCAGCTACTGTTTACGACTATGTATAACTTTAAGAAAAAAAAATTTCTTTCAACGAAAATTTTTTTAACAGGATATTTTTCTGACCTAGTTAGGCATGTGGTCGACCTTCAATCATGGTATTTTACCATCCTGGCAGGGTCGCCATTTTCTAAACATTCATGGTGGTGTCTGTTTGTACTATATCGTGTCTCCCTACCACTTTCGCGCAACGACGCTCTGAGCGTGTTTTTAGGGAATTAACTAGTTTGAACCTGGGACCTGTTGCTGGTAAGGAGACGCCAGACCACACATGACATGCAGAATTCAGAAGAGTTCAGTGAGACTAGCGATGATATAACCAAATACATAATGATCTCAGCGTCAGCTCCACTGCACTCCCTGTAAAACAATCTTAATACTAACTAAATGTAGTGGAAGGGGTTCAAGGCTTTCCTATTTTTAGTTAGCTGGTAAAATAACGTCGAAAAAGCAGTTAAGTTTACCATTGGAAATTTTATTCTACTCACAAAACATCATTTATAAATTGCACTATTGATAAAAGGAAATGTTTCAATACAGAATGGTAAAAACCAACTGCGTTCAACAAAAATGTGAACGAATATTCCCTGAATGGGTTTCCAAGTTCTACAATCGATCGAAGGATGACCTATGCCATATCACATCTATAATCTCGGTTTAATTTAAGTTTCACAAAAGAGAAAACTATCAAAATGGTCTACAACTATCAAAATGGCCTACAGTGACCCTCAATTATCTTTAATTACTTATTTAACTTGTCGTAAATTACAGTGGCTGATGTGGCTTCTCAATAACTATATTAAAAAAATCATCGCGTTTCAGATCTGTTCTTCAAGTGGCAAATGTGAACACCATGAGTTTTAATTAACAATCGACACTAGTATTACGCAAAAAAGGGGTGTAACTGATGAGTCTTCTGCAGTTCTGAGTGAAGCCTTATGCGCTCAAAAATGCGGCATCGCGTGCGTTCATTACCTTGTCGGTGTTTAGGCAGCGTCAGGGCGACAGCGGCCGGCGCACCAGCCGTCCAGCTCGCCGTCTCGGAACCAACTCTGAAACCTTCCCGTTTAATATTGGATGAACGTTTGCTTGCTGACTGAACGCTGCGTCTCTTAAAATCTTTTAACTGCTGCTCTGTCAAGACTACCTGCTGATTATTACGACGAAACATAAAATGTGTTGTCGCCGTGGCCCTCAGTCGTTACCTGAAATTATTAAGACTGATTCTTACCTTTAATTATTTATACTGGATCGCCATCTGACTGCTACAGCAAACTGTGGAATGAATATACTTACTTCTCTTTAACATAATTATAAGCTGCTGGTGGAGTTTCATAATACTTTGTGACTGGAATTCTTTAAGTTGAAGTTAATTTAGATTTGATAAAAGCTGAAGCTCAGTTTAGACTTTTCTTTTAAGATAACAATAAATTCCGTAAAGCATTTACGTGAATGATTTTGGGATAGAAAATTCTTAATGCATTTAATCTGGTAGAAGTTAACTATATTCTGAGAACGATCTTGACAAACAATTACAAGGGGTATAGTTCTTTACAAAAATTCTTAAAAAGTAGCGTTGCGCTACATACCTAATTTTCCATCAAAATTACATAACTATATTCTGAGAACGATCTTGACAAACAATTACAAGGGGCATAGTTCTTTACAAAAATTCTTAAAAACTAGCATTGCGCTACATATAGCGAGTGGCTGGCGAGCACACCGCTTCTTTCAAAGTGTTAAATCATACCTCGCTTACAGCGACCTCCTCTCATGTCTCGCTAGCTACGACTGCCTCGTCTCACATCTTACTCGCAACTGCTCGCTTCCAACGCTCAATGCTACAAAAGTGCGGTCTCGCCGCCAACAATGGTTTTTGGTGCAGACAATCCCTGCTACCATTACAGATGTATTACTGCGCGCTGTTTCCCGCTCTTTCTCAAAATGTATCTATGCGCGGTTTCCCGCTCTTTCTCAATAATACACAATGCAATTTAATTAACAAAACAATTTAAAAAAGAAACAGTTCAGATAATTACATGCTAAAACAGTTTAAATACGCCTATTACATAATTACATATGCCGGTACTCGGCTTTCTTAAAATTTTACTACGTTGGTGAGTCATATGGACTCAACATAAGTATAAAATTTGATTATAGAAAATAGTTTGAACAAAGTGTATACACAAATGCTGTCATACGAAATGATTTGTCTATCTCTAATAAAGAGAATATGTAAATAGAAGGGGTTTTAGTAGGAATTGTACATCAAGTAAAATTTGGTTCCCTTAAATTTAACAACAAGAATAAGAGTAAATGTGAAAATCAATATACAGATCATATGAAGCAATTGAAAGTTTACATTATGAAACATTTAATTCAAATTGGCATCTCTTAGTACCACAATTAAGGAAGGTACAAAAGGAATTGGATAGCATGGTCAAAGCACTGGCAACTGTCTGTGAATGCACTCAAAAGTCTGTTCCTTTCCCTCACATAGCACAACACCAGGTTTCGCCATGTGGTTCCATCATCGCCTTGCTCCATAGTTTTAGTGTACCCAAACACTAAGTACGTCGTCGAATAGCCTGAGTTGCCGCAGCCACATCAGGATTAAGTTCCATCTCCAATGGTCCATTAAGGTTGGTGGTGTGCATCTTGGTATGCAAACACCTATTGTCGTACATCATACTGTGGTGTGTATCTAGGTATGCAGGCACCAACTGACATACATCGGGCTGTGGTGTGCATCTAGGTATGCAAACACCTCGTCGAGAACATCATTGGTTGAAGTCACGTGTTTCACAATTCACTGATTCTGTGCTCAATAACCATGGGGATGCACAGGAATTAAGGTACGGGTAAAATTGTTTTGGCAATGTTTTGGCAACGGACATTGTTGGTACCATAATTTGACTACCAAATAATTTTCCCTATGACAAAATATGTTGTGTCGTAATTTGTAACAATATGTAGTTTTAATTTAAGAATTCTTCCAGAAAATTATTCCCATATATAAAAGACATAAAAGTTCCTACTTATTCAGTATTTGATAGTATACAGATTTGTTATAGACAAGTACATTATTACTTATTCTGTATTTACATATCTTAGTTTCTTACATCATTAATTATAAATTTTGTTGACAATGCATTTCTTGACTTACTGTCCTAAAATTTTATCTTCCATTCAGGGGTGTAGTCGTCAGTTATGAGTCGTCAAATGTCAGGTCATAATATACAATAAAATTACTGTCATAAAATTATTTAAAGTATTCTTTTGCAGCTGAAAATTAAGGTAAACATTATTCTGGTTAGACATTGTAATGTGTGGTCCCCATCCATAGTGTTGCAATGTGTCACATGCTAGCAAAATTATTTCTTAACATTATACATTTCTTATATACTAACATAACATACACATTCTTCTTCTGCATCTGTGTCAACTCTCTGCATAACCTGTTATAAACATTCAGCATTAATTAACGTCAGCGCACGGCATGACTTATTATAAAACATTCAGTATTAATTATCGTCAGTGCACGGCATGACTTCAATAAACATCTTCTGGTACTTCTCGTCCGCTCCTGGCATGACCTATAAAACACTTTATCATAATATTAACTGCTGCAAAATCACGTCAGCTCCCGGCATGACCTATAAAATTTCTGTAATGACAATTAGCGTCAGCTATCTGCGTGACGTTTGCTTGCTGACTGAACGCTGCGTCTCTTAAAATCTTTTAACTGCTGCTCTGTCAAGACTACCTGCTGATTATTACGACGAAACATAAAATGTGTTGTCGCCGTGGCCCTCAGTCGTTACCTGAAATTATTAAGACTGATTCTTACCTTTAATTATTTATACTGGATCGCCATCTGACTGCTACAGCAAACTGTGGAATGAATATACTTACTTCTCTTTAACATAATTATAAGCTGCTGGTGGAGTTTCATAATACTTTGTGACTGGAATTCTTTAAGTTGAAGTTAATTTAGATTTGATAAAAGCTGAAGCTCAGTTTAGACTTTTCTTTTAAGATAACAATAAATTCCGTAAAGCATTTACGTGAATGATTTTGGGATAGAAAATTCTTAATGCATTTAATCTGGTAGAAGTTAACTATATTCTGAGAACGATCTTGACAAACAATTACAAGGGGTATAGTTCTTTACAAAAATTCTTAAAAAGTAGCGTTGCGCTACATACCTAATTTTCCATCAAAATTACAACTCTCCTCTAACTTCTCCTTACTGCAATTTACCGAAGTTAGTTTAAAAAAACTATCTGGCTATGTTTTCATCTGACCAATCAGGGTCTCAATGTTAACCTTAAGCTCCGCCTACAAAAATTCTGTCTATCCAATGAGAAACGTTATACTTTTCGTGGTGGGGCAATGTTTTTAAAGTTTGCAACGTAACAGAGACGCTAAAAAGTCTCACGCTAAAACCTGCAGCTAGTGTGGTCCTTTTAGCGTTATCGTAAGATCTATACTGTTTTTCTGGAGGGCTCTATCTTTTAACATGGGCTGGGGAGTGATCCTAATGTAACAGACACGCGAAAAATTCTCACGCTAAAACTTGCGGGTGGTAGTGGCCCTTTTTGTGTTATCGTAAGATCTATACTGCTTTTCTGGAGGGCTCTAGCTTTTAACATGGACTGGGGGTGATCCTTGACGTACCTGAGACGCGAAAAAACCTCACGCTAAAACGTGCGGGTTGTATAGTCGTACAGGTAGGCTCGCGGCGTGGGTGCCCAGCCCCTCCCTTATCTAGCTTAACACGGTTCTGCTCTCAGCTTCTGTCCTCGTTTCTCCCCTCGGAACTGCGTCTGCCTCACGGTGGGAAGGTACGATATGCATTTAGGCATTCTTGTGTTAGTCTGTGGTATTCCATTTGCTCACTCGTTACTCGTATTACTTTGGTTAATTTAATGTCACGATTTATTCCGAGCTATGTGACATACTACTGGATTTGCTTATCATGTCAGGGTTTTCATGTAAGGTGTTGGATTTGCCTGACACCTTACAAAACTACAGCATCCCATTTTAAAAAAAACATAGTTGACCTTTATATCTCTGAAGCGACCCCACCTAGCAACAAAAAAGAGAGAGTGAGAATTGTGTGTGTGTGTGTGTGTGTGTGTGTGTGTGTGTGTGTGTAGGGACTACATCCAGTATCCTCTAAGAAAAGATTTGTAGACTTCCTTGTAAAATATTTCTTTCTCTGAGAGAATATTTCTTTCTCTGAAAAAATATTTCTTTCCCTGAGAGTATAAACATGAGTTTCGAAACAGCACTCATGTGAAAAACAGCCTCTGCTACTATGATATTTCAAAAGAATGCGAGCAAGTAAACAAGTAAATTCCCATTCCTTAGCTTTCTGAGAGACGTTTCACATTGAAAGATGCTTTCATCTTCCGTCTCGAATGTATTTATAAGATTGAACATATTTTTTTAAATCCATTACAAGCCGATATCGGCTGTAACCTATTTTTCCAGTGATTCTAGACTTACCGCAAATCGTACATCAAGCGCCATAGTTTCCACATGCTTTCATGACACAAGTGCGTATATTTTTACAGCTTCACACCCGGTGAAATGTAAGTTGTTGCCACTATGGCTATGAATGACTGAAGACGAAATAACTGGCGAGCAAAACCGATCAAAACAAATCAAATAATACGCGACCTATGGCTATGTTCTGTATACTACGTATAAAAGAAAATGTTGTACTAAATTTAGTCAGTAACTAATTGTAGCTGTATATGCCTGTTGCCCATTGATGGTTTTCACGATTATGGTACTTGATGACTAATTTAACATGTACGCGACCACTTGAAAATAGTTTAAAGCTGATATAGCCTGAGCACGGGTTAAAGAATCATATTTGGAAGTAAAAAAAAATAATTATATGACATATAAGCCTGAGGGTTTCAAATTAAAAAAAGAAAAAACCTATATTTGGCGTTGTATCAAACTGTCAATAGGCAATAAGTATATGGTTCTTAAATATGTGGAACACTGACTGACAGAACTAATTGCATCGTATTAGATGGCGTTACTAAACAGAAATGTAAGTAATTTCGGGAGAGTTCCAAAGAAATTTGTTGTTCGTAATACACGCAAACAACTCATCGAGGGCTCGCTGGGAGGAAAATATCGTTGCTGAATAGTTGTAAGGAAACTGACACAGCATATCCATTCGGAGCACTGAATTGCAGCTGTTTTTAAAGTGGATGAATGTAAGATGTCAAACCGTTCAAACCCCGCCGGCTAGCTCTAAGAAGGTATATGAAGAGAACTAAACACCTTAACATTGTTCGACGGAAGATGAGCAGAAGCCTTGCAAGAACTGTCGAAGAAATTCCAATACTGCTAGGATGGCAATAAATCACTACGTATCGTGTTCAATTGCCACAAGAAACGAGACATTGATCCGTTGTTTTCGCGTATCCCTGTTGGCCGAATTAGACTTCAAGGTCTTCCAGATGACTTGTGTAAAAAGCCGATTGCTTTCAAAGTATATCTCCCTTAGAACCAACGAGAACAACGCGAGGGATATTGTAGTACATATTTTTATTTTCCCAGCTCCATCTGTAAAGAAATAGTACCGGCAGTGGCTATAACTAGAGTACCGGTTCGAAGTACCCTTTTTCATGTGGTTTGCAAGGAGAATGTGGTATTTCTGCAGTGCTGACCACAAACTTTCGGGGATTGTGAAAACGACAAATGCATCACTTGGACAAATGAAGCGAAAAAAGAAAAAAACTACCGTTTACTGATGATGATAGACATCCAAGTAGACACACTTTTGTTACATTCACAACAGTTGTTCAAACTGGTGCCTCCCAGCGTATTCGACAATAAACATCCAAGTCGATACATTTTTCCAGAATGAAATTTTCACTCTGCAGCGGAGTGTGCGCTGATATGAAACTTCATGGCACATTAAAACTGTGTGGCGGACCGAGACTCGACCTCAGGACCTTTGCCTTCCGCGGGGAAGTGCTCTATCAACTGAGCTACCCCTCCTCACAGCTCTTCTGCCGGCAGTACCTCGTCTCCTACCTTCCAAACTTCATAGAAGTTCTTCAAGGTTCGCAGGAGAGCTTCTGTGAAGTTTGGAAAATGGGAGATGAGGTACTGGCGGAAGTACAGCTATGAGGACAGGTCGTGAGCAACGCGTGTGTAGCTCTATTTGCCGGCACGGTAGCTCAGCATGTTCGATCATGGGGTTAGCTGACCTCTGTAATAAAAAAAAAAAACTGAGTTAATGGATGAATGATGAACTTGAACAAACGTCCGCCCCGAACACACAGAACGAACAAGAACGGACATAATGAGATCAACTATTATATAATTAATAGAGCACTTACAAAAGACAAATGTCCCGAGTTCGAGTCTCGGTTCAGCCTACAGATTATATTAGATTAGATTAGATTAGATTAGATTAATACTTGTTCCATAGATCATGAATATGACACTTCGTAATGATGTGGAACGTGTCAGGTTAATAAAAGATGTCTGTACAAGATATTACATTACACAAAATATTGCATGACACTAATGTTTAAGTTGTTTTTTGCCCTTAATTTATATCTAAAAATTCAGCCAATGAGTAGAAGGAGTTGTCATCTAGAAATTCTTTTAATTTACTTTTAAATGTTAGTTGGCTATCTGTCAGGCTTTTGATGCTGTTTGGTAGGTGACCAAAGACTTTTGTGGCAGCATAAGTT
This sequence comes from Schistocerca gregaria, assembly GCF_023897955.1. Lineage (NCBI taxonomy): Eukaryota > Metazoa > Arthropoda > Insecta > Orthoptera > Acrididae > Schistocerca > Schistocerca gregaria. The sequence continues at coordinate 1,192,439,325 of NC_064920.1, forward strand.
ACCCCTTTCTGCGCCAAAGTCAGATTTAACCCTGCATAGTGAAGATCATCCTTTCTCCTGGTGTTATAGCTATGCACACTACTATTACTTTTGAACTGGGTTGGATTATTAACAACAAATTTCATAAGTGTATATATATACTGTGAGTTTACTGTGAGGATCCTTAAATAGATGTCTGCAGGATGACCGTGGGTGGGCTCCAGCAATTATTCTGATTACACGTTTTTGAGCAATGAATACTTTTCTACTCAACGATGAATTACCCCAGAATATGATACCATACGAAAACAGCAAATGAAAGTAGGCATAGTAAGCTAATTTACTGAGATTCTTATCACCAAAATTTGCAATAACCCTAATAGCATACGTAGCTGAGCTCAGACGTTTCAGCAGACTTTCAATGTGTTGCTTCCAGTTTAACCTCTCATCAATGGCCACACCTAAAAATTTTGAAACTTCTACCTTAGCTACAGACTTCTGTTCAAAGTCTATATTTATTACTGGAGTTGTGCCATTTGCTGTACGGAACTGTATGTACTGTGTTTTATCAAAATTTAAAGAGAATCCGTTTGCTGAGAATCACTTAACAATTTTGTAAAAAACATCATTTTTAATCTGCCAGGAAGTTTGGTACATTTTTGTTACATTCCCAATAGTTGATGACAGTGGTGTCTCCCAGCTACTATACTGGCACACGTCAACCCACAAAGGTCTGCAATACTCATTCGAACAACTCCAGTATCATATCCTTATTGAGATCGGTTGTAGCCTCATCAGGCATCGGTCGAAGACGTACTACTCTGCCTAACCTTTCATCTCCAACAACGGGAGGCGTCCTCAGTCGCCATAAAGATACAGTTAGTTAATTATCAAATGAAAACTTGTTTAGCAAGCCGAAACTACTGAAGTGTTTGTTGTTAACCGCACAGCGGTCGAGTTGTGACGTCATCCGACCGTTGTCCAATGTCACTGAACCATGATGATGTGTGTTATGGACCTAGTACAGCAGATGGGTTGTTACTGTTTGATTTATGTTTAAACCGACAAGAAAGATGCATGACTTGTAACGTAGCAGATTAATTTGAATGTTTATCCCTTTCAGTGAAGTCAGTGATCTTAAGAGTGGGTCTTGGCATGCACTCGGGTTACGCGCAGCTGGCGTCGAGTGTTGGGGCAACAGACTGGGCTAGTACGAAATTCATTTGCTATGCCCTATGCACACTACCCATGAATATAATGACATAGTATTAAATAATATCTGGTTTTTTGATGCACTATAGACAGACGTCTAATGATATTGCATGCATTCTGTAAAAATCTCAGTTCATTATATGCAGTACTTTCGGAGATATAAAATTTTCCCTGGAAACCATAACAAAGTTTTTTGATATTGCAATAAGAGAGCTAGTAGTTGTAATGTATTGATTTATAGTCTTATCTGAAACAGTAACTAAAAAGATTCAGTTCATAGAAATTATGTTTCTAGGATTTTCTTTGCTTTCGTTACAATGGACCGCAGACATAAAAGTAATCAGTTTAAAATTATTATTTAATTACATTTGGTGTGTTGTGGAAAGATTGAGAGAGTGTATGAAGCCCAAACAGAAAGTGTGCATGTCTTATTTTACTAAAAACTATGTAAATTACATACATGCAAAAGTTATTATGCAAGTGTGCTTTTATAAAAAAGCAGCCAGAAGAAAAGTTAGTTGTAAACTCAATTAGTACTTCATTTCTGCGGACAATTCGTCGCTTCGTTTTATCTAAATTAAATCTGGTTTCATAAATTCAGAGTTTCTCTTATAAATTGCTTTCTGTAATTCTGTTGGATGAGTTAGGGATTACCGCGACTCTTGGAGTGCTGGAGCTTATCTGGTTGGCTGTGCGAATCGTCAGTCAACAGGAATGAAGCATTTCCCGTACTTAGTGCTGATGCTTTTTACTATAGCTGTGTGTCTCTAGGAGTCACTAGGGAACCGCCTTAAAGCACAGAATAGTGTGGAACCGTGGCGAACTAACTTTTGCTCAGATGAAGAACATATTGCGTTGTGTCAGTAATTGTACCGTAAATATGAAGTGACTACAGTTCTGATCATTTTAGTCAATATCTGAGAAGTCTGAGTAACTTAGTTTGGGAGTTATCTGCATATGGACTTTCTTGTCGTACTTCAACTGCGTGTGGTGTATTTCGTGAACATTATGGCGAGCACTTGTTTTTAAGAAGACCACTGAACGACTTGATGTAGTAACTCGCGAATAGCTGTCCGTCAGTGACTGGATAGAAAATGAAAATTTATTCAGATTGAACTGGTAAATTTCTGGCAACTTAAGTGTGAAAACGTGTAGCAAAATTGGCAATCAACTGGCAACAGTATTAGTTTTGGCAGTAAACACGAATCTGACAGCCATTTGCCACTTATTTTGGAGGCAACAAAGCCTAATTAAACCTTAGAATGTCAAACGCTAGATATTTTTACGAATTTACAGATGCTGCCTCTAAGTTTGCGTTATGCGGCCTATGTTTTGTACGCATTTTGTCGGTCTTTCTTCAGTGCTGCCTTTGTCAACTGAACCACTTCCAATCGGCAAGAAGTGAAGACATGAAGTGGCTGAACTAACAAAGGAACGGAAAAAGGGCCCGCCCTGATGCGGACTGCTAAAGAACTGTGTCCACCGTTTCCTGCGGCTCGAGCATTCAAACTGCCTTAGACATGCAGTCAAGGATACGAAGGAACTTCTAAAAGACCCTACAATACTCCGTTTGAAAAACATGAGAGCAGTTGTCTCCCGTACAATATGGGTGAATAGACGACAGCAGTAAATCATGTGCTGGTATTTTGGTATCAAGAATACGCCAAATTCGATCCTCCGTTACTGAAGTTTAATCGAGGTCTAATCATTACTGCGCTAGGATGCCATAGAAAGTCAATACTAATACAACTTCAACAGAAAAGAAGAAGGACTGAAACTGTACAATTTGTGTGCATTCACTCTAAATCGAGCAAACAGCATCAAATGTTCCATTGTCCTAGCTTCCATAAGATGTGTCGGCATATTACGATCTTAACAAGTGGTTGGATGATGTTGCAGCCCGACTGTTGTGCGATTACCGATGAACAGTTCGATAATTCCGTCTTACTAAACAAGTTTGCGTTCGAAAATTACCTTACTACTTCTTCCGTCCATTTCTCACCGGGTTGGCGCATTGGTTTGCACACTGGACTCGCATTCGGGAGGACGACGGTTCAAACCCGAGTCCGGCCTTCTTCATTTAGGTATTCCGTTATTTCCCTAAATCGCCTCAAGCAAATGCCGGAGTGGTTCCTTTGAAAGGGCAGGGTCGATTTCCTTCCCCATCCTTCCATAACCCGGTTGGACCAATGACCTCGCTGTTTGCCCTTCTGCCAAACCAACCAACCCACCTTGCCTTTCCCGTCATTGGAGATAGACCTTAGGCAGAACAATATGCCCCGTACCACGGCCTGATGCCCATAAAACAATATCACCAAGGATATGAACAACGTCCACAAAAGAGCGCGGTGCGTTATCAAACGCGATGTTGTTCAAACTGTATGTCAAGCAGCGGAAATTCATGTCAGCAAATCGTCTTTAGTCTTGAGGAGTGTCTCGAGCTCAAGAACTTCCACTTTTTACTAAAACGCGACGTTCACTCCAAAAGAAATACGCAGCTTTTCCTTTCATAATTCTAGCTTTTGTTCTGTATCTTCGCTGTTCACGGAGGTCACAGAAACACCGAGCGAGGTGGCGCTGTGGTTAGCAGACTGGACTCAACCTCGCGTACGGCCACCCTGATGTATGTTTTCCGTAACTTCCCTAAATTGCTTCAGGTAAATGCCGGGATGGTCCCATTGAAAAGACACGGCCGCCTTCCCTTCCTAATCCGATGGGACCGATGACCTTGTCCCCCCCTTCCCAAACCAATCAACCAACTATTCCCGCTAGCACTCAAGTTTAATTCAACCTGTTCCTCCAAGTCACGTTGTAATAGCACTCTGTTAAGATGGCTGCTCCGCTTGATGTTCGTCTAAAGAGTTCCTCTGTTTCAGAGTTCCTCTGTTTGTGAGGACGAGACAGTGAAAACATTCACAAGAGACTGAAGAAAGTGTATGGGGATGACGCTGTTGATCACAGAACGGTTAGTCGTTCGGGAAGCGGTTTATCTGGTGAAAGTGAATACGCCAATACTCCGGACGAGCTGTGCAGCGACAGACCAACCACTGCAATTATTCCTGGCAATGTGCAGCGCATTCAAGGTCGACAAAAGAGTTACAAAGAACGAACTGCCAATTCTAGGAGAAGCGAATTTGTTGTTTAAAAAAACATTGCTCATTTTGAGTGGTTCATATGTTACAGGCGGAAACCGAAAGCGATCACATAACGTGAGTGAGCCGGTCACGAAATGGGCCCAAACCGCTCCTCTGACCCACTTCTCAGGGAACGCCTCACGCAAGCATGAGCAAACTGAGCAACCTGAGCTGAGGCTACACCAGGTTAAAATCACACACATATACGGAGATCAGCCGTGTGTAAAGTATTAAAAGGATGGTTTTGTTTGTGTCCCTCAAGATGTACGCCTACATTGGACTACCACACACTGTTAGCAATAATTTAAATAAGAAATCAATTTATTAAATCCCACATACTATAATTTTAAGACGGAATTATTTATTTACTTTTCAGCTTGAGGTTACACAAATGGTATCACTACGTATTTCGACTTATTACCAAGCTCGCATCAGATAATCTGAATGTATTACGTAGAAACTCAAAGTACAGAGTTATTAGAAATGATTCATGGGGTTTTCATGTTTTATACCTTCAAATATGCAATGACCACCCATCAGAACTAATCACCAATCGAAAGAGCATAGTTTAAAGTTTTGACCCATCAGGTGTGTTTTGACCCACAAGGTGATAACATTACACAAAATGGCGACTAATCAACAGAAAACATTTTGTGTGTGGCAATATGAGAAGAGAGAATCCGTTACTGCTGTGCAGAGTGCGTTCCGAAGACAGTATAACATATAGCCACCATATCAACAAAGCATTCTGCAATGTTATCGACACAGCCTGGTGCCACTGTGAAGAAAACAGCTCCAGGCGACCACCTGTCACGGAACAGTGGAAAAACACCGAAATGTGTTCCTTCGTAGCCCAAAGAAATCGACACGGTGCGCAATTCGCGAACTGGGCATTCCGCAGCCAACTGTGGGGAAGATCCTGGGGAAGCGATAACGTCAGTAGCAGCATACAGCTGTTCCAGCGTTCACGACCAAATTACAGCTCTATCAGACGCGAATTTTGTGAACGTTTCCAGGAAACAATGGAAGTTCGTGAATTTTTTTCTTTCGGGATACTTGAAAGACATTGTGTACGTATCACGTTTTCCGATAATACTGGCTGAATTCGACGGTCGCATCACTGCTGCGCTCTGTAGGGACTGGCCTTGACTACCGAATAGATGTTTGGTGTATACTTTGTGAAAAACATTCATCCAAAACCCGGTGAATCATTTGTAATCACCCTGCATAACTGAACAGGCCAGACTGTACGCGCCTGTCCTGGCCATTTCGAATGTACTTTACTATTTAACATGATGAAATCATCTGATGGCAGCTTGATAATAAGTCGAAACCATTTATGATACAATCTCAGTGACCTCAAAAGTAGAAAACAAGTAAAGGAATTTCGTTCACAAATAGATCACGGCGGAACCGCAAGACAATGTACCTAGTGTGCATAATGGTTTTTATGTTCTTGTAGTTCACTGACATTCATGTCACAACTTTTTTTCTCCAAAAATATCGATTCAGTTATTTACGGACCGTATTTCGGTACCATAAACTGACAGATCTACCCTTCTCTGCCATACTTGAAAAGTTGTATCACCATAGAAACGTCCTGCATTCTGACTGATGTTGCTAAGTGAGTACAAACTGCAGGAAACGATTCCTGAAAGAATAGGGAGCAGAAAAGGCCAAATTGACGTAAGGCAGGAAATGCATGGTGTCTATATTGCAGAGTATTTTAAATCATCACGTTTGTACCGTTCAATGCACTACACGACATGATGTGATAAGATCGCCGTTAGACAAGGTGTTCAAAATGGCCCTCATGGGTTTCTAAGCAAGCACAAACACGACGGACCAAAGACTAACGCACACATTCAATTGTGGGACCCTGCAACCAAGTGCGTTATCTGCGCGTACAGCAATGGCCCCGAATACATAGCTTCTCTCACGTGTCCCCACAGGCTGAATTCTAAAGGATTGGGATCCGTCGATTGGACTGCCTCGTCCGAACCACCAGTGGAGGTAGACGCCTTTATGAGTCCTCACGGAAATGTGAAAGTGAGCTGAGGTACCATCATTTGGTAGCAACATTATCCTTCGTACCACCAAAGGCAAAGGGGAGGCACGGTCACCCACAGAAAGTGGGCATTCTGTAAGGATGACGGGTCCCACAAGACTGTCGCCAATAAGCCCCTCCCACACATTGAAACTGAACCGATGCTGGTGGTTCGGTGCCTTCACAACGTCGGGATTCTCCAAAGCTCACAGGAGGGAATCGTGAAGGTTGGCGACACCACTTCTAGTGAGTTGCTAATGGGCCAGACGATCTTCATAATATCCCTTGGCCCGTACTGCTCGGTAGTAGTCGTGTAGAGGTAGCCTTATATGTGAATAGGAAAGATGACACTCCAGCACCGACAAAATCGTCGCCGCAGAGGCTAGTCCATAGGTAAGAAGGTTTGCATGTGTTGTAAGTGATGCGGATATTGGCAACTATTGGGGAGAATGTTCTACACGGGCGTCTGGTTTATTTCACGTTGTGTCGCGGCAGGGTCATATTCTACAGTGCTCAACGCCCGTTATGGAAGACCTGTGTCAGCACCGAGAGCAACCGTCTTTTAAGGCTACCCTCTCCCATTGTACTGGTGTCTTAAAATACTGGTTTTTATGGCAGCTATCGTGAAGGGGGAAAAGTTTCATTGAGAAGTCAGTAGTGAAATGTATACTACAGAAAAGGATAGAATACCAGTTACAAACTGGGGACAATATACTTTGGTGTGATTCTTTAATTAAAATTCATTTTCTTTTAAATAACGGTGCACAGTCTTGTGACGGATGTGTGGCGTGAGGCGCCTTAAAATGTTACAAGTAGAATGTTTACGTGATCCATCGAAAAGTTAAACAAACCAGAGTATTTTTGATAAGCTTAAAGCATGAGAAAATATTATTATTAGTGGGTGTCGCGTGCGAAATATTTCTGTCTTTTCCTATGGAAATGGAAATTATTTACCATTTTTTTCCTCGAAATATTGTCTTTGAAATGGTAATCGTTCACCGTGAAGCTGCCTATTTGAATCACTGAACTAACAGTCCAGAAATTCCGATAAATACTGCAAATGCTTAAAGTTACTAATATAGTCATATAAGGCCCGTCAGGGAGAAATTATTCATACTCTCTAACACGTTTACGCCTGAGAGAAATTGTGAAAATATTAAATAAATGTCACAGTCGGTAATGACAGCCAACAATGACTTTTATTAGAGCGATCTTTTAGCGCTGCTGCAGTCACTGAAAATCAGGAAAGTTACTACTTCCTGCATGGAAAAGACTTCAAAAATGGCTCTGAGCACTATGGGACTTAACTTCTGTGTTCATCAGTCCCATAGAGCTTAGAACTACTTAAACCTAACTAACCTAAGGACATCACAAACATCCATGCCCGAGGCAGGATTCGTACCTGCGACCGTAGCAGTCACACGGTTCCGGACTGTAGCGCCTAGAACCGCTCGGCCACTCCAGCCGGCTGGGAAAGACTGTTTGCTTAAATGAAAGAGTAACAACTCGTGCCATAACATATTTTAACAATTATTAAAAACAGTGTTCAATGACCGACCGTTGCATACATTCCCCAGATCAAGAAAACCTAATAGTGAGTTCTTTGTCCTTGTGCAATGATTAAAAAATAAAATCCCTTCATTCTAATTACACAAAAAAGAGCTTCTTTGTTATTGTGCAATTTCTACGCCGATCGTATGGACATTATGTATAAATTATTTTCAGTTCCTTTTTTTTCTTTAGGCTTGCCTCTATCAAAGTCTTTGCGTATAGTGAAAAATATTTCAGCAAATAAAAATATTCCTTTTGTTTTATGTCATCACCAGGTATTGGCACATCGTAAATGAGCCTGTTTCACACAAACGACGAATCACATAAAGACATCTGCCTTTGCCAGGTCAGTATACCGGGCCATCGCCTCTCAGCGGTGCACTCTACGACACACGTCCACACCAAGAGAGTCGACAAGACAAGTGAAGCTGGGGCCTCCTAGTGCCGATACGCGATCGCGCCGCCCTCGTGGACAAGGTTATTGCCTCCTTGAGTAGGGAGCTAAAGCACTAGTACGGACGAAATATTCCCACTTGCCTGATATGTCTCATGTGTGCTTGCGGTCACTGAAACCTAAGGAGTCAAAGATCTTTTATCTCCACCTTCAAGAGGGTATACGACCCTTGGAACGATTCTCCGGCCATATGTCCATAGGACCGTTTTGCTCCTTCTCCTCTCGGGAATAATTTGCCGCAATTTGTCGTCATTTAAGAAAATCAGTCTTTATGTGTAGATGTATACTGAAGAGTCAGACGAGGTGGTACACCTGCCTAATATCGTGAAGGCCCCATGAGCACGCAGAAGTGCCGCAACACGACGTGGCATGAACTCAACTAATGTCTGGAGTAGTGCTGTCCATTAGTTCGTAATAGTACGATGGGGTGGAGATCTCTTCGGAAGAGCATCACAGATATGCTCAATAATGTTTATGATTGCGGGGTTTGGTGGCCAGCGGAAATATTTAAACTCAGAAGAGTGTTCCTGGAGCCACTCTGTAGCAATTCTGAACGTCTGGGGCGTCCCATTACCCCGCTGGAATCGTCTAACGAACATGAACGAATGCAGACGATCAGAGAGGATGCTAAAGTACGTGTTACAAGTCAGAGTCGTATCTAGATGCATCAGGAGTCCCGTATCACTCCATCTGCACACGCCCTACACAATTACAGAGCCTGTGCCAACTTGAACAGTCCCCTACTGACATGCAGTGCCCATGGATTCATTAGGTTGTCTCCACACCCATACACGTCCGTCCGCTCGGTGCTAGGCGCTACACTCTGGAACCGCGTGACCGCTACGGTCGGAGGTTCGAATCCTGCCTCCGGCATGGATGTGTGTGATGTCCTTAGGTTAGTTAGGTTTAAGTAATTTTAAGTTCTAGGGGACTGATGACCTCAGAACTTGAGTCCCATAGTCCACAGAGCCATTTGAACCATTTTGAACAATTTGAAACGAGACTTGTGCGACCAGGCAACATATTTGCAGCACCAACAGTTCAATGTCGGTGTTGACGGGCGATTGCGAGGCGTAAAGCTTTGTGTCGTGCAGTCATCAAGGGCGGAAGCGTGGGCCTTCGACTCCGAAAGCCCATATCGATGATGTTCGTTGGACGATTCGCACGCTGACACTTGTTGATAGCCCAGCACTGAAATCTGCAGCAATTTTCGGAAGGGTTGCACTTCTGTCATGTTGAAAGATTCTCTTCAGTCACCGTTGGTACCGATCTCGCAGGATCTTTTACCGGCCGCAGATTTGAAGTTTTACTGCATTCCTGATATTCGCGGTACACTTTTCATCGCTACGCTGTGTCCCATCACTCGTGCGCTGACTATAACACAACGTTCAGACTCACTTAAATCTTGATAACCTACCATTGCAGCAGCAGTAGCCGATCTAACAACTGCGCCAGACACTTGTTGTCTTATACAGGCGTTGTCGACCGCAGGGCCGTATTCTACCTGTTTACATATCTCTGTATTTGCAGCCGCGCGGGATTAGCCGAGCGGTCTTAGGCGCTGCAGTCAAGGACTGTGCGGCTGATCCCAGCGGAGGTTCGAGTCCTCCCTCGGGCATGGACGTGTGTGTGTTTGTCCTTAGGATAATTTAGGTTAAGTAGTGTGTAAGCTAAGGGACTTTGCAGTTAAGTCCCATAAGATTTCACAGATTTGTATTTGGATACGCAAGCCTATACCTGTTTCTCTGGCGCTTTAGTTTAGAAGAAGCATGACACAGCACACGTAGTGAACAGTGCTTCATTCTCAAAGCCTTGTTAACGAATGTGGGTGGTTCTCCATTCATAAATTTTAATGTGCGTAAATCCATTGCGTTGTTGAAAATAAAATGCGGATTAAATTTGTCATGAGTTACCCACAAACAAATGTATTACCCTCGTTGCTCTATTATTTATGTTTTCACGGTTAGCGCTGTGGGACGTGATTACGTAGAGATTATCGCGTGTCATGTGGCGCCGGTTTTGCTAGCAGTACTATTTAATGCTAGGAAAAGTACCGTCCACTCAGCTCTAACAGCTGCTCACTCTTAACGGCTGAGCTTTAGCAGGGCCCATTGATGCACGATAGCGCTCGATTTCATTAATGGCCTCCGCATCGCATTTCTTTCTCTCCAAAGTCGGTTATCAGTTCACAGGAACAAGGCATCTTTTCATACCCGAGGCGACGGACCGAGGTCTTCGTCGACGACTGGCGAGGCAGTCTGATTTACGAGCCGCCGCAGAATATGTCGATGTGATACGTGCTCCGGAACGCAGCGACTTTGAACGGGTGACCGAGCTTAATGGCGGATAACATTGGCATCAAAAACCAGCTGCAGGCCTTATCTGAAATGGAAAGGTTTAAGTTCAGGAGAGTTCCACTTTTTATCTGCCCGAAGGGCATTCAGGACATAAACAGCGTTTTTTCATACGAAGATATTCACAAAGAATGTTACAAAGGCAGAATGCACACCATCTGTCGCAAGTACTTCACCGCGTGCTGGCCTTGAGTTTCGAGGCCCTAATTCCACCTCGAGACGATTTAATAACTTTAAACAGCAGATAAGGTCGATAATGCTCACAAGTCCTTTGGTATTCGACCTGGATGAGCGCCTTTCGAATCCTGGAGGGAAAAGAAATTTTCACCTCCAGTATTTGGCCGGCAACGGGAGAAGAGGCGATGCCGTACAGTTTCTGATCACCAAACTTCGCGCTAATACCTTCGATTTAACTCCAAACGCCATCACTGTCTCTCATCGAGTGAGGGCAGGTGACATTACTGTTAGTGATCCGTCCGTCAGGTGGAGATTTAAGCTTGGCAGCTGTAGTGGTGTTATTCGAGAGGAATAGGCTATTTGCCGGCACCAGTTTTAATCTCTCAGTTCTCCGACTTTCATACAACACAAATACAACATCACACTATTGACACACTCATTACAGTCACTTACTGTCAACATATACACTTGAGACACAACGGAAGACACGACTTAAGACAGTGGGAAAGCCGGCCGGTGTGGTCGAGCGGTTCTAGGCGCTTCAGTCTGGAACAACGTGACCGATAAGGTCACAGGTTCGAATCCTGCGTGGATGTGTGTGATGTCCTTAGGTTAGTTAGGTTTAAGTAGTTCTAAGTTCTAGGGGACTGATGGCCTTAGATGTTAAGTCCATAGTGCTCAGAGCCATTTGAACCATTTTGAACAGTTGCAGTTCGGCAGCTAGCACCTATCCCTCAGTACCTCCGCGCCAATCATGTCATTTTTTACATTAACTACTTACCAATCAAAATACCATATTTTTATGCCGGCTGTCCTGGAATATCATCTACTGCATTTATTCTCACCTACAAGTATTTCAGGATGCGATATGATATTGCAGTGCCTGTGTTATTCTGAATTACGATGCAAAGTTCCTTTGGAAACAACACAGGCACTGCAATATCGTATTTATCCACCGACACCGGGCAGGCGATTTTCAAGTAAAATCTGTCACTTGTACGGGAATATACATAATGGATGTACGAATCAGGTTGTAGACACATGCTTGACGACATATGAAAGTTTGGGTCTGGTAAAGCGCCGCCCGCGATAAGCGGGAACTCCGGGATCGATCCTCGATCCGACACAAATTTTCACTGTCGTCATTCCATTCAACAGCCACTGGTTGTCTATATTCGTAACCGCGAATACATTTAATGTATTTCAGAACCTGTTTTGTGTGTGATATATGTCGAAACAAAGTGCAACACACAGTCCAACATCACTTTGTTTACTGCACTAACGCGATTCCTGTCATTTTGCGGTCTCATTGCATACGATTTGTCTCCTTACAGGTCTTTGTTGTTTTATTGACAATTTAATCTTGCTTGGATAATGCCTCCCTGGAAGCCGCAATGGATTTTCCTCATCTGGTCGATGACCTCCTGATGATTTCCTTTCTTGGTGGTATATCGCTAAATTGTTACGAATGAGGCCGGCTTCAAATTCGCCGAATAAAGTATTCTTTCCAGTATTAATTTGTATATAACGCGGGAATTTAGCGCACACATGTTTCAAGAGTGAAAAAGATGTTTTTGTGTCATTTCAGTGAATGGCGAAAATTTTCTGTTACGCAATTGTCCGCTGCACCCACACACATTGTTCGGTATTAGTTAGTTGGTCCACATTCGCAGGTGATTTCATTTCAAGTGTATGGCATGTCGTCGACATTCGTACGTCTCCTTTATCATGACACTTCAAAGCCGTCATACTATCCTTCCAGCTTAGTTTCGAGTTTCTGCGTACCTTCCCTGCTCATGCGAAATGTTTGCATGTGTTCCTCTTTCATGTAAGTAGTGGAAGAGAGATGTACCACTTGTCCACGTGTGACTTTGTCCGAAATGGTGTACCAAAAGTGTTGGCACAGTATTGCCAGTAATTCCAAAATACTCTTCTCCGACTACTACGTCATACTTTTCACCAATATAAACAAAAATCCAAGTATAAATCAAGTTTCACATTCATAAGGAACAAATATGTTTATATTAAAACAATGTCTTCCTGAAGCATGTGCTGTTCGGAAACCTTGAACAATAGGAGACCTTCGCCAATATAACCTATCTGGGATGGAGTGAATGCTGTCCTGAATTTCCCCCTCAAATATCAAACAACTCATTCTGTACTGCCTACTATATTGAGTAGAAACATTTTTATTGTAAAAATGCAACAGAGAGAGCAATAATGGCTATCGTCATGAGACTTTATTTCTCCAAAAATCGGAGTTTTGAGTAGGGGACCATTCGATCAATATTTGGAATATTTCCTTTTTTTTCCATGAGAAAAGCTTCTGATAGGAAACGATACATATCCGACAGATAGATATCCTTCCAGGCCTTCAAACTGCTTTTCTCGTAAAAAGTAATATTCTGAACTGTGTAATAACTGTTAGTGCCGTCTACAGCTACTGAGACGGGCACATACGTTTTTTTTAAAAAAAAAAAAAAAAAAAACAAAGTAAAAGTTCGACCAAATCGCTTCGTGTACTAGAAGTGACGTTGGTGCTAGCAGCATTGCCGGCAGCCGAAGGATCCAATGTACTGAAAAATTCACAACAATAATAATTATCGGGATCATAAAAGTTCGTCACTTACGTCAAAATGTCTTTGACCCACATCGTTATACGTGAATGACATGAATGAAATCAAACTATGTGCTGAGAATAGGGTTGGTTCAAATGACTCTGAGCACTATGGGACTCAACTGCTGTGATCATCAGTCCCCTAGAACTTAGAACTACTTAAACCTAACTAACCTAAGGACATCACACAACACCCATGCCAGAGGCAGGATTCGAACCTGCGACCGTAGCAGTCGCACGGTTCCGGACTGCGCGCCTAGAACCGTGAGACCTGAGAATAGGGGACAGACAGATAAAGAGCTTTTGAAAAATTGCAGAATTGCTTTCTAATGAGGTCTAGATAGAATTTGGTCTGAAAAAAGTACGAGACTCATACAAGCTGGAAAATTAGTTTGATTGTGTTAAGTGGTTGGAGATAATTTAATTGTACAGTAATCTTGAAATTCGTCAGGTGCGACACATTAGTCACACTCAAATGAAGGAAGGGCGACTTAGGAGTTTATACAATGTACCGAGTGATCAAAAAGTCCGTATAAATTTGAAAACTGAATAAATCACGGAATAATGTAGATACAGAGATACAAATTGACACACATGCTTGGAATGACATGGGATTTTATTAGAACCAAAAAAATACAAGCGTTCAAAAAATGTCCGACAGATGGCGCTTCATCTGATCAGAACAGCAATAATTACAAAGTAAGACAAAGCAAAGATAATGTTCTTTACAGGAAATGCTCAATATTTCCACCATAATTCCTCAGCAATAGCTGTAGTCGAGGAATAATGCTGTGAACAGCACGGTAAAGCATGTCCGAAGTTATGGTGAGGCATTGGCGTCGGATGCTTTCTTTCAGCATCCGTAGAGATGTCGGTCGATCACGATAGACTTGCGACTTCAGGTAACCCCAAAGCCAGTAATCGCACGGACTGAGGTCTGGGGACTGGGAGATGGTTCAAATGGTTCAAATGGCTCTGAGCACTATGGGACTCAACATCTTAGGTCATAAGTCCCCTAGAACTTAGAACTACTTAAATCTAACTAACCTGAGGACATCACAGACACCCATGCCCGAGACAGGATTCGAACCTGCGACCGTAGCAGCCCCGCGGTTCCGGACTGCAGCGCCATAATCTCACGGGACCTCGGAGACCAAGCATGGCGAAAGTGGCGGCTGAGCACACGATCATCACCAAACGATCTTTCACGCTTCTAACGATATGGGGTGTTTTTTTTTTTTGTTCAATAAAACCCCATGTCATACCAAGCATATGTCTCAATTTTTACCTCTCTATCTACATTATTCCGTGGTTTATTAAGTTTTCAAATTTATACTGACTTTTTGATCATCCGGTACTTGAAAAGTGTCTAAATATCAACCTGAACTGGAAAAACGTTGTTAATTCCGTAATTAACTGCGTAGTGTATTATGATGAGTCATGGGCTAACTGGATAAAATTAGGTACCTTAAAGGAACTGAAGATTTTTTTCTGTAGACGTGGAGAAAGTATTGGGAGCCTCTTACAGCTGGTCAGCAGGATGGATGAGACCGGTACTTGGTTGCTGGAACCTAACTAGGGCACGGAGAATGTTGAATGCCAATGATATTATCATGTTGCCTGTACCTATACTGTCCGTCTCATGGATACGATATCCAACGTTTCGTATCTTCACAACAGGTGAAACAATTCCTGGTACCTAGGAAGTTTACACACAGGCTCCATTATTCCTTAAGATTCTCTCCCTCAGCGTCAATCATTCGCTTCTTCACAGTTGTAACAATAGAGCAGCATGTGTTATAACTTACTGAGAGTACCTTTCGACGCGCCCCGCTGCAGTTGCCACGTTGAAAAATTCTCGTCGATAATCGAGGAGCGTCTACTTCATAGTCTCGTAATTTATTGTTTTCGAATGAAATTCATGAATGCCTTTGGTAAACCAGTCAGCTAGTGTGCAGAATTTAGCGCTTTTTGTACACAACGCTGTTGTTCTGCATCGCATATTGTGCAGACTACAGTACCAATGAAAAGTCACAAGAAACACAGAGTCGCCATCACTGCACCACTAAAATGACATCGAGAATCGTCGTCTGTCTTTCTTACACATCCAGGTGGCTCAAAAGTAAAAGAAAAGAAAAGTAACAGCAAGACGTCCTGCAATAGAGAGTTTTAACCCGTTAAGTGGTTAGATTTTCGCGTTAAAAACACGTTATAAGAGCGGTGCTACTGCAGTTCTTAATGAATCGGGACGACACTTCAAATTAAAACCACCGTCTGTACAAACAGTACATGACATACGATATAGATTTGAAAAACACGAATTTGTTATGGTTGCACCAAGATCTGGCCGCCCAACAACGCTCACAACTGAGAAAAATTGATTGTGGGTATGTTTAACTGTGACCCAAAAGTCCGCGAAAATCAACCAGACGATTATCAACTGAGCTGAATTTATCACGAACTTGAGTGCAAAGAATGTTAAAGAAACAGAAGTTTAAAGTTTACATTCCATGTTTACGACATGGATTACTTGAAGATGATATAGATCGACGTTTTCAGTTATGTGAACTGATGATTGACCAACAGAAACATGATCCCAGCCCATTCCATATAATTGTGTGGCCTGACGAGGCCAATTTTAAGTTAAGCTTCAAGTTGACAGACATTACTGTACTTACTGGTATACTGAAAATCAAAATATTTTGATAAAGGAAGCGCTAAATCAATCTGGTGTGAGTATTTTGCGGCAATATCATCATTTAGTGTACTTAGACCATATTTTTTTGAAGGAACAGTGACAGGAGACAACTATTTGGATGTACTTCTTAATTACGTGGTACCAGGACTTACGACGTGTGCTGAAAACTTTCAACAGGATGGTGCTCCACCAATTTATGCCACTGCCATCCACGATTATTTAAACGGAACTTTCCAAAGAAAAGTGACTGGCCGAAGATCAGATATTGACACGCCCCCCACGCTCACCAGAAATCATCCTGATGGATTTTTTCCTGTAGGGTGTCGCCAAGGACTCTGTTTATTCTCAAAAGCCTCGGACCATTGCTGAACTCAAACTGCATACACGACGCATTGCAGAGTGTGTAACAGTGTTCCAAAAAGACCTCAAAAATGTATTAATGAAGACGGAAAACAGTTTGAACATAAGAAATAATTGTATGTATTGTTTTTATTCGTAATGAAACATAAATTCAATCTATTATTTAAACCAGTGTCCAGAGACTTTTGTGCCACCCTGTGTATTATGGACGGAACCGTCTGTAGTTGAACATCTCAGTTACTCGCACATTGCATCTGACTCCGAGGTAGGCCACCCGCTAACCCTGCAGCGCCTGCTACCAACCGAGGCCCCAGCTCAGCTGACCCTAAGATCGGTACCGTCATGATTTTGCGCCTCTTTGTAAACTTTCGTGGTTGATCAGGCTACACTGCGACCCCGCCTATTACTGCAAAATCTTATTTATTACATTGCTGATTTTTATAGCATTGGGGGTGCCTTTTTATTAATGTTGACTTCCCCTGAGTCTTGGACTCTTTGACTGTGAACTACTTTTACAATTATACTCTTGGTGTTATCTGTTCGGAGACTGCGGCGACTACACTGCTGTGACCAGCGAGTGATTGTTGAAAAGATATTTTTTCACGCCGGCCACAGTGGGCAGTAAAAGCTTGGGTTTGCATATTGATCTGTAGTTCCATTGATATACTTGCCACGTTAATTGTTCTAATAGGTTAGATGACTGAATGCAAGCCTTTAGTCATTTAGTTTAATAAGATGTTTTGTTCACGCATGACGATTTCATCCATTGCGGCTCATTGTTTAGAATGATTATTCGGTGAGCATCCGTGAAATAAATTTAATTTTTTCAGGTGATCATCTTATTTTGTAAAGTACCCCATTGGTTCTAATACTAATATTTGTATTGTTCCAGCAACACATTATACACTCACAATCCACACCCGTATATCGCATACCAGGTGTTAGGTACATTATTTGCTGCAGTCACGTGCAGTAGTACTAACACTGAAGAGTTACAGCTAACATTTCGACTGCTAACAACAAAATCACGCTTGCACCATCCAACGCCATCAGAGCGGATCACTCTTCAAGGCATGTCGGCGGCGGAAGACTGTCTAGTTTACCTTTGCAAATAACGCTGGGAGAAAATAATTTGTTTGAAACGAGTTTCCTTCCGTAAATCGATTTCCTGGGCATTGCATCACACAGTGTGTCAGACAGACAAATCAACACCGCTGTATCTCATCCTGTAATGAACTCGGTTCTTCTGTAGTGATACCAAGGAAAGTATTACGTGGATGGTAAAACCCTTGGGTGGGTGACGGCCTAATGAAGTCAGCTTGTGTATTATCTTCTCCAAGGTGACGGTCTATAAGCAGAATATTTACTCGATCCAGGAACTCCCAGTCGTCTCGATTAGCCACTAGCATGAATTCTGGAAACCGTAATTATTCTTTACATATGTCTAAGTCATAGCCCCTTTCTTTTTTCCATTTGAAAAGCTTATTGATACAGTACTGCGTGATGGAAACTGCAGCAAGTGTCAAATCATGCTTACAGAACTTCTTGAGAGTCAGCACGACGTGTGGCAGGAGAGCTGTCAACACGCATAAATAATTTCGAGGGTAGCCCAAGGGCGTGGCGGGACCGCTGGTCATATCACACAATAATCTGCCTACGTACAGTGTTATCTGAAGTCTCAGGCTCGGAATTAATTCCATTTTGTGTAATGAATTACAAGTCTCTTTAAATGTGGATAAGGCACACAACGAAGAGACAGAGTCTGACAGGAGCCGATTAAAAGATCTGGGGTACCTTCTGGAACACGCCACTTCGGTTAATTAATTAGAAGTAGCACTTGAAAGCTATAACACGTGGGACAGACGCGATGAATCAGCAGTACGAAAGGAAAGGGGGAGACTTGGATATTTTGGAAGGTTCATGGGAAAGCCCAGTCCGTCTCTAAAGTTACTCACTTTCTTAAAAAGTTATTTGTCTGGGTTGAGCCGTAGTGTGTGTGAGAGGGACAATGACGGTAAACAGTAAATACAAGAAGAGAATAGAAGCTTTTGAAATTTGGTCTGACGAAAGAATGATGAAAATTTCTTTTGTAGATCGAGTAAAGGCACTGAATCGAATCGGAGAGAAAAGAGCTTGAACTTTAAATTGAAGAGCAGCCACAAGTCTCACGTAAATAGCACAATTCGGCCTGGTTGCTAAGACATATTCTGTACCATGAAAGAATGTTTAATTCGACAAGGAATTGAAGGGTGTAAGGTTAAAAGTTAAAACTGCGGCCGAGGCTTCAGTGTACAAGTTCAGAACGTAAATACACAGTCTTCATATTCCACAAGAACATTTGTTTTATATTTTGTTGTGAATCGTCTTTCGGCTTTCTGTGTCACCATAAAATCACTTAAGACTGTGCCGATAGTCCACATAACATCACCGCGGACTTTTCTGGACAGTTAAGGTTCTGTGGCGTATGAAGATTATGCATGTATGCGAAAAACGCAAAAGTGCATTGCTTCAATTTGACATGAGTAAAAAACAAAAAATATTATGCAATGAAGTACTGAATGTTTAGGACCTTACAGACAAAAACATAAACCCAATGTGTGACTGATCTAAACACTTTGTACTACGCAAGTTATACAGATATTATTTCAAGTCCCTAAACTAGACCTATACACTAAAAGGCCAAAAAAGAACGATTACGCTTTTGCCGAACATAGTCTGAACGAATGCCTTTCGTATGACATTAAATGTGACGTTCACCGTAGTCCAGATAAAGGCATTCATCACTGATATAATTCAATATAAGGTTTGTTGGGACGTACCTTCTTTGTACGTATTTCAATATGATTTTGACAGTTTACCAGTTCGTGTATAGTTCACAAATTCTAACCAATATCTGTATAACTTCCGTAGTACAATATGTTTTGGGCAGTGAACTATTACGTTTAGATATTTATACATACATCTTTATGACCTAAAAAATCCATTACATCAGTACATCGAATGACTTGTTTTGTACCCATGTCAAATTGAGTCAATGCAATTTTGTGGCCTCCTTTCCAATATTTATTGCTTAATTTTTCTGGGACCGCACATGGGTATTGGATGATTGATAGAGAAGACACTTCGTTGCTATATGAACGTGACCGTGTTGCCAAATAGGAAAATATGTCTCTTTGCTTTACGAATCTTAAAGTTCCTAAAACGTAAGTGAAAAAGTGGTGGTTAGGAAGAACAACAGCACAGATAGTTTTACTTCGTCTACTGACTTTTTGAACGCAATACACTTCCTAAAGGTGCTCCGCCCCCCCCCCCCCCCCAGGGGGCTCACAAATTTTTTATGAGTACATGCTTGGCTACCGCGTGGCCTCGGCCTTTGGAACATCATTTCCCTTCCTGTGGTGCGAGCCTATACTTCACTATCCCTATCCACCCTCTGCCTTTCCATCAGATCGTCTTTCTAGGGCAGACCCATATTAGATCTGGTACATGATTGGGGACCTCTATTTTCCATTTCATTTCCGGCGCTCTCTACATCTTTTATTAATAAATACATGGCTCCCATTATTGGGTTTGACCTGTCACTGCTTTCCCAAATTTTTCAGGAGTCTGGATCGTGCATGGATGTGTGGTGTATGTTCCATCTTTGTGCCTTTCCACCTTTGTATCTTTCCTTTCACATAAGGTAGTACGCCCAAAACCTAGTGTGAGTGTGTGTGGTGTGGGGGGGGGGGGGGGCGGTCATCCCCCTGGCCACGCAGAGATCGCATTGTTGTTGTCTCCTCATGTTTATCATTGAGTATGTGCTTGTCGTCACTGGGGCACAGAGACTCTAAGCAATGGATTACTGGCTAGGCAGCTGTTGGTGAGGCTGGTTGGCACCCATGGGGAGAGGCCACCCCATTCAGAGTGGGTGCACAGTGGCAGATGATTTGCATATGAAGCGGGTGAAGCTTTCTCGCATTGGTGGTCATACGACCCCAGCAATCCCGCCAAAAGGAAGAACTCATTCAATGCAACGAGATACGACCCCAAAATTTTTCCATCTCTGCCTACACTGTGGGACGAACATAGGGCCAAGGGGCTGCCCCCAACATCTGGATTGTACAAGGCCAGATGGGGATTCTTTTTTTGGCCACAAAACCTTTATTTTATTTAAAGATTATAGGTGACAGTTTTGGGGAAATTGTAGACATATTGAGAATAAAGAGTTGGTCAATTTTGATTAAAACAGCATCCCCTGCCCAGTCGTGGACGCTGCTTGCTTGTGGCGAGCCGGTAATTTTCTGATGACTGTCACTAAACATGTTAAAGTCATCATTTTCCATCATGACCTCCTCTTGCAGTCTGACGTTGAGCTACGTGCCAACTTGTAGATTTTGTCCTGCGTGTTCATAGGGGACCAGATGACAATACGGTTGCTACCAGTGCCTTCTTCTTGGTATTTGAGAACAACCTTTTGCTTGAAAAGCTCAAGATGGTGGTATATCAGTGTGAAGTGAAACCATATGTCCCTCCCGCCCCCCGCCCTTTTTATGCAATGCTTCAGATATATGAAATTCGGGCACATTTCTTCGCGTTGCGACGCCAGCGCAGTTTGTAGGGATTGTAAACGACCGTCACATGTGACTGTGCCGTGGTTTTCTCGCCCTCATCTGTATCAACTGTGGAGGACACCAGACTGCACTGACTTTCAAAGAGAGAGAAAATACAGGAATATAAGACTCTGTACAGACTGACATGCAAAGAGGCCAAGAAAAATTATGACTGTCTGCATCCTTCAATTGTCGTAAGTTATAGCTATAACGAACTCTCCCTCTCTCCTGCATTATGCACTACGCATCCTACAGCGAGCCCTCAGGGCCACTCTACCATGTCTGCACTCCTGATGGTTGGGCTTTCCTCCTGCTGCTTCCCAACTCCCACTTTGGGAGCAATGGCTCCCAACACACTTGATATGCCGATCCTTATCCAGAGCTGCACACCCTTGTGTGGCTTCTCACGCTAGGAAGGCATTCCTCTGGACACACCAGGTTTCTGCCAGTCTGAAACTGGATACCATCCAGTGGCTGAAGGAGCCACAGGCTTCCTCAGTCCCAGAAACTAATCTATGGGATCTCTCCCAGTCATTCAAACTCCGAAAGACACAAAGAAGTCTTCCAAGATGAAGGAAGTACCGGTGGCCCCCATGGCATTGGATCCCACATGCTCTGTTTCTGTGGCCAATGCAGCGATCCCAGTGGCCTCCGAGGCTCCAGAATGCACCAAATAGTTTTGTCAGTTTCTATCTATATTGATAACATAACCTATCACCTGGTAGCAGCAGATGACCCTCGGACATAAACTGCCTCCTTGGTCCCTTCACAGCCTAACAGTATACTGACAACACAATTCTCCAGTGGACCTGGAGCAGTTTATCCGCCATCTGGCTCATCTGTGATATCTATTAAGGTCCTCCCTTGCTTTCTGTATTGCAATTCAGGAAACTTAGATTCCAGCAAACATGGACCTCTGCCCTTTGTGGCTATTGAGGACATTTTAAGAATCATGCCGATTATGATAGGGTTTCAGGTGGAGGTTTGCATATGTGTTCTGGACTCTGTATATGGCCGAATGTGTGCCTCTTGATACAACTTTGGAGGCTGTAGCTGTTTGAGTAACGGAATTTCAGGATTTTACCATATTTAGTGTTCATCTCCTTCCCAATGGTGGAGTGACTCATAAATATTGTCTGCATTCGTTTCTCAGCTCCCTCCGTTTCTTTATCTTGGGTGACTTCAAAGATCATAACCATTTGTAGGGTTCAACTACGATCACTGGCTGTGGTAAGCACATCAAATACTTACTGCAGATCTCGACCTCTGTCTTGAATACTGGTGCCTCACGCGTTGCAGTGAGGCACAAGGAACTTATTCAGCTATTGATCTTTCTATTTGCAGCCCTGGTCTTCTCCCATCTATCCTTGATGACCTGTGTGGTAGTGACCATTCCCTATCTTCCTGTCCCTCCTCAGCCTCCCTCAATGCTGGCTTTCACCTCCATTGTTGTTCTTAGCTGTCCATTACATGGAGACATTGATATGTCTGTCCTGAGTGCAACAGCAACCATTCTATCAGCAGCTGACACAGTAATCCACTATTCTTCAGGAGCTCCACCACTGGTAGATAATACCTTAGTAGGCCTTGGAAATTGCCGAGGTCATTACAATTCACAGGTGGGCTCTCAAATGCCATAAGTGGCATCCACCTCATTGCATCTAAACGACTCTGTGCCTGGGTCTGCTATTTAATAAAACGATGGAGCCTCTCCACTTGCACGGTCACTGCCGCTCCCATCATTTAATAAATATTTTTAAAAAATGTACAAATGATTTTTAAACTTTAACTACCACTTCCACCAGATGACAGTATATTGGACGTGAACGGTGGGGAGTGGCTACAGGACAATGTTCAACGTTACTATGTTATAAATAGCTTATATTGCCTGAGGATGCACCCATAAGTGGTGCGAAACCCGTCGCAGATTTAATAAAAATCATTCATACAGCCAGTGCGGAATTTACTTTGAAAAAAATCTCTGTAAGGTGCTTGAATGCATGGTGACCCAGCATCTGTGATGAGTGTCAGAGAGGTCTTCTGGCTCCTTCCCATGGCGGTTTTCGACAAGGCCATTCCACTGCTGATAAAATTTGGTTTGCCTGGAATCTGCCATCTGGACAACTTTTGACCAATGTCGACACCTTCTTGCTGCTGCCTTCGACTTACAGGAGGCCTATAACATCACATCCTCGCAACCTTCGATTTTTGTCCAGAACTTGTTGGACTGTACTTTCTAGGTTCGAGTTTCCCACAGCCCCCTATCTCCCAACATATCGAAGAGAATCGGGACCCGCAGGGCTCTGTATTGTCTCTCTCTTTCTAGTGGCCATCAACCATCTAGCAGAAGCTGTGTGGTCTTCAGTACCATCCTTCTTTTAAGTCAACAATTTTTACTTTACTATAGCCCTTTTAGTGTACATGTTGATGAACGTTGATTGCCGGGCACCATTCGAAAGACGCAGCCATAGGCTCTCACCCATGCCTTTCAGTTATCAGCCACCAAGACTCGCTTCATGCACTTCTGACGCCACTGCACTGTTCATCCACAAATGGCTCTGAGCAATATGGGACTTAACCGCTAAAGTCATCAGTACCCTAGAACTTAGAATTACTTAAACGTAACTAACCTAAGAACATCACACACATCCATGCCCGAGGCAGGATTCGAACCTGCGACCGTAGCGGTCGCGCGGTTCCAGACTGAAGCGCCTGGAGCCGCTCGGCCACCCCAGCCAGCGTTCCACAACCAGATCTTTAACTCGATGAACTTTTACTCAATTTCGTGGAGACTTATCACATTCTGAGACTGGTCTTCGAGGCCAGCTGAAATGGTTTTCCCTTCTTCGCAAGTTAAGTGAAGTGGATGACTACACCTGAATAGACTTCGCTGCCTCAGTAACACCAGCTGGGGCGCTAACTGCACTACCCTTCTCCAGCTTCGCAAAGCCCTCATCCTGCCCCATCTTGATTACTGGAGTCTGGCATATGGTGTGGCATCACCACCAGCATTGTGGTTACTGGCTCTGATACACCAGGAGCCTTTCGAAGTAGCCCTGTTAACAGCTACTCAGTCATGCTACACACATTCGCAGATTCCTGAAGTATCCAATCTACCATGTCCTGTTTCCCAATGGGGAGATCTACCTCCCATAACAGAGACTCAGAACTGGGATCACAATTACCGTTTGTCTACAGTGTCCCTGCTCTGAACTCCAACTTCCTCAATGTCACCTCTTGCCAGGGAGCAATTGCGTACACCCCCACAGTGTGTAGTCTGACCTCAGATCTGTTCCAATTTATCCTTTGAACTGAAAGATTCTTTTGACCCCATGATATTTCGCCAAGGTTCAGAAGTGATATGCACTGCAGTTCAGCAGTTGATGGAAGAATTGGTTTTGCATACACACATGCAAGGTGCAGTGTACTCTGCTCCCTGTCAAATGGATGCAGTATCTTCACTACTGAAGTAGTGGCCACCAAATGAACCCTTAGCCGTGCTCGTTCTTGCACCAGCAAGATGTTTTTGATCTGCAGCAAGTCTCTGAGCAGCCTACACGTTATAATACAGTGATACTCCCATCATGCATTAATCATGATTTTCCAGGATCTTCTCTCTGACCGCCAACAAGCTGGATGGGTGGTAGTCTTTGTTTGGATTCCTGGACTTGTTGGAACCTTAAGGAATGAACATGCCGACCACTTGGCAAAGTTGGCTACCAGGGCGCAGATTTTGGATATGGGGGGTCTCACAACTGGGCCTTTTATCGATTCTGTACCATCCATTGTTGGAGGTCTGGATCTCAGAATGTCCAATCCAGGACTCCCCAAATGGAAACTGAGAGCAATAAAGGAGACCATGACCACAAGGCAGTTTTCTCTTTTCTCGCAAGGAATCAACTGCCCTTTGTCAGTTGGCCACACTTGGCTGACATATGGCCAAATTCTCCGACGTGGGGAGACACCTTGCTGCCGATGTTATATCATGTCTGACGGTGACCCACATTCTACTGTACTGCCAAAATTTGGCTGCTCTGCGGCGATTCTTAACGTTCCCGGTAGTACTCGTAGACGGCGCCAAAGCGGCTGATCTTTTTTTCTAGATTTCACACATTTCACCCATGAAGGAGGTTTCTAACTCGCCTCTATGAGGTGTGGAACTTTGACCTCACTGACGGCTCAGGGGTTGGAAGTAAACTTCTCGCGTGCTGTGGCCCAGGGAGACACATGGCTGCCCTTTCTCGGCGATCTGGCCTCTCCCCCACCATTCCATTCCCATCATTTTAGTCTTTCGTGGTTGCTGTTTTTAATGTTTTGTCTTTCGTAAAATTTTCGTGGGATAACGGACACTGAGCAAGTGCTGGTAGGATGCAGAGGGTGTGTCTCCCACGGCATGCCATGCTCTGGCGACCTCCAACTGTATTCTGGGCAGAGTGACTTCCCTATCTTATCCTTCTCATTCCCCTCATACTTTTCCTTGATTTTATTTCCGTGTTATTGTTCCTTGATTACACTCGTGCTTCCCAGGATTTTCCCTTTGTATTCTTCCTCTCACCCATGGTCTAGGGGTAGTGTCTTTGATTAGTAATCAAAATGTTCTCCGTCCCAGCTTCGAAACCCGCCAGCGCTTAAATATTGATTAATAATCAGCACTGATGACCGAAGACGCCCAGCATAAAAGTCACCCATATTCTGCCAGCAACCTTGTAAAAGAGGGTGGAGGAGCGAATAAAGATTCTGGGCACTCTTCTCTTCTTGGGGTGGAAGAATCATCAATGATCAACAGTATTCGGATGCAGAAGGCAATGGAAACCACTGCATTAAAGACACAGAGACTGTATCCACAGGACATATGGCCTGTAATTGAAAGTGTGTCGTGGTGATGTCTCCACTGGCAAAAGATTCCGGATTAGTCACCCATTCGGGAGGGGATTGAAAATGGGGAGGTGGCCAAGAGAAAAAGACAGAATAATCAATAAAAGCATAACGTTCTACGGGTCGGGGTGTGGGATGTCAGAAGCTTGAATGTGGTAGTGAAGATAGAAAATTTGAAAAGGGAAATTCAAAGGCTCAATCTACATACAGTAGGGGTCAGTGAAGTGAAATGGAAAGAAGAACAAGGATTCCTGGTCAGGCAGGTATAGGGTAAAATCACCAGCAGCAGAAAATGGTACAACGGCAGTAGGATTCGTTATGAATAGAAAGGTAGAGCAAAGTGTGAGTTACGCAGAACAGTTCAGTGATAGGGTTGTTCTTGTCAGAATCGACAGCAATCTAACACTGACAGCGATAGTTCAGGTATACATGCCGACATCACAAGCTGAAGATGAAGACGTAGATGAAGTATATGAGGATATTGAAAGGGTGATACAGTGTGTAAAGGGAGATGAAAATCTAATAGTCATGGCAGACTGGAATGCTGTTGTAGGGGACGGAGTGGAAGAAAAGGTTACAGGAGAATATGGGCTTGGGACGAGGAATGAGAGACGAGAAAGACTGATTGAGTTTTGTAATAATCTTCAGCTAGTAGTAGCGAATACTCTGTTCAAGACTAACAATGGAAGGAAGCATACTTGGCCGGGTGATACGGGAAGATTTCAGTTAGATTACGTCATGGGCAGATAGAAATTCCGAGATCAGATAATGGATTGTAAGGCGTACCCAGGAGCAGATAGAGACTCAGATCACAATTTAGTAGTGATGAAGAATAGGCTGAAATTCAAGAGATTAGTCACGTAGAATCAATATGCAAAGAAGTGAGATACAGAAGTACTAAGGGATGACAAGAAACGTTTGAAGTTTTCTAATGCTATAGATACAGCAATAAGGAGTAACTAAGTAGGTAGCACAGTTGAAGAGGAATGGACGTCTCTAAAAAGGGCCATCCCAGAAGTTGGGAAGAAAAACATAGGTACAAAGAAAGTAACTACGAAGAAATACGGGAAGAGAAGAAATACTTCAGTTGATCGATGAAAGAAGAAAGTACAAAAATGTTCGTGAAAATTCAGGAAAACAGAAATACAAGACTCTGAGGAATGGAATAAATAGGAAAGGAATAGTGGAGGAAACTAAGACGAAATGGCTGCATGAAAAAGTAAAGAAATCGAAAAAGAAATGATTGTTGGAAGGACTGATTCAGCATGCAGGAAAGTCAAAACAATCTTCGGTGACATTAAAAGGAAGGGTGGTAAAAACGACTATTCACGTTGGCGTGTAGAATGCATGATTCTGGCGACGTAGCACCTGAATTTCCGAAAAACATCATCCACAGAATTCCGAATATTGCAAGTGCTGTCAACTGCGAAAATCATCGCACAATCAGCTTAACAGCTCATGCATCCAAGTTGCTGACAGGGATAATATACAGAAGAGAGGAAAAGAACATTCAGGATGTGCTAAATGACGATCAGTTTGGCTTTAGAAAAGGTAAAGGCACCAGAGAGGAAATTCTGACGTTGGGGTTGATAATGTAAGCTAGCTAAAGAAAAATCAGGACACGTTTATAGGATTTGTCGATATAAAATGTAAAATAGTGCAAGATGTTCGAAATTCTGAGAAAAATAGCGGTAAGATAGAGAGAGAGGCGGATAATATACAATACGTACATGAGCCAAAATGGTATAGTAAGAATGGCGAACCAAGAACTATGTGCTCGGATTACAAAGGGTGTAAGACAGGGATGTAGTCTTTCCCCCCCCCCCCCCCCCCCTGCTGTTCAGTCTATACAACGAAGAAGCAATGATGGAAATAAAAGAAAGGTTTAGGAGTGGGATTAAAATTCAAGGTGAAAGGATATCAATGATAGGATTCGCTGATGGCATTGCTATCCTGAGTGAAAGTGAAGAAGAATTACATGATCTGATGAATGGAATGAACAGTCTAATCAATACAGAATATGGACTGAGAGTAAATCGAAGAAAGACGAAAGTAATGAGAAGTACTAGAAATGAGAACATCGAAATTGATGGTCACGAAGTAAATAAAGTTAAGGAATTCTGCCACATAGGCAGCAAGATAAGCAGTGGTGGACTGAGCAAGGAGGATCTAAAGCAGACTAGCAGTGGGAAAAAGGGCATTACTGGCCAGGAGAAGTCTGCTAGTATCAAACTTAGGACTTAATTTGAGGAAGAAGTTTCTGATAACGTACGTGTGAAGTACAGCACTGTATTTTGACATTGGCCTCTCAATACGTATATTCCTTATTGTCGTTTCTTGTTACCAGTATTAGTTTATTCCCAAGAATAAGCAGCTTTCACTCGGTTAATACTCGGCAGAAATCAAACCCGCATTTGGATCAGCCTACCTTAACTCTTGTTCAAAAAAGCGTGCAGTATACTGTTGCATCCATTTTCAATAAGCTGCCACTCGAATTCAAATCGAAACTGAAAAGTTTCCTCACGGGTCAGTCCTTCTATTCTGTCGAGAAGGTCCTTGAAAAATTAAGCCGATTTTTATTGTAATGCTGATAGCGTCTACTTAAACTTATGGACTGACTTTTTTAAGGTTCATGAACATTTATTTTTATCTGTTATTGCGTTTATGTTGTAATTTCATGTACTGTCACGTTCCATGACATTGGACATTTGCTCCTCAATTTGGTCCTACGGAACTTGACGAGTAAATAAACAAATGAAATATGGTCTGTGGGAAAACCGGAACAGAAGAGAATCGAAGCATTTGAGATGTGGTGCTAAAGAGGAATGTTGAAAATGAAGTGGACTGATAAGATAAGGAATGGGGAGGTTCTGAACAGAATCAGGGACGAAAGGAATATGTGGAAAACACTGACAAGGAGAAGGGACAGGATGACGTCTGTTAAGACTTCAGGAAATGACTTCCATGATACTAGAGGGAGCTGTAGAGGGCAAAAGGTATAGAGGAAGACAGAGGCTGGAACACTTCCAGCAAAGTAACTGAGGACGTAGGTTGCAAGTGCTACTCTGAGATGAAGAGGTTGGCGCAGGGGAGGAATTCGTAGCGGGCCGCGTGAAGAAGAGTGATGACACCCTCCCCCCCCCCCCCCCCGCCAAAAAAAACCTTCCTCTAATGATTATTGCTGGTTCGATACATACAGAATTAAGGGAATGATACTTCATAGTTTTGTCCCTTTAACTCCAACAACCAACCATCCTAAAAGAGCCTGCACACAACCACGCTCTGATTAACAGTTAAACGTATTCCACTTTACACTGAACTATGTCATTGCTTTATTGCAGGTTATAGCTGTCCATAGTAGTTTTTTATAACAGTTCAAATATTTTATGTTCCATCAACGGATGCTGCTAACAGCAATAACAGTAAAACGTTTTCGGTGGTGTTGAGCAACAGTCATGTAATATTACTATATTTACCTTTTGCATTATCTAGATTTCAGCTTTTATGGCATTATCGAGTGCAATACTAAAAGTTGTTAGACCATTAGCATGTCATATCTGTTAAGGTAGTCCAAAGCAGCTTTCGACTGCCTTAACAGATATGACATAACAATCCTTAGCATTGTACTTGATAAAGGTATAAAAGGCGAAACCTAGATAGTCAAATGGCAGTTCAGTCTTGTTTTAGAAAAACCATAATGTTTCATCCACTGATTTTATGTATACGTCGACCTTGCATGAATAAACTATCCATCGACGTAATACTTTCAGATGCATAATTCATCATTTTACTAACTATTCAAACATTGCTCTAACACGTGATCGTTCCCTACACAACTCGAAAGACGAATGTCTACTCGCACACTGCTTCGTGCGCGGTGAAGCTATTGCATTGTTGAACGTAAAATAAGCAAGAGTATGCCCTTTTTGGAGAAAGGTGCGCTCACCTCCGGGGATACAGTTTAGTACTATCCGTAGTAGAGCCCCTTACAAGTGTGTTCGTTGTTGTGGCCTGACGATGGAGTGTAGCTAGAAAGCTCTGCTAATGATATTTTTATGGATATTAATAAATGGTTTAAAGCCAACTCACTGACATTAAACTTCGAAAAGACTCACTATATGCAATTCAGAACCTGTAACAGGTTTCCACCCAGCATATGCATAAAGAACGAAGAAGAGCAGATAGAAGAGGTTGACAGTCTTAAATTCCTGGGATTACAACTTGATAATAAATTCAGTTGGGAGGAGCACACCACAGAACTGCAGAAACGCCTTAACAAATCTATATTTGCAATTCGAGTGTTAGCGGACATAGGCGACATAAAAGTGAAAAAGCTTTCATACTTTGCCTGCTTTCATTCCATAATGTCATATGGTATAATATTTTGGGGTAACTTCAAGTCAAACAAAGGATTTCAGAGTCCAAAAGCGTGTAATACGTATTATTTGAGGAGTAAATTCACGGACGTCTTGTAAAAAACTCTTCAAAGAAGTGGGTATACTAGCTACTGCCTCTCAGAATATTTACTCCTTAATGAAATTTGTCCTAAATAATATATCTCTTTTTCCACCAAACAGCTCAGTTCATACATACAATACCAGGAACAAAAATGATCTGCACAAGGACTTAAAAGCACTTACTTCAGTTCAAAAAGGGGTCCACTACTCAGGAACAATCATCTTCAATAATTTGCCAGCAAACATAAAAAAATTAGTTACAAATAAAGATCAGTTTAAAAGGAGCCTGAAAGACTTACTAGTGGCCAACTCCTTCTACTCCATTGACGAATTTTTTAATAGAAACAAATGATGCATTGTATATATTCATACTATTAGTATTCTAACTTCAACTTTAAAAAAATGAAAGTGACATGTTCCACATCCACGAGGATCTCCTCAACACTGATCTATGGAACGAAAAACTAATCTAATCTAATCTAAAAAGAGTCGGTGGAAGAAGGTCCCTGGCAGTTGCAATGCGCTTGGCGCGCCCGCTTCGCGCGTCTACCTCAACCAGTCACGTACAACGATTTTGTATACGTCTCTAGGCAAAGCCTCAGTGTTGTCGGAACTCTGTAGACGACTATTGTTTTCGTCTGCAGACGTTAACACGTTGTAGTTGAAAGCTGGCAGGAATATTTTTTTGCTGACTCTGCTACAGAAAGCCAGTTCACGACAAACTATAAATAAAAAAAAAATCTTATATGGAACATCAGTACTGAGTGTTTCAATTTGTAACTGAGGTAATATTCCATAAACAGTGGGCATGTTCAAGTAAGTGTAAGCTGTAGTAGTGATGTAGATATGAAGCTGTTTCCATAGGATAATCGTGGAAAGTTGCATGACAACCGTAATCGGGCTGAAGACGACGACGGGCAGTCCTTTTCTGCTTTTCAGGCCTGCTGCCACTTTGCCATTCGTACTTGTCCAAGTAAGAAATACTCTGACGCATAGGCGTCCACAACGGAAGAGGGAGGGAGACGCAAGAGGGCTCGCTTCCCCCATCTCAGATACGTGGTATTAAAAAGTTCTCGCATATTTATAGCAATAATTCTGCTATTATACTAAATCATCGATTTTGCATTGTCGGACGCTTTAGGAAATACTGTTCTCTTTTTTAAAGTTAGTCTTTCTTTCTACACCTCGAGTATTAATTTGTCATTTTTCCTTGATTGTTTTTCTTGCTATTCCATACGACTGTTTCACCTGAACTAACCTTTTTCCTATTTCATTCTTATTACTTTCATTGAAAACATAAAACAACTTTTTGTGAAGAAATATATTTCTTCTTCGACATCTACATACATACTGCGCAACCCACCGTACGGAGTGTGGCGGAGGGTACCCTGACCACTAAACATCGGAAGTTCACTGAGGCTTTTTCCGGATGATGCTGTAGTATATCGAGAGGTTGTAACAATGCAAAGTTGTACTGAAATGCAGGAGCATTTGCAACGAATTGAGGTATGGTACAGCGAATGGCAATTGAATCTCAACGTAGACCAGTGTAATGTGCTGCTTTAACATACAAAGAAAGATCGTTTATCATTTAGCTACAATATAGTAGTTCAGCAACTGGAGGCAGTTAATTCCACAAATTATCTAGGAGTAGGCATTAGGAGTGATTTAAAATTGAATGACCATATAAAATTAATCGTCGGTAAAGCAGAGGCCAGACTGAGATTCATTGGAAGAATCGTAAATAAATGCAGACCGCAAACATAGGAAGTAGTTTACAGTACAGTTGTTCGCCCATTGCTTGAATACTGCTCACCAGTGTAGCATCCGTGTCAGGTAGCGTTGATGGAAGAGATAGAGAAGATCTAACGGAGAGCAGCTTAGTATTCAGGACCATTTAGTAATCGCGAAAGCGTTACGGAGATTATAGACAAACTCCAGTGGAAGACTGCAGGAGAGACGCTCAGTAGCTCGGTACGGGTTTTTGTTGAAGTTTCGAGAACATGCCTTCACCGAGGAGTTAAGCAGTATATTGCCCCCTTCTACGTATATCTCGCGAAGAGGCCATGGGGATAAAATCAGAGAGATTAGAGCTCACACAGAGGCATACTGACAATCTTTCTTTCCACGAAAAATACGAGACTGGAATAGAAGGGAGAACCGATAGAGGTACTCAAGGTACCCTCCGCCACACACCGTCAGGTGGCTTGCGGAGTATGGATATAGATGTAGATGTAGAAATAAAGATAAGTTATCTCTTCATTCTAGTTGGCGCAATTCTTATCATTAATTATTTTTCGGCCAACAGACATAGTTACCTCCTGGTCACTACCCACGCTTTATACAATCTGTGGTGGCTGCCCCAAAATTATCGCCAAGGACCTTGGGTTTGGGAGCCGTCAAAAAAGGAAATGTGATAGGACCGCTTATTTTCTGTATACACAAATGATCTGGCGGAGACGGTGCTCAGCAATCTGATTCTATCCTCATGGTCTCTTCGCGAGATATACGTAGGAGGGAGCAATATACTGCTTGATTCCTCGGTGAAGGTATGTTCTCGAAATTTCAACAAAAGCCCGTACCGAGCTACTGAGCGTCTCTCCTGCAGAGTGTTCCACTGGAGTTTATCTATCATCTCCGTAACGCTTTCGCGATTACTAAATGATCCTGTAGCGAAGCGCGCTGCTCTCCGTTGGATCTTCTCTATCTCTTCTATCAACCCTATCTGGTACAGATCCCACACTGCTGAACAGTATTCAAGCAGTGGGCGAAGAAGCGTACTGTATCCTACTTCCTTTCTTTCGGATTGCATTTCCTTAGGATTCTTCCAATGAATCTCAGTCTGGCAGCTGCTTTACCGACGATCGACTTTATATGATCATTCAATTTTAAATCACTCCTAATGCTTACTCCCAGATATTTTATGGAATTAACTGCTTCCAGTTGCTGACCTGCTATTTTGTAGTTAAATGATGAGGGACCTATCTTTCTATGTATTCGCAGCACATTACACTTGTCTACATTGAGATTCAATTGCCATTCCCTGCACCATGCGTCAATTCGCTGCAGATCCTCCTGCATTTCAGTACAATTTTCCATTGTTACAACCTTTCGATATACCACAGCATCATCCGCAACAAGCCTCAGTGAACTTCCGATGTCATGCACAAGGTCATTTATGTATATTGTGAATAGCAACGGTCCTATGACACTCCCCTGCGGCACACCTGAAATCACTCTTACTTCGGAAGACTTCTCTCCATTGAGAATGACATGCTGCGCTCTGTTATCCAGGAATTCTTCAATCCAATCACACAATTGGTCTGATAGTCCATATGCTCTTACTTTGTTCATTAAACGACTGTAGGGAACTGTGTCGAACGCCTTGCGGAAGTCAAGAAACACGGCATCTACCTGTGAACCCGTGTCTATGGCCGTCTGAGTCTCTTGGACGAATAGCGCGAGCTGTGTTTCACACGACCGTCTTTTTCGAAACCCATGCTCATTCCTACAGAGTAGATTTCTAGTCTCCATAAAAGTCATTACACTCGAACATAAAACGTGTTCCAAAATTCTACAACTGATCGACGTTAGAGATATAGGTCTATAGTTCTGCACATCTGTTCGACGTTCCTTCTTGAAAACGGGGATGACCGGTGCCCTTTTCCAATCCTTTGGAACGCTACGCTCTTCTAGAGACTTACGGTACACTGCTGCAAGAAGAGGGGCAAGTTCCTTCACGTATTCTGTGTAAAATAGAACTGGTATCCCATCAGGTCCAGAGGCCTTTCTGACGAACCGTGCACCAGCAATACAAGTCCAAGTAATATCCAAGAGTGAACCGTGCACTGAGCCTAGACGAATACAATAGCAAATATCACACTGCAATGGCTCCGCTATAAACTCCACGAAAGGCTAGCAATCGACAATAGGCTGTCCGTCTCGGGGCCAGCGCTCCTCCTTACATGCAAAAGGCAGAGGGCGCTGCGGACCCGAGCTCAGCCATGCCGCGACCTCTGCCGTCGGCGGTGACGCCCTGAGACGCCGACGGCCGCGGCAGGAACTGTGGCCAGCGATGTCACGGTCAGGGCGCGCGTGTGCCAGTTGGTTGGTTGGGTCCGTGGATCCAACATTTCCCTTGGGCACTCTCTGATGAATACCGCGTATATAACCATAAGGACGATCTAGTTCCAGATCATTGCATCAAAAGGGTGGCATTCATATTTGCATGAGTACCAACGAAATATGTTCATCATTTCTGTATCATATTAATGTACAGAACATACACGGAGTGGATACCTATCAAAAGTCGTTTGAGATACAATAGGTATTGCGTAATTCCTGCCAAATTTATTTTCTTTTTATTTTTGGGGGGAGGGGGAGTGTCATTCTCATTACACAAAAAAAATGGCAATTTTGCAATCCTACACCCTCTTGAATAAATTGGTGCGGGCGCCTATGTTCTGAAGTCAGGCATCCAATCTTCCGTTGCGCATGACAGCAGAGCCCGGGAAACCGTTGCCGCCTGTCGCCTGCAGACACGGCCGCTCCACGGGCGGAAATGAACGGCTGCCTCCGGGGTTCCTCCTGGGACCGGATATCAACTTCCGCCTGGCGCGACGTCTCCGGGCGGCAGCAACCGGACGGGCGAAAAAATCGGCCGGCGTCTGTGACGCACAGAGCATCAGGCTGCTGCGTATCTTATCGCGACCTCGCGAATTCTGTAGGCGGTAGCATTTAACTGCCGAAGACAGTTTCAGAGGACTAGTGAGATGGAATCACCCATTCACGTGGAAATATTAGATTCTCAGTCGCCTTAGTTGCAGATTAGGGCGCCTTCTAGAATTATTTACGTAATTTTTTTATCTACCCCAGAAGTGTTAGGGTTTCCAGATAATAACTTAAAGAGTCTAATGAGAAACGCGAAGACGAGAAAATTGTACTATCTCACTCTTAAACTGATGAGGCAGAAAATTATTCCCACCAACGTACTGTTGATACAAAGCCGTCCCGGCGGTAGCTGCGTCACCTGGCGAACACTGACTGCTAGTCAGACCAGGCGCGGTGCCTGTAGCATCAGTGAGAATGCTGTCCGTGGGGAAGGCGTACGATCTGCCTGAGTTTTACGGAAGGCAGATTGTGATGGCCCGGAGGCTCGGCATGAGCATTTTGGAATCTGCGTGACTTCTCGGGTGTTCGAGGAGTGCTGTCGTGAACGTCTTCAACACGTGGCGAAACCAAAAAAACCACGTCCAGACGCCGTGAGGTTTGGCGACCACCCCTCATTAAAAATGTCCGACATCGTAGGCTGGGCGGCGAACTGTGGAGAAACTAACATCAGATTTTAATGCAAAGCAGACTATAACACTTTCCTTGTCTCTCGTTTATGTAATTAGACTATTTTGATAATCAAATATGGTCTAAAGAAGCAGTGCAATGTTACCCTCTGAAAGGAATTTTGTTGTTTTGACCGTGATGTGCCTAAAGGACGTTGCCTATCGGACATGAAAGTCAGAATTACATAATTATACAACAAGTAATAGATAATATTTTTCCTATTTAAACTGTTCAAATAATATAGAAAAACGGTCGCCAGCCTAATTAGGCATAAGAATAACATTCCAATTCAAGAAAATGGATATGATTAATTTTAATGGAAAGGCACTACCTATAATTTCTCATACGAGAGTACACCGAACCCTGTCACAAGCATATGCTAACGTTAACGAAAGTGTTAACAGTCATAGCAGAACAATATTTCCATAAGCACAACATATAACACACACTCTTGTCTTCAGAGCTTAGTCAAACTGAATGGTTTCAGTAACATTACTATTCAAATTCCCATTAGAATTATAAAATTGAACATAGATTTAGTTTCACTTTTCAAATATTTTCCTGTCTAACATGAAATGTAAATGTAGTTCACTGCAAAATTTTGAATTGGGCTTGGGTTTAGTCTCTCTCTTTACCAAATACTTTTCTACCTGACATGAAAATTAAAAGGAGTTCACGAGCAAACAATTTCTCACTGTCCACTGAATAAAAGAAATTACTATTTCCATAGAAAATGATATTTCTGTTAATAATTTTCTATCAGTGAGCACAATACACAAACTATGTATCCTGCTGCAAAAGTAATATGCACTTTCCACATATATCAGGAGCAAGCGTTTAGCAAGTATAAGTATATAACTTTCAACAGTGACAGTTTTAAACTTTTATTGCAATGAAACACAAATTGACATAGCTATAAGACAATTACTAACTTTTTTTCAATTTTCAACAGGCTGCACTATGATCATTTAATATGCAAAACTCTACAAGCCACAGTTTTGAGAACATTTACTTTTGCAGTTGACAGCAAATTGTTTTAATGCCTATTTGTACCACTTTATTATTCACTTCAGTCTTTTGAAAGGCCACAAACTTTTAATAAGCAGTTTTAATTGCAAAATTGTTTTCAGCAAGCATCATTTACCATATTACACACTTCTGCACATTGACTTTAAATTTGATTAGTTTCTTCTTACTATAGTCAAGTGGCATTATTAAATTAATGACTGGGCTTTCCTGTTTTCACAACATGGGCACTCGGTAGGCATATTTAGTATGGAAAGGACCCTGAGTGGTTATGTGACTGGGGATAAATCAAGGTAAGTTTTGAGAAATAGTATTTAGTTTACCTTATTATTGGAAATACATAAAACATCCACATAAGCTGATCCTTCACTGTTCATTTCTACGATTCCTTCACTCCTCTTCAGTTATTGCGCAATGTGTGGCGGGTACGTCCTGGCAGGTGGATTTCTAGTCGGTAATGCTGAGCCCTCACATTTCTTCGTAGCGACGATGCTCAGATTAATAAGTATAATTTCCAGAATAGAGCCAGCTGCTTATCCATCCATCCATCCGAGACTTTGGCCTAGTGGAAACCAGCCCAAAAAACCTCTCCCGGCACCAGCGTAATACACTGAACATAAGTTGTTAGCCGTTCGACAGCTCATCTGCTACTGACTCTTTGTCCACCTCTTCCCTCATGCCAACCACATTTTGCGCGCGCTGCATGATTACGTTCCCGAGGGGAACCACAATACCTAAGTGAAGGTGAGTGATTTACATGACGACAAACAAATACTTTAAATAAAACAGATCAATTACACATATTGACATTTCTACAAAAAGTTATCCACACAAAAATTATAATTATGTACAATAAGTTTTGTCTCCCTCCAATTGAGGCAAAGACTTTAACTGACAGAGACACTATCTCACATAGGATCAAACCACTATATCAAAGTTTTTACAAAGAAAAAAAACAAACACGCTTGTGCTATCGATACAATCAAATAATATTTACAACAGTTTAACTACAGAATGTTAAATAAAACAAAAAGGCAAAATAAATTAATAGAGCCTTAGAGCTCTGGTGTTACAAGACCACAAGTTTGCCTTTAACACACAGTGCACTGAACACTCGTAACGATGGGCCTCCACAGGCGACGACCCATGCACGTGCCAATGTTAACATCATGACATCGGCAGTCTGTGACTGAAACGGGCACGTCACCATCGGCACTGGATACTGCAGCAGTGGCAGAGCGCTGCATGGTCCTATCAATCCCGACACATTCTTCGCCATGCCGATGAGAGGGCGAGAGTCCGTCGTCTTCCAGGGGAACAGCTCCTTGACACCTGCACTGTGGGTCGCAGACAAGCTGCCAGCGCCTCCAATATGCCCTGCGGGACATTCACGTGGGCATCCACGGGTCCAGCGAAACTCGTGCAAGGCACTATGACGGCCAAGGAGTATCGTACACTGGTTGCAGACCACGTACACCCCTTCATGACGATAGTGTTTCCCGATGGCAGTGACATTTTTCAGGAAGATAATGCGCCATGCCATAACGCCAGGAGTATGGCGGAGTTGTTCGGGGTACGCAACGGCAAACTGGTGTGCTGGCTTCCCAACTCACCACATCTGAATCCGATCTAACGCATTTGAGATTTGATTGAACGTGACGTCAGAGCTCATAGCCTCCCGCGAGGATTTTACGGGAATTAGATGACTTGTGCGTGCAGATGTGGTGCCAACTCCCTGGCGCAACCTACCAAGGTCTCACTGCTGCCATGCTACGATGCGTCGCCGTTGTTATCCGTGCCAAAGGTGGACATACCGACTATTAGGTAGATGGTCACAATGTTCTGACCGAGCAGCGTACATGTGCATTTCTTGAACAGTTGTCTGTAAAATGCAAAACAATGCTACATTATATTTACAATTACAAAGTGATTTGTAAATTGACTCATGTCTACTGTACATTGCTACTTTGTGTTTCAAAGTGATACTATACATTTTATAACTGCAAGTCATTTAAGAAAGTCAAGACTCAAGAACTGTTGTATAGTAAGCCGGTTTTATTTGGCATGTCTCTATAGCATAGATCAGTTTTAGGCAACGCAAAACGATATCTTTGCTTTGTTTCTTATAAATGTGTTTCTGCAAGTCAGATTTGAAGATATAAATTATTTGAATAAGAGGACAAGAAAACAATGTACAATATTTGAGACGACCTATGGACAAATGACATAAGTGAAACTAAGCCTTTATGTGGGAAAGTATTGTTCCTCGCAAATTCGATTTCGTCCATCTTCTCCCACGTACTAACACTGTGAAACAGTGGCGCGCCTAGAGGATACTGTACCAAGGAACACATGATGTTTCAAGGTCGGTGTTTACATGAATGAATGCACACGAAAAAGCAGTTTCCGACTTTTTATACCGTTTTTGTGTTCTGAGACAAAAGGCCTGATTTGTGCAGCGTTTGTAAATATTACGAATTCTACATATTTATGTAGTATGTATATAGCAGTTACTTGAACCCAACTGTTAATTCTTAAGACACACGATTTTATGGCGAGTGAAA
The DNA here is from genome assembly GCF_023897955.1 of Schistocerca gregaria. Classification (NCBI taxonomy): domain Eukaryota; kingdom Metazoa; phylum Arthropoda; class Insecta; order Orthoptera; family Acrididae; genus Schistocerca; species Schistocerca gregaria. Next base: position 1,192,478,759 of record NC_064920.1, read on the forward strand.
TTCTGCATATTTCTGGAACTATTTACGTACGTATGGACGATTAAGCAATCCTCACATCGTCGGTCATGCACCATCGTGTACCTCTAAACAGAAGAAAGTCTTATACCATGGAACACGCGATTTTTGGAAATGAACAGAGTTTCTTTAATGTATAAAGAGCCTTACCTGTCTTGAATATGGAAACTGATTTAGTTGCCAATAGGTTTTATTTCTAAATGTTTATAACTTGTAAATGGTTTTTGATGATACCTTTCTTAATTTGATTTCACTTACTGATTATTGTAATGTTGTAGAACAATACTGCAGCAGATAGACTGTTAGATGCGCATTAGCATGATTTTATTGATTGAAACAATCCAAATTTCAATAGAATATTTAATACGAAGTACATAACCATGTTTCATCTTGAAATACTTTTTTCATTTGGAAAAACTTTGCTTTTCTGAAGTATTTTTCGTAATTTCAGAAAAAGATTGCCACACACATAAAGAGAATGCTATCATTCAAAATGGAATAAGAAAATATATTAAACTTACATGTATCGAGGAACTAGGTAGAGAATGAAGTCTAAAGTGTTCCAAGATGTAACGCTCTCCCCTATAACTATAGCTTTAGCATCAACAGAACACGAAGTTTACTGCTGTAAGGATGAATGGCTTTTTCGATGCAATTGTCCTTACCATCATTATTGAAATGGGCTTCCAAAACAAGATGATAACTGGCCTGCATCTCGTAGATCTAATAGATCTAACATCAGGTTACGGTACGGTACGGATTGAGAGACTATTTCTTTAACTGACTAGAATTATCAAACACAAACAACATGGTCTTTACCTAAAAACATCTGAACAAACAGCAAAATTCTCACATCATCGAACGATAAGCGAGGACATGGTTCAAAATACTGGTCTGCCATAGCTGTCTACACTAACTAGTCTACAGTAGCGTCCGTTCATTTCAATCTACGAGGGTTGATTGAAAAGTAGTACGTCCACCTTCGTAACTCTTCAACAGTTGCAACATTGGTATGCGGCAGGTGCTGGCTTGTTCCGCAGCCTCTTCTCTACAGCTCCAGTTGGCGAAAGCCTTAGCATTGAACGGTTGTGTTGTTACGTGTAATGTATGGAACCCTACGCAGACTGTCAGTCAACGTGATTTCAGCGACGTGCAGTCATTGAACTCTTGACAGCAGAAGGTATCACCCCTCTTCAGAGAATGGAAGCAGTTTATGGTGATTGTGTTGATATGAGTACCGTGTGTCGTTGGGGAGTAAGTTTAAAGATGTTGAGGTTGGAAATCTGACCTGCGTGACATACAAAGAGTCTGACGTCCTGTGACAGCAACCACCGAGTTTCACAAGCAAAATGTTGGCAGATTGATTTAGGACGATAGTCGTATCACTCAGAGAGAAATTACAAGCACAGTCGGCATTTCACAAGAACATATGGGTCACATTATTACTTTGCTTGGCTATCGGAACATCTGTGCGTGATGGGTACCCCGGATACTGACTTCTGAAATGAAAGCGCACAGGCTTGAAATTTGCCATGAACTCCTCTCGCGTTACGAAAACGAAGGTGATGCGTTTCTCCATTCTGCTTTCATTCTCTGATGAATCTCGTTTGGGGTGACCTTCTGCTGTCAAGAATGCAATGACTGCACGTTGCTTAAATCTCTTTGACCAATCGTCTGCGCAGTGTTTCATACTTTACACTGTAACAACACAACCGTTCAATGCTAAGGCTTCCCATCAACTGGAGCTGTAGAGAAGAGGCTACGAAACAAGCCAGTACCTGTCCCATACCAATGCTGCCAACTGTTGAAGAGTTATGAAGGTGGGGTCATTACTTTTCAGCCAACCCTCGTATATGTCGCTAACAAGACTGGCACAAATATTATTTACGTTAATTTGCGCAGGCGCACGACCTCGCCATCGCATGTTAAAGTGGAAGTTGTAATGAACTTCAGAAGATGTTGAATGTATGTCTGGAAGTATTGAAAAGTCACCGCTCCAAGTGGCATCTACATGCCAAACTGAGTAGTCAAATGACTCTGAGCACTATGCGACTTAACAACTGAGGTCACCAGTCCCCTAGAACTTAGAACTACTTAAACCTAACTAACCTTAGGACATGACATACATCCATGCCCGAGGCAGGATTCGAACCTGCAACCGTAGCAGTCGCGCAGTTCCGGAGTGAAGCCCCTAGAACCGCTCGGCCACTACGGCCGGCCTACATCCAAACCCTGACAAAACGTCCAACACTATAATGAACCTTAATAATAGAAGTACAAATACAAAACCACTGCTCTCTATGAATGGGCAACGCATCAGATTAGAGGGTAAGCGTAATTACTTCGAAGTGAAATCATATCGCACTCTAATGTTTAGCTCCACTTCTACAAGATACACAACATAAAGTAATGTCCCGTAATGGTATCCTATCTAAGCTGGCTGAAACGAGGTGGGGTTGTGGAGTGAGGACACTGAGGGGTTCTTCACTAGCCTTCCTCTACAGCGTGGATCAGTGTTTCTCATCAACTTGGACGAGAAGTGCACATGTAGCTAAAGTGACGTCCAACTGAAGGAGACGTATCGGATCATCTCTGGACCTCCCATCCAAGCAAACGTAGAACCTCCTCAAATTTGGCAAGCGAATTTGACCACATGAGCATATAGAAAAATCCTAGCAAACTCGGACTTCCCTATCCATCAAAACTAAACACCTACAAACAGCTTTAAATCTTGGAAAAATCGGAGAGGAACTGCAAGGATTCGACTCAAAGACAGCTTGGTAAGAACTTTAGAGTGTATGTGGATATAAGCACCGAAATTTTGTGAATGACCCCCAACAAGAAGATCGAAAGATTCATCCACCCAAGGAAACTATGGACAGCTCGGAATAGTGCCAGAACGGGTGTTGGTAGATGCAAGCAAGTGATGAACAAATGGGCCCTATCGGACAGATATGTTTGTAAGAGCCGCTCAATACAGTCAAGGGACCATTTGCCTTTGTGTGAAGTACATGGCTGTGAGGGTAAACTGAAGGACATACAAAGACTCTCTGACCTGGCCACAAAGTGCCTAAAATATTTGTAACACAGCATACAATCACAGAAACATTCGTAAAGAATGTTGTAATTCAGTGCAGAGTTACACTCGTCAGCCAGAACATTATGACCACCGGCCTAATAGCTGATATGTCCACCTTTGTCGCGGATAACAGCGGCGACGCGTCATGCGTGGAAGCGATGAGGCCTTGATGGATGCTGGAGGGAGTTGGCACCACATATGCACACACACACAAGTCACCTAATTTTCGTAAATTCCGGGGACCGGGGAGGGGGGGGGGGACAATGAGCTGAGTCATATAACAGATGTGTCTAACCGGGCGCTGATGGACGAGTTGGGAAGCTAGCACATCAATTGGAACTCGCCACTGTAATCCTCTAATCACTTCATCATAATCCTGGTATTGTAACACGGAACATTATCTTGTTGAAAAACGTCACTGCCGCCGGGGAACATGAACGTCATGAAGGGATGAACGTGAATTGCAACCAGTAAACGAGTAAACGATACGCCTTGGCCGTCATGGTGCCCTGCACGAGCTCCACCGGACCCTTGCATGCACGTGTGAATGTTCCTTCTGGCATAACGGATCCACGTGGAGAGGAACGACTGCTGCAGTCTGCCGGTAAGCTGAAGAGCGAGCGAGCGAGCGAGTCCTCACTCTGCCAACCCAGGGCGCTTCTACAGGCTGTTTCACAACGTATTGCCGGCCCTGCCGCGGCGCGCGCTTCAAATCTGTGGCGAAGCCGTGTGCAGATACGTCTCGGCTGCGTTTATTTTTAAGACGAATGCATTAAGACCATAAGGAATACAAAAAACGATAGCTTCTTCCGAAACACAAAATTATAGGGTAAGTAATATTAACGTAAGAACGGAAATCAGGATTCTACTACAAACATAGAACCAAATGCCTGTTTATGTGAATGTATGTTCCTCTATTGCTATTCGTCAAATATAATACAATCAGTCTGTAGAACTTAAGGCTTGTTCTTATTTTGGATTTCTACTAAAAGGTAAAAGTTTTCTTTGAAGGACTGCATTGAAACTTTACAATTATTTCAACACAAACAGTGTTTAAAAAGTAAGCAAAAATTTATAGTTTTGTTTGTTGTATTAGTCCGATTTGCACTACTTCTTTTGTCACTGTCTTCGTAAACATGCCTCAAAAGTATGTGTTCAATGTTATGCATATTGCGTATTTACTCTGTTGTTAGCTGTCGGAAAGGTTACATATGTTTCTGTAGCATCAACGATTATTTGTTTTGTATAGAAATAAATTAGAGAATCAGTGTAAAATTTTGTTATAAGAATGGAATAAAGTGTAGGAAAATTTTTAGAAATGGTAAATATTGCTTTTGGTGAGCCTGTTACGACTAAATCAAGGGCAGACAAGTGGTATAAACATTTCGAAGTAGGTCTTAAAGGACTGCGGTTTTACAAGCATGGATGAGATTAAAAATGCACAGTTAAAGAGACCTATAAACTATCCCGAAGAAACAGTTCGTAAAGTGTTTCGGGGATTGGAAAAAGCACTGGCATAAGTGTATGGTATGTAATGCGGAATATTTTGAAGAGGACAACATTGCTGTAGATTAACAAATAAAGTTCTTGCCAAAAAATAAAAATTAATATGTGAACGCACCTCGTATGTCAAGCTTTTTGCTTAGAAGTCCAGAATCGCTGTAAATGTTTCGAAGGAAATTTCAGCGGTGTTTAGAATAGCTAGTGCGCACATGTTTTAAGCTATATGTCTTAGAATCAGGTGAACAGTGACCGAGATAGAGATTTAGTTTTCCATAAGCATCAGAGGATTTACGTGATTTTGAAACTGTGATTAACGATGGGTTTCCTCCCAAAATTATTAGTTTTCCTTCGTGGCGATTCCAGTAAACCATGCGGATTATTTTTCCATTCCTTACTTATGCGTCCTATTAGGTGAGGCTGACGTTTGCACAAACTGCAGCCCTTTGTTTGGGACTGGTAATATTAGCCAACAGTTCTTTTTGGGTCGCCTCTTTAATACACGCTGTAATAAGATTAGAGACGATCGAACGCTCGTTACTCCGCAAATACCTCATCTTTCTCGTATTCTGTACATTTTCTTGCAATGCTAGACGATTATCCATCACTTCCGGATATCGAAGTACCATCAGTAAGTATACAATGTTAACTCACTGACACTGGCAACTAAGATCCCACGAACAGAAACGACGTGTATCGCTTCACGCCGATCTACACCGCTAGCCAGGTAACGGGCAATTTACAGATAGACACACGCGCGGAGCGTGTGGCATCCGTGAGCATGCTTTCCGCGTGCAGAATGGGAAAGGCGCGTGATGTAGCTGAGTTTGACCGAAGGCAGATTTTGATGGCCAGGAGACTCGGTACGAGCATTTCTCTGTCCCGCAGTACGCGGGTGTCAAGGAGCTGTTCTCCTACCATCGGCATGATGAAGAAGGCATCGGGATTCGTCAGACCACGCGACGCTCTGCCACTGCGGCAACGTCCAGAGCGGCTGGTTACGTGCCCACTTCAGTCTTAGTTGCCGATTGTGATATTCGCTGTTTTTGACTTCATTAAAACAGCAAATACGAGTAGCTAATACTTTCAGCCAGAAGGAAATACTTGTTTATAAATAATGATTAATGTAAAATAAGGCGTCGCATAGCGACGGTGGAATTTTCTAAATAATGTACTTCGTCGTCTTTGGGCGGCAATATAAACAGAAAAATAAGGATAGATTTGCGATCCTTCACTATTTTGTTCGCCGGAGAACAAATGAAGCCTTGACCGCTATAAAGACTGTTTTCTCAAGTAAGACAGACGCAGATTTGTGGCGGTCTGATCTAATTTTTTTACTAAATAAATAAGAACGTGTTCCGTCTAAGTTTGAGTGAAGTGTAAGAAGAACTGTTATAACTTGTCGTGACGACGCACGGGTGACTCAAAAGGACAACGGCTATATAAAAGAGTGCTCAATGGACATGATACGGACATAAAAACCTACCGTCATTGCAGTACTAAGCTTAAGGTACGATATATGTTTTAGTTATAATAAATATTTGTTCTGGGAATACTGAATTATTTAGCAGTGCTCATTCCTATCAACTCCTCAGTATTATTTTCATTTTAATTATGCATTTTGCTAAGATTACAGACATCAAGATCAGCAGTCCAATGTGCGTGTTACATTGATAAAAAGAAAACTGTTTTATCGTCATCTTGCATCAGGTTTAATATTGAATTTCCCTTTTGTGTGATGTTACAGTTGTTTTTGCGCCCTTAAGAATTTTCTGGTCCCTTAGCAAATTGTTTTGTCATAACAATAACTTCACAACCGGATGTGATCGTACCTACGATCATGAAGTAATTAGAAAGACGATAATGCAATTTCTTAATCAACAGCACGCTAACTGTGACTGCTTCAAGCCACGCGAAACTGCAAGTAAAGACTATTCACATTTCATAATGCAGTATTTTATGTCAATGGTCAAGCGATGATTCTTACGCCAATTGTGATTGATAAAACAGTAAGCGAAATCTCAAATTCCAAATTTTCCATTGAATAACAACCTCACTTTTATTTTGTAACATCACACGATGTCGCGGTGTTAACGTTGACACATGCATGGGTCGTCGCTAGAAGAGGCCATCGTTAGGATGTGTAAGAGAGCGGTGTACTTGCTTAACGTTGCATGCAATACGTTTACACATGCTCTCTTTGAATCTGAAGAAGTACTATCAAATATGATCTTTTTCATACTTAGTATACCAAATTCTTTGGATAACACTACGTACTGTTAAAATTTCGGTCGGAGATACAAATTTTTACCCAAAACACACAATAACCGTGCTTGCATTGTCAAACCGAGCAGGAACTGTAATATTTTCATCTATAGTATCAGCTGAAACTACTACAAAGAGAATACATTCATATAATACAATTTTCTGGCATTTTATTTAGTTTCATTTCTACAGATTTCAGACGTAATTAACAGTACATTGGAAAATTATTATTTCACTGTGTTTTGGTTGTAATAGTGTTTTGGAGAGATGCAAGAGTGAATGGAGAACATACGTAAAGTGAGAATGTGATGTTTTATTAAAACCATGTAAAGGTAAGCGTGAGAAAGTTGTTCTGTAATAGGAGAATTTGTGACGTGTATCCGAGTGAGCTTGATTCTGTAAAGATAACCAGAAGGGGTGAATTTAGGAAATCAGGAATTTACGAATTTATTTTGTGGAAAGGAATCGTATTTTGTTTTCATTAAATTTTATCTACTTTCAGAATAACGAGATTTTTTACTCTGGCAATCTGTTTAGAAATACCTCGAGTATAGAAGGGCTCGAGATGCTGTGATTGGCTGCTTAACATGCTAGCCAATAGGGAGTCTGCACTTACCGCGTCTTTGAATAGAGGTTTGTGCCTCAGATCTGTGCGTCAAGATAGTTGCTCGTGAGCCGCCTTCTGATTAACACCTACGTTAAACCAAGTGGTCAAACTTGCTCCAAATGAGGAAATTTACGCTTTTGATCGGTTCTCGTATTACTGGCGAGGAGCGACTACAGTCACATGACATCCGCTACAGTTCGTTTGTTGATTCTTTTACTGAGTTTTTTTAATTATTACAGAGGCCACCCAGCTCTCTGACCGAACACGCTGAGCTACCGTGCCGGCACCATCTGAGCTACCCAATCACGACTCACGCCCCGTCCCCACAACTTTACTTCCGCTAGTACCTCGTCTCCTACTTTCCAAACTTCACAGAAGTAGGAGACGAGGTACTGGCGGAAGTAAAGCTGTGAGGACTGGGCGTCAGTCGTGTTTTGGGTGGCTCAGATGGTAGAGCACTTGCCCGCGAAAGGCAAAGGTGCCGAGTTCGAATCTCGGTCCGGCACACGGTTTTAATATGCCAGGAAGTTTCACAGTTTTGAGTATTTTGTGAAATTTTGAGCAGTGTGAGTGGTTTATTTAAGGAGATATTAGCGTGTGAACATTTCCTGTCGTCCATTAACTCCGTGTGGCCTGCTCCGTGCAGATGACGAGACATTATGATGAGCACTTCTTCACAAGAAGGCTACGGAACGACTGAATGTGTTAACTCGGAAGCAGTCGTGAGTCAGTGACTGTTTAGGACGTTTAAAATGTCGAGTCTTATGGCTGCTTTTGGGTGTGACCTTGTTACAGAGACAGTCACTAACATTGCATAGTCGATGTTGGGATATTAAATACGGACTTGATAGTCCTTTTCCTTATTGTAGAGATAGTAAACCAACTAAAATGAAATTTTAGACAGTTCTTCCAAACGAGTCATGCAAGAATCCCTAACAGTCGCCATTTTACCTGACTTTCAGCTACTGCCCATGGACTGGATTTTTGTGGCATTTGCGTGGTAAGTATTTAGCCAACAATGATTTCTCGACTAAAGCAGTAACTACCATCGCAGAGTGAAGGGGCAGACAACCTGAAGTCCATCCTGGTAGGTGGACAGTTTGTTTAATGGATAGGGAGAGAGCAACACGCCCCGCCGCAGCTGCTATCGCCTGGACGGGTTTGTATCGACGGTAGGTCAGTGGTTGTAATGTTCTGGGTGATCAGTGTATAATGTTCTAACGAAAAGCGCTGTGTTGCTTATGTTCTACAGGATTATTTTATGTAGGTAACCGGTTTTCGGTTTACAAGCCCATCATCAGACTTCAACCACCGTCGTCAAAAAAGTTACAAAGTTACTCAAAGCACTATCGAAAATGATATTTCGTATGCGTTTATGCCTCACTCTAGATAACATCTTCAACAATTCTGTTTACAAATATATTGTTATTTTTTTGGCGATGATATTCAAATGGCTCTGAGCACTATGGGACTTAACATCTGAGGTCATCAGTCTCTTAAAACTTAGAACTACTCAAACCTAACTAACCTAAGGACATCACAACCTTGACCGAGGCAGAAGTCGAACCGGCGACCGTAGCAGTCGCGCGGTTCCGGACTGAAGCGCCTAGAACCGCTCGGCCACAACGGCCGGCGACGATAGTCTGATGGTGGCCTTTTAAGCCGAGAAACAGTTAAGCCGAATAAATTAATCCTGTAGAACATAGGCAATATAATGTTTCTAATTAATTACATTGTTGTTGTTCTACCAAGAAGCGATGGAAGAATCAGTTAACATTATAATATTGTTGTTGATATATTGCGCTAAGCATTTAATGCTATGATTAGCTTTGTAAATGCTGAACGAATAAACAGTAGTAAATAAAACGCTAAACTGGCTCCAGACATGCCAGTCACGTCGAGGTGAACACACGGGGTATTTGTGGCGCGCGGACGTCGCTAGCGAGTGTGAAAAAGCAACGCCGTAATGGACCGGCGAAACCGGTTCCACTTCCTTCCAGCCAGACAACTGGACAGAGCTGCTATGGGACCATCGTATCCATCACTCACTCTCCAAGTTCGACTTCGAAGCACTGAAATTACTCTGGTGTCGTACTTGTTATATGCCCTATATCTACGCCTACATCTACAGCTGCATGATTACTGTACAATTCATACTGAAGTGCCTGACAGAGGGATCATTCGAATCACCTTCAAGCTTTTTGTCTACCGTTTCACTCTCAAATGGGGCGCGGAAAAAGAGCATTTAAACATTTCTGTGCAACTTCTGATTTCTCTCATTTTGTCATGATGATCATTTCTCGCCTTGTAGGTGGGCGCCAACAGAATATTTTCACAATGGGAGGAGGAAGTTGGTGATTGATGGTTTACGAGAAGATCCTGTCGCAATCGAAAACAGCTTTGTTTTAATGATTGCCACCTCAATCCACGTCTCATGTCCACAGAACTCTCTCCCCTGTTTCACGATAATATACGACGAGCTGCTCTACTTTGAACTTTCTGTACTTTTGTCTTGGTACTACCATTTTTATGCTGACAGTATTCAGTGCCAACGCAACGATTTTCTAAATTTCCTTTACTTTACGTCCATGGTCACAATTTTTTATCATCAGACTTCCGGTTTAGCTGAACAATGACGATTTTTAGATCTGTTTCATAAAAAAGTCTCCTAATATTCTATATTAGGGTCATAGATCAATTAACTACCATGTCGCACCTTGCAAAGTTAAGATCCTTGCTGCTACTGTATCAGGTACCATCTTCATTCAGTATCACGATGTCTTAAACTAAACACTAAAAACACGCAGGTCATCATATGACATAGAAAGTTGATCAGCGCACTTTATATGGAGCAATTCCACAAATACTTCATAATGGCATCCAGTTACACCGTCAAAAATAGTTAAGTACCACAGTATAATCTTGGATGAGTATCTGAATTGGGAAGAACAAACTGTTGCAGCGGGCGAGAAATTTCTGTCTTGCCTAAACGCAACCCAAATAATTAAAAATATTTCCACCTGAGTTTAAACAAAGATTAGTAACCTTGTATGAATGTGTGCTGTCTGTTCCTTCAGACATGTGCGAAAGACAAGGTATCATGCGTTCATATAATTCGTTCGCCTCCATGGGTATTGTGCGGATCCACAATTACTTTCGACTTCCTGCAGGAACCTCAAAGTAGCGAAAATTGACGACATGGATGGCGACTATGGATAGTTGGCGCTAGGAGGGAATGTGGGTCGTCCGGGACACGGCATAACAGTTCACGCAATTGCGATAAACACTGTTTCCGGATGCCGCAGTGGCTAACAAACAACAACGTAAGCCGGCGATAACCGCTACATTGTACTACAGGCAAGAAGGGATCGCAGCGCGGAGTTGCTGCGCGGTTTGAGGCGCCATGTCACAGATTGCGCAACCCCTCCCGCCGCATGGGTGTGTGTGTTGTTCTTAGCATAAGTTACTTTAAGTTAGTTAACGTAGTGTGTAAGTCTAGGGACCGATGACCTCAGCAGTTTGGTCCCTTAGGAATCCACACAGCCGGCCGTAGTGGCCGAGCGGTTCAAGAGGCTACAGTCTTAAGTTCTAGGGGACTGATGACCTTAGAAGTTAAGTCCCATAGTGCTCAGACCCATTTGAACCATTTCAATTGACACACATTTGAACATTTGAAGGAGGGATCCTCGTCAACTGCGGCTGTAATTGCAACTACGTTTAAGAAGAGTGCGGAGCAAGCAAACTCTCTCACGGCAAATGCACTGTGCTATCTCTTTGCCGGACGATCAGTACATTGTGTTTCACAACCGCACATCGGTTTCACCATTCACAGTGGTGCCAATAGCATAAGGAGTGGACCAGAGGGGAGTCGGGCCGAGCTCTTTTCTCGGGTGAGAGCAGATTCTGAGTCGTGATCCTCGAAGTACCTTCATTTGGTGAGGTGTTAACAAGTAATGTATCCAGGAAGACTATCGAATTTGATCGTTTTGGTGATCCGTGTGCTACAGCAAGAGTGGGCCTAATGTTTCACGGGCGTACTGAGCTCCAGATTTTTAAATGCGGTGCACTCACCGGTCAACGCTATTAGGACTCTGTATTCCTTCCTCAGATGCGTGTTTTCAGAGGTGCGTACGGCCCCGGTTTCATTCTTGGGGGATGACAATGTGCAACATTATCGAACTACGCAGGTGATGATGATGATGATGTTTGGTTTGTGGGACACTCAATTACGCGGTCATCAGCGCCTGTAAAAAGTCTCAATTTTTACACAGTCCAATATTTTACACAGTCCAATCAAGCTATAGTCACGAATGATGATGATGATGATGAGATGATGAGGACAACACAAACACTCAGTCCCCAACAGCGCAGGTGTAGGAGTTTATAACACTACCGTCTGCTACTACTATACCAAAAATCTCAAAGCTGAAGGCAGTTCGTATAATGAAATTATTCTTACTCAAGTAATTATAGTATGAAGAAGCAGAGCAGTGTTACCGTCTGAGAGGAATTTTGTTATATTGACCTTGTTGTACCTGACGGAGGTGGCTTATCGGAAATGAAAGTCAGAATTACGTAAATATTCAAACAGTAACAAATAATATTTTACCTAGCTATACTGTTTAAAGAATAAAGAAAACGGTCGCCAGCCTAATTAGGCAAGAGAATGATTAAAATTCTTGTTTAAGAAAATAAGTTCGAGTAACTTCCACGGACAAACACAACCTATATTTTGCCACACGGGAGTGCAATGAACTCTGGCACCTGAATACAGTGTGTTCAGGTTAAGGTTGCAGTTAACAGATCAGAACAAAGTACTGGCATAAATATAACAGATAACAATAAAAAATATTACTTTCATGGATTATTTAAACTGAATGGTCTTTATAACATTACTATTAATATTGACTGTAGAATCATAAATTGGACATAAGTTCAGTATTACTTTTCAAACATTTTCCTAGCTGACATAAAATTGTAAATGTAGTTCATTGCTAAATTATGAACTGGCCACAGGTTAAGTCTCTCTCAGCTAAATACTTTTCTAGTTAGAATGAAAGTTAAATGGAATTCACTAACAGGTTACTTCTCATTGTTTTTTTAATAAAGAAATGATTGTTTTCATAAATAGTGGTCTTTCTATTAATTGTTATTTATCATGAGCCTAAAGGATAACCCGTGCATCCTATTACACTATCAATACACTTTCAATATCCAAAAGAAACAAGTGCTTAGAAAGCATGAGCATACAACTTTCCACAACTGCAGTTCTCCACTTTTACTACAGTGAGAGACAAAATTAACATATTTGTAAGATACTGACTCACCTTCTGCGATCTACAACAGGCAGCAATGTGATCACTTACTAAGCGAAACTTTATAAGCCTCAGTCTTAAGAACTTTTAATTTTCAAGTTGGCAACAACATATTAATAAGTAGTTTTAATAGGAAAATTATTTTCAGCAAGCATCATTTACTTTAACTCACTCTGTTGCCACATTAGCTTTAACTTTCTTTTTACTATGTTCACGAGGCATTAATTAGCAAAACACTGGGCTTTAATATTCTTTCAGTAAGGACACTCGGTAATCACTTTAGTTCAAACGGAGAGGAACCTGAGAGATGTTATGATGAGGAAAAAAAATCAAGGTAGGTACATAAATTCAGTTATAAATTACCTTATATTTGAGCAGAGTAACACATCCAATAAGCTGATCCTTCACTGTACATTATTATAGTGTTCTGTTACAGTGATTGCGCAATGTGGTGGCGATTGTATGTTAGAAGGTGGATTTTCAGATAGAATTGCTGGACTCTGTTATTTATTGTTGGCGATGATAGATACCAAGTTCAGAATAGTTCCAGCTCTTTATCCATCCATCCAAGGCATTGGAAAGCGTCAAGAAAAGCCTCTCTCGGAACCAGCACAATATACAACTTTTACATGAGCAGTTCACAGTTTGGTAGCTCATCCCCGACTGACTCTAAATTCCACCTTTTCTACCTAGGCCAACCACACTTTGCGCGCGCTACGCAGTTCCGTTCCCGAGGGGAATCACAACACCTTTTACATATGAAACAACTAAGAACTCTAAGTGAAGGTGAGCTGTTTACGTAACAGAGAACAAACATTTTAAATAAAACAGACCTTTGCACATATTGACATTGGGACAGAGAATTTAAATGACAGATACACTACATTGCATAGAATCAAATCATGACATCAAAGTTTTTTACAAAGAAAGGACTATACAATTTTGTGTTATCTATTCAATCAAACACATTTACAGAAGCTCAACGATGTAACATTAAATAAAACAAAAGGCAAAATAAATCAGTAGAGTATTAGAGCTAAGATGTTACAAGTTCTTGGAACGAGACGATATTCAGTGAATGGATTTCCCTGCCCGTTCCACTGAATTAAATGCCACGGAGTACATGTTGGATACGTTGGAGAGACATATTGCAGAACGTCCTCATGTACCGACGACCATCCTGCAGTCATCAACCACGCTCGTAGATGAATGCAGCCCCTACCACAAGAATTACTTATCAACTTTGTGCCTAATAGAGGAGCACGTTGCAGGACATGCATTGCCAGCCATTCACATACCCTACTAACAGCCATGCCCCGCACTTCACAAAGTCCAAGGGACCACCGTAAATAGTAGTGACTTCAATGTAATTATTGTCGCTGAATAAAAATGTAATTTCTATTCATCTCATTCCGTATTTCTTTGAGTTACCTTCTGTACTATAATGTAGCAGTTCTTTCTTTGTATGGTCCATATGTCTTCGAGCTACGTTACTTGCCACTCACACATCATGCAAAAGTCACTTTGGTTCTCAAGTTTTGCACACTAGTGTATTTCTGTTTTCTTTCTTACCATCTCATTTGCTAGGGACATCTATCAGCTTCTTGTACCACTTTAAGTCTTTCCGTACTGTTAACCCACGTTTGTGTTAGACGTAATTACTCACATTCGACACCAAGGTGGCGAGGAAATTGCTCAATACTACTGACATTCCTTATATTCATTACTGTGCAGATTATTATTATTATTATTATTATTATTATTATTATTATTATTATTAGACAGTGTTCCTGTACTATACAAACTGTAATGTTGACTCACTACGAATGTCTAGTTACATTTAAGGGGGAGCATGAAGGCCGTATTCTTAGAACATCAGTCTGGTGCGATGTGAAGGGGACCAACAACGTAAATCTGTTTGCGGAGGAGTAGATGCTACTGACACTCATTATGCAATATTATTGAGTTACGCAAGCTGTTGCTCTAACCGAGATTGAATGGCCGAGTAGAAATTTTCATAGTTAACGTTACGGTGGAGGGAATCGTATATAGTTTTAAAATGACATATCGATCTTTCATTATTGTTTCATAAAATCGTAATTCACACGATTCGCTTAATGCCGTGAGTAATATTCCTAATTGAGCGACATGGATAGATTTAGGTATAGTGTTTCAACAAGGTAAACCCCCCAATGTGTTTCAATAATGATGCAACCGCCCCCAGTGGCCGAGGTGAGACAGAAGATTGACAACTTCCACTGTGGTATTAAACCGTACTAAAATGGGGGGAGGGTGTCGGCAGTTCATGGGAGGAAACGAATAAGTTGTACATTTTGTATAATGTAACTGATGTGTGGAACTGCTTTTCAAAATTTGAAGTTTGACTTCTGACATTTACACAACTGAGCACATTGTATGTCTGAGTGGAGTTCGGCGTTGTGTTTTGAAAGGGGTGGCAATTTTCCTTGGCTGCAATATTTATTTTGTATCTGGAAAAGAATAACATTCCATTTCTGACGGTTCAGATATTCAGTTTTCTCTCATGGGAAATATCTAGTTACATTCTCAACCTAAGTTTTTAAATCGGACAAGTCTGTTGGCTGTTAAATTTGTTATGCACATAAGTAAGCAACCCACCTTTTGCATTAGAAATAAAATGTGTAATGCTAGACACAAAGGGAAAAAGTTAGTTCATTATATTAACAAAAACAGTCGTTTCCAAAATAAGTATTTTGCATGTTTGGATTGCTTTGAATGCAAATCAGTAGTAAGTATCGTGTATTTCGTCTAATACTTTTTACTTGAAGCCCAGGTTTTCAGTTGTTAGTAAGATTAATCGCAGATGGCGTATGAAATATTATTGAGTTCCGCAAGCCGTTGCTCTAACCGAGATTGAATGACCGAGTAGAATTTTCATGGTTAGAGGAACTCTAAGGCGTTGCAACTTCGTCCACCAAGGTGGTATAGTGGGAATGACTGTTCAGTATCCTCCTTTAATCTAACCTATACCAAGCCGGATTAACGGATGAGATAAAAAAATATTCGACGAATGGTCTCGCAGTTCGTCATCCTTCGGTGTCAAAAAAATTCCGCACGACTACCAATAGGAGAAGCTACAGTCAAGATAGAGCTTCCTCACGCGATGGTATGCTCCAACAGAAATTAAGAGATACGCTATGTCTTGGACCATAATGCAAATTTCGCTTGCTGAACACGACTGAAATATTCAATAATTTATAAGCTTAAGACAGAGGAATAGACATATTGCCTCGAACAATCCGCGAAATGAGTAATAAAGGATCAAAATAAAACTGGTACACTATTCACCCTCCATCACCCACTATGAACTACCTTCGCAGTGTAGGCACGTAGGTGTACAGATACAAAGCACTACGGGACATCGACACGCAGGGCTTTGGTATCAGTCCACGTCGTTTTATTTACACCAGAGTAATCCGCGAACTTCAGTAAAGAAGGCGGTTAGGTTCAGACTTCGAAACAACTGACGTAATTTGAAGCGCGAACCTCTTTCCGTTGCCAACCTAGAGACTAACGTATCGAAAGCCTCGAATGAGTTTTTATATGGTGGCCTCCTGCCGATGTAATGAAATGTGTTTGGAAACTCCGCAAGGGAGCGGCTACTTCGGCTGAAAGGGGCCGAAGTTTGTAGGCCGGCCCTTTTACGAGCCTTCTTCCTGCCTCTCCTGGCGCAGGGTAGAAGCTCTACGAATGACATCCACAGCGAACCAAGATCCCCGCATCGTATGGCGTGTCTGCAGTCTACGATATATACGTCTCTATGACTAGTACTGCCTGTTACGTAAACGTAAAAGTCCCGTCGAATCGAAATTATTGCAAAAGTGGTAATAAATATTTCAGTAACAGTTTCACTGGAATTACTAGTGTACGTCTACCACATACAGTGTGACTTACATACAACTTGCACCGCAAATAATGCAGACAGGGAAAGTAATATTGATGCGCAGTTTTCACAGAATGTGTTCGTAGTCAGTAAAGCACACGTTTTTATACTGAACATTTCACTTCAAGGAAACCTCTTTCTTACTGGAATTTACTTTCAAAAGCTGTTATTATTTGAACTAATTCTTTATAGTCATTTAACAGATTCTAGTAACTTGGCTACACTCTGAATTTTAATAATCAAACTTTTATTATAACAGAATGAGATTTTCACTCTGCAGCGGAGTGTGCGCTGATAAGAAACTTCCTGGCAGATTAAAACTGTCTGCCGGACCGAGACTCGAACTCGGGACCTTTGCCTTTCGCGGGCAAGTGGTCTACCATCAGCGAAAACTCCGCTGCAGAGTGAAAATCTCATTCTGGAAATATCCCCCAGGCTGTGACTAAGCCATGTCTCCGCAATATCGTTTCTTTCAGGAGTGCTGGTTCTGCAAGGTCTGCAGGAGAGCTTATGTTAAGTTTGGAACGTAGGAGAGAAGGTACTGGCAGAAGTAAAGCTGTGAGGAGCAGGCCTGAGTCGTGCTGGAGTAGCTCAGTTGGTAGAGCACTTGCCCGCGAAAGCAAAAGGTCCCGAGTTCGAGTCTCGGTCCGGCACACAGTTTTAATCTATCGGGAAGTTTTATTATAACACTTTGCAATAGTTAAGAAAACACGAAAACAATTTAAATGGTGCCTCTTTATATTAACTTGGCTCTTCATAAGTCTGGATACTCGGATTAATCAAACACCAGGAAGGAACCATATATAGGTGTATGATTAGGATGGAATAATAGAGTGAACCAGTTTCTTTAAAGTTCAAGAATGATTATTAAAACCCTGTTTAAATTAATGGTTCACGCTGTACAAAACTAAAAATACAAAAAAAATCTTATCTGGTGGCTGCAGGTTTGGGTGTGGCGAACAGTTATGACGGATACACTACCCACAGTATGGCCTGCAAGTACTTTGCTGTATGGGCTGAATTTCTCTTCTCGTGTCTGTTCAGTTTTATATACAGTAGCCCAACAACTCACAGCTGTGCCGTAAGCCGTTTGCAGTCTTCATCCGAGTCATTTGTGTACAAATTTGAAGGCAAAGCTTCTCCTGCTCCGCAAAGGTGTTGCCTCAATCATTGCTGCCTACAGACTGTTTTACTTACTTCCCGCGCTTGCTCAAGTTAGCGCGCCAATTTTCCCTTGCCACCTTTTTCACTCCCCAGGGTCACTTTCGTTTCAAACAAAAGCACACTGGCTTTTACGTAACGCCTATTTATTACAATGTTTCTAAGCGTGACCATTTCTTATAATCGTCAAATAGTTTATACACACAAATATTTTTAAATACAAATGTCGTCAGAAAATTATTTAACGTAATAAACAATTTACATAGTATTTTACATACATTGCTCACTTACAATGCCAAGAACATAAACCTCCAGTATATCACACTTTGATTTAGATATACAGAAAATATAGTACCAACGTGCGAAAATTTTAGAGCAAAAAATTATAAAAAATTTCAGATGAACCATAAACAAATAGTGTTACACTCGGTGTGCAGTTGGGTTCCCCTTTCATAAAATTAGTAGGTGCCAGAACAATTGTAACGTAAATGGAAGGAAACTGGACCAACCACAATACAAGATAAGCTTTTGAGGGATACGTTCAATTTCCTTCTTATGTAAGTTTAGACTGAGTGGAACGCTACATGAAACTGACAGAAGTAGCGTGTAGAGCAACCATGAGAACTATTCATGAAGCAGCCTATGAACATTTAGAACACTAAATTGTTCATGATTAATAAAATCCGCTGCAGTTGTAATTTCAATGTTCCTTTATTTGGAGAAAAGCATGTACTCTAAGCAAGTTTCAGGATAGTAATACCATCTTAAGGTTCTGCTGTAACAATTAGTGACCAAGGATGAACTCTTATTCACCAAATGCCGCTTGTAGCATCTGAAGGCAGCCTTTGAAGGCCGACACCGGCTATGATTTATCATAAAAGGTGTTTGCATCAAAAATAAAAAATAATACCTTGCAATTAATAAAGGCTAAGCAGGACGCTAAACAAAATAAATAAAAATAAAAAAGGCCGTTAAGGCACTTTGGTTGCTTGCAACGGCAGTTTTGCCTTGACCATACCTTTTTATGGCCATGCCACACATCTTGCCGTTAGTAATAGGTCGTAATGTTATATTATTTCTTTTATGAGTGCGTACTTATGGATTAAAATGTGTTCTTTTCGTCGGGACCTGTTTACCTCGCGTGTCACCGGCTGATCTTCAACCCCCCCCCCCCCCCCCCCTCCCCTCAGGCTCTCTAATACTACTGGATAAATTTTTAATGCTTCCACTTGACTTGTACGTTTTGGTTTTGCGTACTCAGTTAAAGTATGTTCTGCACCTAGTTTACATCCTTAACGACCCTGTCATGTTCATTTATTTTGTTTAATGTTCTACCTAGTTTTATTAATTGTTACAGTAGCACTTGAAGACGGGATTAGTTTACTGAAATCCGGGTAGTGTACGTGTCTTTTTCCAAATACAGTACAGTAGAGTTCAGTTAATCCGAATTAATTGGGACCGGACCTTATTCAGATTACCGACTTGTTCGGATTAGCCGGACTTACGGTGACGAGTTTCTAGAATGAAGTATACCAAGCAGATAAGTAGGTACACCACGGTAACAAAGGGCACAAGTGTAGGAACACTCTCGCTCCCTGCCCTTGTTGTTATGCACTGTTGAGACCTTTGTAATGTCTGAGATAAATGCACTGCCAGTTGACTCGCAAAGTGCTTGATTATGTTAGTTATCGATCGCTGGCACGCGAAACAGTTGTATTCTTTCAGGTGTAGTGGTGTACGTATTTTTGTCGTGAGTAAACGGAAACATACAGAGTTAACTCTCAAAGAAAAACTGAATGCTTTGAAGCGGATAGACAATGATGAGAACGTATATAAACTGGCAAAGTAACTGGGTGTTGGTAAAGCAACCATTTGAGATTGGGAGAAGAACCGAGTGAAGCTTGAACAGTCCTGTGCAACGTCTTCGGGAAAAACACTCGAAATTCGGCAGACTTTGAAACAGTCCCAGTACAATAAAGTGGAGGAAGGTCTTTTCCTTTGGTTTACGCAGGAAAGAGAAAGGGCGAACTCCTTTGAGTGGAGCAATGGTTCAGGAGAAGGCTGTTTACCTGAACAAGTTAATGAATGGTGACGACTTTTAGTGTGAGTACGGGTTGGTTGGACAGATTCAAGAAACGTCATGGAATCCGTCAGCTAACAATTACTGGAGAGGAGCTTTCTTCTGACCGTGATGCAGTGAAGGAATACTTGGGTGAGTTTGAAAAAATGAGAAGAGAGGGAAAGTATTCTCCGCAACAAATTTATAACGGTGACGAGATTGGCCTTAATTTTAGACCATTGCCAACAAAAAGCCTGGAATCAAAAGCAAACCATGCCCCTGGTTGTAAAATGTGCAAAGATCGTGTGATTTTATTAGCGTGCATCAACGTTGCTGGCAATCACAAGGTGCCTTTAATGCTGAACGGCAAATCTGCTAGGCCCAGAGCTTCTAAAACATGAAGTCTTTGCCCATATATTATTGCAACCAGAACAAAAGCATGGATGGATGTTAAGCTGTTCAAAGAATGGTTTCACGGTCAGTTTGTTCGCTCTGTTCGGCGGTTTTCTAAGGAAAATCATTTGTCTCCCCGTGAAATCCTTTTGATTGATAGCGTGCCATCTCACCCGAGCACTGATGAATTATGTGATGGAGAAATTGTGGCGAAGTTCCTTCCGCCGAATGTTACACCACTCATACAGCCGATGGACCAGGACGTACTGCAAACATTGGAACTGATTTACAGAAAACAATTTTTAAGAATGCTGATCCAGGATGAGAGCACTCCTTTAGTGGACAAAATAAAAAAAGATCAATGTGAAGGATGTTGTTTATTGGGCCACTGAAGCATGGCAGAATATTTCAGAAAATACTCTGAGAAAGTCGTGGAGAAAACTGTGGACATCACTTGAATTTCAGGACAACCTAGTTGAAAAAGAAGAGGAAAATCTATTACAAATGATACAGGCAACCCCTGAATGTGAAGCTAGTGAAGAAGACGTAGATGAGTGGATGGAAGCGGATGGGGCGTGTGTGGAGAGCCTTACTGACGCTGATTTAGTTGTTGCTGTGACTCAAGGCCAGGAAGAAGTGGACTGCTGTGACGGTAGTGGCAATGAGCCTGAAAGCGGCAAAGGAGAGCTGGTGCCACACAGTGACGCACCAGAAGCCCTTGACATCGCCCTACGTTATTTGGAGCAACACCCCACGGCTACACCTGCTGATTTGATGTTTATGAGACGATGGAGCAACTATGCGTCATATAACAGACTTTCTTCGTTACATCAAAACATAATGCCTGAGTTTTTGTCATCTAAAAAGTAGGGATAAAATGTTCGCTGTATTTTAGTAAGTTTGGCAGTTTTCCTTTCATTTTTATGCATCGTTTAAACCTAATGTGATCTTGCCAATTTTTCTAATACATTTTTACTGTACTATCTAAATTAAAATATTGTGTATGTCCGGAATTTTTCCGCACAATTTTCCATACTTACACTAACATTTTTCATGTTCGGATTAACCGAACGTTCGGATTACCGGGCTTCGAATTACCGGAACTCTGCTGTACCTTTGAAATTACAACCACAGAGAATTTTATTCATTATAAACAGTTCAAGTAACAGTTGTGATTGTCAACTAAGAACACGAGGTCTACACAAGAAATTTGGGAACTTTGCCCAAAACATTTTTTCTACGCTTACGTTTTACTTGGAAATACTCTCCTCCACAGTTGATACGCCACTCCCAACGGCGCCTTCACTTCCGGAAGCAGTCTTGGTACGCCTCTTGCTGGATCGCGAGAAGCGCCGCCTCCTAATTGTCTTTTACCTCGTCTATCGTTGCACCTCATTGTCCTTTCAGCGGGGTTTCCGACTTTCGACAGGGGAGAGGTGTGTAGAGTCTGAATATGAGGCAGCACAGTGATTTCGTTTTTTTTGCAACAGTCAAGGACCATTAGGGAGGACTTTGTGCCGGCCGGTGTGGGCGAGCGGTTCTAGGCGCTACAGTCTGGTACCGCGCGACCGCTACAGTCACAGGTTCGAATCCTGCCTCGGGCATGGGTGTGTGTGTGTGTTGCCATTAGATTAGTTAGGTTTAACTAGTTCTAAGTTCTCAGAAGCTCAGAAGTTAAGTCCCATAGCGCTCAGAGCCATTTTTGAGGACTTCGCGGGTGCTTCATCGTGATACAAAAACCATGAATTTTCCCGCCACGTTTAAGACCGTTTCCCTCACACTCTGTCGCAGGCATCGCAATACGTCCCAATACTACCACCGATTAAGAGTTAGTCCCTGTGGCACAAATTCACTCCCACGTCCGGCCATCCTGATTTAGGTTTTCCGTGATTTCCCTAAATCACTGCAGGCAAATGCCAGGATGGTTCCCCTGAACGGGCACGGCCGACTTCCTTCCCCGTCTTTCCCTGATCCGACGAGATCGATGACCTCGCAGATTGGTCTCTTCCCACAAACAACCCAAACCAGCAAATTCACGATGAACAAAATCGATGAAAACTGTCAGCGTGGCTTTGACATTTGAACTGCCCATACGAACTTTTTCTGATCTTCGAGAACACTTCCCGACCCACTGTGGAGATTGAACATTGGTCTCAACATCGCAACCGTAGACCCGCGCCGGCCGCTATGGTCTAGCGGTGCTACACGCATCAGTCCGGAAACGCGCTGCTGCTACGGTCGCAGGTTCGAATCCTGCCTCGGGCATGGATGTGTGTGATGTCCTTAGGCTAGTTAGGTTTAAGTAGTCCTACGTCTATGGGACTGATGACCTCAGATGTTAAGTCCCATAGCGCTCAAAGCCATTTGAACCATTCGTAAACCCGCGTCGCATCACCAATTATGATTCTCGTATGGAATATCTCGTTCTCATTGGAGCGATCCAAAAGCTTTTCACAAATTGTGAGGCATTCTCGTCTTGACTCATGAGCCGTGGTACAGACTTGGCGGCAACACGATGCATTCCAAGATGCTGTGTCACGATTTCATGACATGATCTAACTGAAACGTTACATTCTTTTGCAGTCTCTCGGACAATCAATCTTCGACTGGCATGCATTATTTTGTTGACGTTCCTGACATGAGCGTCGTCGGTAGACATTGAAGAACGTCCTGAACGACGGTCCGCCCATTTTTAAGCCATCTGAGCCATTAATAAGCCGAGTACAGCTTAAGCACCTGCCACCGTAGGTTTCTTGCATCATTTTGTATGTCTCTATAAAGGTTGTCTTGTGTTTCGCGCAAAATTTATTGCAGACTCGTTGCTCGTCTAACTCGAAATTCGCAAACTGTGCATCACAATATTCTGCTCGCTATAGTATTGAACAACAACTAGCAAACCTACAACAATGGAACTTCTGGCAGTTCCACATTAAACACAGTGGTGTGCAGGAATGCCAACACACCACTGGCGCGAAATTATTAATGTTCTGAAGTTTTTGAACAGGCCTCATATATTACTCTAAATTGTGTTTTATATGCGGACGGTGTCAAAATTTTAACAGAGAAAGGTAATGACAAGCGAAGAAAATTTACGTCCTAACCAAAATAACCGAAGACTACACTACATTATAACCACACTACTGGCCATTACAACTGCTACACCACGAAGATGATGTGCCACAGACGCGAAATTTAACCTACAGGAAGAAGATGCTGTGATATGCCAATGATTAGCTTTTCAGGGCATTCACACAAGGTTGGCGGCGGTGGCAACACCTAGAACGTGCTGATATGAGGAACGTTTCCAACCGATTTCTCATACACAAACAGCAGTTGACCGGCGTTGCCTGGTGAAACGTTGTTGTGATGCGTCGTGTACGGAGGAGAAATGCGTACCATCAAGTTTCCGACTTTGATAGACGTCGGATTGTAGCCTATCGCGATTGCAGTTTATCGTATCGCGACATTGCTGCTCGCATTGGCCGAGATCCAATGACTGTTAGCAGAATAAGAAATCGTTGGGTTCTGGTAATACGGACCGCCGTGCTGGATCCCAACGGCCTCGTATCACTAGCAGTCGAGATGACAGGCATCTTATCTGCATGGTTGTAACGGATCGTGATGGTATGGGGTGTCAATGGTTACACGTCTCGGTCACCCCTTGTTCGCTTTGACGGCACTTTGAACAGTGGACGTTACATTTCAGATGTGTTATGACACGTGGCTCTACCCTTCATTCAATCCCTGCGAAACCCTACATTAAAGCAGGATAATGCACGACCGCAAGTTGCAGATCCTGTACGGGCCTTTCGCGATACAGAAAATGTTCGACTGCTGCCCTGGACAGCACATTCTCCAGATCTCTCACCAACTGAAAACGTCTGGTCAACGGTGGCCGAGCAACTGGCTCGTCACAACACGCCAGTCAGTACTCTTGATGATTTGTGATATCGTGTTGAAGCTGCATGGGCAGCTGTACCTGTACACGCCATCCAAGCTGTGTTTGACTCAATGCCGAGGCGTATCAAGGCCGTTATTACGGTTCTGGGTACTGATTTCTCAGGATCTATTCACCCAAACTGCGTGAAAATGTAATCACATGTCAGTTCTAGTATAATATATTTGTCCAATGAATACCCGTTTATCATCCGCATTTCTAACTGGTGTAGCAATTGTAATGGCCAGTAGTGTACATCTATTAAAAAAAAAAAAGATATCAATAGCAAGGGGCTCCATAAGTTCAAAAACAATAGCGTATGGGTCTTGGATGTGATATCACTTACGAGTGTGACAAAGTTCGGAACAAATGGAAACATAAACGGATTCTTCGGAAGTAGGGCATAAGAAATTGGATGAATGACGTTTTATAGAGTACTGGGCGTCCTCACGCTACGTAAGTGAGTCGTGGATCATTTACAAACGACGATAAAGAAACGTTCATCCCATGGACTACTATCGTAACGTGGTGGGGAGGTTTGTTTGTCTCAGTGATCCCCCTGAGCAATGCTGGCAGGAGCAGTGCTTCTAGCAGGCGCAGCAAACTGCACCGTAGGCCAGTGTCGAGACAATGTGAAATTCCCCTAGCAGGGCCACTTCTGAGGATTGGGTGGGTCACTTGGGCCGTTCACTAAGTCTGACATTACTTGCACTTACTTGTGTCACGCTTCTTCTGTTTTCTTTCCTATCATTTTCCCCTGGAAAGTTCTTGTTTTTACGAACCTAATGGTAATAGGTTTCAAGGCCCGAGGGTGTCTTTCATTTTCCTTTTCCATCTCCAGCGGCGGCGACTGTGTAGAGGCTGGATCCCGGTACGATGGATCCGACGGAAGAGGCCTTTAAGGGGACGGCCAATAAAGCGGAGAGACTCTGAAAGGGCTTAAATCCTACAGGGAATTCTGATTAAAACGCAGGTTGGGCCAAGTCCTTATGTCGGTATGAAGGGAGTAAAACTTGATTAAAAATTATCTGATCTTTCAGTATGGGGATTGAGGCGTTGGTCCCGCTCCCCCCTCACTGGTAAAATTACACCCTGCAAAAAATCCAAGAGTAAAGCCTCGGAATCAGATCGGAATTAAACGAAGTCGCCCAAGAAATCGAAAAAAGTATATGAATTTTGGTACACTGAACGTTCAGGCATCGCAGCTGATACACCGGAAATATTCAAAGACGTCCATCGAAATAATGTAGACGTAAGAGCACTAGCTACAACAAAACGAAAAATAAGTGAGTAGAGGAAATAGATGATAATGCCTATATGTAAGGTAAAGTGAACAAAGACTGTTGCGAAAAGAAGGGGATATCTGTTGCGATACAATAAAAGTGTAAAAACTACATTAAAAAATAGGATCGTGTGAACGAATGCTTGATGTGTGTGAATATGAAGCTAAAAGAATACGCAGAAGCGATCATTGCAGCATACGCACCAAAAGACAATGCTGCTGGAGTTAAGGGGTGTTATTTCTTTAATTACTGGACAAGCCTTGTAAATGACATTTGCCATAGGAATGAGCTGTATGTTCTACAAGATTTTAATGGACGAATGGGTAAGCAGTATGCCAGCAATCGTGTAGGCAAATTTCGGAAGGATTTTCTGAACGATAATGGAGAAAGGTTAGCAGAAATGTGTGAAGAGCACAGTCTTAAGATGTGGAACGGATTTTTCGAACACTAGAGATCCGTAAATATACACACAAACAGCCTACAAGGAAGTTATACTCTATAAGGGATTGTGCTCTAATCGTACAAAGCTCAAGCACTACAGAGCCTACCAGGGAGTAGAATGTGGGTATGGCCATTTTCTGCCTCGGTACCCCTTTCAAAAAATTATTAGGTGCCAAAATAATTGTAATGAGAATGGAAGGAAACTGTTAAGTTATGCAGAATCCGTCAATGGCTTTCTTACACAAGTTTAGACTGAGTGGAAAGCTACTGATGAAAGTATTGTATAGAGCAACTATGAGAGCTGTTCATTAAGCAGCCTATGAAAATTTTGGAGTCATTGGGAAGGAGTCTGGCAAAAGTCTATGATAGATGTAGAGATGTGACACGAAAAAGGCGAATAAAACAGCAATTACAGTAAAAATTGCTATGTGGGAACTTAAATGTGAAGGAATTAATGACTCCACAGAGACTTCGAAGGCGAAAGAAGCGCGGATTATGGCACAAGAACAAAGAACAAATGACAGAAATAGTCTAAACTTAAAACTGAAGCCGGTCGTTGTGGCCGAGCGGTACTGGGCGCTTCAGTCCGGAACCGCTCGACCGCTACTGTCGCTGGTTCGAATCCTGCCTCGGGCATGGATGTGCGTGATGTGCTTACGTTAGTTAGGTTTAAGTAGCTCTAAGTTCTAGGGCACTGATGACCTCAGAAGTGAAAACCCATAGTGCTCAGAGCCATTTTTTTTAAAAAAGCTGAAAAGCTTGATTAGGTGGAATACATACTATAAAGAATTTTATAATGGAGAACGATGCCAATTTCAAGTGTACAGTATATGTTCTTCTGTAGGCAACGAATGAATTTTTGGCTTTTTCATTCCATCTCATCTCACGTGACTCGTAGAATTTAAATTGCAGAATTTAGATTCTCAAGGAGACCTATAACATGTTAAATTTGAGTTCAGGTTCTTATCAAAATAAACACTCGTGTATTTAGAATATTTCGTACCATTTATTGGGTTTTTGGTTCTAGCTAAGTTCAGTGACATTACGCTGACGGAGAACTTGCTAACACTTTCAATAAAATTTTATCTGCGGTTGTAAGGGTTTATTAGACTCTATAATGACCCATACACGTCACCAAAGAGAAATTTTGGAGCTCATGCAAACCTGCAGTCCTTATCAGCCCAACTGACTGACTTCCGGTGTATATTTCAGGACCTCAGCTTTCATGTCATACTCCTGTCGGAGACTTGGCTAAAGAGCCGAGCGTCTCTTCCAGGTCTGTAACTTTCGACGGGCATTTTTTTTATATAGATATGACAGATACTCGTATAACAAACGAGCCGTGGTGTGGCAGCATAAATAAGCGCAAACGTATTCCCAAGGGTCATGTTCACGCTAAAAAACGAGAACAAACCGATGTTGATTGAAATTAAAACTCTCAAGAGAGGGTGCATTATCTGTGTAATATACAAGCCACCAGTAGATGGACATCTCTCTAGCTTTGAATCCGCGCTCTCAGTCCTTGAATCTCTGTATAAAGACGTAATTGCGGCCAGAGACAGAACCATACATTTTCTAAGCCACATTACTTCTGTATAAAAATTCAGGCGTATTATTCCCAGCATACCTTACGCTGCTTCTACTTGGGCCAACTCATCAGACACGCAACGTTTATTGATATATTTACTACCAAATCTCCAAATAGAGTAATTCGCACTGATCAGATCTCAGCACATGGCTTATCGAGTCTCGATGTAATATTCATGACTTACCTGTACATGTCCGAACAACAAGCCGCAAGCTCCGACTTTTAGAGAATTTAAGCTCATTAATATGTCTGATCTTACAGCCGACGTCTATGATATTTATTGACAAACAGGAGCAGTAAATAACCTAGAGATAAATTACGAAGCATCCAATTTCAGGAAAAGGCTCAACAATTTACACGATAAACGCGCTGCTATAAAAACTGAAAGAGTAAGGAGAAAACCTACACCATGGCCCACAGATCACCTGAAACACCTTATGAGTATCAGAGACGCAGCACACAGGACATATAAACAGAGTTAGTCAGTCAGTCAGAAATGAAGACTCGGGTACCGCCACTCGTTAACTGAGTATTTTAACAGCCCCTCCGTCTTGTGCAAGAATCTACAACGTCCAGTACAGACTGAAACGTCCCCTTTGGAAAATTATACATGACTGTGCCTAAACTGACACACAATATTTTTAGCTCAACGCAATCTGACTTTCAGTAATCGCTACAAAGAATGGCCCTGACTAACATTAACCTATACGTTTCACAAATCACTTACCTCACAAAAATCTTGGTTACTGGAACTACTCCAATACAGCGAGCGCCACTACTGCCAGCTAAATAAAAGATTCAATCTACGGAAGGCACTAACTACTGATTGGGATAGTTAGCAAATGAAAGATTTTAATAGAGGTCAAACAATGTATTTACCTTAATATCATCAAAAGTCATAATGTAAATAGCAGTTCATGACATCCATTCTTACAAATTTCAAAACTCCTCCATCTCTCTCCCCACATCCACCACTGCTGCCGGCTCACCTCCAACTGCGCAACGCTACGCGCTGTTCACATCCAGCTGCCCAACACTACAATGGCAGACAACAATGCAAACTGCGCACAGCACAGCCAGTGATTTTTCATACAGAGCGCTATGTGGCGTTACCAATAAGAAAACCTAAACCGCCTACTTACAAGACAAATCCAAATTCACAACTGAACATTAACTTCCTATTGAGGATCGAAACGATTGTTTCGTCACGACATCATTACTTGACTAATGCAAAAGAGCGTAAACTATCGAGTCCCTTAAAGAATCGGTGGTTGGTACAAACGAAATTTTTTTTCGGCATGCGGTAAGTTTGAGTATGGACAGTAAGTCAAGTCCACGAATTCACTCAGCCGCTGTAGGACATGGTAATATTACAGTAGATCCAGTACTGCCCAAAATAACAGAAGTTTTTAACCAATCTCCGACCTCCATCATCTACTCAGCAGAATGGGAAAAAAATGGTTCAAATGGCTCTGAGCACTATGGGACTTAACTTCTAAGGTCATCAGTCCCCTAGAACGTAGAGCTACTTAAACCTAACTAT
Organism: Schistocerca gregaria; assembly: GCF_023897955.1. NCBI lineage: Eukaryota > Metazoa > Arthropoda > Insecta > Orthoptera > Acrididae > Schistocerca > Schistocerca gregaria. The sequence continues at coordinate 1,192,507,867 of NC_064920.1, forward strand.
CCTAAGGACATCACACACATCCGTGCCCGAGGCAGGATTCGAACCTGCGAGCGTAGCGGTCGCGCGGTTCCAGACTGTAGCACCTTTAACCGCTTGGCCACCACGGAGCAACCTGGAACCGGGGACTCATAAAACTATCACTCAAAAAGGAATCTGCCAAAGAAGTCCCTGACTATAGGCACATTTGCCTTTTACAAGCATTATCCAAGGCTTTAGAATACATAGTTCACAATCAGTTAAACATAAAATAATCTTTTAGTTGAATACTAGTCTGGTTTCCGTGGAAAATCGCAGCACGACTCTTCTCATATAAGTGACTGACGAACTGAAACACGCTACGCACCAACAGGGGTCGACTTTTGTGAGCTTTTTGGATTTCAGCGAAGCTATCGACACTGTCGGCATTGACATTGCATGACTAAAATTCACAACACAAAATTTCTCTTCAAGTGCAGTGCAGTGGTTCCACTCATGCCTTACATCCCGCCAGCAGTGTGAAATGATAGGAGAAAAAGGGTCACAATGGATGTATGTAACAGCAGGTGTCCCTCAATTGTCAGTATTGGGCCCATTACTTTTCTCATTACATATTAATGATGCGTCGACTATTCCCTAACATTGTAAATACAATTATACGCAGAAGACCTACAGTTATATCGAAGTACAAGTCCAACAAACCTCTGCACAGCCATCCAGCACGTAAATACTCTCTTACTTGCTTTTTCAGAGAGGGCACAGAGCATAGATTTGAAACTTAACCCATCTAAAACGCAACCAATCAGTCGCTCAATAGAGACTTATTACCCCTCAGTTCAGAGAATCTCTTCCACTCTTAATCCTAAACAGCACATAGAAATCCCATTCTCCTTCAGCAAATGCTTCTGGGTCATCATTAGACTAGACTGAGCACACAACTGTAGTCTGTAAGAAGATATCTGCGTTACTTCATTGATTACAGAATGTAAAAAAAAAGTTACTTCGTCTCGAGTTTAAGAAGGAACTCGTAGATTTAGTAAAACTCGCTATCCTTGATTATGGCAATCATATTCTACAAGGAACTTCTTATGATAGATCACACTGCTTGGAACTGGCGATGAATTCTTGTGTGCGATACACTTCCGACGTACACTATTTCGACCATATCACTCCTGCCTACGAACAGTTATCGTGGTTACGTTCCAATAAGCGCAGAGATTATCATACTGTCGTCTGCTCTGTCATCTTCTCAGCCATTAACTCCCTCTTAATTATATTCAACCCTTGCACTAGTATTGGAACAGCACAACAGAAATACTTGTTCTTGAACAAATGAAAATGTTCTCTGCACCACTAGATAACAATTCGATGTTCACTTAATCTTTTTTGTATCAGGGATCCAATTTTGAAACCTTCTTCGTCAAAATTTCGCAGTAATTAAAATCATATTAAACGTAAAAAGACAGCTTCTTGTCCACCTTCTCCGACAACAGCCATCCCTTCCATACACTGTCTGAAACTGACTCTGTCAACTCTCCATAGCCCAGCGCTTCTACCTCCCCCTTGTCTAAAGAATTCCTGTTGATTTTATGTTTTGCTTAACAGTCCTTGTCACTTTCAATTCAAGGTTCTCTTCTTTCGTTATCCTTTTCTCTTATGATAACACTAAATACTGATTCAATTGTGTTAATCAGTATCATTCATAATGCCCTCTACAATTACAATAATTATTGTCTATTACTATTACTAATGCAAAGTATTATTATTCTGTTTCTGGTCGTATGTAATAGAGGGTCTTAAAGCCATAACGTGGTCAACCTACATAAGAAACAAATGATAAATAAATAAATTGTGCATTACAGGAACAAGAACACTGTGTAAACATTTCGTGATTATTACCCACTCTGAAGATGCTGTTTTGTTTTGTACATAACCTTGGTTTCTTAATGACGCAGGACTCGTAAATTCGAAAAGTTACATGTTCTGTGAGACACTCTTTTGAAATCCAAATTGAGGTAAGGATCTGGGACCGGGATAACTGAGTTGGTGTTCTTGCATGAATTATCTTGTCCAGGATCTTCGAGAAGTATCTACGCCGTTAGACTCGTCGGTAATAATTAATTTCTATGTTACTGTTTTCGCTGTTGAAGACAATGACAATATTATACATCAGCCTATATGGAAATGCTTTGTGGATCTTAGAATTGGCTGTGTGACGCATATGTTACGTATACACTTTAAGACAGAAAACAAATTTGCTTGGTATGAGTTGGATTCGCGCATTTAGGGTTCCTTTCAACTTAATTATGTATAGAGACAGTTGATCCATTCCGAGAATCGAGAATTCTGACGATTTTTCCCTGTTATCGACAGTGAACTAGCAAGATATCAGTCATAAGGATTCCAAGACTTCCGAGAATGTTTTAATTTTAGGTTTGAAATCAGGTAGTAAATGACAAAAGAAATATTTTTTCGTGTGATATAATTACAGATTAACCATTTTCTGATTACTTCCTTTAATTCTACTGTGAAAACTTTCTTCCTGCCAAATTTCATGATTCTAGACCAATTGGAAGTACCATTCAGCTTTTGATGAGCGAGTTTTCGAGCATCAAAATATGTGACATAAATGGCTGTATCTTTTGATTGCGTTGACATAGAAGAGAACGTTTATTATTTCGCCAAGGGAGCGTATGCCTTAGTATGTGACATGTGTTGCAACTTGATTCGTCTGCTGGCTGCTGAGAAAAAAGGGGTCTAAACAGACGGACGGTCAGGCTGAAAGACAGATAACAAATGACAATATTTGTCGTGTGACATAATTACAAATTCAAACAGTTTTGATATTGTTTCTTCTGTTTGTACTGTGTAACCTTGCTTCTTGTTAAATTTCATGATTCTAGGTCTACAGGAAGTACTCTATAGATTTTGATGAGTGAGTTTGTATCAAATTATGTGGCATAAATGACCGTATCGTTCGGCTTCATTGACTTAAAAGCTTACGTTTATTACCATGGCCAAGCGACTATAGACTTTAGTATGTGATATAATTTTCAAATTGATACGTTGACCAGATCCTCAAGAAATGGGGTCTCAACAGACGGACGGACAGGCAGACAGTCTGATAACAAATGACCAAAATTTGTTTCCCATGTTATATAACCACAAATTAACAGTTTTTGCATTTTTGCTTTGGTTATACTGTGAGACGTTGCTTCTTGCTGAACTGAATAATTCTAGGTCTACGGGAAGTACCCTATAGGTTTTGGTGTGTGGGTTTACGACTGTCAAAATATGTCACGCAAATAGCCGTATCTTCTTGTTTCATTGACTTAGAAGCTTACATTTATTACACCGTCAAGCGACTATAGAGCTTAGTAAGAGACATAAAGTTCGACTTGATTTGCAAACTCGTTCCTGAGAAAAATGGATTTAGCCGTTGGTCAGACGGACAATGAAGTGATCCTATAAGCCTTATAGGATAGTATAAGAGTTCCATTTTTATCGATTGAGAAAGGAATTATCCGAAAGGGACGGAAATAGGTAGATGTGAAGTACATGTACAGATAAGCAAATGATTACAGGTGCAGAAAGGTTAAATTATTTATTCACGAGAAATAAATCCATAAATTGAGGAAGTCGATAAAGTGTTGGCCCACCTCTGGCCCTTATGCAAGAACTTATTCGGCTTGTCATTGATTGACACAGTTGGTGGAGCTCCTCCGGGGGGATAACGTGCCAAATTCTGTGTAATTGGTGGATCAGATCGTCAAAATCCCAAACTTGTTGCAGCGCCCTGCCCATAATGCTCCAAACGTTCACAACTGGGGAGAGATCCGGCGACATTGCAGGTCAAGGTAGAGTTTGGCAAGCACGGAGATAAGCAGCATAAACACTCACTGTGTGTTGTACATATATGATTATTTATATTACTTTGGTTTTTTTATAATTTTTGTTGAACTGCATTGAGATGGATGGAAATATTTAAAACTCAGTGAATATATTTAAAGCATGATAAGGTGGCGTCGGACATATACTTCGAGAATATCGTCGCCGTAAGGAAGTGGTTCGTAGGCCACGCTATTCCTGAGCTAAAATGAAATAAATACTGAAAATACAGTTTACATATAATGTTGAAATTTTAGGATTATGGATTAAACAAATAATGAAGTCATAATAGCATTAATGATAACTATAATTACTGAAGTGCACTATGCTACTTACATTGGGAATACAATATTAATGCAGGCCGCGGTGGTCTCGCGGTTCTAGGCGTGCAGTCCGGAACCGTGCGACTGCTACGGTCGCAGGTTCGAATCTTACCTCGGGCATGGATGTGTATGATGTCCTTAGGTTAGTTAGGTTTAAGTAGTTCTAAGGGACTGATGACCACAGCAGTTGAGTCCCATAGTGCTCAGAGCCATTTGAACCATTTTTGTACAATATTAATCACTAGGGATATGTTGATTATCCGCACGTCGGTATCTCGTCCGTGCGCAGTGGAGATTTCCTTACATAATTACTAGTACGCACGAGTATGCGCCCTGCAGTACGCAGTAACTTTTTACAGAATTAAAGAGTTTAAATTAGAGCGGCCAGTCCAACGCGCGGGGCTCTCCCTCGACTCCATTCCAGAACAGACAACAGAAGAAGTAATCATCAAAAGACCAGACATCCTTTCTGTGTCTCACCAGCGATCACATGCGACCGCGCACAACGTAACTTGCATTGGCCTTCATGATTTATTAAACAGGGTTCTCTGATTTACATGCTATTGCTACAAAGGTGCCTTTAAAGCGGGCATTATCTTTCTGAAATTTACGGATCGTTCTTTGTCATCTATTCTTAATGTTCCTTCTTTGTTCATATTGTATATTAACTGTCTTACACGAATCTTTCCTAGATTTTCTACGCTCTTGCACCATTTTATACTATCGAACATTTTTTCTAGTATTCCAAACTGATGATTTACTTCAGTCACAGTTTTGGAATCACTCCTGCGTTGAAGAATAGTTTCTATCGTTATAGGACGCCGTCTTACTTGAAGTGGTTTCCTTCAGTGTGCAACAAGTACCATACGTTGCCGTGAATGGCCGCACAACGTTGAAACAGATATGCACGTCGACAGAATGCCTACTGATATGTGGTGCCTCGTTGGCGGTTACTAGGCACCTTCTGGCAGGGAACGTTCCGGACCCATTAAAAGGGCTCGTTGTGGCCGCCGCGGTTCGCGGTCGATAGCCCGCAATTACCTGCTGCAGGAGGGCCGCCCAATCAATAATAATCCACTGGCTAACTGCTGTGTGGGCGGAGTGCTTTTGCAACACGCACCGACCACTGAGCTTCACGTCACTGGACACTTCCATCCTTTGCCTTGTTCAAAACGCCTCACGCGTGAAGCCTGCACGATTATCACAACCATTAAGCGGCCTTACTGAATGTATACTACAGTTTCATATAAAAGAACGGCAAGCATATCAGTTGGTCTCGTCATGTCCTACCACTCCCTCCTGCCGCTGAATCACCCCCATCGTCGACAATCACTGTGCCCTGGAGGCACGTTCCGTCTTTGCTACTACATGAAAGTCACTGTCTTCTTTGGCATGCGCTATCCCAAATAAATCAGGTGTTGACAGATGTGATCAGTTTAGTAAGTCACGGCTGCAAAATACTAACACGAATTCTCTACAGACGAATGGAAAAACTGGTAGAAGCCAACCTCGGGGAAGCTCAGTTTGGAACAGGGGAGGCAATACTAACCCTACGAATTATCTTAGACGAAAGATTAAGGAAAGGCAAACCTACATTTCTAGCATTTGTAGGTTTAGAGAAAGCTTTTGACAATGTTGACTGCAACACTCTCTTTCAAATTCTGAAGGTGCCAGGGGTAAAATACAGGGAGCGAAAGACTATTTACAATTTGTACAGAAACCAGATGGCAATCATAAGAGTCGAGGGGCATGAAAGGGAAGCAGTGGTTGGGAAGGGAGTGAGACAGTGTTGTAGCCTCTCCCGGATGTTATTCAATCTGTATATTGAGCAAGCAGTGAAGGAAACAAAAGATAAATTCGGAGTAGGTATTAAAATCCATGGAGAGCACTTGCCCGCGAAAGGCAAAGGTCCCGAGTTCGAGTCTCGGTCGGGCACACAGTTTTAATCTGCCAGGAAATTTCATATCAGCGCACACTCCGCTGCAGAGTGAAAATCTCATTCTGGAAACATCCCCCAGGCTGTGGCTAAGCCATGTCTCCACAGTATCCTTTCTTTCAGGAGTGCTAGTTCTGCATGTTTCGCAGAAGAGCTTCTGTAAAGTTTGGAAGGTAGGAGACGGATACTGGCAGAAGTAAAGCTGTGAGTACCGGGCGTGAGTCGTGCTTCGGTAGCTCAGTTGGTAGAGCACTTGCCCGCGAAAGGCAAAGGTCCCGAGTTCGAGTCTCGGTCGGGCACACAGTTTTAATCTGCCAGGAAGTTTCATATCAGCGCACACTCCGCTGCAGAGTGAAAATCTCATTCTGGAAACATCCCCCAGGCTGTGGCTAAGCCATGTCTCCACAGTATCCTTTCTTTCAGGAGTGCTAGTTCTGCATGTTTCGCAGAAGAGCTTCTGTAAAGTTTGGAAGGTAGGAGACGGATACTGGCAGAAGTAAAGCTGTGAGTACCGGGCGTGAGTCGTGCTTCGGTAGCTCAGTTGGTAGAGCACTTGCCCGCGAAAGGCAAAGGTCCCGAGTTCGAGTCTCGGTCGGGCACACAGTTTTAATCTGCCAGGAAGTTTCATATCAGCGCACACTCCGCTGCAGAGTGAAAATCTCATTCTGGAAACATCCCCCAGGCTGTGGCTAAGCCATGTCTCCACAGTATCCTTTCTTTCAGGAGTGCTAGTTCTGCATGTTTCGCAGAAGAGCTTCTGTAAAGTTTGGAAGGTAGGAGACGGATACTGGCAGAAGTAAAGCTGTGAGTACCGGGCGTGAGTCGTGCTTCGGTAGCTCAGTTGGTAGAGCACTTGCCCGCGAAAGGCAAAGGTCCCGAGTTCGAGTCTCGGTCGGGCACACAGTTTTAATCTGCCAGGAAGTTTCATATCAGCGCACACTCCGCTGCAGAGTGAAAATCTCATTCTGGAATAAAAATGTTGAGGTTCGTCGATGACATCGTAATTCTGTCAGAGACAGCAAAGGACTTGGAAGAGCAGTTGAACGGAATGGATAGTGTCTTGAAAGGAGGATATAACATGAACATCAACAAAAGGAAAACGAGGATAATGGAATGTAGTCGAATACAGTCGGGTGATGCTGAGGGAATTAGATTAGGAAATGAGACACTTAAAGTAGTAAAGGAGTTTTGCTATTTCGGGAGCAAAATAACTGATGATGGTCGAAGTAGAGAGGATATAAAATGTAGACTGGCAATGGCAAGGAAAGCATTTCTGAAGAAGACAAATTTGTTACACCGAGTATCGATTTAAGTGTCAGGAAGTCGTTTCTGAAAGTACACTCCAGGAAATTGAAAGAAGAACACCGTGAATTCATTGTCCCAGGAAGGGGAAACATTATTGACACATTCCTGGGGTCAGATACATCACATGATCACACTGACAGAACCACAGGCACGTAGACACAGGTAACAGAGCATGCACAATGTCGGCACTAGTACAGTGTATATCCACCTTTCGCAGCAATGCAGGCTGCTATTCCCCCATGGAGACGATCGTAGAGATTCTGGATGTAGTCCTGTGGAACGGCTTGCCATGCCATTTCCACCTAGCGCCTCAGTTTGACCAGCGTTCGTGCTGGACGTGCAGACCGCGTGAGACGAAGCTTCATCCAGTCCCAAACATTCTCAATGGGGGACAGATCCAGAGATCGTGCTGGCTAGGGTAATTGACTTACACCTTCTAGAGCACGTTGGGTGGCACGGGATACATGAGGACGTGCATTGTCCTGATGGAACAGCAAGTTCCCTTGCCGGTCTAGGAATGGTAGAACGATGGGTTCGATGACGGTTTGGATGTACCGTGTACTATTCAGTGTCCCCTCGACGATCACCAGAGGTGTACAGCCAGTGTAGGAGATCGCTCCCCACACCATGATGCCGGGTGTTGGCCCTGTGTGCCTCGGTCGTATGCAGTCCTGATTGTGGCGCTCACCTACACGGCGCCAAACACGCATACGACCATCATTGGCACCAAGGCAGAAGCGACTCTCATCGCTGAAGACGACACGTCTCCATTCGTCCCTCCATTCACGCCTGTCGCGACACCACTGGAGGCGGGCTGCACGATGTTGGGGCGTGAGCGGAAAACGGCCTAACGGTGTGCGGGACCGTAGCCCAGCTTCATGGAGACGGTTGCGAATGGCCCTCGCCGATACCCCAGGAGCAACAGTGTCCCTAATTTGCTGGGAAGTGGCGGTGCGGTCCCCTACGGCACTGCGTAGGATCCTACGGTCTTGGCGTGCATCCGTGCGTCGCTGCGGTCTGGTCCCAGGTCGACGGGCACGTGCACCTTCTGCCGACCACTGGCGACAACATCGATGAACTGTCGAGACCTCACGCCCCACGTGTTGAGCAATTCGGCGGTACGTCCACCCGGCCTCCCGCATGCCCACTATACGCCCTCGCCTTAAAGTCCGTCAACTGCACATACGGTTCACGTCAACGCTGTCGCGGCATGCTACCAGTGTTGAAGACTGCGATGGAGCTCCGTATGCCACGGCAAACTGGCTGACACTGACGGCGGCGGTGCACAAATGCTGCGCAGCTAGCGCCATTCGACGGCCAACACCGCGGTTCCTGGTGTGTCCGCGGTGCCGTGCGTGTGATCATTGCTTGTACAGCCCTCTCGCAGTGTCCGGAGCAAGTATGGTGGGTCTGACACACCGGTGTCAATGTGTTCTTTTTTCCATTTCCAGGAGTGTATTTGTATGGAGTGTAGCCTTGTATGGAAGTGAAACGTGGACGATAAATAGTTTAGACAAGAAGAGAATAGAAGCTTTCGAAATGTGGTACTACAGAAGAATGCTGAAGATCAGATGGGTAGATCACATAACTAATGACGAGGTCTTGAGTAGAATTGGAGAGAAGAGAAATTTGTGGCACAACTTGACTAGAAGAAGGGATCAGGTGGTAGGGCATATTCTGAGGCTGCAAGGGATCACCAATTTAGTCTTGGAGGGAAGCGTGGAGGGTAAAAATCGTAGAGGGAGACCAAAAGATAAATACCTTAACCATATTCAGAAGGTTGCAGTAGGTACTGGGAGATGAAGAAGTTTTCACAGGAAAGTGTATCATGGAGAGCTGGGAGAGCTGCATCAAACCAGCCTCTGGACTAAAGATCACAACAAGCAAAACATAATCTACAAGGTTGATATTATGTTACCTTTTCTCATGTTTTTTAGGTTAGAAACAACTTTAGCAGTAAAGTTTCGTGAGGTTAAATTATTGTTTGGTGTTACGATTTCCAATGTTGTTAGTTATTTTGTTTTTTACTGAAGACGTGTTTACTCCTTCCTTATTTCTGTCATTTTTTACTCATATTTATTATAACATATCTCTTGCAGTTTTCGTTTGTGTTGGATGTGCGTGTGTTTACAGTATGCTGTGTTGCCATTTATTGTTTATAAACAAACATGTATTACAGACCACTGAAGATCCTTCATAAATAAAAGAAGCGAAACGTGCACGGCAAAAAACAAAGTGCCTTTCATTTAGTTCCAAAGGCGGAACGTATCTTCATGAAATTTGAAGCAACTAAAGAACGATGGAATACTGGAAAAATTACTACAATAAAGCCACGTCAGCAATTTCTCTTTTAGTTATACAACTTTCTCAAACTCCACAAGAGCATCTAACACATCAAATTCAGAGTTGCATAATAAATAATGTAATTCCACGTTATATTAATATAAAGTTCTGAAACACCTCATTGGTAGCACAAAAAACGAAATAATTTGCAGGAAACACCTGTTTAAAAACGGAAGTCAAATCGCTTCACCCAAAAAAATTCACGCTTAATGGAACTTTTATGATGTGGATCTCAAGTTATCTGCATTATTTTATTAACAAACTAACGCTGATGATCAATATAAACACATTCGGTAGGAACACTTCAATGTACACAGGAGAAACACAAACGAAAAACTAAAATACTTCCGAACAAAAGTAACTAGAAAGAAAAAACAGCGAAGCCGAACACATTCATCACCACAAATTTCACCCTAAACTAATAAACCTTGGAGATACAGAATTAAGAGAAAATGGGCTCAAACACATCATTCCAAAGATAGACAACCACTGCACAGAAACTCTGAGTGTAGACACAGAAAGCATCCTGATAGTGGAAGAGCAACTAGAAAATATCAATACTGGGCTAAAATAAGAACTTGTGAAGAAAGAAATAAACAGCATAATCACTATGTCAAAGAAAGAGCAGTACAGGGAACTTCAAATGTTCAAATGTGTGAGAAATTTCTAAGGGACCAAACTTGTGTTGTCATCGGTCCCTAGACTTACACACTAACTTAACGCTAAGGCCACATTCACACCCATGCCCGAGGGAGGACTCGAACCTCCGGCGGGAGGGGCCACGCGTTTAGTGACATGGCGCCTCTAGCCGCGCGGCCACTCTGCGCGGCGAAACTTCAAAGAGAAAACAACAACACCAACAAATGAAAAGGAAAACTGCTCTCTAATAACATCATAGTCACAAGAACTGATAAAAGAAACAGGACAGTACTGATCAATAAAGAACAATCTGTAGAAAAAACCGAAGATTTCATCTCTTGTTACTATACCACAAAACTGAAATCTTATCCAATAGCACATTTCCAGACACACATAAAAAACTACCTCAAAGACATCAAATATATACTCACAGATAATCAGAAACTACACATCACATAGAAGAACCCAAAAGTACCAACACTCAGAAACAAATCCAACGTCCACAAGACACTTATTCCCTGGGGCACGTTATTAATTTCTTGAATGCACCATGCGGAGGAAAACGTGAGCAAAATCATAGTGCACAGCTATGAAATGAAGAACAGCAGAACAGTGAACAATACAGATGAACTCATAACACAAATGTAAAATTTACACAATCCACAAATAGCGTCATTCACTTCTTTCCACACAGACATGTACACCTCGATACCCCTGGCAGACACTATAGAACTAACTGAAGAAACCCCATTGTATAAATATACTAACTGCAGATAGTATTAGAGAAAAGGCCAAAACCCTTAAAGCAATCGCATCCCAAAATTAACTCCAATTTGAGAAGGGATATTACTTACAAAAAGATTGTCTTGCAATGGGAATCACAATAACAGGAACAATGACAAACATAGTCATTATCCACACAGAAACCACAATTGACACCATTTTCAAACTGAATTCTTGTCTTTTTTCTATAAATTGGTTCTGAGTGAAATATCGTATGCACGGAATCTTCCTTTATGGAAGCCTGATTGCTGTTCTAATAAAGTGACTCAGTCATGTTCCGAGGACATTAATTAATTATTTTTGAAAATATTTTTTCAAATACCGCTATCACACACACATTTTTGTTGACAACTTAAATTGTTTAATTAGGAACATGCTTAGAGGTTAGACCTCATCATCAAGCTACACTGACTGTAATGAAACATTTAACACACCCGTACATAGATGTTAAAGCCTTTCTAAAGTGTCAGCTGAGCAGTTTAACCGATCGCTAAAATGTTATAGTTTCTATCCTCAGTGATCTGCAGTGACAGAAAACTCCCCATAAGTTCAAATGGCTAATTTAATTAAATTACCAGTGGTGCCCTAATTAAACATGAGCTAAAGAGTATTCCATCTCACACAGATATAGCAATAAGGGATGAGTCAAATTATGAAAGGAAACTAAGGATCACTATAACATTTTGAGTTATAGGTAGAAGACATCAAAAATGATTTATCCACTGAATAAAGAATACAGTCGATTATTAAGTGAACAATTAATAAATAGCGTATGATGACCTTAGCACAGATGGCTGGATACATGACAGAAACTATAAAAAATTGGAATATAAGGCAAAGGTCCCGAGTTCGAGTCTCGGTCCGGCACACAGTTTTAATCTACCAGGAAGTTTCATATAAAAAACTGTATTCAAATATGCGTCCAGTAAGCTACTGAATAAAGAAAGGTCCCAGGAAAGCAGGAACAATCGCCAGTACTCTCACCTAATCGTATACTTGGTGCAGCTATCTGTCAGTGAAAATTAGGTCAGCAAAACTAAGGCGTAATGCTAAATAAATGACTTTGCAGTCGCCTTATTTTGGTGAAATCAGATACACCCCATACTGACCACCATAATGACGCATGAAAGGAGAAGCTGGCAGCATTAGTGTGCTGCGGTCCTCTTTGTTGATGTGACGTGGCTATCTCCTTATGGCGTGTCCGGGAAGGGCCATTTCTATGATCCTTTCAAACTTGTTGCCTATTGAAGTTAAAATCTTCTGGGTTGTAAGACCACATCATATGTCTTCTACGCAATGAATATTTCAAATCCTCTGCTGGCATCTTTTTCAGGATCTTGCCGTGTCCATAGATGATTGAACCAGCCACTGCTAAAGAAAATTCTAAAGATAACTTGAAATATGGTATCACAACCAACTCAACAGTGCAGAGAAACAAGATGGCAGTCAGAAAAAGCTAGTTTCGATTTAACTGTCAATATATCGATGCTAGTGTTGTCAGTCACTGTAAACATTTTCACATGTCTTCCTGTTGAATCATGAAGTTGGTCGACGAAATGCATTACAAGGGACTGTGACAATTTTACGTTAAAAATAGTACAAAAACTGGAAAAGGGCATCTGTGATGAAATGCAAATATTTATCCTTGGCCGAAACTGGAAAAATGAGAAGATGGAGTTTAAGGACTCACATTTCTTCACCAATTTCAATTTAATACTCTTAAAATATAACATAAATAAAAATTATGATTAAATGTGGATCTAGCTCCAACAATATCTTTGTAACTTTTAAAATAAATTTTTATACTGTCGTTCAACTATAAAATTATCACTGTCTCTCATTTGGTAATGCAGTTGGTCGGCCAACAAGTGTGATGAGACAGCAAGATATGTAGAAGACATTTCAAGTACCTTACAACACCAGCATTAACGTACAGATATTAATTCGAAACAGACTTTATTTTGACTATCATCTTGTTTTTCTGTAATGTTGTTTGTGATATCCTGTTTCAAGTTACCTTTAGAAGTTTGTGAGAAATGGCCAACAAACGCGAAAGAACACGTCATAAATAGAAAGTGCGCTTATCTTTACGTTATTTTAAAATTGGTCACTAGATTTAAATATTGACTGGGAAACATCACCGACTAAATAGAGCAGAAAGTTGGACAGTAAGATCAAAGGTTCTAAAACTACTTGAAACATCAGAAATGATATTCCTTATATCAGAGATAGGCAGCAATAGAGACGACGAAATAAGAAACAAAGAAATAAGGTTAAGAACTGGGGGAACAGCCATTAACCGAAAAAGTAATCCAGCGAAAGCATGATGGAAAGAGTATCTTTTTCATATGCCACCTCAGATAATTACTCGATAAGCTCCAGAATACAATCATACTGGAACAAGGAGTGAATCACCTACATACCATCCAACGAACATGAGTACACGAATAGCTAAGTAACAGCTCAGTACACACCAAATAACTGGATTCCACAACACTACCGCAACAGCAAGTGTATGTTGCTGACATACGAAGTTCACCTTTCAGTATTTTGTTTTCTAACAGCCGCTCACACAGTTGCAGATGATATGATGTCCTTTGAGCAAAAACGGGAACAAAAAGAAAAGCGCACAGAAAATATGTCGCAAACAGCGACAATAATTCTCAAAAACATCCTGTAACATATAATCAATAAGATAATATGAAAGCACCGGTATCGATAGAAAATAATGTTTCAAAAAACGGATAGTAAAACAGTAATAATGTGCCACTGTGTTTGTATAACCATGCTAGTTTCCGAATGTTTTAGATTTAAAAAAACCACTGATGATGGTGATATTTGTCGCCGAAACTAGTTTGGGAAAATAAAGAAATAAACGAATAACAAGGTGTTTTCCACCATGGCGGACTCAATTTCTGATACTGTTGTTTTTCTATGCAAACACGGACCAAATGGAATAGTTCCAAGATAAAATTATTGTAGGAAACTTGTGATATGAACTCTTGCGTCAAATGTGTATGAAAACAGTTTGAAAACATTATCAGAGAGGACAACTAGAATTTGAAGCTCAGAATTTCTGAATTTTTAATAATATTATTGTTGTGGATGCATACGCGCGTGCTCGGGCTCGAGAGAGAAGAGACACTGAACGGTTACTTATAAATCATTACATCTTTATAAAACATAGCTTACGCAGTCATGAACGTGGTCGTTATGTTTTCATGTTTTTCACTGAGACGTTTACTATTCTCAAAAAAACTGCCTCGTTCCCCCTTCTTAGTGAAATATGGCAGTTAAGGAATATGCAATTAAATAAAGTTATCTTTAAATGCGAACGTTTTATGTTAGGCTTTACCCTGACTGTTATTGACATTAAAACTGTGTGCCCTACCGAGACTCGAACTCGGGACATTTGCCTTTCGCGGGCAAGTGCTCTACCATCTGAGCTACCCACGCACGACCCACGCCCGGTACGCACAGCTTTACATCTGCCAGTACTTCATCTCCTACGTTCCAAACTTACAGAAGCTCTCCTGCGAGATTTGCAGAACTAGCACTCCTGAAAGAAAGGATACTGCGGAGACATGGCTTAGTCACAGCCTGGGGGATATTTCCAGAATGAGATTTTCACTCTGCGGCGGAGTGTGCACTGATATGAAAATTCCTGGCAAATTAAAACTGTGTGCCCGACCGAGACTCAACCTCGGGACCTTTGCCTTTCGCGGGCAAGTGCTCTACCATCTTTTTTTTGTATTTTGTTCGTTATTGATCGTTGTGTTTGGTCGTTGCGGACGTCGCAAGACATCCTGTTCAAGTTCGGTGGTTGATCCTTCCACTCAGGCCAACCGGCTCTCTGACCGAACACGCTGAGCTACCGTGCCTGCGGCCATCTGAGCTACCGAAGCACGACTCACGCCGGTCCTCGTAGCTTTACTTCTGCCAGTATCTCGTCTCCTACATTCCAAACTTTACAGAAGCTCTCCTGCGAGACCTTCAGGCAACTAATATAGGTAACAGATATAATCTTAAGACCCCTTGCCATGTAAATTTTACTCTCATACACTTACTCTTTTCACCCCCTCTCTCTCTCTCTCTCTCTCTCTCTCTCTCTCTCTCTCTCTCTCTCTCTCTCTCTCCCTCTCACTTTCCCTTTCTCTTCCTTTCCTTCTGTGTCCAGCCTTTCTATCTATTAATCACAATCAGAATTGTCATTTATGTATAATTTTACCGCTGTAGCCAATATGATTATTGTACTTAAAGTCTGTAAAATTTCACCTGATTGTTATAAACAAGTATGAAGTTTAAGCCATTTTAACATGTCACCTGATTCTATAAACGAGTATGAAGTTTAAGCTGTTTTAAATTGTCAAAATCGGATTTATATGCCACCTGAAGCATCTATTCCAACACATGTACAAACACCACCAAATCTTTTAAAAACATTATTCTGTAATAAGTAATAATGTTGTTACGTCCGCAGCTCGTGGTCTCGCGGTAGCAAGTAATAATGTTGTTACGTCCGCAGCTCGTGGTCTCGCGGTAGCGTTCTCGCTTCCCGAGCACGGGGTCCCGGGTTCGATTCCCGGCGGGGTCAGGGATTTTTCACCTGCCTCGTGATGACTGGGTGTTTGTGTCGTCTTCATCATCATCATCAATCATCCCCATTACGGTCGGAGGAAGGCAATGGCAAACCACCTCCACTAGGACCTTGCCTAGTATGGCGGCGCGGGTCTCCCGCGTCGCTCCCCTACGCTCGGTAAACGGAGTATGGGACTCATCATCATCATCATCATCATCAATGTTGTTACGATCTATATTCTTTGTACTTTGCGATAATGTCTTCTCTTCTGCTGTACGAACCTTGCACGTAACAATTTCCAGACGCCCTACTTCTTTACATATATGACAGTATACATCTGATGTGTTATGACAGCGAAAGGAACCTGCGATCACTGGAGGTACTCTATTTTACTTATTCTGTGTTTTCCGTTACATACATGTTTAATTTCTTGTCGGAAGAAACCCAAAACCATGTTTCTCCACTAGACAGTGCCTCAAGTTCCTCCAAAAAATCGTTACACAACACACACACAAATGTCATACTAACTAATGTAAATCCACCTGATGATGGAGGTATAACCCTTTGAAACGCGTCGTGGAGATAAATAAAACGGTGACTGGTAACAGTAAACTTCCAGAATGAGATTTTCACTCTGCAGCGGAGTGTGCGCTGATATGAAACTTCCTGCCAGATTAAAACTGTGTGCCCGACCGAGACTCGAACTCGGGATCTTTCCCTTTCGCGGGCAGGGCAAAGGTCCTGAGTTCGAGTCTCGGTCGGGCAGACAGTTTTAATCTGCCAGGAAGTTTCAACAGTAAACTTGTTGTTTCATCTAATAAATAAAGTTAACTTCAGCAATTCGCCTCTTTACCTATCATCGTGTGCATTTATGCCAGTAGCTAAGGAATATGCAATCATGTGTACAATAAAAAATGGTTATCTAAAAAATAAAGCACGTTAAGGTTTCAAGCTGATTCCGTCACTAGACAGCCCGTGGGTCCATGGCGACCGGGTGAGAGTACGTGACTTGTCAGGAGACCGCAGCAGGGGATCACGGCATTAAGTACATCCTCATCTACACGTCGTACCGCGGGCAGGGGGTGGCCGTGTCAGAATTAACTGCCGTCTTCGCTGCTACATTAAAAGCCTGAGGTCGAGGATATGGGCATGATTGTCGGTAGAGGTACAGTAAGTGGCTTAACGATTTGAAGTGGAAGTACCCTTACTAACAACTCTCACAGAAGTGTTATTGTATCTGACATTTCTAAATAACCTGGTGTACGAAGTCAAGAGCTGTGTGAAGCTGGTTGCGGACACTAGGGTTATACAGGGTGTCCCAGGAGCAATGGTCAGTATTCAGGGATATTACAGGAACGGTCATACGTAGCGAAGTAATCTGGTAAACATGGACTGTCAAATGCATACTTTAAGAGCTGTGAGCACTTGTTAATTTTCGCTAAAGTGAAACGCTTGTCTTCTACTGAACAAATCCTCATAGCTCTTTGTGGGCCCATGTTCACTGGACTTTTTGCTTGGAATGATCGTTCCTGTCATTTCGACATAATTGACCATGACTTCATCATTCACAAATTAGATCAAAAAGGTGTCCGAGGAATCCCAAACCAGTGGATAAGATCTTACTTAAAAAACGGGCAGCAAGTGGTGGTTTTAAGGCATGATGACATTTCAGTACAAGGAAATATTATCACAACAACACATGTCTCCAGTAAATCAACAATAAAGTACGGAGTGCCACAAGGTTCCGTCCTAGGACCTCTGCTGTTTCTCCTTTATATTGATGATATAAATGACTTTAATAAATTGGGAAACTAATCTTATTTGCTGATGACACTAGCATATTAATAACAGCTGCTGACAAAATCTCATTGGAAGTAGCAATAGATACTGTAATGTCCCAAATTACTAGCTGATTTCAAAAAAATAAAATAATAATAAATGAAGAAAAAAACTGTCTTTATGAATCTCCACTCTTCTCCACATCTGCAAAACTTTGTTACAGGACCATACCTTGAAAATACGTTACTGAACTCGGTTACTGACACTAAGGTTCTAGGCCTATGGGTACAAGATAATTTAAAATGGGACTGTCATATAAAAGAACTTGAGAAAAAACTTTCAAAAACTTGTTATGTTCTGCGTGTGTTAAATAACAGTGCAAGCAAGTCAACAGTTATTCAGGTGTATTATGCATACTTCCATGCACTACTTCGATATGGGCTTATCTTCTGAGGAAATTCAGCCACCAGCATAAAGATCTTTAGGATGCAGAAAAGAGCAATTAGGGCTATTTGCAACCTAAGAAAACTGGAGACATGTAGACCACATTTCATCCAGATGAAAATAATGAGCCTTCCGAGCCTTTACATATATGAGTGTATCCTGTTCGCAAGTGAATATCTTTTAAACCAAACTGGACAAAATAAGCATATACACAGTCACAACACAAGAAACACAAATAATATCCACATGCCACAGTGTAGAACAGCACTGTACCAAAAAAGTGTATCACAGATAACACTTCAGCTATATAACAGCTTACCAAGTGATTTAAAATCTCAGAAACTTAAATTTTTTTAAACATAATCTTAAGTGATTTCTAGCGGCAAAATGTTTTTACTCTGTAAAAGAATTTTTAAATTACAAAAAATAGCCTTGTAAACAATGATTATGTAATAATGGTTAAATTCAAATCGCTATATTTCTCACTTGTAATTTATGATTGTTATCTGTAATTAATTTTGTCATTCTCTCTCTCTCTCTCTCTCTCTCTCTCTCTCTCTCTCTCTTTCTCTCTCTCTCTCTCTCTCTCTCTCCCTGTGTGTGTGTGTGTGTGTGTGTGTGTGTGTGTGTGTGTGTGTGTGTGTGTGTGTTTTTCTGCTCCTTTCGCAATTTTGACTTGTCCTATATTCAGGGTACTGTTTAAGTATGTAATGAATCAAATGGACCAATAAATGAATGAATGAATGATTCCCTGAATACCGACCATTGCTTCTGGGACACCCTGTATAAAAAATTGCAGTGCCAGAAAATTATACGAAACGCATGAGCACCAACAGAGAATCGAAGTTTGAGGCAAAGATGCTTGATTTGTTTATTCAATGCTATTATAAACTAACGTGTAGTCTTCTTACACAGTGCAAGCTGCATAGTACAAAACGCATTTGAAATTTCCTGAACGTACGTGAAACTTGAGTTTCTTCCCTTCTTCTTCGAAGTTATGCTCACTTACAGACTCGAAAATAACGGAAATTTACTACTGATACAGAATATATTCACTTGAGGAATGAGAAAACTAACTGAAACACTAAATAATCCCCATACAATACGTCACAGCAACCATAGCCCGAAAAATGCCGATATACTCTAAAATACGAGGGCTGTTCAAAAAAGAATCACCATAATTTTTTGTGGTCATTATTTCTCGCGCTAAAGTTTAATCTTATGCTATTCTGTTAGCTTAATGTGCAACAAACACGGCGCAGTAGGTCCATTATTGAAACTCCTGATCAGACATGTTCAGTATCGCCTACCGCTGCAATGGATGTAACGCACGAGGAACAATGTGCAGCTTTCGTCTCAACAAATCTTCGACTGACGCCCATACAATGTTACAGGAGGCCTATGGAGAGTCTGTTCTTCCCTACAGCACAGCTCGAAGGTGGTTTAAAATGTTTAAAGAGGTGAGACAATCAATTTCAAAGGAATGTGGGCCAGTGCTCCAGTTACTGCTCAAGTAAGCATAGCACTGCTGCTGTCGTCGTGGGAGAGGATCGACGAATTACCTTAAGATCACTTTTTTTGAAATACTGATCATTTCATTGGGTACTATCGACACGTTACACGTGTTTGTGCGTGATGAGTTCCAAGACTGTTAGTTCCCGAAGAAAAGGACATTCGCGTAAGGATCTGCATGCAGTTAAAGTTGATGTCAGAGGAAGATCCGGAGTTTCTTCCAAATGTCATCATTGCTGGTGAAACTTGGCTACATCATTTTTATCCTGAGAGCAAACGGGAAAGCTGAGTGTGGAAATCTCCTTCATCACCAACCCACAAAAACGAAAAAGTGTTTGCTTCTGCTGGGAAAGTTATGATCATCTCATTCTTTGATATTCATGGAATGGTTTATCAGCATGTTGTACCTGTATACACGTCAGTTACTGGACAATACTACACGGATGTCCTGAAAATATTGCAAGTCCATATCAGCAGCAAAAGACCACATTTCCGGGAAGCAGGCTGGATGCTGCACCACGATAATGTGCGGCCGTATACTGCCGATGTTGTTGCTGAAGATTTTGCAAAAATCAACGTGAAGTGCATCACTCACCCTCCCTTTAGTCCGTATTCAGCCCCATGTGACTTTTCATATTCCCTAAAATTAAGAAACGTCTTCGTGGGAGGCATTATCAATCATCAGAAGCAGTGGTGAAGTTTGCGGTGGCGATTTTGAAGGACCTATCAAAAAATGGTTTCCAGCATGTGTTTGAAGACTGGCAGAAATGCATCGCATTCATGGGAAACTATTTTGAGATGGACAATCAAGGTTATGGGGATGATTAAAGTGGTGTGTTGGGGCTTATGGGCGCTCAACATCGAGGTCATCAGCGCCAAGGATGATTAAAGGTATGTTGTCAAACAAAAATTACGATCACTCTTTATTGATGAGCTCTCGTATGTTGTGCATCTACATCTACATCTATATCAACATCCATACTCCGCAAGCCACCTGACGGTGTGTGGTGGAGGGTACCCTGAGTACATCTATCGGTTCTCCCTTCTATTCCAGTCTCGTATTGTTCCTGGGAAGAAGGATTGTCGGTATGCCTCTATGTGGGCTCTAATCTCCCTGATTTTATCCTCATGGTCTCTTCGAGAGATATACGTAGCAGGGAGCAATATACTGTTTCACTCCTCGGTGAAGGTATGTTCTCGAAACTTCAACAAAAGCCCATACCGAGCTACTGAGCGTCTCTCTTGCAGAGTCTTCCACTGGAGTTTATCTGTCATCTCCGTGACGCTTTCGCGATTACTAAATGATCCTGTAACGAAGCGCGCTGCTCTCCGTTGGATATTCTCTATCCCTTCTATCAACCCTATCTGGTACGGATCCCAACCTGCTGAGCAGAATTCAAGCAGTGGGCGAACAAGCGTACTGTAACCTATTTCCTTTGTTTTCGGATTGTATTTCCTTAGGATTCTTCCAATGAGTCTCAGTCTGGCATCTGCTTTACCAACGATCAACTTTATATGATCATTCCATTTTAAATCACTCCTATTGCGTACTCCCAAATAATTTATGGAATTAACTGCTTCCAGTTGCTGACCTGCTATATTGTAGCTAAATGATAAGGGATCTTTCTATGTATTCGCATCACATACACTTGTCTACATTGAGATTCAATTGCCATTCCCTGCACCATGCGTCAATTCGCTGCAGATCCTCCTGCATTTCAGTACAATTTTCCATTGTTACAACCTTTCGATATACCACAACATCATCCGCAAAAAGCCTCGGTGAACTTCCGATGTCATTCAAAAGGTCATTTATGTATATTGTGAATAGCAACGGTCCTACTATACGTAACTTCCGAAAACTTGCAATATTACATTTTTATTCATGTATAGATATATTGAGAACGAAAATGTTGACAAAGTTGATAAAGGACAAATGTAGATTGGAGCTGATGTGCGGCCCGTGCTTCCTTTCAGTCTGTGTAGCTGGCTGTCGATCAGAGGCCGCCCCCTGCGGCAGCTCGCCACTCCTCGCTACCGTTCTCGCGCCACAGGCTGCGTCGTCGTCGTCTGTTGTCCGCTGTGAGCTCGTGATGTCTGGCGGAGGCGGCCGTGTTATGGCGGCTCGTAAACCACCGGCAGCGTACCGTGACGTCACGTGACGACGAGACAAATGCCGGCGGCGGCTGAGTCAGCACGCGGTTTCTGGGGTGTTAGCTTTCTGACAGCACCAGGGGTACGGCGCCTTATCCGCTGTCAGAGGGCAACGGGCACGGCAGGAGGAAAGTATCCGGTATGCACACGCAGTACGATTATCCTAGTCGTTGCGGGAAAAATCAGCCGCTTGATTATCACTACTCAACAGCCATTTTACTTGTGGGATGCCATATATCAATCAGTACGTGTTTTGATGAGTAAAATCCGAATCTACCCTTCAAAATGCTCTACCACAATATTTGTTTTTAGTTTTTAAGGGTTTTATTGTTTATTGATTATTTTCCATATGGCTCTGCATTGGACCAAATACCTTAGAGAGACTCATTGGAAAGTGAATGGACAAAGGGTAGTTTCAGTGAAAATAGCAACAGCATCTGGTCTCAGAATCAGAGCAACAATTGGCACAGCCAAAGATTCAGGTACTGGGAGGAGAGAGCACATCTGGGAGAGTCAAATAAGGACTACCAAGCGAAGAGAAGACAGAGGTCTGGAAAAATAACAAAAAAAAGACAACAACCAAGCTGCCAAGTTTGACAACGCACCAATCTCAAAATTTTTGTACAATTGGGTTGCCTTAGTTTCACTTAATGTTTAGTGCATATAAGTAATCTAGATATTATCCCTATGTATAGGTAATTTTAGTAATCAGTATTAAGTGTTTTTGTAATTCTTGTTGTGAATCTGTAAGGTTTTCATATGTTTTCTGCTACTATAAATAATGCACCTTTACCGTTCTGGGATAAAGATGAATGAGCACACTACACGAACGGTGAATAAGATCCTCGACTCTGCGTTTAGTTTTATCTATGGTTCACTCGCTGGTCACTCAGTTGAGCAGCGCTGGCTCCTTCTTATCTGAGACACACTAGCGAGCAGTCGAGTTTTTCGGAGAATGGCAGCTGTTATTCGTGAATCTGGGAGAAGCAATCTGGAATACTTTATTATGGAGATGGAAACTTTTTTATAAAGTTATTTCTTTCTATGCATTAATGGAGAAGAATTTTGGACGAATTTTTAAAGATAATCCATGCATGCGCAACAATGAGATTTTTGGAAATCCTAATCCCTCAGATAATTAATAATATTCATGATAAGTGTTAATTTTATCTCTTTGTTCCATTATGCTACAAATTACGCAATTGGTTGAGCTGTCTGTAATTTTTCTGAAAAGAGAATTTGACAGTTGTTAGAGTCTTCTTATGTTGTACAGTCTTTTTGTCAATAACGGAGTTTAAATATTCAAGAACAATTTCCTTCAAAGCAAAAACCACCCCCATAATTCTTAGTAAAGTTTTGAATATTTTGTCGTATGTGCATTGCACCTTACACCCATATGCCGCAGCAGATTGTTCCTGACAAGCAAATGAAATAAATAAATAAAAATAAAATAGAATAAAAAATTACAGTAGGTTATTTTTATTTAGCTGCTGCAGCTGTGGATGTGTATTAGCCTCCGAGAACTTAAGTACATCAGACACAAAATACCGTGCTGAGCAAGAGGTTCATCACTTTTAATTTAGGGGAGTTCTCGTTTGAGGAATCAGTATGTAGTCAGAATTATCAGGTGTTGTGCTAAGCAAGAAGATTAATTTTCAAATGGTTCAAATGGTTCTGAGCACTATGGGACTTAACATCTTAGGTTATCAGTCCCCTAGAACTTAGAACTACTTAAACCTAACTAACTTAAGGACATCACATAACACCCAGCCTTTATGGGGCAGAGAAAATCCCTGACCCCGCCGGGAATCGAACCCGGGAACCCGGGCGTGGTAAGCGAGATTAATTTTCAGTGAACAGTATTGGTAATTTCATACTACATTTTTTTATAGAGCAATAATTTATTTTTGTCGTTAGCCCAAGTCAAACATCGCATTTCATACCACTCAAATTTCATAACGTACTTCAGTATTGAGTTTCAGTTAGATAGTTTTCATTGAGCGCATAATTAGTTTCCTTTGGCAGTTAATTAGGTTTGTTTTGTTATTGTAAATTCTTCATTTCATGAAGTTGAAAGCTTTGTTTCACGACACTGTTCACATGCACAACACAAGGCCAACCAACAGTCAGTATTGCTCTCCAGTTGAAAACGTCATCCAAAGTATACGTTACACGAGATGAATGTTTCCGAAAACAAGATATTCAGGATTCACAAATATAGAAAGAACTTTTATAGAAAACGTACACACGCCGACCTATTTGCCTGGCTTAGTGCTCTGCGTTTGCTGTGATTACTTAAATTGCAACATAGGTTCTTGAAAACAAATCAGCGCTACCCGTTCATGTACTAACATTTGCGTTTTCTTTCAGCTATTGCAATTTCATTCTAATTTTTGTGTCTAATTTTGTGTTAATTTTTTTTTCTTTTTCAAAAACAATGTGTGTGAAGATCTTTGTTACGTGGGCAGACGATAGTATTCAGTGTTACTTAGATTTTTCGCAGATATTTCTGTTGCATTAAAAAATCCATTGCTTTCGGTCATTAAACTAATTATTCACTTCATGTTTGGTAATACAGTTTTTACATTTCAACCCTATGGCTAGCAATAAAGTATTCTGTCGTGCTACTACATCGCAAACAACGTCACAAATTAACGATAATACAGACAACTTGCCAACACAGATGAATTCTTTATTAGGAAACGCAACAGAACAGATATCGAACTGTGAACAAGGAATTTCAAAAGACCAAGCCACATCGGACATACGAAATTTCGCCACACCCACTTTTTGAGACAGTCGAATCGGATTTTGCTTCCGTTTCTGTCAATCAAATAGTGCACAAACCAACTTCAGTTACTGACAATACTCACTTAGTCGTTGCAAATCCAGTAAACATGAAAGCGGAAAACAATAATGCTGTTTTGTCAGAGTTGCTGCTAAAGATGAGTAGAACACTAGAACAAAACACAGAACAAAATGCATAAGCACAAGAAGAAATAACTATAAAGTTATTAAAAATGCGAAAGATGAACTCACATCATATGTTTGGAAACTTGACGAAAACAAGAAAACCTTTGTGTACAAATTCTACAAGCAAACAGAAATGACTTAGAATTTGTTATTACGAAGCTTGAGACCAGGGGACGCAACTTCGAAAGTGATCCCAACAATTTAAAAAGTACTCAACAGAACGACAAAGAAGAGCAAGCCATACAAATAAATACCACTGGACCGAGTGCAGTAGTTTCGCAACTTACAGAACATCATGGCCACCTTAATATCACTGTTATGAAAGTTAGTGAACAAGTAGACACCTTAAAACTGAACTCTGACAAACGAAAAAAATAACAAAGAATGTCAAAGACTTGACAACAAAGAAGGCAAATTTTCTACAAATACGAACAACGATTCTGATGTTACACAACCTGTACCATTTTCAGACACAACATAATCTCAGACGTTGAAGAATTTTAAGGAAAGTCCGATTAAAGTCAGTCAACAACAGATAAAAGATACAAACAACATGCCATAACAATTAACATGTATCGAACTCAAACTAAATAGTAAGGACCACACCAACGAATTGCGTTCACAGTCACACCCACGATCTGGAACCTGTGATGAAACTAACAATTTGTGACTTTCCCAGAGGACAATACTTTTCACCAAGCTATCGTATTGAGCTGCCCCTCAATCACAGTAGAGAACATTCCGGCTCTCACCGAAACGACACTTTCTATTAAAAGAAGTTCCTCACTGTTCTCAAAAGCAAAATTCTTAGTAATTTCGCAGCGACATCTACCCCCAAGCCTGGTTGGATCGATTTTTGATTCTCGCTGCACCCAAACTGGTCTTTGGACCATACGCTGGAATTCATATGTTGATATCTCGAAAGCGAGTCAGCCCTTAGAATGTGGTCTGTGATCAGAGGTAGTCGAAGTGAAACTGATTTTTACCATACTTTCCTGAACGCTTACTGGTCGCAAGCTATTCAGAAGAGAGTAAAGCAGAGTATAATAATGATGAAAACTTTTTATCAGTTCCAGTTTTCTAGCCCAGTCTATTTTGAGGAGATGTTATGCAGGAACCGATATCTTACAAATCCGTATAACCCTTCTGAGCTCATACGCTTTGGATTAACAAAACTGCTTTCACATTTGCGTCACATAATGTCAGCAGGACAACCTAACGCTTCCCAAGGTTTGGTACAACAAATGGAACATAACACCAACAACCGCATCAGTGGAAAATAAAACAGATATCGTGACTCGCGATACTCATTTCCGCCGTACGACCATGGAAACGAGGAACGCTCTCTAAAAACTCATTATCACAGAGGAAATTACAGACAACAAAACAGGCATCATCCACATTACTCATACTGGCAAAATCGAAACAATAATCGTGAAAGAAGACATTTTTGTAGTGACGATCATCATCACGGTAATCGACCGTTGCACACACTAGAAAACGAACATAGGCACCATCACAACAACCAGAATAACTACAGCCTCAATTCGTATTCTAATAGACCAAGCCCACAGCACTCATGGCAAAACAGAAATTACAGAGAATTTAATCATAATGGGCAACACTATCAAAAAAATAACAAACAACAACACAGTCAACATAGGCAAAACACAGGTAGATGAAACCCGCCGAGACCCGTTGAGACAGTTGGAATGAGACAGCCTAATGCGGCCAACAATAAGCGGTGTGGAAATAACACACAGCAATGACTCGCAACACCGGCGGCTGGCGACGTCGTAGGCAGGACTGAAAACGCTGCTGCCGAAACTGTCAACGTCGCACTCCTTGAAGACATATTTGGTACTGGTATCAGATACTACGCAGAATGCTATCACACAACCAGAAATACACGTCTTTTTAGGTAACTACTGTTCTTGAGTCAGGTGGCCCCATATCTGTGATTAGTGAAATTGCATTCAACAGATGTACAAAGACGACAGACTGAACTAAATTACCTGTACGGAAAATCAATCTCCAAGTCGTTATTCCAGTGAAAAGTGTTAACGAGTGACATCAAACTCGTTTGGATTTCACGTATCAAGTCCGTAAATGTCAGCTCGACGGATTGCCGTCCTACGGGCCCGGGTTCGATTCCCGGTTGGAGCGGGGATTTTCTCCGCTCAAGGACTGGATGTTGTGCTGTCTTCATCGTCATTTCATCCCCATCCGGCACGCAGGTCACCCAATGTGGCGTCGAATGTAATAAGACCTGAAGACCTGCACATGACGCCAAACGTTCATTTCATTTCAAGGCCATAAATTTGTAATGAGTTTCTTAATCTTACTGCTTTTGTTGACAGATATTTTAAACTTTAATGATGCTGAGATAATCGTAGAAGCTGGAGGTAAGTCAATTATTCTGAAATTTGAAGACTAGATCTTGAAGCAAGATGAGGAAGTGAGTCGCCAATGCTAACACATTTTCCAGCTGAATTCTTTTCATTGATCAGAAAATAGATATACACAGTTTGATCCATGAGAAAATAGACAAAGAGTCTTGCACTGATACAGGTAGGAGTAATCTTTTTAACATTTTGCATTCACACTCAACTGCTACCAATAAGTAATATCAAAAAAGATGCAGAGAGGACGAAGACGTTGAGACACGCTAAATATCAAAAAGTTATATATTGACCAGAAAGTACTTCTGAAATACCTTCCTTTCTCAGTCATAATTTTTCTTAGTGTACAATGGACTCTAAAGAATCCGTCGAATAGCACATGACAATGCAGTAGACGGCCGGGGTGGCCGAGCGGTTCTAGGCCTCGGGCATGGATGTGTGTTATGTCCTTAGGTTAGCTAGGTTTAATTAGTTCTAAGTTCTAGGGGACTGATGACCTTAGAAGTTAAGTCCCATAGTGCTCAGAGCGTTTTTTTTTTTTTTTTTTTTTTTTTTTTTTTTTTTTTTTTGACAATGCAGTAGAAGCGGAAACGTATGTAGTAAGAGAAGTAAAGGATTCCATCAAGTGACACATATCAAACTACGAGTATTTGGGGAGTACTGATTTTTGCATCTTGCTCAGACGTCATTGTCTTGAAAAATACACTGAATCACTACTAGTACGGCACACTTTTCTGACATATTCATTATGATGTTTTATGGTCATTTTCCTTATTTGTTGCATATCGTATACTAGAGCATTATCCTGTCGAAGTATGAACTTTCTTTCTTTGTAACTGACTACACACGTTATCAGGTCACATTACGACAGACATGATGACATACATATGTATTAAAACAAATGTGACTACAATGCATATACTTCAGATTTGTGAGACATAGCTGCACATACAATGCACTACTGAATGCCAAGTTTTTATGATGACACTAGGGAGAGTTGAAAAAGATGAATGAGAAGACGATTAATTGAAATATGGATTATTTTGTGGTAAAATGATAATTTTAATGAGCTACTAATCCGTAATGCGCTTTTTGCAATTTGCATTTTAGTACTTATTATTTAATTTTCCTGTCATAGCTTAGGTTAGTGTCGTGAAATGTACATAATTTTGTTGCATAATATGGCTATTGCTTAACGTACCTACTGCCTTACCTCAATTGCACTTTTGTATTGAGATACTTTGTTATAGTTATTGAATTGTTTTATGATGAAACTTTTGTGTATGATTTGTCTCAGCCTAAGAATGTGTCCTTTATTTTGTTTACTGGTTTACCATAATGATTTTTGCTGTATACGGATAGGATAAGACACCTTGATGCACTGCCTTTCTGATAACGTATTTGTCATGCTCATATGTGTATGATAATGAATTTGGCTGCATTGCTTTTTTAACGAAATATTTTTTGAATATATGTATATTGCGGGTTTCTGTAGGTTTATGAGAGTCCACTTAGGATAAGCATGTACTGTTAGAGGTTATAAATAAGGTAAATGTCATGATTAATAACAGAATTAGAAAAATAGGTTTAGGAAGATAGATAGTTGCACAGTTAGGTGCACGTAGAAATATTGTAATCTGAGTCTATATCTGCTACTGGGCACGCCTTACAATCCAGTATCTGATTTCGGAATCTCTGTCTGACCATGAAGTAATCTAACTGAAATCTTGTCGTATCACATGGCCCTTTCCAAGTATAACTCCTCCTCATTTGATTCTTGAAGAGGGTAATAGCAGAAATTTGTTTCAGAACTCAATTAGTCTTTCTCCTCTCTCATTCCTTGTCCCAAGCCCAATTTCTCCTGTAACCTTTTCTTCCACTCCTGCATTCCAGTCGCCCATGACTATTAGATTTTCATCTCCCTTTACGTACTGAATTACCCTTTCAATATCCTCATACCCTTTCTCCCAATTCTTCATCTTCAGCTTGCGACGTCGGCATGTATATCTGAACTATCGTTGTCGGTGTTGGTTTGCTGTCAATTCTGATAAGAACAACTCTGTCACTGAACTGTCTCAGAAACACACTCTCTGCCCTACCTTCCTATTCATAACAAATCCTACTCCTGTTTATACCACTTTCTGCTGCTGTTGATATTACCCTATACTCATCTGACCAGAAATCTTTGGCTTCTTTCCATTTCATTTCACTGACCCCTACTACATCTAGATTGGGATTCTGCATTCCCCTTTTCAGATTTTTTAGTTTCCCTACCACGTTCAAGCTACTGACATTCTGCGCCCCGATTCGTGGAACGTTATCCTTCCGTTGATTTTTCAATCTTTTGCTCATGGTAGCCTCCCCCTTGCAGTCCCCTCCCGGAAATCCGAAGGGGGAACTGTTGTGGAATCTTTTGCCAATGGAGAGATCATCATGACACTTCATCAATTACAGGCCACATGTGCTGTGGATACACGTTACGTCTCTTTAATGCAGTGGTTTCCTTTACCTTCTGCATCCTCATGCCGTTGATCATTCCGCCTTTGGGGGCAGTTCTCCACCCCTTGCACAAGAGGGTGCCCTGAACCTCTGTCCGCTCCTCCGCCCTCTTTGACAAGGCCGTTGGCAGAATGCGGGTGACTTATTATGCCGGAAGTCTACGGCCGCCAACGCTGATTATTAATCAAAAATTTAAGCAGCAGTGGGATTCGAACCCGTGATTATGAATCAAAGACGCTACCCCTAGACCACAGGTGCTCCTACAATGAATCTACTTTGAGAACTTAACATACAGCATAGAACCATCAACAAACAACCGCAGATTGCTGCTCACTCTGTCCGCCAAATCATTTATGTGTATAGAGAACAACCGCAGTCATATCACACTTCCATGGGACACTCCTGACTATAACCGTTTTTGACAGCTGGTCACATTAGTGTGACTGGACACTATATATGTTTGGGAACTTAAGGGGAACTTGAGCAACAGTTGTTATTTTTGTATGTTGGTCTTAGACCTAAGAACGGGAAATATTAAGCGCATTCTTTATGAAGTGTTTTGTTCACTTACAGTTTTATTTTTCATGCGTATGAATTTTGCTTGAGATGCTAATTTGGGGTGTTCATGCTTTGTGGCTGAATTTATAGGACATTCTGCATTATAGGAAGTATTGTTGAAGATTGTACTTGGTTGATTGTATTTTTGCTTACAATACCAGTTATTTCCCGTATTAGTGTAAGGAGTTAGAGGCTTCGCTTAGTTTCATTTTGCAGTGTACCTGAAATGATGTTTGTAAGTAATGGTGTGTTGCATTTGGATGGACATATCATGACACAGAAGTAACGCACTAGGAGCAGATTTTGTGTAATTCACTCCCAAGTGATGCAGGCTCCCACAGGAGCATGTGAGATACAGTTATTCTTAGGTAGGACAAGAGAGGAAGGATGGCCACAAGACATCCTAGCACCACAACCCTGTCTGCCAAAGATCGTAACCCTGGGACAGTTAACCTGGGATTTGAAAGTCTTATAGATACCAACAGCGCAGTCTGCAAAGGGGTTACATTCCATCTCGGATATCAGTGGGTATCAAACGTGGAGTAATTCCTCAGGTGAGTTTCAGAAAGGACTACCCTACATCTCCCTTCCATAGAATGCACTCGAGTCGACAGGATTCATGTTATCATATGCGGCGAGTGACATTCGAGGAAGCTTTACCATCTCTGCTACTGCAACTCTAATTCCACTGGAGGATAACCGTTGTCCTGGGCTTGAATACTGCATGATTTCCGTTAGTACAGAGTGCATATTCCGTGCGGTCTGCCAAGAGACTTCGTTGTGACCTAAGAGTGCCTCTATCGGACGACTAGACTTCTCGAATGGCTGTCCCAGTGTTCCCCTTTGTTACAGGACCAACTCACATTCGGCTCGTCTTAGCAACATTACTATTGTTGTGTCAGGCAAGAAACCATGATTTCGTTGTACTGAATATTCTGCACAGGACGTCAGCGTCCCAATGAAGAGCACAGAGCAGGAATGGGTGCTACAAGGCAGCTATTTGGGTGACCGCCAAGCAGTGTACTGTGGCCGGCCACTTCAGACATCGTAGCGCCTACGGCATCGGCATCCCACTTACCGTCCAACCAACATGGGATGCCTGCATTACAGGGCGTATATCCGCCAGGAAAACTACGTCGTCTGTGTTGTCAACACAAATATTAACCGACGGCCACAACACAACACCAGGTCTCCACCAACGGCCGCCAGGAACCGCTACCTGTTCGTGGAGCCTGCAGCACACCTTCACCAGAAGTCGCAGCTAGCACAGGATCTACTTTGATACGCCAGGCACGTGATCGCAAATAGTTCCGGAAGATAACTCTGCCAAACAGGCTTTATAAGGCGGTGCACTGGCGGAAAAGGGTGCCTTTCGTCCATAGCGGAAATGCTCCGAATCCTCCGGAGGAAACGGGGTAACTCGTCCCCCGGCCTGGATGGGATCGTCAACGAACATCTCCGTCAGCTACCGCGTAATCGCCTAGTCATATTCATCAGTTCTCCGGATCACAGAGCACATCAGCAAGGATTTTAATTCCAGCATGTCGACGGCAGCGGTCTTCTTGGACGTGCAGAATGCTTATGATAATATTTGGCAGGACAGCCTGGTGTAAAAGATGCTGACGCAAACGCCCAACCGTGGCATCTACATTCATTTTCTGCACCAGAGGACCTTCCTCCTTGCTCAGCGGGGAAACTGCTCCAGTCTACGCCACATGTCGATGGGTACCTCTCAGGGCTCTGTGCTGTCCCCTCTTCTTTTTAATGTCTATGTCAATGACTTGCCCGTCATCCATCACTGCCATTTGGCGCAATAAGCCGATGACATGGCGATTTATACGACCGGCCGCAGTCGTGATCACCTCAATGCTCGCCTCCAAAGGCAAGTGGACGCAAGAGTTACCTGTTGTCGCTCGAATAAGATGGCTCTTAATGCCGCCAAACCTACGACAGTGTATTCCACAAAACGGCGCCCTATACTCCGCAACATCATCTCAGTCGGATGCGCCCGGGTCCCGTGAGCCCAAGCTAACAAGTATCTCGGGGTCTGGTTGGATACGAAAGTTTTCTTCCACCGCCACACAGGAAACATCGCCCATAAAGAGTTAAAGTTGACAAAGGCCTTGAACCCACTCTTCTCCAGCCGAGAGCTGAATTTAGATACCGAGCTCCAGGCTATATCACACCGTTGTCCTACCCTCAATAACATATGGTTCCTCTGAGTGGGCCACGATTAGTAAGTCCAGGATGCTGACGGTCCAGTGCCTACAGAATAAAGTTCTCAGGTGGAGTCTTCACGCCCCTCCGCTCACCAGGAGTGTCACTCTGCATGAGGAGACAAATACGGCCCTTCTCAAGACGACCATTCGCCGTAAGGCTCGCCAACTATACAGTAAAGTGGACGAACTCCATAACACGATCCCTGGACTACAAACCATCGTCACCACAGTTCCACGGCGCTGGCACCGACACCCTCTTCCGCTCACCGTCCTGGAGGACTCGGATTCGGGCTTTGACTGACGATAGGTTCAATACGACCACGTTTTTCTGTCCATTTTCGTACAGTCACAAGCAGTGGCCTGTTCTCGTGCAGCCACTTTTTTCTTTGACCATAGAGTTAGCGCATTACTGCACCCCTCTTCTCTACTTCGACCGTCGGAAGGTGGCACAAGTTCCACCACCACATCTTCATCGTGCTATGTTCGGCTGTTATTCAGCTGTTGCTTTGAACCTCTTCTCTCTTGTCCATCGAGACAATTAGACCGGATCTGAACCGGTGACACTATGTATTAGTAAATTTCCACAAAAAAGGCAAAGGGCAGTTCGACGCACCGCTTGGAAGTCTACAGAACTACCGCCTTGGAGGCCACGGCCAGATGCCCCTTCTAGCTGGACGATGTCTTGCAGCTGGACTTGGTATGAGGGTTGAAACTGTATTAGTGGCAACTATGTATTTACAGCTCGTACAAAACAGATATGTGTTTCAAAGTTTCACTCACCTTCAAAGTAGTCACTAGCATTGTGTATAACCCGTTGCCAGTGATGCATAAGTCCTAGGATACTCATAGCAGTGCAATTTGTGTTGACAGTTTGAGCGGTGCGGGCTATTGCCCGACGAATTTGTAGCAGTTGTAAAGCGAATGCCGTGAATTGTTTCCTTCAGTTTAGAAATCGAGTAGAACTCACGAGGGCTTAAGTCAGGGAAATGCAGCCCCATCAGTCAAAGAAATCAGTAACAGCTTGCACTGTACGTGCTTGATCTTTACCATGCAAAATGATGGTAAGGTCCTGCAGAAAGCGTCGTCACTTCCGTCTTATGCTCTTCATTTTTGAAACACAACCTACGACCAGCTTAGAGACAGAAGTGATGACACTTTCTGCAGGACCTGACCATCATTTTGCAGGATAACGCTCAAGCAAGTACAGTGCAAGCTGTTACTGATCTGTTTGAGTGATGGGGCTGCTAAGTGCTCTACCACCTACTCCACTCCCCTGACTTAAGCCCTTGTGAGTTCAGCTCGATTTATAAACCGAAGGAAACACTTGACGGCATTCGCTTCGGAACTGCTACAAATTCGTCGGGCAATTGACCGCGCCGCTCCAACTGTCAAGACAACTGACACTGCTAAGACAATCTTATGAATTCCACATTACTGACATAAATACACTCCTGGAAATGGAAAAAAGAACACATTGACACCGGTGTGTCAGACCCACCATACTTGCTCCGGACACTGCGTGAGGGCTGTACAAGCAATGATCACACGCACGGCACAGCGGACACACCAGGAACCGCGGTGTTGGCCGTCGAATGGCGCTAGCTGCGCAGCATTTGTGCACCGCCGCCGTCAGTGTCAGCCAGTTTGCCGTGGCATACGGAGCTCCATCGCAGTCTTTAACACTGGTAGCATGCCGCGACAGCGTGGACGTGAACCGTATGTGCAGTTGACGGACTTTGAGCGAGGGCGTATAATGGGCATGCGGGAGGCCGGGTGGACGTACCGCCGAATTGCTCAACACGTGGGGCGTGAGGACTCCACAGTACATCGATGTTGTCGCCAGTGGTAGGCGGAAGGTGCACGTGCCCGTCGACCTGGGACCAGACCGCAGTGACGCACGGATGCACGCAAGACCGTAGGATCCTACGCAGTGCCGTAGGGGACCGCACCGCCACTTCCCAGCAAATTAGGGACACTGTTGCTCCTGGGGTATCGGCGAGGACCATTCGCAACCATCTCCATGAAGCTAGGCTACGGTCCCGCACACCGTTAGGCCGTCTTCCGCTCACGCCCCAACATCGTGCAGCCCGCCTCCAGTGGTGTCGCGACAGGCGTGAATGGAGGGACGAATGGCGACGTGTCGTCTTCGACGATGAGAGTCGCGATGAGAGTCGCTTCTGCCTTGGTGCCAATGATGGTCGTATGCGTGTTTGTCGCCGTGCAGGTGAGCGCCACAATCAGGACTGCATACGACCGAGGCACACAGGGCCAACACCCGGCATCATGGTGTGGGGAGCGATCTCCTAGACTGGCCGTACACCTCTGATGATCGTCGAGGGGACACTGAATAGTGCACGGTACATCCAAACCGTCATCGAACCCATCGTTCTACCATTCCTAGACCGGCAAGGGAACTTGCTGTTCCAACAGGACAATGCACGTCCGCATGTATCCCGTGCCACCCAACGTGCTCTAGAAGGTGTCACTCAACTACCCTGTCCAGCAAGATCTCCGGATCTGTCCCCCATTGAGCGTGTTTGGGACTGGATGAAGCGTCGTCTCACGCGGTCTGCACGTCCAGCACGAACGCTGGTCCAACTGAGGCGCCAGGTGGAAATGGCATGGCAAGCCGTTCCACAGGACTACATCCAGTATCTCTACGATCGTCTCCATGGGAGAATAGCAGCCTGCATTGCTGCGAAAGGTGGATATACACTGTACTAGTGCCGACATTGTGCATGCTCTGTTGCCTGTGTCTATGTGCCTGTGGTTCTGTCATTGTGATCATGTGATGTATCTGACCCCAGGAATGTGTCAATAAAGTTTCCCCTTCCTGGGACAATGAATTCACGGTGTTCTTATTTCAATTTCCAGGAGTGTAGTTGCCACTATTAAAGTTCAAACCGTCGTATAATCGAAGAAAATCTCGACACTATAGAATTGTTTCATTATGAGTCTGGTCTTTTCTATGATTATTGTTACTGTATATTGGTGGCGATTCGCAGTTGGGATCTAGTCGGTTGCTCTTTTGGAGACTGTATTATTGGTTCGTTTTGGTGAGTCCAACAAATTGTTCCCGTACTTGGGTTTTCCGCATTTGTATTGTTACGACTTCTGCACCACTTGTTAGCAGCAGACACAATGGCTGCGCCAAACACCGAGACAGCATGGAGTTTTATAATTATTTATTGAACTTTGTTTAAAATTCATGCCTCGTCGTCGCTGCCCAG